>NC_091015.1:68705029-69375029 GCF_041296385.1 Aphelocoma coerulescens | reverse complement strand
GCCAGAGTTCTGAGGGTTTTGTTCTCTTATCTTCCGCTCATTAAACTACAGTGTGAAACCTGTCCCGTTGAGCTCGCACAATATGGGTTAAACTGCTTCTGATATAAGACACATAGAAAACTTGTAACACTGTTCTTGATGAATGAAATTACTGAATAATGTTTGGAGGACTAACATTTCACTTCTGCTTTTAAAACAAAGTCAAAATCCTCTGCATGATGACAATGAATGAATGAACAGTTTATGTGTGCACAGGCTTTCTTAAACAGTAATATGGACCTTCTGTTTCAAATTATTTGCATCTCTAGGCCCTCTGTTTTAAGGTGCTTCCTTTGTCTTAGGGCTTGGCCAATGTTAATAAAATATAAATATTTATACTGGCCTTTGAATTGTTAACTGACTCAAGCAATAGCTTAGCAACTGAGATAACGGAGGTTATCTCTAGCATTCTGTTCTTACCATGATACTTTGCTGACAGAAATGCTATGAAAGGCTCCAGAAAAAATCATCTCCTGGCCGATGGTGCACAGCGACTAGTGTTTTGTAGGCTATTAGCTGTAAATCCCCCTTAAACATTAAACACCACCTGCACTAACTTAAAATAGTTTTGCACTGTTACACAATCAAGCAATATCTAGTGCACTAAAAAAACCTGTAAAAACTGTACCAGTTGCAAAAAAATATATGGTTATGGTTAACCAGAGATTTATTTCATTTGCAATAATCAGTTCTGAAAGATAATTTGTGACACCTCTTTCTTTCTGAATAATGTGATGGGTTGTAGTTTGCTGCTAAAGATTTCATAGGATAATTGACAGGAAGCCAGCACAACAATGTGCTTGCAGTATAGTAAGATTATAAGTAAGGTAGAGTTTTGATTAATACTACTCTTAGAGGAAAGCTTTTTTCTTTATTCCTCTCAAGCAGTGGGTTGGCACTTCTGTAGTCAGACTGTAGCACTGATTAAGTTAACTGCTCTATCCATTTATAAAGTGGAGGAAAGGATGGGAATAGTAACAACACAAGCCTCCCAGTGTTGGACCTTTTTGCACCTGGTAGTATTTAATTACTGTCTGTTTACGTCAGATATTTCCAGAGGCCCAACTACTTTGAGCTTTGCAAATTGCCAAGCAGCCTCATGTTACTGCCCTTGGCTGGTACTGCTGGTACTCTGAATATCTGAAAATTAACAAGGCTAGTGCAGGTTCTGAACAAAATTTCAGTTTATGCTTTGCAGCTCCAATTTAGGAACTCTATCAGTGTCCTAGTAAATATAACAATTTTTTTTCCTCTTGTTGCCATGTCTAATGTTTTCTGGCCCTACATATTATATCAGTAGTATGACCTCTACAATGCGGGTCATGGTGGTTGCAGTAAAGCAAACAGACAAATGTTCAGTCTTCTACCTGCAGACCGGAGCCCCTAAAATGACAATTAAAAAATCAAGAAAGGCTTTTGTGTCCTTCAAAGGTATTTACTCACTCTTGGGCTGTGACGTCATAAATGAATTGCCTGTGCAAATAATGTATTTATTACTCTACTGGGACTACTCCTCGCTCAAAAAATAATCCTACAGTGCTTTCTATGTAAAAATATTTTCCACCTAGAAATGCAATCTTGTAGCCTTAAGCATAAAGCTAAGGAAAACCAATGTGCCTTTAGGGGTGTTGTATGAAATCAGGCTGAAATGTCATGTTTCTTGAAAATTTCTAATGTTCAAAGATCAAGACAGTTCCAAATAAAAGATCAAGTGTCACCTGTACCCAAACTTAACAAATGTCATTGGTTGCTTTACCAGTTTCTCTCCAAGTCCTCAGGTAATTCACTCAGGTAATATTTATGTGCCGAATTGGTGCATTTTATTAAAAATTACTTACTAGATGAAACAAAAGTCCTTCAGCTCTGACCTTTATTATGCTAAGAACAAGCCTGCACTACAAGTAAATTTCTGGCTTTCAATTAAAATTGCTAATTTTCTACTATAATTCAGGACAGCTCTGCTCACCTTCTCTTTCAGATAGTATCACATGATATCCTGGTAGATGAACTGACAAGGTCTGGACAAAGGAAGTGGACAGCAAGATCCTGAAGGGCTGGGCCCATGCAGAGGGTTGTGGTCAGTGCCACAAAGTCCAGCTGGAGGCATGCTGCTAGTGGTGCAGCCCAGGGATCAGTACTGGGTCCAGTCCTGTTTAGTATCTCCATTAAAGATAAGGATGATGGGGCAGAGTGAGAAGCTCAGCAATGCTGCAGATGAAACAAACTCTGAGGAGTGGGTTATGTACCAGATGGACGTGCTGCAATTCAGAGGGAACTTAGTAGGCAGGAGAACTGGGCAGAGAAACCTCATGAGGTTCAGCAAAGGGAAATGCCAAGTCCTGCAACCTGGGGAGGAATGACCCCACGCACCAGTACATGCTGGAAGCCCACTGGCTGGAAAGCAGCTCTGCAGAGAGGGACTCTGGCATCCTGGGTGGCCTACAAGTTGCCCACAAGCCAGCAATATGTCTAAGGCAGCCATCCATGCTCTGGGCTGCATAAAACATACTTGTCTGTACTGGTGAGACACATCTGGAATGCTGTGTCCAGTTCTGGTCTCCCCGAGTTCAAGTGAGATACAGACTTCCAGGAGCAATTCTAACACAGGCTGACAAGGATGATAAGGGGATTGGAGCACCTCTCATACAAGAAGAGGTTGGGACATACAAGGGAGAGATGGGACTCTTTGGTCTGGAGAAGTTTCATCAATGTGTGCAAATATCTGTCAGGAGGGAGTTAAGAAGAAGGAGCCCAATCCCTCTCACCCTACTGACAGGACAAGAGAAAATGGGCATAAACTGAAACATGTTTTATCAGTTGCTCAGGTTTTATATTCCCTGTTGGGCTGAACCATGTACTCACTTCCCCCATGATGGTCTGGCTGCCACAGGAAGGCTTTTCTCTCCATTAGTCATCTCAAGGCACGTAACCCAATGACCCACTTTTACACTCATGTCCACACAAAGAATATCCTTCGGTACCCTTTGTGTAAAGATAAGCTTTTAGTTTATTACAATAATTGGTGATCATTATTTATATACTCCCTGAGATAATTATTCTTTCAGTCATCTCTGATCCTTCCTCTGTTGCCACAGGGTTTGAGTCATTTTCAGTGGTTGAAGATGGGAGTAACTAAACAGCAAGGAAGAATAGTCGGACACTGAGTAAAATGTCAGGGCTCGAAGACAGATTAGATAATTTTCCTTCAGATTCAAGTGAAGTAAAATGCTTCAACCTGCAGATATGTATCTTGAAAACTGCAGTTGCAGAATGTCATATATTGGTTACCTTTCCTGCATCATTTTGTTGCTTCACTACCAGATTTCTTTTACTACCAGATTTCATATTCTGAGCAATTTACTCTCCTCAGTAGTTTATTTTTTTATCCTAATTTATTAACTTCTAAGACGTCTTAATGAGCTCTGAATTCTTATGATCTTGTATATTCCAAATTGGGAAAAGTATTCTATTTGAAAATATGCAACAAATGTATTTTAGACAGGATATGGGGATGTTTGAAACTAACTAAGCATTGCTACTATTTTCCCCAAATGGACAGTTTCACTGGCTGAGTATTAGACTCTGTAAGTTGATACCAATTTCCATTTTATAGCGAACAGAATGAAATTATTTAAATTTGTTAAATTCCTGATTTATGAACATGAAGAAAGAAGTTTCAGTTTAGACAATGCTTATTTTTTTAAGGAAGTGGGGTGTTAGTGGGTGTGGGTGAGAGAGTAAGAGGAAGATATAAAATAAGTCATTTAACATGAAATTTATATACGTCCCACACGCTTGTATGAAAAATCAGAAGAAAGCAAGATGTTTTTTTACATTTCTAACCCAGATCAGAACTAAAAAAGAACTTTTTGTAGTAAAATGTTCAGCTGAGGACATGAAGAAAACAAACCATGAAACTGTAAAGACATGACTTTTTTAACTGTAAGAATTTGTTTTCCAAGTTTAATATATTAATATTAAATGATCTTTTTTAACCTAGTTGTTACAACTTTCTCTGTGTTGTAAGGATTTCATGTCATCAGTTCAAGATCTTTCTTGTCATTAAATAGTAATTTTAAAAATCCCATCTTCTTGTGTTTCCTTCTAGGAATCAGAGTTTTAGAGCTCTTGAGTGCCGATGGAGATCATCAGCACATTGTAATTTTTGTTGATTTCGAGGTACAGGAGCACTGGAGACTCTCTAAGGCCTTCTTGCTGAACTGCTAGCTATATCTGGGGCTGGTAAAGACAAATTCTCAGGAGAATCCTCAGCCGCAGTATGGCAAAACACTAAAACTCAACACTCAAACTTGGTAGAAAAGTCAAGATGTAAGCTAAGAATTCCATATAAATGTGTGGCTAAAATAGCATATAAATATGTGTTTTAAAATGGAATTTTTTAATAAAAAGATATATAGCTGGCCATATATTAACACAGGATTCTTTTTTAATTTATTAGTGTTTCATTAATCTTCATTAATTAGAAGAAGGAGAGATTTTGAAATTTCAAACTGAAAAGGAATAGAGTTTAGGGAGTTTTTTATTTAAATTTTTATTTTATTTTGTTAATTTTTATTTTTTATGGAAAGTAGAAAAACCAAGATCTTAGATTAGCCGTAAACTGACCTTGCTTTGTTATTTGAGATAAACAAAAAGTAGTTACTTTTAATTTAGATTACATTAAAGTTTGATGTTGATATTTAAATAGAAATGTAAATTTAGAGTGAAGTTCAAATTCTATTAATTGATCTGGTATTCTTTTCCATTAAACAGAATGAATGAAATTTCAGTCTTAAAAGTAAATATACTCCCTTATATCCCTTTCAATTTTCAGTTTTCCAAAGGTTTAACTTTGATAGAACCTGAAGGCAGAGATGGGGAAAATATTGCTTTTCCTGATAGGGATGGTAGGATTTTTTTGTAAGTTGTGATTTTTATAATTTCCAGAGTCTAGCACCCTGTTTTTGTAAATAAGGTTTATGGTAGGCTTGAGGAAGAAAACAACTATTTTCAACACTTGACAAGATTTATGAAGCTTAGCTTTTTTTTTTTTTCTTTCAACCATGTGCTGCATGAAAAGCTTGCATAGCATAGAGAAATAACCAATCTGTATTTTCTTTCCTTAAACTGATGCAGCATTTTGAAATGAAACTAGTAGGAAACATGTGCATGATTTCATTATAACTTCGTGATCATTGCACAAAACAATAATGCAATGAATATTTTTAATAAGACCAGAAACCTTAATTGCTTTAAGATTTTTTTTCCATTGCTATAGTGATCCTGAGAAAACTCTAATGCAACAACTGAAGCAACTTCCTGCCATGGAAGCAATCCAAAAATCAGAACAAAAGCCTCCTACAGACTGGATGTGACGTCCTGGATTGTTATCATTCAGCACACATGTCTTAGTAAATTAGCAAACTTTCCTAGTCCTAGAATGCTGCAGCTTCTTGTCTAGGGGGGAGAGACCAGGTAAGCGTATTGTGGGGGAAAAGTGTCCAGATCTTCCATTGAAACTTCCAGTTTTACAATAGATTTAGTGGGCAACTGGTTTTGACATGAGGCATGAGACAATTACACTCTTCTTCAACAGTTTAATCTTTAAGAAAAATGCAGTGTACCTCTCTGAATATCTTCTTGTAATGAACATTACTGACCTTATTTTCATTCCTTCTCTTTTCTGGTCTTTAGGGATGCATCCTTTTGCCTGCTTATGAGAGAACAGCTGAGGTGAGTGGCACAGGAATACAACACGGCAAGGAAAGGGTAAGGGAAAAGCAAGTTGTTGCCACATGTCCTAGTCTCCTTGACTCCCAAACAGCAGGAGGAAAACTAAGCCAAGCCTTCCAGGTCTTAGCCACATATTTGTCTCATATTCGGCCATCTCCTTTTGCTGTTTGCAGGAGCAATTTAGACCCATTGTGCTCATCCTTAGAACAGCTGCATTCAATCTTGCCTGTGCCATTGAGAAATCTCAAGCTAGTTTGAAGGCAATTTAATGAGGATGCAGTTATAATTGACATCATTGATAGGCAGTTTTTATGTTACTGGCTCTCTGATAAACTGAGAATTTTTTTTTTTTTTTATGAGAGACATACCCATACTTTGGTTAAAAGAACAGATTTGCTTTTGAAAGGGTTAGATGTTGTCTGAGAAATAATTCCTAGAAGTCTACAGCTACAAAGGAAACCTGCAGACATAATGTCTAGTCATTTTCTGTGTTAAAAAATCAGGTTTGAAACTGTCAAAATATACTTGTACCTTTAATTAAATACCCTCTGTAAAGAGTAAGAGAAACACGGAAAGTAATCTGGGTATTAACAGAAGTGTTAGAAAGGTGATAAATCCATCTTCAGAGAGCTTGAAGCTAAACATATCAGTCACAAAATTAAGTGACACAAGGCTGCTAGGGCTTTTTCGCCCCTTTACCTACAGTACCAAAATAGTTTGAAACAGGTGTAAATATTCTTCTCTTGGCTGCCTTGATGCAGAACACTGGCCTTGTGGGCAGCAATGCTTAGAAAGATGCTTGTGTCAATAACTGCAGTGCAGGAGGATGAGGACAAAACGTGAAAGCATTCTTGCACTCTGGGAAAAGAGAGTGGGCACAAAATTCAGTAAGTGTGTTCAAAATTTAAATTAAGTTTTATGTTATTCTTACTAGAAAAAACAGTAGCAGCACTGCAGGGAAAATAACAGGTGTATTTTGTGGTTTTACAGAAAAGATTCAGAAAATCCTTGAGTTCAGCACAGCCTGGAAATAATTTTTTAGCCTATGCAAGAGATTTCAGTGGGCCTCTTAGCCTAAAGAAATCCCTTTATACCACAGAATATGAAAAATGTTGATGAACTATAGCAAGAAATTTAATTACAGTGGTATTTTCCAAAACACTGTTCTTAGATCTGTAGTGACTGTTTCATGACAAAGGTATTCCAACAAAACAAAATCTTTCTTATCTCAGAAGACCTATTTTTGTTAGTTAGTTCTTTATTCTGCTTCTGGTTATTGGCAAGTGTTTGAAATTTCCTTTGTTAAATTGAAGGAATGTTTCACAATTTTTTTTTCAGAAAGAGAAATGATAAGTTCTACATAAATTTTTTCCTACGTTGCCTAGTCCAAGGAATAGAGAATTGAATAATTGCTTTAAAATGAGAAGTAAACAACCACAAAGAAGGTTTCCATATAAAGAGTGTCAAAACACTGGCATATGAGAACCTGAGCTCTATACTTTCATGTTAGTATTTAAAAATACGTATTTTACATCCATGGAACTATAACAGAGTCTGCATATTCTTCCTACAAAGCGACAAGTAGACTTTCTTCTTTCCAGATCTTTGATTCAAGATTAAAATCTTAATGTGGGAAATAGTCTTCATTCTGGAAACCCCACACATAAGGTTTTGTAAATGCCCTTTCAATCTAGACCATGTTCTTTTAACTTTGAAGTTGCAGCAAGTGCTTGCATAGGTATTTTCTGTAGTGCAAACAGAATTCTGAGAGGAAAAGGCTATAGCCTGCAATCTGATTCAGCATTGCTTTGTTCACCTATAAATTCCATGTGACTTGTGGGGAGTGGGGCATTGTTCCCCCAGGAGATCAGAGATTACAAATGTCTGTGTAAAGAAGTGGCCAAACTTGTTTCTTGTGACCTGGGTTGCTGTAAAAGATAACAACTGTCTTGGCTGTCTCCAGTTTTGGCTGGAGGGTGTTGAGATACACTGTGGGTGTGTTTGTGCACACTCATCTAAACTGAATG
This sequence comes from Aphelocoma coerulescens, assembly GCF_041296385.1. Lineage (NCBI taxonomy): Eukaryota > Metazoa > Chordata > Aves > Passeriformes > Corvidae > Aphelocoma > Aphelocoma coerulescens. Next base: position 69,367,230 of record NC_091015.1, on the reverse strand, counting down.
TATTTTAGCCCACACTGAAATGAAAGTGCACTTTGATGATTGATATTTCTAATAAGTAAGAGCTTTGAGCAGGTACAAATGCACTTTTAAATTCATGTGCTTCATTAGTAAACAATTTGAATAGTAGGAAGGCTGGCCAGGGAGCAACTGGTCCACTTCCCTGAGTCCTGATTCTGGCTGCTACATCCTGTTCTGCTGATGAACAAGAACCATATGGTTTGTTGATTTTTAGATCAGTCTTGAGTAGAAATTAAGAGTTAACCGGAGTAAGCGTAAACTACTTTAGAAGACTGTTTGTTAAAGTACTGAAAACTTGCAATTAGAAAATTCTTACGGAGGCATCAGGCACCTTTGAGAGTATCCTGTAGTTTGGTCTGCCTTTTTTTCCTGCTACTTTTTATACTCGTATTTATGGTGATGGAATCAAGGGAATCAATTTTCTACGGTATCAACATACATATTGGGTTTCTCTGCTTGACTTTAAGTACCAGAAGAGCTATTTCAACCTTACCTGAGTCTCATTAAAACTTCATGTAAAACAGAGAGGCTGACCATGCAGCCACATAAGCTTTGTTGCCTTAATAAGAAGTGAGGTGCTCTTTCCATGATGAAAAATTGGTGGGATCAGAGATAGATATTTTTGTTTGCTTGATTTTAACAGCGACCCATGTGTGATTTGTTCCAGTATCCTTAGCTTGGGAAGTAACTGCTGTGGGAATGAAAGAATGGATTTGTACCTCTGTCTCCCACATTAAAGGCTGTTGTCTGCAGCCAGACCACCACCAAATGGATGGCAGAGTTTGCTGTGTTAAATATGCCTAAAATATCCAGAGTTGTTTGTGGTCATTGTGTTGAGGAGTACATTTAGTGCTCACGTATGGAGTACAGCTCCGTGTGCAGCTGCAGCTGGAGCTGCAGGCTGGGCTCTGGGTGTGGGAGCCCAAGCCCCAGGCAAAGACCATGACCTGCCCAGGGACCTGTGGCCCAGCCAGGTGACTGGACACTCAAAGAAACTTCAGGAGCCAATGACTCCAGACTTTCCCACACTTAGACTGTGAGGGTATAAAGGCCCAGTGGTTCCTTTGTTCAGGGTCCCTCCTTGGAGGCACTGAGCTGGAGCTGTTACTTTGATATTGCACCATGATTAAATTATTTTAAGGATCTGGATATCAGAGACTCTGCTAAGAGAAACCTGGGGTTAAAACCATAAGGAAATCTGGTGTGACTGTGAGTATGGGGGGTATAGCTGCAAAGGGGCCTCAGTCCCAGCTTAGGTGATGTCAGAGTGGCATGCATGTCCTGGATGGTCAGACAGGGAAGTATCCTTAATAATTGTCCTCCTTTGACCACTCAACTGTTGACTGCAATTATCTTGTAGCATTAAAACTTTTAGTGGGTTCTGCAACATTTTACTTGTCATCAGTCACTTTTGCCATGTACACAGGCAAGAACTGCTGGCTGAGTGGAATGGGGTGGAGCAAGTGGATATTAACAATGAGAAGGATCTGGAGGTACTGAACTAAGAATAAGGTAGTAACAGGTTACGTTGCAGGGTCTTTCCTTTACATTTCATTCTTCGATGTTCAATTGCTTTTCCAAAGCTGATAAGATTTGCAAGGGGCTGAAAGTCCTGATTAACCCCAGTTAAATGCTATTTTGAGGAACAAAAAGTGCATACATCAGTGCATAAGACTACTTTGAGTATTCTCAGTTCGAGCAACTTTCATTGGATAAGGGTCTAGAGTTTAATTATTTGTTTAATTGTATTTGTTGTAAATGCCAGTGATGACTGGTGAACTGTACCACTTCATGCAGGATCTGCTGAGATTAAGGACAGAGTTTACACTGAAAAGAAGTTTTTTAAAAAAAATTAACAACAACAACAACAAAAGAACAAACGAGATTAACTTCCTTTGTTTTCTGTGGGGTATGCCCAGCCCCTGCCCTGGAGGGAGGTCTGCTGAGATAAGGAGAGTGCCTAAACCTCCCAGCAGAACTCCCCTGGAAAGGGAGCTACTCTTCAGTTACAGCGAGAAGACACAACCAGAATCCTCTGGGAGATCCTATGCAGATCCTTTGTAACCCACTGGCCCTTACCTTCTGATACCCACCCCCTGTATCCCTGCCCCTGCGAGACGGAGAGATGTTCGCCCCTGGCTCTCCTTTGCTGGACTAATAAAGCTACCTCATGTGGAACAGCTACATGGGCCTCTCATGTCTCTCCCTCTCTCTGGTCTGGCCTGGAGGCTGCCCTGCAGAGCTGAGCTGAAATCATGAGCTGACAATCACTGAAGAGCTGACAGCTTCTGCATGGGACCTCCTAGGCAGCAGCTGAGGGAAGACACCGGGCTTCAGGAAGACGATCTCTTTTGGAACCATCTCTCTGGACCGGTCACAGCTTCCTCGGTCAGAGCTACTGACCCCTCACCAGCTGTCATAGTTTTCTACTGCTTTTTCCCTTTAATTACTCTTATAGAAATTACTAATATCTTTGTTTTCAACATCTAGAATGAAATTTTATTTGATATGTTTTTTCATGCATTCGTATTTTTTGTTTCATTTTTTTTCCCCCACGTACTCTGTGAGTCAGATGTGTTAGTGCAAGGTGTGGATTTCTGGCAGTATCTCAAGTAAATACATCATGGAATCATCTGTTTGTTGTTCAACTGATAGCACTTATGTTTTCTACAACCCAAGAAGTAAATGAGCACCTTTAAAGAATTTAAGTGAAAAATCCTGAGATGGAGTAGATATTGGTTTTAAAGGCTGTTTTTTGGTTTTAGCTGGTTCTCAGGATTCTTGTCATAGTATACTTACTTATGCTTCAGAAATATTGCCTGAAAACTAGATAAAAGCAGAACGGCTTGTAAAAAAACATGGAGGCACTGAAGTGTACATTTATCATTCCAGAGGGAGTTTAAACTACAGACACCCAACAAACAGCTGAATTAAGGTGTGTTCAGCAGTTTGAGGTTCTGTATCATAGGGATGTCAAAATATCTTTGTGTGGCAGCTGTTAGAGGTTGTTTTTCCTTTATAGGGAAAGACACCTGGCAAGTGCAATACCGTACCATCAAATTGACAGTTAAATCTGAAAATGAAGATGTATTATTTTCACTTGTGACATTTGTTGATACTTGTAGAAATAGAGACTTGTCCAGTTGTTTGCTATGAACAGTTCGCATAGCCTTCAGATGCAATGCGTAATGCAGAGCAGTAACGAGGAGCCCTGACATTTTTCTTAGTGTTGTTCTTAAAAGTAGCCTTTGCCCTGTACCCTCTGGGAACGTACATAGTTTCAATGTGCATAGAAGAAAAAGTTACTTACCAAGAGCATGAAGTAAAATTTGCAAGCCAACAAATTTTTTCACAAATTTTTCAAGGAAGATCTGAAAACAAACAATTGCTTGCAAATTTTGTTGGATTTTTTAATGAACTGTTTATCGGTGCATTGTATTGTGACTTATTTAGGTCGTGGTATGTTTCTACATAGCTGCCCTTCTTTACTGGTTCAGTAGAAATGCTAATTTTCTCTTGTGTATGCACACACTATCTCTCACAAAATGCTGCTGGGGATATTATACTTCCAAGAGACCAGTGTGACAGTCTTTTCGACTGAAGGGTTGGGGTTTTCTACTGAACAGTGTTTGGAAGGAGATTGCTGTGGAATGTATGAAAAGATATGAAAAATTCTCTATAATAATTAATAAAAAGAGTCCAGCTGTCTGTCTCTGCTTTGTGTGTTCCTGATACAAATAAATGAGAATTTTTTTTAAAGGCTGTGTAAAAGCACTAGCCTCTCTTCTGCACCAGCCCCTGATGGTTTACCCTTCACTTACTCAATTGTTTGGGTTATGTTTACTAGTCATTATTGACCTCTTTGTTAACATAGCTACTGTTGACATCACTCCCTATCCAAGAGAGATAAGGCCTTGTGTTCTGTTGCATCGTTACAGGGCAGCTCTCCAAGTGCAAAATGTTCATCTATATTTGAAATATTTGTCTTTAGAGCTTTGTAATGAGACTTGTTTACGTGGGGGATGGGAGAAGAAAAATACCTCTAAATGAACGCAGTAGTCTCAGTATAAAACCCCACAATAATTCAGTGAAATAGCAAGGAGAATGTGTTTTCCAGCTGCTGTTTGTAGATCCCTGTTGCTAGGGTGCTTGATATCACAGAGTATAACCCTGTCCCATGGTTACCATCTGCCTATCTTTGCTTTTCTTGACAACAAGGTTAAAGACTATGCCCTCATTACTTATCTGATTAGAACCAGCTCAGAAAATTAGAGCTAAGAGAAAAAAATCTTATAAAGCTCATGTAATCATCAGGATATTGGATTTCATTAATGAACTGCTAAACCTGTGAATGACTCACTGGAGAGGTGGACATGAAAACCTGTCCTGCTTGCATTCATTTTATTCACTTTAATTAGGGGAAACATGTCCTTCAGTGTGATAACTTGCTGCTGTAAGAACAATGTCTTTGCAGAAAAGGGAAGCTTTTGCTCTTTAGAACAAGGCTGGCTGTTTGCTTCTTGCATTAAAAACATGAGCCATTTAATCATGTGGTCACTGGACAACTGGATCATACATCTCATTGCCTTTATCTGTACTAGTAGGCTGTAGAAGACTGCTCCTTCTCAGTTCACTAAAACACCTTTTTGGTACTAATTAGCCAGTGTCAAAATGTGTTGTAGAACTGCAGAAAGCAAGCAAGCAAGAGCTTTTTTCTGGAAAAATCCTGATGTTCTGTGCTTGAGACAAATAAAACAACAAAAAGGAAGAAAATAACACATTAACACCTGTTTCTGGAGGAAAAGAAAGCAGAGGTCAGAGAAAATGCCACAAGTTTATTCACAAGTTACCAAAATACTCCTTCTATTTTTCCCTACTTGGTAATTATGTCCCATTGTCTTCAATGGTAAACCTTGTTTACCATTCATGAGCTGAATCAATCCTCCCCTGACCTCATTAGTCCAGCTGTTGGCTGTATTCTAAGCTATGTGGCTGCTTAGTTGCATCTGACATGCTGTTTTCTTTTTCTACCAGCAGTCAGGACCAGAACAGCTCACAGGGCTTTAAACTCCCAAAGAAATCCAACTGCTGTTAGTCTGGGCTGTAAATCCCCTGGCTTGTTATAATCCCTCAGTGTAGTGACATGCACAGTACTTGAAACTTTGAAGTGCCAAGACTGGGGCTGTTATAAAGCTGAGAAATACACATGCAATCAGCCTTTTTGGCTGATGGGATATTTTGATTAAAAATGCCTCAATGAGTTTCTCAATTTTTTGTTGCATTGATGCCTTCACATAAAGAATTTTCGTCAAGAAATTATAGTCTTCTTTGAAAGATACTGTCTTAAAAGAATATTCTGAACAACATCTTCCAGTTACTTTGCCATGGCTCCTCTGTTCTGGGAGCTTATAGGCCCCAAATTCATAGTTTGTGATAAAACAATCTCAAGGTTATTCTTGTGTTTTCACTTGAGTGGAATGTGTTCTAGAAATGGCTAAGAATTATTTGTTTGTTATGCCTCTTTGGCTGTGCTTTCTCTTTTTTCTGCTTATGTCCAAGCATGGGGGCAGGAATGAAAAACTAAGCTGCAGCTAGTCATCTGCTGGTCACCTTCCAAGAAGTGACTTTCTTCACTTGAGTTAAGGTAGTTAATTGGCTCCATATGACAGATAATATCAGACTGTTAACAGAATTTGTAGCTGTGCATCTGCCATACTGAGCACATTTTGGTTAGAGGGCACCATTGATCCTTTTGATTTTCCATTTGTTTGGGCAACTAAAACCTATTTGAAGGGATGAGTAACAGGCTACAGTCATAATGTGACCTACATACGAATGACCAAACGGCATGGTCCCAATTGCAGTGGTGACTTGAAAGAAGAACTCTTTAATGGATAAATACAGGGTCCAACTTCCACCACTATCTGTAGCTTATCAATCTCCTGTTGTAGAGAAATATGAAATGCCTGTAAACGAGCTTTCAAACATTCTCTTAGCTGTATGTGAATTATAACCATGTTGCAATATGAAGATAAATTTGAAATTTAAATGACTGGTTTTGAGAAGGCAGAATATTAGTCCAGGAGGATCATTCTCTGGTTTGACAGGAATTGCTTCAAGAGTGTCAAGGAACACCAAACTGAGTATTCCACCGGAAGGATATTCTAACCACTCTTAGTATTCCAGTATTCAGGGGCTTTTTAAAAATACTCCTCTGAAAAAGCAGAGTTGAAAGAACCACTGCTGCGGTGCCACTGCCAGCTAGCACGCTGCCTCGAGCACCAGGCAATCTTCTGCCTGCCCTGAAGGGGAGGATGGGGGCCGATCACAGCGCGGGAGGGCAGGCAAAGCTCCTCGTTGGGTTCACCTTGCCCACCGATGGCGAGGGTGCGCGAAGGAGGCAGGAAAGAAGCAGAGGGACTTTTTCATGGGGGAGACCGTTCATTAAAGAACACAAGAAAACCACAGAGAAGCCGAGAAAAGGGGACTGACATGGGGTTTTATACCCCTGATGCCATGAAGCCAGGAAAAGGCATCACCCCTATGGAGTGGGCATGGAAAACACACGGTAACCAATAACACGTCAGTTAGGGGGTGTTACAAAGGCAGGGAAAAGGAATTGTAGCAAATGGGAGAAGGAGTAGGCGGGGGGGAGTAGCAAGGGCCAATCAACTACCGAGGAACATAAAACTCTCTGGCAAGACAACCAAATATGAGAAATAAGGGGCGGGGAGGGCAGCGGCCAATGGTAAGGCACAGATCTACATATTTTTCATAGCCCTTTGGGTGCTGCCTGTGACGTCAAGGCTTTTGGGCTGTGGAGGCGTCAAACCAATGGATGTTTTGATCCACTTGATTTGGCTGACCCTGGTGTTGGCCATGGTTCACCACAACAAACCACCATCAAAAACTAAGCAGTTCTCCAAGAAGGCTACTGAAGTTTTAAATTCCTATAATTTCCATGAAATCCTTATCTTTAAAATGGTTCAGTTGCTTACAACCAGTCCTGTGTCAAATCATATGGTAACAGAGCAGTTAAATTACCAAATTCAATTCCAAAAGAGTGTCTGTCTGTACAGATGTGGCTAAAAATAGCCAACATTACTAGTTCTTAGTCTTACGTGGAATTATTTGTGAAACTAAACCCTAGATGTGAGAGAATTCATAGATGTTCCTGTATGCTTGTGGTGCAACATGATAATTCTGTGAAATTCCCTGGTTTGTCGGTTGGATTTTCTCTTCCCATGCCTGTACCACAATTTTCTTCCTTGTTTAACTGCTGCTTGTAATGTTCTGTTTTCAAAAGGTCATAAATATACTGGATTATATCTCTAGATGATCCAGTATATTTACCACGTTGGTCAGCTGCAGCTTTGCCTAGCTGAGTCTTGAAAACTTTCAGGGCTGGAGAGATCAAATATCTCTGGCAATCTGGCTACACAACCCATCCTATGGCAAGCTTGTTCTGATATTTTTCTTGACTTCTAGCATGAAAATGATAAAGCAGGAGCTGTGTACTTCATCTTGGAACAAGTTCACAGCTCTAAGAAAGCAAGACATCTTTCTTCAAATGATGTCTAAAACTTTAGCTATCCATATTTTAAAGGGGAAGAAGTGGGTCTTATTTCACACCAATATTTATCCAACGAAACAAGGTAAGAACCTGCACCGGGTTGAAAAGTGAGCACATCGAATTATTCTTTCTAATTTCTTGTGGTGAAAATCCAGCAATCCTGAAAATAGTAATTTACTTTCTTTTCTCCTACTCTCCATACCTACTGCCTTTTGTTCCCCAAGGTTTTCCAGACACATTCATGGGCATTCCTCTAGGACTGGTTGGAAAGATTATGCAGACTTCCATAAGAACATTATTATAATAACGTCCACTGATAAAGGGTTGTTCTATAAAGCACTGTATAAATCAGGTACAAGAGTCTGAAGCCCTTAAGTGTGTTTAACTGAAGAGATATTGTTGTGGTAAAGCACACTCTGTTTTTTTTCCATGTGAGATGCTTCTTCACTTCCCAGCTCCACTTTTTACTTAAAATTCTTGTTCACACTACCTTTGACAAAATATCATGATTTATGCCACGCTGCATGTTCTTTGTTCTTAGAAATGACAGAAAAACTTTGTTGAGCTCTGTCAATCCCCTTCAAGTCAATGTGTGAGAGAAGAATGTTGCCTTCTATTTGCAGTCAGTGTTGTCCCTGTGGGTTTAGTGGGTGTTTTTTCATGAGGTCTGTGGGGAAGTAATAGGCATGGGTTTGTATGTTTATTTTATTACTGAACATTAGTATGCTGAGAGCATGATGAAGCAGATGATATTCTTTGCTTTGTTGCCCTTGGGAAGGACTCAGACTGTCACAGACTGGCAGCCAAACAATTTGTTGGAACAGCAGCTTTGGAGTATGACATAATGTGCTTTCGAATCACTTCTGAGTTGGGTCAAAGGAAAAAAAAAAACCTGAAGAATTGACCACAAAGAGAGGATTTGCCTGCTGTCAGGTTGCTGAGGGGCTCTGGCCTAGATATAAATGGGACTGTGGCTTTTTCTTTCCAGTAGTACAAAACCATTTAAAGATAATTCCACTTCCAATTTAAAGTGCACTTTGGCAATGGTTCTAGAACAGGCTCCATAACCTTGTCTGTTCTCACCTAAAACTTAATTCTACTTTATTTGTAAGCTTAGTCTTGTGAATAATTTTAGTGTAGGAGAGCAACTGAGAAACTCTACTAGAAAGTACTTAATTCCTTTGCAAATAATGCAGCAACTATTAACACAGTGTCTGAAAATGGATTCTTGTGACTTTAAAAGTGAAAAAGTTGTGGAAATCAAGCTCCTTTGAGAAATGCCAAGGTTATGCTTTGCATTTTGCAGATTCCTCTGGAAAACAGCTTTTGACTTTATTGCTAAGCTTTGACTGTATATCACAACTTTTATTAGCATAATTATGCTAAATTAGTTAAATGAGCTAAATATACCAGGAACTGGACTCCCTGATCCTTGTGTGTCCCTTTCAACTCAGCATACCTGCTGATATAGTCTCCTAGGAGAAAGTAGCACAGATTTTTCCAGTGGCAGATAATATGGCACTGGGAGGCAGTGTTTTCAAGAACAGAGCTTTTTGCCATTCTGTATTCTCACATGAAGCTAAAAAGCTCTTGTAAAAGTGCTAATTTCCATGGCATTTTTCATTCTCATTTCAGGTCAGGATTTCTGGTACTCTATTGCCTTGGTGTACTGTTTGCAGCTTTGCTTTCCCTCTGAAGTTCAATTCAGAGGTCTGATACTCCTTTGTACCCTAATGTATTCCCATTTGATCCTAAGGAGGGAACTGCTGGGAGATGATGGGGAAGCTGACCAGTGTACTAGGAACGAAATTCAGTAGTAAATTAAATGTGAGAATGAATTTGGTCATACATACCAGGCAGACTGTGGCCTCTTGTAAATGCAGCTTTCCGATGTTGCTATCAAGGGATATTTAAAAGAGAAGTGAATTTGAAATGGCTCGAGATATTTCTATTTCTTGTTCAAGCAGATCTGGGAAGGCACTGTGGGTGGTGTCATGCAATAATTTTTGCATGGAATTTCGAATCTATTCCTGTTCACTTGAATCACCAGACATACTCCTGGCCAGCAGGGAACAGTGTAGCCATTATTACTGTATGTGAATCCATTACTTGAAACTGGTTTGATTTTTTTTTAAACTGTGATGCTCCCTCATGTATAGCACAGTTAGATCTGTTCTCCTTTCCTATCTCCATGGCTGGAGATATTTGCTTCTTTTTTATTTTATCCTGTTGTGTCTAAATTGGCAAATTTCAGTGGAGGACCAATTAATGAGGCATATAATGTAAGAAATCTCTGTGTGAGACCATACAGAAAGGGATGGTGATTTTTATTTTAAAGCTCATCTCACTTAGCTCACTCACTTATATTTCACTCATTCTGTCAGAAGAAGCAAGGTGTGTATATTCAAGTGGTGTGGCCAGGAGTACTTCTGGCAACATATCCTGGTTTCCACTAGGAGAGAGTTAATTCTTTTCCTAGTAGCTGGTACAGTGCTATGTTATGGATTCAATATGAGACTGATGTTGATAACAAACTGATGGCTCAGTTGGTGCTCAGCAGTGCTTACGCTGAGCCAGGGGCCTTTCAGGTTCCTGTGCTCTGCCAGTGAGGAGCTACACAAGGACCTGGGAGGGAGCATGGCCAGGACAGCTGACTCAAACTGGCCAAAGGGACTTTCCCTAGAATATCATGTCCAGTATAGAAACTGGGGTGAGTTGGCTGGGAGGGGCCAATCACTGCTGGGAGATGGGCTGGGCATCAGTCAGTGGGTGGAGAGGAATGGTATTGTGCATGAATTGTTTCTCTTGGATTTTCTTTTCTCTCTTTTTGTTATCTCACTTTGCATTATTATTATTAATTACTATTGCACTTAAATTTATTTTGATTATTAAACTGTTCTTATCTCAGCCCATGGGTTTTACCATTTTTTGAACCTCTTCCCCATCGTGGTGTGGGGATAAGGGGAGGGGGAGTGAGTGAATGGCTACTTGGTGCTCAGTTGCCAGCTGGGGTTACACCACAACATAGCAGAACAAGGGGCACTGCTTATTAAGTCCTTGGCATGTCCTGGATTATTCCTGATCAGTAACTACAATCTGGTTCTCCTGAACATACTTTTTGTACCTTTATATGTTCACAGTGATTGTTATCTTTTGTTTTTTCATCATGTCCTACCTGAGTGTTATTAGACAGCATCACTATTTTATGAATTATCTTTTTGCCTCCTTTTCTGAAAATAGTCTGTCCTTTGTTTGCCTAATTAGAAATCTCGATAAGCCGCATGTTTATGTGCTGAGACTGTGATGACCTGCTGTTCTGCACCAAGGTCTGGAGTGTGGGTGAGGTGAGAAAGAAGGTGCAGGGCACTTTCTGCAGCTCAGAAGGAAACACCTGATAACAAATGGCTTAATAAAATGGCTGCTTTAAGAAGACAGAATAAATAAGACAGAATTAAAAGAGGAATAGAGGTCAGGAGAAAACCTTTTATCCCTTCAGATGCTGAGAAGCACACTTGCATGCAGCATCAGGTGGGTCCTGGACAGACTTCAGCACAGTATGCTATGCAGAAACCATCCGAGGAGACAAGTTCCTCCTCTTTGGTCCTTCAAGATACTAAATAATGTTCTTACAAGTAAGCAACTCTAGTCCTGAAGGTTGTTGAGGTGAGAACTTCTGGCTGTGCTGTTGGACATGGGCAAGGATGTGCAGGTGGAGCAGGAGCTGCCTGTGGGCTCCTCTGCTGCAGCCAACTGCTGAGGTGGCCCTGCAGGCACAGGACATGCACAGCACAGCTCAGTGTGAGGGCCATGCTGGGTGTGCAGCACAGCGCAGCGCAGCACAGCACAGCACAGCACAGCACAGCACAGTGTGAGGGCCATGCTGGGTGTGCAGCACAGCGCAGCGCAGCACAGCACAGCACAGCACAGCACAGCACAGTGTGAGGGCCATGCTGGGTGTGCAGCACAGCGCAGCGCAGCACAGCACAGCACAGCACAGCACAGCACAGTGTGAGGGCCATGCTGGGTGTGCAGCACAGCGCAGCGCAGCGCAGCACAGCACAGCACAGCACAGCACAGTGTGAGGGCCATGCTGGGTGTGCAGCACAGCGCAGCGCAGCACAGCACAGCACAGCACAGCACAGCACAGCACAGCACAGCACAGCACAGTGTGAGGGCCACACTGGGTGTACAGCACAGCACAGCACAGCACAGCACAGCACAGCACAGCACAGTGTGAGGGCCATGCTGGGTGTGCAGCACAGCACAGTGCAGCTTTGTGCCTGTTCACGGAAGCTGTGATGTGGATCACCAGCTCCTCTAGCTAAACCAAGTGTTTTCCCAGTCAGGATAAACACTCCCACTGATCTAGGTGTTACCAGCACTTGTTGTTTGTTTTTTCCCCCCTCTGCGTTCACTCATGTATTTGCATTCATACTTGATTCATACCAGTGCCGATATTTCTATTTCTCTGCAATGCTACTTTTGTATGCTGCTCCAGGAAGTATAGTAGAAAATTCTCTCTCTTTCACTCAGTGCTGTTTTCCTTTGACTCAAAAAAGGTAAGAGATCATGAGTTTAGCCTCTGAAGTGTTTTACTTGAAAAAATACTTTCACTCAGTGCTGTTTTCCTTTGACTCAAAAAAGGTAAGAGATCATGAGTTTAGCCTCTGAAGTGTTTTACTTGAAAAAATACCTGTTTGTGAAACTAGTTCTACTTTAAAACTCACTAGAATCAAAAGTACAGAGCTGCATCTGTCAGCATGCTCATCTTTCCTTCTTGCTATCAGAGGAAGCACAAGACTGGGTTATCAGACTGGTGGCCATGAAACACAGTGCTCTGATTTATTTTAAAAATACTATTCTGGACATGAACTGACAGTCTGTTCTGAGACAGTCATTATGTAACCTGAGATTTTTTTAGTTGCTACTTGGTGTAGTTCAATATATGAAGAGTGGCAGGGCAAAATTTAGTGGCTTTACTGCTGACTTATTTTGTTGGGAAAAAAGGTAGACCATATTACATACTGTAAAACTTTGCCAAATAATTTCCACAGAGATTTCTCTCTATCATGCATGATGCTTCTTTTTTAACACTTATATTTCATTTTGGGTTTTTGCTTAGCACTTTTCTGTTTTACCCAACTGGTAGACTAATAGTACTTTTAAAAAATATTTTCCATTTGTACTTAATAAACCAAATCAATATTATTTTAAGCCAATTATTTAGGAATCATTATCTTACCAGGGAATGTAACAATTCCCAGAAACAGAGCTTTGGAAACTGAGCTATAGAGCTCAGTTGAGATGGTAGCTGCTAAATCACAGCTTTGAGTACATTGTAGTCAACTGCCTTAGGGACTTTGATGTCCTTAGAAACCTGAAGAAGTTGCTCCTTTGATTCCAGTTATTTTCACATCTCTCTGCCTTATGAGACAAATTAATTCTTCTGGTTTATATTAGAAGCTCTTCTGCTGTAGCTAAAGAGTGTAGGAGCATATTGAACAAATTTCCAATGTTGAAAGGCTTTTTGTTTGATAATTTAGTACTAATGGGTAGGTTTATGTTGATGGTTGTGGGTTTTTTTCCCCTTGTGGCATATCAAGTATTTTCCTTCTGCAGCTCTGTGATGCAATCAGAGAACTAGTTACTGTTCTTCTCCTAAATAGGATATACATCCAATATAAAAGTACAAAGCTGACAAAATATGTCATCTTTGCTCTGAGTAGCTCAACTGACATAATTTTAGTGATCATTCAACTATGAGCACTTAAATGTGATCTGAGACTACTCTGATTCCCAGAGTAGTTTTGTTTTTTGTCTGACATGGCTTGTATGGCTGCTCCACGTGCACACACACACAAAACACAAACAAAACCATAGCAGCCTGCCTCCCCCCTCTCCCCCCCGCAAAAAGCAAAGACATACTATACCTCAAGATTTGAGGCTTTGAATGTCCTCTAGCAATTCATGCCTGATTTAACCCCATTTGAATGCCTGAGTTCTTTTTCTCCTTATACTTACTTGCTCTTGTTCACCACAAGAGTCTTACATTCCTAGAGCAGAAGTAGCAGAGCACATTTTCCTCTCTCAGGTATTCCCATTCATAGCCTGACACAAAATAATCTACCTGTAGCAGTACTTTGACACATCAGAGTATAAAATTTCCTGTTTGACATGTGGACAAATACTCTATTCAGACATTCTGTTACAGGGGTGATAAAAGTGGAAGAAGTCTAATTTAAACACCTGAATACAAGAATAACATGATAGTTTCAGCAAAATTTGACAGAGCATGCGCCTGTGCCTTTTAGTGTGAAAACAACAGTCTCCAACTCCATTGATTAAAAGAAAATGTTGTATTAATTGCAATTATTGACCAGAAAATATTCTGATTTTACTCTAGTTGACAGTTTACTTCATATTTTGTAGTTGCTTGGCTTTTATTTGCAATAGATGAAGACCTGAATTAAGAGTGGGACTCATCTATTCAAACACATCTAAGGAATAAACACTAAGTGGCCAAATTCAACATTAGACCTAAATCAAAAGCAGCACAGAATTTGAGAACCTTTTCTGTATTTGACCCTTTGCTTCATGTTGAACCATATGCTTCCTAAGCAGTACTGAACAGATTATATTTTGATGTGGTTTGGTTTGGTTTCATTTATTTGGCTTTTAATCTGAGTTTTCTATTGTTTTATTTAGTAACAGTAACTAAGAAAGTAAGGGAATTGCAAATGAAATGCTACCTCCTTTAATGTTAATGATAAAAGTCTTAAATTTAGTGGGGCTAGAACTTCATGTGTTGATTTTAGGTTGAACTACAATAAATCCATGTATGGTGCTAGTACATATTCACACTGATCAGATGAGCTCTGACAAAGATCTGTTTGTCTTAACACCATTAGAAAAAATGAAGTATCACAACTAAGTCTGCTGGATAGGCTCATGTTATTGTCTCTAGACAAGAAATAACATGACATGGTAGCTGCTCAGATAACAGTCACTTAGTTTTACCACAGATCTACATCTCTTGTCAATTCATTTCCTAATCAATGAACACTTGTTAACAGTTGTCTGTTAAAAAATGTCCCAGTAAAAGAACTCTTACTTTTGCACAAAGAAAATAGTTGTGGAATTTAGTGCCAGGGGCAGTCAGCAACATATGAGATGAACAAATAGGTGACTTTGAGCAATGCTTCATATATTTTCTTATTTGCTGACATAAAGTTAAACTGAACAAAAAAATACCCAGTGTCTAGATTCCAGCAGCCAATTGCTGTGAGTACCTCTTCAGGAAGCTTCTATTCTGTGGTCAGTCTTGCTAAAGTTTTCCTCTTTCATTTTGACTTTCACAGCTCTCCCTGAAGCATTTGAGAATGTAGGTCACCTAAGGGAAAGCAGTGCTGAAAAAGCCTTGTGCTAAGGAAACAGCAAGGCATGGCCATTTGCATATAAATTCCATCAAGATTTTTTACTGTCTTAACTGCAATGCTGAATCTTAGGTATTGAACTTCACCGCTGCTTATCCTCTCTGCAGTTCTGAGGTCCATCTCCTGGCCATTTCCCCTCCTGTCAAAAAGAGAAGAGTGATTTACATCTCCTCCTAAGAGTATTTTACGGCTCTGAAAAAATGCTGAGCTAACAAAGATAGAGTGAAATTGGGACTATAAATGGTAAATTGAATAAACTACCCAAAAAGGGACAACAAAATGTTTTTCAATGATTAGCTGAGAAAGAAAGAAATCAGAGAATTAATAAGGCTGCAGCAACTACTTTAGTCTTTGTCCATTGTATGAAATTATATTGAATGCAGATATTTAGAAATGGCTCAGTGGTACAGGCTTTTGAATGTGTTGTCTTTAACTACAAAGTCAGTGGCTTTAACTACAGAGTCACTTCACATAGAGTTAAGATATTCAGTGGATGAAGGACCTGTCTCTTGTCATAACCTTCACATCCCTGAATGCTTTCCTAATAAGACCTTTTTTCCTTTTAAGTAATGACTTTGTGCTACAATATTTCTATGTTGCTCAGATTCCTTACCGCAAAATGGACTATCCCCAATTTATGTGCACGAAACAGGTGCAGAGGGAAACTGAGAACGTTGATAGCTTCTCCATGGAAAGCCTGGACAAAATACACTCCTGGAATCCATGTGTCTTAAATCTTGATCCAAAGCACTGGATGTCCTGCAAAGTTTATCCTTTTGTACAGCTGTTCTCCATTGTCCTACTTTTTGTTAGTTTTCACTTTTTGGAAGGGCATTGGGGAAGAGAATGTAATAGAAATTGGAACAGCATTCCATCTGAAAGAAAGATCATGTGATGAGTTCTCCCAAAATGGGTTTGTGTGCAACAGAGAAGACTGAGTGAGAAAGGGTGTTTTAAACTTTACAGCTTCTGAAGCTCTGATTGAAGCTTAACTTTTCATTACAATTTTTGATGGAAGGTTTGGCAATGAAAATTTTATCATCGTCAGTCATTTGCAGGACTATACTCTGTACTGGTAGAGTGACCAAGTTATTTCATCAATACATCTGCACATCTCCTGCAGTCTGGCTTCCATATTGGTATGATTTTGTCAATAATTTATATTTCAGTAAAATTGATGAGCAGTCCTATTTCCTTAAATATAATCAGATTAGCTTCTATACAAAGTTACAGGACTGCATATTGCAAAATACAGAATGTCCTAAGTCAAACTTTCTGTGCATGAGAATGGCCCTTTATGCTTGGCTACCGATTTGAACTTCTGCCACACTGTTCATGCAATTAAATATTCCTTGCAATTTCGTATATTTAGAAATACATTTGTACTGCCAGTGGGTATCTGGCAGGTAGCTAGTTTTGCCCTCCTGTAAGTGACTACGACTATACACATAGCTGTACATAAATTGACTGTGTGTAACATAGTATGACATATTGACAACATGTATGTTGCACTTAGATATACAAATGACAATATTTATGACTGTTGGTATAACTTGGAAAGCTGTACTTAATTTTCACAAGATGGAGTAGGCTTGATTGATTTTTAGTTTTTGTAATTATTCCAAGAAGTGGTTAAAACAAGGAAAAAACTGAACAACCCCTATTTTTCTAAAGGAAGTGACTACTAGGCATTTAAGAATTATTCCATAGTTTTGATGGAAGTTTCAACCAAATTAATGCTCTTTGATTCACACACATTTCTGATTAAGACTTACCATATCTGAAATTTACAAGTGAACTAAAGTGACCTTTCATAATAATTATGTGATCTTGGTGATACATTTCCCTGCCCAGGCCTGATGGCTCAAGAAATCCTTTTATTTACTCTTCACTAGTTCTGGCTGAAGACAGGATGTGTCTTCTGATTCACTGAGTAACATAAGATTTATGTAATCTACCATTTTGTCAGCATTACATCTCATGCCTCTCAATCTGGGACCAAATGCTGGCTACAAAGTTTCCCAACTCTGGTGGAACTGGCTTAATGTTAGCAAAGGAGCTGTCTAAGCAGGAAAGAATTCTCTGTCTTATGGAGAACCAGGGAAGGAGGGAAGAAATAGAAAAAAAAAAAATTAAAATAAAAAAACCTTTGAACAGAATTCATATGAGGATAGATATAGAAATAACAGAAATGGCACTAAGTATAGAAGCTTGAAAAGAAGCTGTGTCAAATGCAGGAAAGAGATCTGCATTCCTCCCACAAAACTTTGTCTTGAAGCAGAAAAAGTGGCATGTTAGTTGATGCAGAGAATGAAGTAGGGAAATGTGTACAGTTTTATTTTGAACAGATTTGTGTATTTCTTGTAGTGTTAATTAAAATCAGTAATATTCTTGAATTCAACATGAAGTCTGGTTGTGCTTTTCTTATTGTGTAACTCTGGAAAGGGAAAATGTAGAGCAAGTTTTCTACTCTCTGTAGAAAGACATCTGTTGCCATCAGACCAGAGGCAAGAAAGTTCATCCTTAAACTGCAGCTTGTAGGAATTCTGCATTCTGAAAGTCCCAGTGAGACCCAGGGTATAGGCAGTGCCTGCACTCTGCTCCATTCCTGGGTTCTAAGGATATGTACTCCTGCTGCAGTAGCTTGGGAGTGTTTAACAAGAGTGTGTCTGAGATAATGACATTTGATCAATCATTTAGTCTGTTTAGAAGAGCAAAAGAGAATTTAAAATGCTAGGTCACACTGAAAAATCATCAGGTCAGGTCTCATGGGAACCCACACAATCGGCCTGTGCCTAGAAGAAAAGATGGTATCCTTCATCCACAGCAACAGCCTACAAACACAGCTGTACTAACCTCCTGGGGAAATGCAGCTAATCTTAGGATAAGATAGTGAGATCTCCAGGTTGTGGTCAAGGGTCTTTTCTCTTGTGAGAGAATAGACTTCCTGAGGAGACCAAGATAATCAAGGGTTGGACTACTCTCGGGATTTTCTGCAAGGCCTTGTCCTGTGGCAGAGCACTACTGTCTCATCAGTGTACAACTGAATAGATTCTTTTCTGGACTGAGAAAAATCACTCTTTGTCAAGGATGAGAGAGGGCTTCTGGGAACTCTCAGGAATTAATCATAACAGTGTAATTGTATTATGTAACACAAGTGTACTGTAGAAATCCACAACATACATGTTGGCATTCACATTATTTCGTTTTTTGAAAAAATGTCCAAGGCACACATAGCACCCAATGACAGCATTATTGAGCTAAAAATTAAAATAAATGCAAAGAACTGCCAAATTTGCATTAAAATATGGAAGAAGTTAATTTCCACACAGGATTAAGATGAACCCAAAGTTACATTACTTTTATTAAGATAATGTGATAATATGTTGGGTTGACCTTGGCTAGCCTGCAAGGTGCCCACCAATCCCACTATCACTTCCCTGCCTCAACAGGAGATGTGACAAAAGGCTCATGGTCAAGACATGGGCAAGGATATTACACAGTAATAACCGTCATGGGCAAAACAGACGCAGTGTGGGGAAATCAGTTTAATTTATTGCCAATCAAAAGTACAATAATATGAAATAAAAACAAATCTTAAAACACATTCTTCCCACTGGTCCTTCCTTCTGAGGCTCAACTTCACTCTTGACTTCTTTATCTCCTCCTCCTGAACAGTGCAGGGGGATGGGGAACAGGGGTTCAGGTCAGTTCATAATGCTTTGCCTCTGACACTCCTTCCTCCTCAAACTCTTCCCCCAGCATGGGGCACCTCCCATGGGAGACAGTCTTTCACAAAATTATACAACACATGTCCTTCCTGTGGGCTGCAGTTCTTCATATACAGCTCCAGTGTAGGTCTTTTCTACAGGGTGCAGTCCTTCAGGAATAGACTGCTCCAGTATGTGTCCCCAGATGACCCCCAGATGGGGTCACAGGTCCTGCCAGAAAACACGCTTTATCATGGACTCCTCTCCATGGGGTCACACAGGCCAGATCCAGCATGGGCTTTTTCTTCTTCAGTTCACAGGTTCCTTCAGGGAGTATCCACCTGCTTGAACATAGGGTCCTCCACAGGCTGCGGGTTGGATGTCTGCTCCATGGGCTGCAGAGGCACAGCTGCCTCACCATGGGCTGCACCACAGGCTGCAGGGAAATCTCTTCTCTGGTGCTTGGAGCACCTCCTCCTGCTCCTTCTTCCCCTCCAGACCTTGGGGTCTGAATAGTTGTCTGTACCATTCTCTTGCCCATCTGCTGCTGTTGTGCAGCATTTTCTCCCCCTAGTTAAATACGCTATCACTGCGTGCTGCCACCAGGCTCAGCTTTGGCCAGCAGCGGGTCCGTCAGCCAGCTGGAGCTGACTCTTTCTAATGGGGGGCAGCTTCTGGTGTCTTCATACGGCAAGCACCCCTGTAGCCTGCTTGCTACCAAAACCTTGTCATGTAACCCAAATACAGATAATCCAAAAATGGGCTTTTGTGATTTTATACTAGAATTTTCTAAAAATTACTTTGGGAGGTGTAAAAGACAAGTATCTTGAACAACAAGCAACAGTTGAAAGAATAGGAACCTTTACTGAAATAAAGGAACCAACATTTTATCTCATCTCTATCCTGGCCACTGGAGAGGAAGGTACCTGGTAGACTGTGAACTGAAGAGTGGAAATGAGGCTGATGTGGATTAGGTTGGCAGCCCATATATGCCCTGAGGTATCACTGATTTATTTTTGTGACTCATTTGTCTTTGCCAAACCTTCATGATGCCACATTTTCATTAGTATGACTTTGGGACTAGGAACTAAATTACTAAATTCAGTTAAATTAAATTGCTAAATTAAACCTCTAAAACTCTCTCCATCTGAGAACATAGGGTCTTCAAAGTGTGACCAGAAATAATCTGTTGTTAGGTTCTTTGATAAAAAGCTTGTCTCCACACTCTAAGTTTGCCACAGAACAACACTATCAGGCAGGGGAGCCTTCATCCTTATGGGGAACTCAGAAAAAAAGATTCCCTGCCCCAGTCTCAGGAATGTCACAAAAGAGAACTGACAATCATCATCCAGGTCTGAAACATACCACATGAGTCTGGAAAGGCTCTCCAGACAAACTTAAGGGTTGAAGTCAGGGCTACTGTCTAGAGGGTGTAACACACACTGTGGGATGCAGGGAATAGAATGGAATGGAATGGAATGGAATGGAATGGAATGGAATGGAATGGAATAGAATAGAATAGAATAGAATAGAATAGAATAGAATGTTCATCAAGTCCAACTGCCTGATTGCTACAGGGCTGATCCAAAGTTAAACCTTGTTTTTAGGGACATTGTCCAAATACCTCACACACTGACAGGCACGGGGCATCAGCAACCTCTACAGAAGACCTGTTCCAGGGTATGACCATCCTCTTGGTAAAGAAATGTTTCCTGGTATCAAGTTTGAACCTCCACTGACATTCAGGGAATCTTAGGATTGCACACATCTTTTGACTGGTGTAGGGGACAAAACCAAAGGCAGAGGAAGGGAGGGCTCATCATGGCTTGGAGAAAATGGGTCATAGAAGGCTAAGGGGACAAAAGCAGTTGCCCATGTGTAAACAGGTTGCTGGGCAGAATGTTTGTCTGTCCATGACCCACACCCGATCATCACCTGCTGTCCTGCCTTCTTCCTAAATTACATTTCTAACTATTTTCGTGAATGAGTGGACTGTGTTCTGTGTGGATGTGATTGTATGGATGTCTGTCAGAAACTGAAATCAGACAAGGGATTATAGAGATTGCAAATCAGCAAAGTTGTCAGCTGAAGAGACTGGAGTGAGTAAAAACAAGTACCAACAACTGCACTGCGGATCAAGGGTTGTATGTGTCTGTGGTGCAAGCAATTGGACCAAGTGAGAGTGCAAATACCAAACCAAACTATGTGGAGAAGAGATTAAGAGGCTTGGGAAGGAAGTATGTCTCTGGGAGTAAGACAATTGGAGAAGGTGACTTCCAAAGGGACCAAGAAGTTTCTGCCAACTGATGGAAAGGATGTAAAATCTGAGGGTCAGCGGAGAGACTGCATATGTGTATGTATCTGTGTGGGAGGAAGCTGGGGACAACAGTGATCTGGGCTGGAAGGAGGGCCTGTGTAAGATATTGAGTGGTGCTTGCCCAGGAGAGATCCAGAGTGTGCATGTTTATGTGCTGCTGTGTGCAAGGAAATCTGTACCAGCAGCTGGAGTGGGACTGGCATTTGGGGAGTAGGGTCCAGATGCCAGCAACTGGGGAGACCTGGGATCCACAGCCGGTTACTGGATGGACCGTGTGTCTAAGCCCAGCTACTGAGAGAACCCTGGTGCATGTGAGTGAGGAGGTCTCTACCAGCCCTTGGAGAGGGGTTCATTTGTGAGCGTACAGCAGATGAGAAGATTGGGGATCGAGGTAGCAGCAGATCCATGGTGTGTGTCTGTGGGTGACAAGTGAAAAGCAGCTACAGTGGGATTGCAAGTCTTAGGAGCTCGTATGTCCAGGGTAGAGCAGTGGGGTACATTGTGGAGCCAGGGATAGACTGAGTATCTATGGTCAGCAACTGAAGGAATCCACATTATACATATGGATACATTTCCTAATAATGGACTTTCATCCTGATTAGCCAAAGGGCCACAAGATGAAGCCATTGGTGCTGTTTGTGCTTGTGTGAGTGCTGAGTGTTTCTGGCTGTATTGATGTGTGTCACTGCCCATGTGTGTATATGCACATACATTTTGCAGAAGTGAGTTTGTATGTCTGTGCCTACCAAGAACACATGGTTAGTTTCACTACTGAGTACCCGTACAGGCTAGGGGATGGAGGGATTTGGAGGAGCCCTGCGGAGAAGGACTTGGAGGTGTTTGTGGATGACTTTGATTTGTGCTCTTATGAGAGATTACAACTGCATTTGCCTTACACTACCACAAAACCTTCATTCGTAGTACAGCCAAACTCAACCCTAACATGAAGGGTCCTTTAAAGCCCCTTAAATGACATTCTGGGTCATTTCAATAATTGCCTTAAGTTACTGAAATCAGAGATTATAAGATAATTGTATAGTAGTTTGTAAACTACTTTGCATCCTGAGGCAAGTATAGGTATATGACCAATTAAAAAATAAGCCATATATCTCCTGTATTTGAAAAATTTAGAATCCACTGCACATTAGCATTTTGCTCTCCTCCCTCACGAGTGCAGGCAGATCGTTTTAACTTCATTCCACCACAGCAGTAATCAAGTTACAGTCCACCAAGCTCTGCGGGGTCATTGGACTCAGGCTGTAAATTCACAAATGAGGGTGCACAACGGCACACTAGATTCCTGCTGACTCCTGGACTGTGTCTGTGCTCCAGGATTTTGGATGGGATTGCTCTAGACTAGGTTGGTGGCTGCCCCTCTCCGCTGTGCCGGCCTCAGGCTGCTTCCAGGCGAGAGGCAAGCTGAGGGAAGGTGAGGCTTTGACGGAATGCCCGCTGCACCACACAGCCCAGTCTTTCACACGGTTTTCATCTGCGTCGACAACCCCAGCTTCAAGCACAACCGAGCGGCCATCCAGACCCAAACCTGCCAGAGCGCGGCAAGACACAGAGGACATTGGTACCCCGGGGTGTATCGGAAAGGGGAGGCACAGGATGCGCGAGCCGGGCGAGGCTCTACCTGCCGCCGCGCACCTGCCGCTGCGCGCCGGGCGGCGGGGCAAACGGGGATAACGGGAATAACGGGAATAACGGGAATAACGGGGGAAACGGCGCCGGCGGGAGCGCGCCGCACCAGCGAGCCTTGTAAGGCAGCGGCGGCCGCCCCGCCGCCCCTCAGCCAGCGCGCGGGGGGCGGGCGCGGCCCTGGAAGGACGGCGCGCGCCGCCTATGGGCGCTCGCGGCGGGCGGGCGGTGCCGCGAGCCCGCCAATGGCCGGGCGGGGGGGGCGGTGCCGCTGCAACGGCCGCGCCGGCTGCGGACACGCGCGGCTGCTCCCGAGCGCGCCGGACGGAGCCCGGCCAGCGCAGCCAGACCTGCCGCCCTCCACAGCCGGCGGTGAGTGCGCGGGCGCCGCTCCCGGGCCGGGCGAGCACCGCTCCGCCGGGGGTGGGTGGGGGTGCATGTCGTGTGCCGTGCCCGCTACCTCCTTCCCATCGCGCTGCTAATCGATCGCCGGTCGGTTATCGAAGGCGCGAGGGGAGGGGACGCTGGCGGCGCTGCCGGGGGTCTGGCGGCCCCGCTGCCACCTCCCGGTGCCCGCCCCAGCCGGGGACGGAGGGACGCCCAAGCCCAGCCCGGCGCGGTCGCCGCCGTCGTTATGTAACACCCGCGGGGCGCTGCGGGCGGCGGCTCCGCATCCCTCCTTGGGGTTCACCTCCGTGCTGTTCTCCCGATGTTTTGCGCTTCTCCTGCGTCCCTCCGGGAACCGGGGGCAAGGGGCCGGCGGGGAGCGGGGCTCAGTGCGGAACTGCGCACCTTTGCCTGCCATGGGGATGGGCTCTGAAGCCGCATCCCCTGGTCGCCATCGAGGGCGAACGCGCGGCCGCAGCCAGCGTGGGACCCGGGGCGGCTTCCCGGCTCCCGGTGGCATCAGGTCCGTGGCTGGGCGATGCTGGAGGCTGGCTACGAGCGGCTGGTGAGCCCCGCGCTTCCCCCGCGGGCGTCTCCCGGAGGCGCCGGGAAGGAGCCACCTTGCGCACACACACCGAATGCTCCGCACTCAACAACAAAGCCTCGGCCGCCCCAGCTACTGCTGCTTCATGCGCTCATGTAGAAGCAACGGTCCCCTTTTATGGAGACCGATGGGGAGAGGCGATTTGCCGTTTCCTTTTTTTTTCTTTTTCCTTTAAATCCCCGAGTGGTAGCTGGAGGGGCTTCGTCTTCGAGAGCTGCTCCTGTATAGCATCCTTCACTAAACCAGCATCAGGTGTGGGAGACTATTTAGCGCCTGCAGGGTAATATCCGTAGGTAAACAGCCAAGTACTCCGGGGTGGAAAACAAGGACGAGACAAATCATATGAATTAATTTGTAACCCCGGCAAGCTCGTTTGAAAATAAATACATCCCCTCCCTGCGCGCCTCCCCCGCCCCTCCTTCGTCAGATTACCAGCGGTTGCAAATATTTCTGCGGTCCTGGGTAAAAGCTGTTGTACCCTGGTGAAATTTTTCCAAGGGGAAGTTGAGTACAAGGTGCTGAACACACATGTGAATAGCATCTTAAACGCTGACAGCTTCGAATCATGTAGGAGATGCTGCTGACAACCAGATTCCGTGTTTATGTTTTGCAGGCTCTACATGGGCAGGTTTGGGAGGGGACAAATTTTTTCGGATTTTACAGAGGGTTGCATAACTGCTCATGTTTATTTGAAAAGAAGAGGAGGAGCAAACCCAAGCCCTAGCCTGAAATGAAACACATGATGTGAGACTGTCTTTTATTGAGCCTTCCCACTGTTTTTTCAGCTAGCATCATTAAATAGCATGCTTTAGATGGCTGGAAAGGGTTAGCATGATAATAAAACATTAAGGTTTGGTTTTTTTTCCTTCTAGTGCTGTGAAAATTTTGAGGAAAACCAAAGAGATGCCTATATACTTTCATAGTCCTAGGCTTAAAATAGCATCACTGTTTATCAAACCTGGACAATTTATTTTTAAAATGGCAATGGCCATTTTTCTAATCCTTTAGTGATGAGCCACTTCTTTATGTTTTTAGAGACCCTTTCCCAACTCAACCTTTCATCTCCTCAGTCCAAACTAAAATGCTGTTTTGAATACCTTTGTACATCTCTGGGTCACAGTTACATGCGTTTAAATAGTCTGTCATTTGTAACTGCTGAAGTGTATGTCCAGTATTAAATTATAGTACAGTGTAATGCTTAGAGAGCATGCCATGCAAGGATCAAATTGCAGATAAAGTTCACATAGGAATCTCCTGCGGTGCTTGCAGTTGACCCTTGTAAATCTAAGAAAAGATATTTATAAATGGAAATATACATCCACCAAGTAGTTGTTCCTGTGTCATTTGTAATCTGTGGCTTGACTGTGGTGAGAAATAATGTCTTTTAATTTAATTTTTGTGGTAGATGTATTCATTCCAGTTACTTTCTGGAGGCAGCTGTGTGGTAGAAGTTTTTTTTACTTCTTGTGTATTGAGCATAATTTGAAAAAATAAAATAAGGCTCTTTGAAGGAGTGAGGCAGTCAGTTATGTCAATTTATGTTAAGGGTCTTCTCATTATAGATAGAAACAATTAATTGTACTCAATATATCTCATAGGGCTTCAGAGAATAAGCAATACAGTATTTAACCTTGGTAACTTGCTCTCAGATGATAAGCTAAGATATGAATGAAGACAATATCAGATAATTTTCTTGCTTTACATATCTAAATTATGTAAGTCTCCGGTGTGAGGATGTGACCATACTCACTAGCTTCTATATCTCTATATTTATATATTATTGTATATATTTCATATATTACAACAAGAACAGTCATTCTGTGGCATAGTCTGTCACTCAGTGATCTCATGTCCTTTTTATTTGTACATGGATACTGCTTGCAGGCTTGCATAAATGGAATGGAGTCTCTTCAGCAAGCAACAAAGTTTGTTTTTGCCTCTCCCTGAAACCATTTTTATGCTGTGTGTAACTGAAATTAAGTGCAGGGGTATAATTTCAACACCTCCTGTTTCTCTGCTGTACTGGCATGACTACTGTGGGCATAAGAGCTTTTAGAAGCCTCTGCCAGTTAGTTGAAAGGAAGTACTTGCTTACTGTTTGTATTGCCGTAGTGTCTGGGAGCTGTGGTCAGGGACCTTAACTAATGTATTATGTCCAATATAATGGAACAAAAACTTGGGCATGGCCCCCTAAATATTATGATCCAAAATAAGGAACAAGGAACTGTAAGTGGTGGAGAAGAGTGGTGCAAAAGGGGAATCAAGCTGACGTTAAGAAGGATGCATTGGTATGTGTGTGCATTATCCCGCTGTGTACTTTCTTGTTCTCATGTGTAAGAGCAAAGGGGATTGTAGAACTTTATTTAAGACTTCCACTGTTCTCTGAGGGTTATCCTTGGGACATATGGATGGCTTGGGTTTGGGGGATTTTGAAATGTATCTAACTTGACTAAATGCTGAAAATTAAGGTAAAAAAAATCTACATCAACCCAATATGAAAAATTTTCTCTTCAGACTACCTAATTTTTACAGTTTTTTAAATTTAAGGTAATTTAGAATTTTGAAATGGAGTTTTCATTTCAGATTCTGGTTGTACAGGAAAAAATCATAATGTTTTTCCTTTTCCTCAGTGTTTTCTACAATCTGTTCTAGTTCTTTCTTCATCTCATCCCACTCATGTGCCTAGACGCCCCAGAAATACATAATAACAACTACACCTTCAGCTGAGAGACATTTCTGAATGAATGCATCACTCTGCTCATCCCAAATTGCCCATACATAGAAGTACTGCAAGAACTTCCCATTTCATTGTAACCTGGTTATTGGGATACTTCAGAATAGTGCTGAAGAGAACTGTGCATTGAAAGGATGTTACTGGTAAAACACCCCTATATAAATATGGTCTTTAAGTACCCAGGGACTGTACATGTGTTACAGGACAAGTATGTGTATCCTGCTCAGGTTTCAGGACACTCTTCCTGAGTGGGTGTTTATCTCAAGTGCTGACAGAGCAGAACAGACGGATTCTGTGCTACTCTCAGTTTTCTTGGCTTGCAGTGGTATGTCCCATCAAAACAGATGGGAAGTTATTCTTTATTGTTAGTAGTTATGTGTGGTGGGTGGCCAATTCACTTTGCTGCTGCTAAGAGGGGTTCTTAACTCTGTCAGGACTCTGAGGCAGCTGTGGAGAAGCTTAGGCTCTTACTCTTGCTAGTTGTCTTAAGGTTCCCTCTTTTCCTCCTCACCCTTCTCCTGCCTCAGTGTCCTTATATTGTTGTTTGTGGTATGAGTTTACCTTGTCCTGGATAGAAACCCAAGAGCTGGGAGCCAAGAATGTAGAGATCAAAGGTTCAATGCATTATGTGGCTGATGAAAAGATAATAATGAATCTGCAGTGTAACTGTTTTAAATAATCATATGAAGTTAATTCTTGCTCAGTTTGGCTAGTCTCAGGAATATGCTTCTGTGTCAGTGTTCATGTATTGGGAGCATTTGACAAAATGAGCACAGAGAAACTCAAAATAAAAAAAATCAACAATATAACAGTTTTTGCTTGAATCTCTGTGGGTTGCAGTCCTAGTTCAAATTCTTAAATGGAGTTTTATTGGATCAATGCTAAGAAAATTCTTGCAGTAGTAGTGAAAGTGCTAAGAGTTCTTGCTCACAAAATTATTTTTTCATTGTTGATATCACTGTTTATTTTTATTTTAAAAACAGACCTGTTTTGGCCTGTCTGTTCTGATTTGAGTTTTGAAAGGAGTAGTACCCAAATATTTCATCTTAGAGGAGCTTATAGACGTGAAAGAACTTACTGATTTAGCAAAGGATGTATTTCCCTTCTTATTTTGTACCAGACTGTGGGTGGTTGCAAAAAATCTGTGCTTAAAGGTTGGTTTATTTTCGTGGATTCAGATAAAAGTGAAGTAGCAGATTTTAAGAACAGAAGGGATCTTTAGACCACCTAATCTGATTCATGTATTAGTTATATTGAGTTAGTTACCCAAGAGCAGTAAGCTACGTTTGGTAAAAGTCTGTGTTTCAGAGATACTTGACTAAATTTATCTTCTGTATTAAAGGCAGCCTAATGTGCAGACATAAGGAAGTAAAGAATTTTCAGCTATTCTTGGAAGTTCCCTTTAGTACCTGGCATGGTTGATTGTCTCTTCATAAGAAAGTCATATTTCTGATTCGCACTGCCGTAGCCTGAATTTTCAACTGTTGAGTTTTTTGATATCTTTGACAGTAAAGAGCCATTTAGTAGGTGATTTAGTTTCTCTACAGAGCTATTTGGATCTCTCAAGAATTCCGCCAATGTACTTTGTAACATGTCTTATGATAAAACTTCTTGTGTCATGATTTTGCATCTCTTATATCATCTTCATTTCTTTGATCAGAGGTGGTGCTTTGTGACTACTAAATCTTACAGTGCTTTCAAGTCTCTGTTAGCTCAGTTTTTCTTAGATCTAATTCTGTCCCTGTCAGTAACATCAGTGTGGTTCTCTAGATACTTATGGGTGGTACTCAAAGTCCCCCATCTTACTGGAGTTTGAAGTGATCTTTCTGTACAGTCTCTGATCCTGTTTCATGGAGTGGATCTTCATTACTTATGGCTTTTCCAGAAATATTTTTAAAGGATTCTGTGAAGTTCAGGGTAGAGTCCGGGCTGGGTGGAGGTGGTGGGAGGATACAATGTACAGTGTGTGAAGAAATGAGGCTAAGCGAGCTCTACAGTTGTAGTGGAACCTGTAGTCAACTAATCCTAAAGTGATGACAGGCCCAGCATGTTATTTGGAGCTGTAAATTAATTGTATGACTGACTACTGTGAAGAGCAGCTGTTGTCTTCTACTCTTTTAGGATCTGTGATTCCCAAGTCTTTTTTTGATACACCATGAAAAAATACCTCATCTAAACAGTTGAGTCTCCTCTTTTGTTGTGCCTTAGTTGGTGTCATATTCTCTTTCTCCTGTGAAGGCGGTTCTAGACGCTGGCTTGTATCCTTGCCTGTGTGTGAAATTGCTGAATGCTTGTGCCCAGATTATTCATCTACCACTGACAGCAGCCCAGCAGAGCTTAGGATGCGTACTTAGAAAGTGGAACTCCCGAGTGGAGTAGTGGCATAATGAAGAAAACCCAACATTAATAAGAGTTCACCAGTACATGTATATGTTGTGGATGTCTTATTTATGCTTTTACCTTCATAGTTAAAACCTTTTGTAAGTGACATGGTGGTATTACAGGATATTGTAGAGCTAGTTAAGAGTTAGCTAGATAGAGAATTTTTGTATACTTTTAAGTCAGGAGAACATGTTTTTTAAAAGAAATAAGTTGTAATAAAACTGTTACTGATAAAAGTTTGTGTGTCTGTGTACAAGTGCTTTGTTTATATAAAGAGGTGATATTTATGAAGTGGTTCTTTAAAATGGAGGAATGTAATTTACTAAGAACTAAACTTAGTTTTGTGTTTAAGTGATATTGTAGAAGTAACTATCTGAATAGCAATAGTTTTAAGAAATACAACAGTAACAATAATTTGTCAGAAGTCAAAGTAATCTCTGTGCTTGGTAATGTGTTTTCTAAGTTAGATCCTTTAATGGCATATGTGATGGCATATGTTCACAGTCTGAAATACTGTTTTGCTGAAAAGAAACATTGGATAGTTTAAGTAGGCACCTTTTCTGTTACTCTATGTGTGTCCTGCTGAAAGTCTGAATGTATCTGCATGATCTGGCCAGCCTTGCCCTTGTCCATAGTGCTAAATTCACATATATTGTTAAGAGAACTCGAGGTTCACCCATGCAGTTCCTCATAAAGCCTGCAAAAGGATTTAATTTTCTTTAGGTAAAGATGAGTTTAACTGTAGATAAAGTTTTTAGCTTTGCTTGTTTTGCAGTGGTCTCTGCTCATTTGTCTTCTCTGCTCGGGAAAATGGATGGCTGTCATTCACTTCTGCATCACGTGTGGAGAAATATAACCAGAGCAGATCTCTGATGAGAAATGCTTTAGCTCTTGTTCCTACACGTAGCTGTGAAGGAAGCTTGAGGGAAGCTTTAAGAGCAGTCTAAGGCATTGCTTTTTATTAGGAAGATGTTGCATTTCTCCATCTGTTTATCCTTCCCTAAGCTTGAATATTTATGCAAAAATGTGGGAAAAAGATTCCATCTGCTGTATTTTGTCTCTCCTGTTTTTATTTGGCATAAATGATTACAGGCAAAATAAATGAGACTTCCCTTTCATTTCAATTTTGTGAAGTTTTTATAACAAGGGGAAGATGGATCAAGTGCTAAAATAAACCAGAGGCAGTCAGAGAAATTAAAATGCCTTGCACTGCTTCATAATTCATTATGAATTAAATTAACTCATAAAAATAACACCTCCTGTGCTCATTGAAAAGTTGCTTTTTTTTTTTTTTTTTTGCTTGGCTTGGCTAGAAGGTCTTAAGAAATTTTGGATGACAGCTATTTGTGGTGCACTGAATAAGTTTTACCTACAGTGCAGAAACAGATTCTGATAGAAGTTGCATCCTAAGCACCTGCATGCTTACCAACACTTGAAGTGCAGGAAAAATGAGCAGAATGGAAGGTAAAAACAGGTAACACTTAATATATAAAACTAGTTGTCTGGGGCATCTGGTAGAAAGGATTAAGAAATTAGGGAGGTATCAGGGCTGAGATTGAGAGCCTGAGCAGATAGTGCATTTTAGGTTGTAGGAGCCAGAGGAATTTACACTGCAGACTTTGGTTGTTAGCTAGATGGTGGCCTTGATGCTCCGTGTAAACATAACTTCGGGGTCTTATGTTGTCGTGTTGGGGGTTGCACGGGAGCAAGGTATTACACCTGAGAAATAAGGCTGGCCTGTGCAAAGGTGAGTGTTACAGGAAAGAGGAGACACTAGTGGTACCGTTATTGCATCGCAACTGTGCCATTGTTCTGTTGAATCTTTTCTGCAAATTCATCAATCTTAGCAGTCAGAGGTCTGCTTGATCCTTGAATGATTCTGCTGTTAAAATGTGAATTGGAAGTTTCCCTTGGTTCACACTAGACTTTTGACCTCATTTTAGTGAATTCTTGGTTGGTAAGTATTCTAAAGAATGAAGAGTTTTAAAATACACTGTCTTTTCCGTTAACATGAATGTATCTGAGGCTGTAATAATGCTGTAGTGTTCTAGTCTGTTGTTCTGTCTTAGACAGTTGCACTCATATTCATCCACGGCAGTTAATGTTGTGAGGTGACTTCCATTAAAACTGTTTTTTAACACTGTTTAAAATTTGCTGCAAATGAAAGCAATTCGAGGTTAGACAAAGCAGATGAAAAAGTATGTGGTATAGCCCAAAAAAATAGGCATTCAGATTTTTGTATCCTGCTGATATATATACAGATATAGATACAGATTTTTTTTTTTTCCCCAGAAAACACTTTTTTGGTGTGGAGATCCTAAAGTGGCTTAAATAGATTTGTAGCTGGTGAGAATATGTTTCCTTTATCGAGCCAGAGAACGCTGGTTCTTAAAATAGTCATTACACTCATGTATCTGTTTTATGTGACCTTAATAATTAAAGTAGTGTAGAATATGGGTCCCAGGGTCCTCATGATGTTATGAATACTGGCAGCAGAGCAGACATGTTTCCTCATCCCTCTCCTTTGGTTTCTCTATCTGTGGCATGGCAGCAATGGTAACTGTGTTAGAAATACTAAGCTTTCTGCTGAGCAAATAAGCCATGAATTAGTTGTCAGGGACAGGGCAGGCAAGGTACTGTGGTGAATTCTGACCTGGTAGGATACGTGAATATTCAAAGAGTTGCATAAGCTTCTGAAATTGTTGGAAAAAATACTCTGGATTTTAGTAAGTCTTCCTAGCTGCTGAGAGATGGATTACTTCTAGGAGCAATTCCCACAAATCTAAATCAAAGCTGTACCAGAATTCCTGCAATTTGTTGACACCTGGAGAGGGTGTCAATAAGTGTAAATTAATGTAAGTATTCAGTAGAGTTGGCAGTTGGTCAGTACTGAGGCTTTGGGTATTCACACAGCTTTAGAAAATTGACAACTGAAATTCACAAAACAGTAACTTCTTGTCCCATCTTTAAAGGAAGAATCCAGGTTAATAAATGGCTTTATCTAGTGGAGGTCACCCAGCTGTCTGTCTGCCGATGAGTATATATTCTAGTCTGGCTAAAAGGAAGTTCGATGATACTAGAAAACTTTTTCTAATGGGTTAGTCATGTGCTGAGAACACAGATCTGCACTTTCAGTCTATTTAGCATAAGATAGTCATGATGTCAGTGATTAACATCAGTTAACATGAGTTAGTTTGATGACGGGCTTAATATCTATATAATGTGCTGTATTATTTACCTACTGCAGAGTAAAGGGAGGGACAAGAACTGGGTTTTTTTGTGTCACTAAAGGACACAGACTGTAGCAGTTTGTAACACAACACCTAACAAGTATTCTGTGGGTTTCTGAAACTTCATCTTTTGTGGGGGACAGTTGTTCTTTCACAAACCTCTTATTCTCTAGCATCTGCTTATACCTCTTTCTTATCTGGCTGCTTTTGGTGATGTGGACCTGCTTGGTTGGAGCATGCAGTATTTGGAGAGGGTGGTATTGGTGACTAGTCCCACCTTACTTCTTTCTGCTGGTTCTGGAAATTGGTATTATCTGATTGTGTACACATTAAAGTTCTTGCATGGTGATGAAAGGCATTTCTTTGGTTAGCTGTAATTATGGTAGTCGGCATCTGCACAGCTCGTGCTTTTAAACAGCAGCTTAATTTTGTTTTACTGAGTTTTAGATTTGGTATTCTAGAGTAATCACTTTCTTTTGTCTCTTTCACCTATCATCTTGCTATGCCCCAAATTACTGCTAATCTTTACTTCTAGCAAAATCTACCAAGCACCTTTTGATCTCTTTGTCCAGGGAAAAAGGGTAAGGAAGACTCAAAACAGCATTTGATCTTGAATTTTTGTCAAACATGTCGTACTTCATTTCTGTTTGAGTGGTCGTTTCTTCCACATGGCATGATCTGCTTCCTTATCTCTAATCATTAAAAAAAGTTAAAGGAGCTGACCCCATTAAAAGTCTAATTTCATATCCTGTGTGGTACAGTTCTTTACCTTCTAATTATAGTACGTTAATATAGTTCTCTTCACACTGTGTTGTTTGTAGTGTTAAGAAAGAAAAGTTTAAATTGAGACTAGGTAATTTTTTCATAAATCCAGGTAGCTTCTTTTTAATACAATTCATGCTATTACATAGGATTTTAACAGGTAAACTGTAATTATGATTCAACAAGGAATGTCCATGATAATATTTGGCAACCACCACAGAGCCCTGGTTTTAATCTCTCCTTGACTTTCTGCTTTAGATGGCGAGGATTTATTTGAAATGAGTCTGTTTTGCGTACCAGATTTCACCATTCAAAACAAAATCCTTTTCTGTAGTGTCTGTTCTGCCTGATCCAGAGGTACTCAAAACATCCCAATACAAAGTTCATTTATTAATGAGTGAGAGAAATAAGTCTGGAACTATCTTTCTGAAGGCCAAATATGTTCCTTTGAGCATTTTTCTTATAGCAAGTTTATAAAGTTTTAATTTAGTAGCTACTGAAAGTAAGTAAAAAATACTTTCAGTTGATACAGCTATCATACTAAAGACTCTACAAGACAGTAAAACACTATTCTGCTGTGCTGTGCAAAGTTGAGTTATGGTTATAGGCAACAAAGCATTAAGCAAAATTGGCCAGCAAGGCACTGACACTGGCTAAGGAAGATTTTGTTCAGGAGATACTTAAAAATGTAGGCACGTGGTTATATTTTCTGTTTTCAGATGAGACAGAGTGGCACAGATGTTTTCTTGTTTATAGCTTGTAAACTGTGCTATTGTTGTATCTTTTAAAGATATTCACCCTGAGTATAGCTTCTTAAGAGAATTGCTAAGAGCAAGAAGGAGCTATCCCTGAAAATTTCTTGGAAAGTTTATTTGCCGCAAGATAGAATTACAAAATGACGCAAACCGTACATACCTTACCATGGCAAATTTCCATGCTTTTCTGTCCTGTTGCATGCATGCGAAGGTAACTTCGGTTTTTAATATCCTACACAGACTTTGTTTTTCCCTGATCTATACTCTTTTTTTTCTGGCTCTATATTCCAGCTTCAGTTGATTTGAAATGGTACAAGCTTGGAAGAGACTTCTGTTTTTGGAAGTCAAGCTTCCTTGAGTATAGAGGTACATCATAGATCTTCATGATCTGATTTTTAATGAAATACTCTTTTATATATGTTGTGTCAATAGTATATTTTTTTTTTCTTATGTTCTTTTACTACTGTTTTGGTAGCAAAAGAATGTAGCCTGATGAAACAGAAGATTTGATCTAGACATACTTTGGTAAAAATGTATGCATCTGTAATGTGTGTAGTAGCTTACAATTTACTGTGCATGCTTTTTGTTTTGGAGTTTCAGTGTTGGGATGCTTTCAGATAAGTTTTTTGAGGTAAAATTCCTCTTCTTTGGATAGTAGGCAGGATGCAAAGGAAATAGAAATGGGAATTGGTTACTTTTTAAACTTATTTATGAACTTGACATTTTCAAACTCTTTTTTCCCCTCTCTGCTTCTCTTTTTATTTCATAGGGGCACATACAGTTCTCAGGCTACAGTTAGTACATTTCTGTCATATTAATTTTAATTTAGCATTTTGGTTTGTTGGCCAAAACTTCTGCTGACTGTGTAAACAAAATGGAAGGACCCCCAGGCTTAAGATATAACAAGGGATTTAAGCATTTATTTAAATGTTTTCAGAATAGGCAGAAGTGCTTTGGCCATGCTGTGTTTGCTCAAGTGTGAAGGACAAAAGTCCTTTGAGTATGTTTTTAATTAAAATATTCTTTCTAATCAAAAAGCTTAACAATAACTGCTGCATAGCAAGTAGCTATGGTTATTTCTGTTACAGTGTGCAGGAAAGGGTATGTCATGGTTGGTTGAGTGACAGCGTTTAAGCAATATAGGAAGAGGTAGAATTTTAGAACCCATTCCCTTCCTGAGGTGTTTGTATTGATGTACAGTATATAAGGCCAGAGAACTTCCTATCTGATGAGGAAATAAAACCTTGACTAGAAATACCTACCAATCTCTGCATATGTTAATCACATCCCACGTACAGCTGGGACTTTAGAAGAAAGGCCAGGTAAGTTTGACGGGCTTTCCAGCACTTATCTAGCATTTGCCAGATTTCTGATACCTGAAGCATCTCTTTATGGGTTAAAATCTGTAGTAGCACCACTGATGTGACTGTGGCAACAGTCTTTATGCGGATGTTGGGGCAGGCAGACAGTGTACCCTGTGCCTAGGCTTTCTAGTGCCTCTTGCTTCTGCCATGCCGGGAGTGTGTGGGCAGAAGGCAAAGGTTTCTGTGACATCTTCTGGCACTTTAGGTTTTTTTGTTTGTTTGTTTGTTTTGTTTTTTGTTTTTTTTTTTTTTATGAAGACACCTGAAAATAGTATTCTGTTGCTCAGTTTAAGGTTTCATTTGAAAGGTGAACATATACTATATGTACTTGGAGTAGTCTGAAAGTTCTTGTCTGCGGTAATGACATCCCTTCTCAGTATTCCTGCATCATGGATGTGTTCATTCCAAATGAATTCCACAGCTACAATCCTTTGCGCGTAAACTTGAGAAATAAATGGTCTTGATAACGAGAGAGACTTGTCTTGTACTTGCTAGCCCTAACATTAATATTTTTGCTGCATTTCAAAAATACTTTTCAGTAAAAAAAAAAATAATTAAAAAGCCAAAGTCCAGAAAATAAAGGAATGTTTATTTTTTCTTCAGAAATACAAGTATGTAGTAATGCCTACAGTGTAAAGGACGTAATTCTATTCAAATCAACAGAGTGACTGTGGTGATTGCATTTAAGAAAAAAAGAAAGGAAGCAAATACTAAGTGTTCTTTTGATAGCTGATGTAATGATGGTGAAACTAGGTTTGTGTCTTTGTGTCCCTAGTTTCTTGGCCTACCTTTTTTTTTTTTTTTTTAATGTACTAGAATTTTTTCCTAGATGGGCAGAGTTACATAGTTCTGTGTTTAGACTGATGTTTGATGGTGGAGGCCAGTGAGTTCTCGCTAACTTTATTGACCATTTGTTCTTCATAAGTTGTGACATGGACTGTAGCATGTAGATGGACAGAAAGTAATCTAGTGCAAATTAATGTAATAAGTTTGCCCTCCTTTTCTTTGTAGCACAATGGCTGACAAATCGGCCAAACCAACAAACTCCCATGAGGGAGCTGCAGCAGGAGAAATAAGTGCTCTGGAAGAGGCCTTTAGAAAATTTGCCGTCCATGGTGATACAAGAGCCACAGGAAAAGAAATGCATGGGAAGAACTGGTCAAAGCTGTGTAAGGACTGTCATATCATAGATGGGAAGAATGTGACAACCACAGATGTTGACATTGTCTTCAGTAAAATCAAGTAAGTTCATTTTAGCCATAATTTCATTGCCCTCCCCCCACCATGTTTTGTAGACACCATATAAATTTACCTTCTGTTGCTTACAGATGTTGTGTGACACTCTTTGTCAAAATCAATCTCTTTGTTGTTCCTTTACAAAATTTTGTTGCTTGAAGATACAGCTTTCAGCTTCTGACCTGCTATCTTAAATTGACTTTGGTTTCACAGGTGTTATACTGTAAAAAGAGTTATAGTGTGATCAGGACAAATGAAGGCTATTCTAATAAACTGCAGTAGGTCCTGTCACTGTTTCCTGAAAGATAACTGAATGAAGTCAGGAAGATCTTGTCAAAGTTTGGCCTCAGAGGACTGAGGCTAAGGTGGGATACGTACTAAAAGTCAATATTCTAACAACAGTCATGATGTTAATCACAACACCAGCTCAGGTTCGAAGTGTAGGGCCATGCCAAACTGCTGGTGAATATGGCATGGTGACCCATGGCTGTGATGAATTAGGATTGTCTTGGTGGTCTGATCTTACTTTTGTGACCAGACTGGAGCTTTAGTGAAACTTTCTCCACAGTTGAAAACATAGGCAGGCTTAGAAACTTCTCAAATCTAAGAGAAGATATTAAAGGAAAGATGTTAACAAGGAATTAATCTGTTATGGCATATTTTGTATGAAGCCCCAAATAATTTTTTTAAATTTTGCTTTATGTGTAGAATTGGATTATTTTCACCTTTCCTATTCCCCTGATATGATAATCTTGTTTTTTTCTGCTTTTTATTACCACAGTAACTGTTTAAATTGTTTTCCATCTCATTGTGTTGAGAAACATTATTTTTAAAGGAGTCCCTTAATTGTACTTGTAGCTTGTAGGAACACTTTTTTGGCTTGTGCAGTCAACTGTTGTGGTGTTATGTTGGGAGAAGATGCAAGCTGCATTGCTTACAAGGTAATTGGAAAATCTTGCTACAAGCACTGACCCTTTAGACTGCATCAAAGTAGAGAAAGGCAGAGAAGTAAAAACCTTTAATCTTGAAACCTGTCCAGTGTGACATACATAGTTAGATTGACCTTACTTGATTGATTTCCTTGTTTTTTTGCTCCTTGGGGATCTTATCTAGATAAATGAAAACACTACATATGCACACTCCCACCCTCATGTCCTTGTATCAGTCCTACTTGTGTTTTCTTGAAAGTTGTGTTGATGGAGTTAGATATACCATCAGAGAACTGGCTTATTTGAAATGGATGTTTAGGCTGTGGGGTTTTGTTTCTTTCTTGATCTATGGTATTTTCAAATTTTCTTTGACTTTCATCAGCTTAAAATTTTATTATTTCCTGTAGATAAATACAATCTTAGTGCTACTTTTTCATATCAGTTTCTGGGCTCTTTAGTGATAGGACAATCCCATGATATGACATAAACACGTGTGCAGTGTTAGCAGATATAAAGAAGTATCACATTTGGTGATTGTTGGGGCAGAAGGAATCCAGTCCTGTTCCGCAGGAGTGAATTGTGAGGTGGCGGGTACCTGAGGCTCCCGGGGAATGTCAGCATATCCCCTTGCTGCTGTTGAGCACTCCCAGCTTGGGGGTTCTTGTCTTTGTCTCTGTTGGGGGAGAGCTAGCTCAGCAGTTCCTCAGACCTTGCTCCCATGACTGCTGTTAAGTGTTGTCATTTCTCTTGGAAGAGGCATGCCATCTTTTCCTCTATCCAGTTGTCCTGGTTTAACCCCAGCTAGCAGCCAAGCCCCACGCAGCCACTCATTCACTCCCCCATCAGCAGCACTGGGGAGAGAATTTAGAGTAAAAGCTGGAAACCTCATGGTTTGAGATGAAGACAGTTTAATAGGAAAAGCAAAAGCCATGCGCACAAGCAAAGCAAAACAATGAATTAATTCACTTCTTCCCATGGGCAGGTAGGTGTTCAGCCATCCCCAGGAGAGCAGGGCCCCAACACGTGTAACAAGTTGGGAACATGAACACCAAATGTCCCCGTCTTCCTCCTTCTTCCCCATACTTTATACACTGAGCATGATGTCCTGTGGTCTGGAATATCCCTCAGGTCAGCTGGGGTCACCTGTCCTGGCTGTGTCTCCTCCCAGCCTTCCAAGCACCCCCACATTCCTTGCCAGCATGGCAGTATGGAAAGCAGAAAAGGCCTTGGCTCAGTGCAAGTCCTGCTCAGCAATAACAAAAACATCTCTTAATTATCAACCTTGTGCTCAGCAGAAATCCAAAACAGCCCCATACCAGCCACTGTGAAGATAATGAACTCTACCCCAGCCAAAACCAGCTGCCAAATACCAAATAGTATTTAATAGCTTAGTAGTAACTGCATCAAATGCAAAAGTATCTTAGTTTTAATTGTTTATTAGCTTTTTGTTTGTTTCTCACCTGTACATGTACATATAACATGTATTTTATATATTCTTCTATTTTAAAATTATTTTATTTTTAAATTGTATTGCTTAAATGGCATATGGGACAACCCACAATAGCTGAGATTTGCTATCTTTATTAGGAGGATCTGTATTTTTCAAGTGTATGCTTTCAGTAGGTATACTTCCACATTTTCTTAACTGTTGGGGTTTTGTGGTTTTTTTACATTTTTATTCTTGAGTGCATGTGTCAGCAATTCTTTTTAGTCTAGATCACATTCATTTTACATACAGTATTTTAGGTTTTAAAAAGGAAAGATCTAATGGCTGTAGGAACTTGTGTTAGTAATATGGTTTAACTTAGGAGGGTTAAGCATAAGC
The DNA here is from genome assembly GCF_041296385.1 of Aphelocoma coerulescens. Classification (NCBI taxonomy): domain Eukaryota; kingdom Metazoa; phylum Chordata; class Aves; order Passeriformes; family Corvidae; genus Aphelocoma; species Aphelocoma coerulescens. Next base: position 69,328,330 of record NC_091015.1, on the reverse strand, counting down.
TGAGTATACAGGAGTTCTCAAGCATGTTCAGACAGCTGTTTTTCCTTGCTTTCTCTTTTACTTCATATTTAACCCTAAGCTCAAGGATAATGATAGATTTGGTAGTGCATCAAAGCAGGCATGCTCACATAATAAACTCATTTTTATTTTACAAGCAACTTTTTCCAAGCAGAGCTTTACAGTTTTTTGAGAGACCAAGTTTTTCCCCCGTGTTAAATGTAAAACCTTAAACACTATAAAAGAATCTCCAACTCCCCCCAAAAGTGCAAAGTGCAGCTTCCATGCCTCAAAAAGAATTCTGCTTATGGTTGCAAGGAGGCTCTGTGCTTCACTCTTGGTTTTGGGCTCTTGAGCTAAAGTGTGTCTCATAAGATTACCCTCAGCCTGGGATTCTGATGGTGAGCCGCAGTGATGGTTCAATGGGATGGGGCTGGTGGATTTTAGCAGTTGTAGGCTAGCCAGGGAACACAACAAACATAAGAAAAAAGTGTTTGTCATTCTCAACTCCAGTTGCCATCTAGCACTGTGTTAGAATTTCCAAACATATTTTCTGTTGGTTCTGTTACTGGGAAGCCACTGTACTTAGCAGGGTTGTTTTCCAGCAAGCTATACTTAGAGTTTATGACAATGGCACATGTTGTTCAGACACTAGAAAATAATTAATCCAGTAGAAATGCTCTTTGGATTTATGAGTTACTATGTATAAAGCCCACATTTGTTGTCTTGCTAACTTTCCCAGGCTTCATTTATTATTCTGCTACAGATACTGGCAAAATAAGTAGGAACTAAACGTTGCTGATAAGGTAAAGTAACAAGGAAAATTAATAAGAGATATGTTTACCTAAGAGCTACTGAAAGATAATGTTCTATTCGCCGATTGGCAACTTTCTCTGCTCCAGGAGAGATTTTATCTCTGAAGTAATGAACATTTTTGTAGACTTAACATCCCCTCTCCACCTCTGCCAAACCATCTGAAAGTTTTAAATAGTCTGTGATACTTCTTCAAAGCTGGGACCCATGTGTCTGTCTTTCAGAGATTAGTTCATTTAAAGTTAAGTTTAATGTTGTTACAAAGGTTGAAGAAATTCCATTGAGCCTTTGTTACAAATAAGAAAATAAGTGCAGAATGCGTGAGGATGTCAGGTCAGACATAAACGTAGTTTGTCTGTTTATCTTGCATAAAAGTTCTACTGAAGGCCTTCTTGTGAGCACAGCATTTATATGTGCTTGAGGATAAGAAGAAGGAATAGTCTAATGCAAAGAATCTGCAGTAGTAGACATGAAAGAATTATTGCTATAATTGTGTTCTTTGGTAAGAAAATATGTAAATTGGGTGATTCCCCCCCCCCCCAATATTTTTGTTTAACAGTAATTTATAGGGTCCCACAAGTCCTTCCAATTTGGTGGATTGTAATATAAGTTTATGTTTTTTAAAATTGTCAGCTCAGAAAATACAAGAAATGAAGCAGCAAAGAATTTCACAATGGAATTACTTGACATGAAAAGCTAAAGCCTGCTTATGAGAGTAGCTGCATGTATGAATATTTATGATTTGCATCCCTAGAGAGCAAAGTAAAAACACCTGCATTTATGCCAAATATTTGGATTGTTCTAATACAGCTGGAATAGACTGCAGTTTCTATAATAAGTAGAAGAGTAAACTTTCCTAATTTTTTGGTTATCAGGCATGCAATAAAGCCATCTCTTAAAATGTCATTAACTTTCCATGCATCCTGTACCTGGAAGAGCAAAAGAAATTGTGAAGAGTGAATTACAAAGTTCTGCTATATCTTATGGGATGACATCTGTTAAAAAATGCAGCAAAGCCAACAGAAGTGTACATAACTGTAAATGTATTATGCAGTAAGCTTGCTTTTTTGTAGTTTCATGGTCAACACTTGAGATGTTGTACTCCTTTCTTTGTATGCTTTTTGGACTACATAAAACAGTAACACCGGTTGTAGGGTAAATTTTAATTTCAAAGCTAGCTTAAAGTTATATAAAAATCCCTTCTACTAACTGGTACCAGGAAAACTTTTTCTCTGTAAATGGCGAAAATGGAGCAACCTCTTCTCAGAAAAAATGGCTCGTATGATTGTTAAAAAAAAAAAGCCTGAAAATACTTCATGGGAAGTAATTTTTTTAACTGGTCCATAAATTCACTGCCATACTTGAAGACAAAGAAAAGTCACAGTCATGTTCCATGGGAATGGAAGGCTTCTTAATTACTGTATCTGAAGTATTTGTGACAGGACCAAAACTAGTACTCCAACTTTTTTTGTTATGATCTTTCCCTGTAGCTCAGGTTTCTGCAAAAATGTAGGGGTTTAATATAAATATCTTAGTAATACTAGATCATTCAAAGCATTAATTTTTCACATACTATCTGAACCTTATATAGATATCTTTCTTTTATATTTTTTTAATGAAAAGTGATAATGCAATCCCAGGCCTACTGAATTTAGAGACATACAATATGCAGACATGCAATAGCATTTGAAGATGGATGTTCTTCATGACAGTGGAAATTCCATGGGTATCTTTTCAGTAGCTGAAACACTTGCCTGCTTTCTGGAAAATTTCTTCGTTAACTGTTTCTTTTCTGGTACTCTTCTGGAGTTGCAAAAGTTTGTCAGCTGTGTGTTTTGTATTGTGCTTGCAGAGTGCAAGTATGGATTTAGTGAATCTTGCTGCCTTGGAGAAAGCAAGGTCATTGGTGACAGAGGGGAAGGGCACTGAAAGGTTCTGCACTTGGTGTGAAAAGTAACATGTGGCTGCATTCTTATTCCAGCAAGATGGGGAGACACAACAGTCTAAGAACTTCAGGATTTTTGTATTAAGGAAAGCAGAACACCCAAGAATAATAGATGCTACTGAGCTCTGATCAGCATTCCAGCGTGTTGCCTTAGGAACTCTAAATTTCTTTGTTTATTGGGGGTCAACAACTGCTCTGGGAAATTTGATATGTTAGCTATGCCATACACATACTCCACTTGTTGTATGTAGTTAACATGGTAATAGTAATAGCCCTGATATAAATACCTCTGCTCTTATTTTAGAAGTGTTACCACTGAGCACTGCAAGAATATGTTTTAAGCACTGCCATAAAACTGCTAATTCTATGACCCTATTAGATAGAAAAATAAAAATATTTCTGTTTACACTGGCATGTTACTATGGTTGCAAGCAGGCCTGGGTGACGTCAGCCCTTGGATCCGTTGTGAGCATTTATTTAGGTAGTCATCTCCATGGAAACATTTGTTTGTTTTGATGTTACTATGTGTTAAATTTTAAACAAATTTTTGCAGTTCTATACTGGATTGTTATTGAAGATGAGTTAAGCTACAGAAGCTTTGTAAATATACCTTACTCCCCACCCACTAAAATATTCTTGGTAAAAGATCAAGTGACAGAATAATTGTCTTCTGAAATTCCATTAGTAGTTCTTGATGTTGCTTTGACATGTTTTCTTGTTGCTGAGGAAGCCATGTATTATAAAGGCCAGAAAACTCTCCTCCATCTTTTTGAGAAAGGAAGGTTTTGTTCCCATGGAGAATATTCACAACACACTTTATTGTTCCCTGACTTTTGAGTGGACCCACCCGTGCTCTGTCCTTGCTGTCTTGCATGCTTGGCTGTTTAGCCTAATTCCCGCAGCCTGGATCAGTCAGGTCTCTGCAGGAGTGCTTCCACCTGAGAACAGCTGGGCCTTAATGCAGCAGTACTTCCCCATGGCTGCGAGACTTGAAATGGGTAATGTTTGCTCTGAGAAGCTGACAAGAAAACTCTTGGCAAGAATGAGTACATGCTTTCCTCATTTGTCAACTAATATAATTGTTGCCTTTTCTTTGTATTGAACAAGTATGATGCTTCTTGCTTTCTTATTGTTTTGAAAGGACTAGTACTTTGACATCTGAGCTTGTTCAAAACAAGTACCTATCCACGAGGTTTCTCTGAAGCAAATAGTCTTCAACAGAGATTTTTACTGAAGCCTCTCTTAAATTTTTGAAGTATGTAAATAGGTATGAAGTGGTCTTTATATATAAATGAAGCACACAGTAGTTGCAAGCTATGTTTTACATCCCTACTGGAGACATTCTTTTGATATTGACATAGAAAAGGATTTTTGTAATCCTACTTTATGCATGAAGTAGGCATAACAGTTAACTTTTGTACTTTGTCTGCATCAGGAAATACATTTTAAGTAGATATAGAACAATAAGCAAAGCAAAATCTGTACTGGTAAGTCTCAGACAAATTGTGAAGTTGTGTGTTTTTAGGTAGAAATGTAGGTAGGTTTCAACAGAAAGTGTTCTTTTTTGCCACATCTATATTTAAATTTAAATTAAGATCTAATTGCCTTTCTTGCCTAAAGGGCCAAATGTAATGTTGCCATTTGCACTTTATGCTTCAAAAGCTTTTTATTTAAAAAGACAAAACAGCTCTTCTCCCTCTTCTGCCAAGAGGCATAAATTCTAAAAGTAAAACAGTGATTGCATATGAGAAGGAAGATGGTTTTAAATTCACTTGCTGTAACACAGGCTTGTTTTATGCATGTATAATGGCTAAATTTTATACCCATATTGATGTTTGCTGATTAGGATTTTAAAAACACCATTTTTCATGAGCAGACATCACATGAAAACCTATAGGTACAGTGGTGAGTGATTCATTTCCCAGCTGATATGGAATGCTGCACGATGTCATACATGGTACTATATATAGCAGCTTACTTGGTATTTGCCACACTTTGTGGCATATTCCACTTGTGTGCTACAGGAACTTCTACTGGCTTAGAGGAGCAGTCGGTTGTTGTTTTGGTTTTTTTTTTTTTTTTGGCAGGTCAGCCTATTGTGCCATCATTTAAAACTACCTATTTTTCATTTATAAAAGCAGCTATGTGAAATCTGCCTTAGTTTTACTGACTAAATAAACTAAGTAACAAGCAAGTATTTTCCAGACTGTTAAATACCAATGTAGACTTTGATTTCCTGGATTGAAGTGGAAGATGATTAAGATGTAGAGGACAACAGCATTGTCTGCAGCAACCAGGTGATTGTAAAGTTTAAGATCCTGAGAGGAATGATCAAGATTAACAACAGAATTACAAGCCTGAACTTAAGAAGGGCAGATCTTGGCCTCTTCATCTTCTCTCTGGAAACTGCCCTGGAGAGTAGAAGTGCCCAGGAGAGCTGGTTGATCTTCAAGGCAGCTTCATCAGAGCACGAGAACATTTCATTCTCATGTGCAGGAAGTCGGGCAAGTGTGGCAGCAGGCTAGCAAGAATATACATGGAGCTTCTGACTGGGCTGGACCATGAGAAGGAGGTACACAAGAGATGGAAGCAGGGAGATTTGTGGGAGAAATACAGCCCATGCTTGAAGAAACAGAGAGAGGAAAGTTAAAGTTCAGGCCGATCTGCATAACCTCAGTCCCCAGGGAGGTTGTGAAGTAAATCCTTCTGGAAGTCCTTTCTCTACACACGAAGGACAAGAAGGTGATTTGGAGCAACCAGCATAGATTTGCCAAGGACGAGTTATGCCTGATTGACCTCATTGCTTGAGGTTAATCATTCACCTCTCGTGAAATGACTGACACTGTGGGTAAAGGGGTGTAGTTAGTATCCATTGATTATGGCAAGGACTTGACCCCAGTCATATCATCACCAAATTGTTGAGGTATGGGCTGGAGAGTGGGCCAGCAGTCTAGGAGGCAGCTCTGGAGGTGGTGGTGGTGTCCGTGTTGTGGTTTAACCTGAGCTGGAAAATAAGCCCCATGCAGCCACTCTGTTTCCTCCACCAGTGGGATGGGGAAGAGAATCAGAGGAGTGAGAAAACTCATGAGTTGAGTAAAGACAGTTCAATAGGAAAAGCAAAAACTGCTCACACAAGCAAAGCACACCAAGGAAGTCATTCATCTCTTCCCATGGGCAGGCAGGTGTTCAGCCGTCCCCAAAAAAGCAGGGCTCCATCATGCAGAGTAGTGACTTTAGAAGACCATCACTCTGAATATCCCCCACTTCCTCCTTCCCGAAGCTTCTATGCTGAGCATGATGCTGTATGGTATGGAATATACCATAGGTCAGTTGGGGTCAGCTGTCCTGCCTGTGTCCCTTCCCAGCTCCTTGCACACCCCCAACCTCCTCGCTGGAGGAGCAGTAGGAGAAGCAGAAAAGGCCTTGAAACTGTGTAAGTGCTGCTCAGCAATAACAAAAACATCTCTATGTTATCAACACTGTTTTCCACAAATCCAAACTACCACTTCATACTAGTCACTGTGAAGAAAATTAACTCTACTCCAGCCAAAACTAGCACAGATGGGAAACTTCTGAAGGTGAGGTGACAGCAGTCCTTGCAGTGAGTGTGAGTTGTGGCAGCAAGGAAGGGTAGCGACATCCTGGGCTGCGTGAGTCAGTGTGTGGTCAGCAGGTCTGGGGAGGTGATCCTTCCCTTCAGCGTGGGCTCCTGAGACTGTGTCTCAGTGCCCAGTCTGGGGCTCTCCTGTGTAGGAAAGAGATTGATACGCTGGAACAGGCCTGGTGCAGGGCCACCAGGATGGTCACAGGGCTGATTGTGGTACATGGTGACCTGTGGGATAAAAATAAATTTCTTTGTGCTCCTATATAGGCAGTAGAAATTAACTTCTTGTTCTGAAATTAGAGTGGAAATTTTATAGGGAAAAAGTATGTGTGTATGTATGTTGTTTACTCCTAAAATGTCGACATGACCTTGAAATCCCTCATCTCATAATTAATATGCTATATATGTTGCAATTAGTTACATTTAAAATGCCTGTGTGCATAAAACTACCAAAAATTTAGATGTGGTCTGCTTGAGATGTGATGTTTATGAATGGAAGTGTGCTCCATCTGATGTGGTTTTTATCTTTCTTCAATCTTTTTGTTTGTCTTTCCTTAAAAAAACAACAGTGGGTTGACTTGGGAGAGCCTACTTGATGTGTCCTTCCCATTATCTAGAAGCTGAGGAGGATTTTTTTACAACTGAATTGGAACAAGTCTCATTAAAGACTGGACATTAAATCCTCACCAGGATTAGTTAAAATTGTGTCACTTTCTGGCATTATTGAAGTGGAGTTGCTTATTGGGTTCTTTTCTGTGAGTGTGTCTGTGCACACACTAAACTAAAGGAACACGAACAAAATCCAAATTTTATTTGAAGCTTGATCGCTGTTTCTGACTTTGTGCAGACTTTAATGATTGTGCATGTATTCCCATGAATGCAAAAACCAAGTAAATACAATTTTGGTAGGGAGTTCTGGTACAATTTCCCCCCCAAAAAAGGGCAAACTTTCCCTTTGAAATTTTTTTTCCATGTTACAGTCATTTTTTGTTTCTCATTTTTACGAAGGTTGTGGATATTACCAGCAGACCAGTAATTTTCTAAACCTTGCTGAGACTGTGAATGTTGGTGCTGATTCTGCAGGCTCCCAGAACATTTTAATTCCATAAAGAAATCTCCATGGCAACTTTTTCTAGGAAGATGTGGTGTTAGATACTGAATTGTTATGGTTGAAGGAGCAGATGTAGGAAAGCACTCAGTTTCAGTGAGGAAAGCTGACTGCAGGTGACAGTGTAGCCAGGAGTGCTGTGGCTAAGATGTTGTAGCCTTGTGGTGAGGAGTAATGAGCAGCTCACCTACTGCCTGTCGCCATCCTTCTCGGCAGCGCACGCAGTCCCAGCACTGATTGCTGAAAAGACACAGTCAGTCCCTCAGGCAGGCAGGGACTGTTTCTGTGCTGTCTGGACATTTGTAATTCAGGAAAGAAAACCAACCAGAAAACCCTGCTGCAGGGTGTTGCATCATTAAGTTTCTGCCTAAGCTGTGGAACAGCTTTAAATCAAACCTGCATCTTTGTCAGTGGTGGCAAGCGGTAGAAAACATCTTCAGGCAAAGTTGTTTCAGTGGAGCCAAGAGTTCGTTGTGAAAGCAAGGGCACTCGGTGTCTGTTTTGAATGTGTGATATTCCTGAAGTCCAGTAGGTTTTCTCGGTGCTTTTCCTTCCCAGGAATTGGTTGTGGAGAGCCTTTTGGGAATGGTGCCATGCTGTGTGCAGAGCCGCCTGGCACAGAGTTCCCGCGAGCTTGCCAGGGGTGTGGTGCTGCAGAAGTGAGCCCCGTGCAGCTGCAAGTGCGTGGTGCTGCACTGCACTGCCCTGCTCGTGGAGCCCACTGCACTGTGCCAGGTGCAAAGCTTTTGTAGCATTTGCTTGGGATGAGAACTGTGAGCTTTTTAGAAGGGATGGTAATGTGTGCTGACAGATAATGAGGAACCCTACCTTGGCAGCACTGAATCGTCTTTCTTGTTCTTTGCCTCAACTTTGTTCTGGAAGGAAAAGTCCTGAAAGTGTGGGAAATCTTTCACCTAGTGGCACTAGGATGCTCAGAAAAGCAAAAAGTTTTCTAGAGTGCTCGTTTTCTAGGCAGAAACGTGAAGACTCTAAAGAAAAGAATAAGCCACCACCATCATCTGGTGAGCAGGAGCTAGTTCATCTGTTTGTCTCTGCTGGTACAGCAGAGCATTGTACTGCTTAGTGCCATTTGTGGTCATGGGCATCAGCAGCTGCAGAACACTGGTGATCTTTGGCACCAGGCTGTGACTCTCATGACTCATGACAGCACTTGCTTCATTGCCCAGATGTCTTGGATCTTTAGTATATGCTCTTCAGTTGCATATATTGTTTAAAAGTGCAAATAAGCTAACAATTAGTTATTGTACTCTCAATATGACATTTCTAATGGTATGTAAAAGATGCAGCTGATAGCTTTTATATCATTATAATTGTGTACAAGGTAAGTTGTTTTTCTTTCAGTTAACAACAGATAATACAGTGCTACTGTAACGCAGTAGTAGTTCATTACAGCAGTATGAGAAAACAAAATGGGTCTGTGCTTATGGTCTGGAATCTGTCTCAGTTATACAGGATTTCCAGATATACTCATTACAATTCCCAGTGCAGTACCAGTTAACCATGGATTTAGCTGCTTTGTGTTATTTGAGGTGTTTGTTACTCATTGTGGGGTGGTGTTTGTTAAACTTCTGAATGGAACTGATCGTGCTGAGAATGGAGGGTTTATGTGACCCAGACCGGTGTGGGAGTAATATGAGAAGCTACTGATGAGAGGATCATGGAGTAGAGGGTGGGCAGTTCTTACTCATCATCATATGGAGTCTGTATTTCACAAAAAGGTGTTGTGTGTTTGCTTCTGCTAGAACAAGCCTCTGTGGTATGGGCTGCCTTAAAAGTGATGACTGCAGTATTTACCATCAGCTCTCCCGTCACTTCCTGTGCACAGCAGCTACTGCTGCTGCACACTAAGAGAGTTCATGTCACTAGGGGAATACAAGAAGCCCTATTTTGATACTCCTTGTGGGCTCTCTTCCTGTGTTGCAATTTGAAACAGGTAGTAAGCAACCTTTCTTCCAAATTTAGGCTGTTTACATTTTCTTCCTGTCATGGATGCTGTAAGAAAATAGATGCCTGGGGCATTTGTAATCCAAGTGGAGATGAGCATGTGTCAGACTGTTCTCATTTAGCATGGTGCCAATGGAAGGTTTTGTAGGTTTCTAAGCAGTATGCATTGATAAGTGTTTTCAGCTCTACATGAGGGTTTCTAGGGAGGATGTTTTATTTGGGTTTTTTGGCACCTTTTTGTTTTCAGCAAAAAAATTTAACAGGTGAGCTGGTATTCTTAAAAGAGCCTATAAATAGGAAAAATAAGAAAAAGGGAATAATTTGGCATTTATAGGTTCTGCCTTTTTTTAGTCTAAAGAGATTTGTAGGTTGAGACATAGGTTTCAAATCTAATAGAACAATATGAGAAGGTACTGAAAGGTAGTTGCAGTAAAAGAAAATATATACCTCATATGGTAACTGATAGCCACTCTATTAGGTGATTGTCCTATGTATATCCAGAAATAAAGAATTTTAATTCTAGATGTCAGATGAAAATGGTAGTGAACTGAATGTCTGAGATTTGAGTTCAGGACATTTTTAATACTAATAGTTAGAGTTAATGAATGGTGTGAATGCAAATCTAAAATTAATGACTATATTCTGATTGAATGTTTCTTGTTCCCAGTAAGTCCTGGTACTAGTTTAAAAAGAACAATGAAGAGTATTCAGTTTAGTAGATCCTTGAGAGAGCCAGTGCATTTGCCATGTGTTTCAGCAGTTCATCCTTTATTAAAAATACATAAATAGCATGACTTTTTTTTTACAAGACTTTGTTGTAAAACCAAATAGAAATTATTTCCTTACCTTTACAGAAAAGATGGAACTGTGCTGTCTTCTTCCAGACAGGTTGCTTTGTTTTCATCACTTAGCTCAGATGAGAGTAATGGGAGAGCTTTACATTATGCTAAAGTGAATGTCATGGCTGGGAAATCTCTTGAACTAAAATGCAGAGAACTAGCTTGATTTTTTTTTCCCCCAAGACAAAAGACTGTGGCCTATTGGGACTCCTCTAACCAGATGGAGAAAGCTATAGAGAGGGTACTAGGCAGTTAAGTAAGCTGCTTGGTTTTCCTATTTCTGTACTGAATAGGATGAACTCTGTGTGATGATTAAACATTCTGGTTTTGAGTTTGACCTGCAAATCCAGCTGCCTGCAGCTTCAGTCAACATTGGCCATTTTGAACAATTTTGATAATTCCTTTCCTGATAGTTTTGTGTTCTTTGCCTAACAATACAGTATCTCATCCATGCTTGAAGATGTTCCTTTTATTTCCCTTTTAGATGCTATACTGTGTCACCCAGTCATTGTCTTTGAGTACTAATCTGTGAAAGCCATAGTCCAGGTGGACAGTGAAGTGATGGTAACCTGTGGTAAACAGGAGAGCTGTAAAAGAGCAGTCAGACTTAAGGACTACCCTTAGAGAACTGGACTTCTTTAATGTTGGGGCACTGACTTGATGTTATCAAACACAACATTTGCTCTTTTTGGAGGTTGTTCAACTCCATTTGTCAAGGCTTTGAGATAAAGGTGACAAGACATACTTTCTGACCAGTTACCCAAATAACTTAGGCCAAGTGTTGATTAGATTCCTATATGTGCTTGCCCCAGGTGTGATCTCTTAATCTTAGAGGAAGTCATTTGCTGAAGAGCACAGCTTCTGCAACATACATAGTGGTTTTTAAAGGAGTTACATTATTGACTAACCTCTCAACGGCATTATTAATTGTCATGTGCTGTTGTTTAAGAAAATGAAGCATAGAGTGTACCTGATTTGCATGTACTCAGAAGATTTCTGGCTAGAATTTCTGCTTGTCATCTTTGTTGAGCTCCATTTGAAAACCTGGAGGGTTTTTTGAGGTTTGAAGTGTGAGAGAATTTGGCTTCTAATGCCTCTAAAGGGGTGGACATCCTATAAGTGCTGTGGAGTAGAAAGGCATAAACACATATAGTAGTTTTTGTAGCTGCGATCTCAGGGCTTTGTTGGTGTGTAGGTATAGGGTACTCTGTAGGTGTAGGATAAGATGTTCAGGAGTGAATAAAGCTTGCTTTGGTTGTGTTCTGCCCTGTCAAACTTTGCTAAGTGATTGAAGGAGAGCATTAGCCTGAAACATTTGCTGTTGAATTCCTACTGACTTTGTTGTCCTTACTATGAGACATTAAATAACCATAAATACATTCATCAAGTACTTAAGTTAGTTTAAATTGACTACTTGGTATAAACATTCTTAATGTAGAAGTTCTGTAATAAAAATGACCAATATGTAACCCTGCAAAGATGTTTGTCAATGGTGTGTTTTGGGAGGTTTCAGAGTAGACCTGCACAGGCTGGTATATGCAACACAAAACAGAGCTGAACTGTGTATATATACATGGCATTGTGTTAATCTGTTGGTTTCGTACCATCCTATTTTCTTGCAAGAACCAGTTTGCAGTTGTGCTTTATAGGTTGTGAGGATATACTTGACTTGCTTACGAACAGCAACTACCCTATTGGCACTGCTGGTGGAGGGTGAGACCCCATATGTTGAGTTAGATCCCCTGGAAATTCGTCATTGGTCCTCATTCCGAAGATTTTGTACCACAGATAAGTTAGTATATACCTGGAAAGTAAGACAGTTTTCTGACATTCATTGGAATAAGAGCACAGAAGTCTAATACTAGTTGCACCATTAAATGCCCACTATTTAGAAAACTTGCCCTTCTATATAAAACATTGTGCGAATAGATACATTAAATATTCTTCCACCAACATGCCAGTGGATGACAGTTTGGAGCAATACTTTGTTGCTTCTGCTGGTGAAATCAGAGGCTTTGAAGAAAGTTTCAGAATTGATATAGTAATCCAAGAAAAATGGATGTGAAGTCACATTTTCTGAATGTAAGTAACTGAGAGCTGCTGGAGATTGCTGGTGTAAGAATATACTGATGTTTGTAGATGAACAGAAAGTACCCTTTTGTACATAGCAAAAATCAAGAGGGCAGCGCATCTTACCCAGCACTGGCTTGATACCTTCCTTCAGTAGCTGTTGGTCTAAATAAGTCACAATTTTCCAAAAGCTTGCTCTTCTATAGTCTCCTCTCTGCTTTCACGATTAATTCCAACATCCTGGAGTTTTCCCAATCGTTCCTATCATTTTGGTTTGTGATGATGATGTCTGCAACTATGTGGGTAAACCTCCATTTATTGTGAACTTTTGCATGTTTTGAATAGAGAAGTGTGATGTAAATGAGAGAATATCTGTATTGGTATCAACCGTCATAATTTTCTGCCTTTCTTTTGCATTGGTTTCAAATGCACATGAGTCAGCACTGTAAAGATCTTATATAGATCTTATATATATAGATCTTTAATCCAGGGGAGGTGATAGATCCCCATAGAGAATTTGGTCACTCTGTTTATAGCTTTCACAAAGTGCCAAGGCATTATTGGCATGGACTGTTCTACAGATTCTGTGGCACAACTGAGTGTTCCATCTGGAAAATGTGTTCCCTGCTTTGGATGCAGAGAGAGAGGATAAGTCTCTCTCATCCAAGGAATCAAAATGGCTTCTTTCTGAAGCTGAATGTAGCTTTATTGTAACTATTTGTTTGGCAGGCTTTCTCTTTCTCTAGAGTTGTTTTTTTTTTGTCAGGAGATGGATAAAACTCTGTGCTTTGCAAAATCTGTATTTTTTTCTCTTCAATCAGTGCTTTGCCTATGTTGAATTATTTAGGTCTCTGAGCTCACAGGTGTGCCTTTATTACTTGTGAGGTATGTTTGGGCTTCCTACAGTTGTTCTTGGTTTTGATTAGTAGGGGGATCTTCATTCAGATTGAGGGTTGCATTGTCAATTGCAGCAACCTTGTGTTGAGATGGAAAATGCCTGGAGATGGCTCTTGAGGTATACAAGATAAGTGGTCAGATGCATTACCTATTTTTTCCTTAAGCTGTGCAAGGGTAGATGTCTGTCTCCACAAGATCTGGTAAGGAGAAATGATAAAGGCATAGCAGAGGAACTTACTAAAGAATATTCTCTGCATTGGCAATGGCAGACATATGGAATTGGCTTTAGACTTGTGGATCTGTAGAAGAAACGAGGTGCTCTCATGTGCAAGTGTTACATGGGTTTTGCTGCTCTATAATTTAGCCTTAATATTGCCCATCTGCACTTTTTAAAAATAATACTGCTCTCTTCAAGAGGATACCTCTTCAAATACTCTCCTACTCTCATTTTTAAACTGATTGGGAGACTGTTTTGGCCATAGTCTACCTATTCTTCTGTCTTGCTTTTTGTTTTGTAAAATGAGAATGCTGCCAGTGCAGACAATTGCATCTCTAACTGCTGTTTCAGAAGACATGAAGATAAGAAGGACATGGGGAGCAGGACATAATTGTGGATGTTGTAGGTTTAACAAAGAGTGAAATCTCCTTTGCAAGAAACAGACATAGAATGGGAAATTCTCCAAGATTGGGGACTGTATATTTAGAGCTTTGCTGTGACAATCCAATTTTCCCTTTCATATGGGAAGGCAATCTTCCAGTAGGGGAGAAGTACGCAGTTTCTTCATTATTTCTATTATATTTCTTGTTTTCTTTGAAAGGGAAAATCTCTGTGCATATCTGCAGTCTGGATTCTCCTTTCTTGAAGGTCATGATTTGGTCCTTGGCTTTTGGTTATGGCAAACAGTTTTGTGGCTTTCTCTGCATGTGACCTATGGATATGGACTAACACTGTAGTTAGTTTCTCTTTTTTCACTTGGTGTGTCATTCTTGGTTTCACACCTTTCTATCTCCAACCATGGTCCATGACTCTTACAGACTGAGATCGTGCTGGCATCCGTTAACGCCAGCTGTCTATTTTTAATGCTGTCACCTTCTCATATTGCCAGGAAAAAATGTTAGCAGATACACATCTGTGTTTTCTCCCTGTCATCAGAATCACTGGAACAACCTCTCCCACAAACACACACTTTTTCACTTAGAGAGTTCGCTATCACTGAGCTGTCACTGGGTTCAGAAATTGCCTTTGTGGTTAGATGTGATTTGACATGGAAAACAATCCAGCTCTGTAAAATCCTTTGAAAAACTGGAATGTTGCTGTTGTAAAACCATCTGACAATGATACTTTCTTATTGAGACAATCTGATAAAACTTTTGGTTTTAAATTCTGTGTATTAAACTCTAAAGGAAAATTCCACCTTGAACTTCTGCTCTGGATCCATAGTAGCATTTTAGTAAGCAATGAGTTGCTTACTGCTGAGCTTGTCTGCTGAGCTGGCTGCAGTTCCCAAATAGATCAAGCTGTGTTGCTAATGTTTAAATTATGTTTCAGAAATAACTATGCAAAGCTATTTTTGAAAAATATGTATAGTATTTCTTATGTATAGTATTAAATGGTATTGTACTTTTCTCACAAAAAAACTCACTGAAAGCCAGTCTGCAACTGGAAATATTTACTTGGAAGGTTGGGCGGTATGTCCTGGAGCTGGGTACCTCAGCTATCAGACTGCGCTTTCTGAATTTCTTGGCCAAGAAACACAAGTAAACTTGCTGTATGCTGGCACAGTATGGTGGTTAACAAACAGCTGCCATGCCTGAACAGTAGAGTGAATATGCTCTATGTGAATTCAAGGTTGTGTTATTCATCCCTTTTCCTTCATTTTTCTTGTCATCAGCCAGGGACCTCTTTTCTTTGTATTGACCAGTGTAATTTCTGAATTAGGATGGGAGTTTTGTCAGAGGCCTCACTGAAACAGTGATCCAGACATCTTTCTCCATAAGAACAAGCCATAAAATGTTCAAATTGTACTTGTGGTTTTACTTGAGCTTCACAGTGATTTAAAAACTTGTCCCCGCAATACTCACCCTTTGCCTTGCCACCATTTTGCATTGTACTTTGCATGCTGCTCTGATGTGGGTTGGTTCAGTGTAGGAAAAATGGCTAAGAATTTTGGTAGTTATTCCTGTCTGGAAATTAAAAATCCCTCATAATATTAGACATTGTAAGGATACACAGCTAGGCTTTTTGCTGAAGCATCACAAAATCTGAGGAGGAAAATAAGAAAGAAATCCCAGGAAAGTTAGTAGCACATAAAATTAGGGTTTTTGTTTTAATGTAATTTTAAGGAAAAACTGAGAGGAGAAAAAATTTTGGGTAGTATGTTGCTAGAAAGAAGCTTGGATGCTTACTGTTGTTCCATAATAAAGAGTTGGCTTCATTTATTATTCTGTCTGTTGTGCAATGGTTTACTTTCAAAGTCCAATTCAGTTCTTAATGAAAGCATAATTTAAGCTCTAATATCTTGAGACTTAAGGTGTTACTATGTCCAGTCCTATTTAATAATGCCATTGTTCTTTATCCCCTTGACTTTGAATTTTCTTTAAATTGAGTTGGATGTCATACCATATAACCATTCAATATCTAGTTCTTAGATATGAAGCTTTTCTGTTCTGGGTCTCATTAATAAAACCAGCACTGTCTTATGCAACTCTGTTTTCTATTGTGAAAGTTCTGCTTTTTATTCCCCTGTCAAATGTCATGTCCTGTCCTTGGTTAACTGATCTCATGAAAAAAGGTAATGTCTTCCCTGAATGTCAACTCAGTCAAAATATTGATGCTGTATGTAGAGAGAAAGCAGTAAGGTTACCAATAGCCTGAGGGTGCTAACATGAAAGTTCATTAGGTTGTGTCTCTTTTCCTATCTCTGAGTGTCAAGTATTTATATAAATTCAGGTTAGTAATACAAATGAAGTCCTGAAAAATAGCTAGTAATCTGAAAGCTGTCCTTGAGAATCTTTTTCTGGTCATACTTATAAACAATTTTGTATAGCTTCTCTGGATTAACTGCTTGGGATCAAATGCATGCGCTTGTGCTTAGAGGATGTTTGGCCATGCAGCATTGACCTTACTCTTGGTCATGGCTTGTCACAATGTTCTAGTTTTCTTTTAACAGTGTTTGTGTTGGATGTTGTTTCATTGTACTTTGATTGGTCTCATTTTTAACCAAATATTTGAACACTTAAGTGTGAAATCAAGAGAGAAAATCAAAATAAACCCAAATCCTGTCCTGGGTTGTTTGTTTGTTTGTTTTTTGTGGGTTTTTTTTTGTTTGGTTTTTGGGTTTGTTTTTTTTTGTTGTTGTTGTTCTGGGACATGAATGAGACATGTCAGCTCACATGGGATTGCTGCCGAGCTGTAGGAGGATGCCTTATCTGTTTATCCTACTTTTCTTTCCCTGGGTTATCAGGCAGTGTGTTTATGTGCACTTCTTTAACTGGTGGAAAAAGTACAGGTGATGTTGGTTCTTCGCCCTCTCCTCTCAGCTGTTATGCCTTTGCCCTAAGCCCCTGCACTTCAACAGCAGAAAGAGCTTTTGAAACTGCAGTGGTTCTATCAGCTTTTTCAGCTCTCTGAAGATAAAATGGTAAGTAGTATTATATGAAAATAGCTTCTTACCACTAGGTTGTGTGGTGAGCTGAGCCTGGGGAAGACTGACAGACGAAGTGATTGGCTGTTAAGACTGTTCTTAACTGCATTAATTTATTTTGTTTGAGGCTGACTTAATGAGCACTATGAGATCATCCTCTTGGATTTTTGTATTTTGGATGTGCTCAGCAGTGTCTCTGGCAGCTGTGCACTGTATTGGGTTATTACACTGTGCTTAGTTTCTGCTCCCTTTCCCTATGGTCTGTGTGTATGCCTAGCCTAGTGCATATCATTAAGATGACAAGAACCAAAGAGAACAGCAAATAAATTGAGCCTTCTAGAGAAGAAACCAGCATATATGCCAGAAGCCTGATTTTGAGGCATTGTCTTTCTGCTTCAGCACTAGTTTGTCCCCTACCATATGTCGAAGACCTATCTGCTGCCTTCTTTTTAAATTGCTCCTAATTTCCTACATCTTTCTGTACTTTGGCTAATATTCGTGCAAGTTTCACTCACCCCTGCCATATCCTTTAATGTCTTAACTTCCACCCAAATTGTGCTGTCAAGTGGTATCAGTCCTTCATGCACCCAAGGGATAGATTTCTATGTTACTGAACAACATTATCTGCAAGTTTTATGTCATTTATTGGATTCTTTCACAGGAGTAGACAGCATTCCAAGGAGTGATAAGATTATTGTCTTTTATCTGTTGTGTGTATACAGTTTTTACATGCTTTGTGTGGGGTCCACAGGATTGACAACCAGAAGATGGATGATCTCTCTTCTGTAACAAAGAAAAGCTGAAGTACTCTGAGACTACTTGGTAGCACGTTTCTCTTTCCAAACTCTGGTCCATGCCTGTCATGCCAGATACACTTGCAAACTCCTTTGATGTAAGTTGGGGCATGTGCTTTCTTCAGGCTTCACAGAGGTTTCCTAATACTGCTTTTTATCAGTAGCTAACCATTAAATGAATCTTCATTATTAAATATTCAAATGTAACATTATTTTTGTTCTCTTAAACTGAAAAAAAACTCAAACAAATGTGAAATAATTGGATTCTGCTACTCTCTTTAATCTAATTTAATCTTTTAATCTAAGCCGTATATAACTATCAGACCTGCTGTCTGCTTGGACTTTCTCTTTTCCTCATCCTCTGTAAATCCCCCTAAATCTCTTCAACCCCTTTAACTCATTTTGGGATTTGCTTTCTTTTGGAAGCTTTTACTTATTAATGTTTTTGCCAAATCATATTCTTTCTCCAGTCCCCCTTCGTTCCCTTCCCAGTACTATTTTATCTGATAGGGTCATAGCTGTTGGGCTTGTCTTTTTTTAAATTTCAGGTTTTATTTTAAAGGAAATGAATTTTCACCATGAGTGAAGTACATAGGATAGAAAAAAAGTCAAGAGGAGAGAAGTGTTAGCTCAAGTCTCAGGAAATAGTTTTCATAAGAGAAGCCTAAAATATTTAAGTTGCAGTGAGGTCTAATAAAGGTATCAACTGCTGGTTTAGTGAGCCATTGATGTCCTCTTGCTTCAGATTTTCATAGTGTAGCAGCTGTCCCAGTTTTGGATACTTAGAATAAACTGGGCATATGCTGCTTTACCCTTGCTCATTAATGAGACAAAAGCACGTGGAAGAAAAACTGGCCATTCCAGGTTCAGTTTCTGAGTGAATGATCTGAGGTGTTCTGCCCTCGTGGCCCACTCCCAGAGAGGTTTCTGTAAGTCATGACTATTTGCAGTGATACAGTGAGAATTTTGAACTGCATTTCCCATTGTGCTTGCCTTGTTTTTCTTTCTTGAAAAACTGATAATGGCATTCCCCTGTGGTCATGGTAAATGAAGCCGTCTAGTCCAGCTCCTGTAGTGTGACTTGGCTGAGATGCTGTCTATCTTAGAGAGACTAATTGTGAAGGTCATCTGGATGTCTTCGTTGTCAGTTGTACTCTTCCCCTCAGAAGAATCCGCTTGTGGTAAATAGCCCTGCATTCAAAAGTGACCACTATTTCAGCTGAAGATCTGTTGTAGCTTCCTCCTAGGATGATTTTTTTGAAGATATCTTCTATGCCTCTTTCCTCACAATTTGCCAAATTACTCCTGCTTGAACCAACACACAGATGTCTAATTTCAGTATCCCAGTTCTACCCATTAATTGGGCAGAAGTCTGATGTGAGGGGATATCCGAAGTTTTGTTACCTTAATTTTGTTTTTTTAACCACGTCTCTTCAGAGCTGTTAGTGCAGTGCAAATACCCTGACAGTATTAAAGTAGCTTTCTTCGTTTGCTCATCTGTCTTCAGCTGTATTTGTAAAATTTACACACAAGCCTGTGCTTTGGGTTAATCATACATTGTTCAGTTTAATCCAAGAAAATGTTCTCTTTTTCATTTTTAAGTTTTTTTTTGCACTATATATCTAACAGGTTTTTTATTTTATTCTTGACTGATATGTAGCAAAAACCAGACCTTCACAGGATATCTTAAATACTCCATTAGATTGCAAGGTTCTACCAGCCTGGTTAGCTACTTAGGGACCTACCTTTAGTTCAGGGCTTCTTGGCTATGAATTATCATGCTGATAGCCAGCAAAAATTCAGAGCTGTGTAAGAGAGGAGAAAGTGAAAATTGTAAACCACAAACAGAAATAAATAAACCACCAGCACTGCAGCATAATCTGCTTCTTGGTTAAACAGCCTTGGACTTTGTGATTATAGTGTTACAGCAGACATTTTTTGAAAAAAATACATCTGTTAGATGAGTGTTGTATTTTGCAGAGACCAGTACAAACCTATTTTGCTTCAAGGAATTTGAATTTGTCTGTGGGACCTTATGATTGTCAAAGTGTACAGTACAAATACCACTAGCAATTGTTATTGACATACATTATGTTTATAGACCGTATCATGAAGATTTGGTGTTTTTACAAGAAGCAGGTAAGAGAAAGTATCTGTTCTACTAAACAAAGAGGGGTGAATGCTCTGGGCTGTAACAGTAATAATAATAAAGTTGCTGCTGTAAAGTAGTAAGTAAGAAAAATCTTTGTGTGAAAATCAGTAAGTTTCAGCTGTAGTGAGTTTTTAGTATGGCTTGTTAAGATAAAAGAGAAACAGCTGAAGTTTGAAGTCAGGGCTGAATATTATTATGAAATACGCCTTTGGTTACCCCTTAGGATGAAATGCCTGACTAATGGTCTTGTTCTCAGTGATGATGCCTTTATATCATTAATTTGAATAATTTTCAATGATTACTTCTGATAATTTAGAAATGTTTAATATTGGTTAGCAGTTGCCTATGTAGATGTTGGAGCAATAGTGGCAAATCAGAAATAGCCTGATCAGTCTTATTGTGCCAGTAAGTCAGAAACTGTGATAAATAAGCTGCTCCTGCATTCTCTTGCCAGCCTGGTCCTTCATTCTGTTTTCTGAATGAATGAGACTGCCTTGGTAAGGGAATAAATACAGGAAGTACTCAAAGTCCTGTTCTGCTTTACAAGAAAAGATGCTGTTGAGTTTTACTTGACTGCTCAGTTGATCAAGACACCCAAGTCCCTGGTGAATTTAGAATAAATAAACCTTACAAACAAAACTCCTTCTGTTAGAGTTTATGGAAAAACATTTGTTGGGCTCCCACCTCTAGTTATGGTGTTTTTAGAGCCTTGTCATCCACTCACAAAGGTCTAAGGAGTATAGTAGGTCTGACAATTTCCACGGCAAAACAGTCCTGATTATTGTATCCTGCCGTAATCCTCCCTGGCATGCTGACAAAAATAGAAGCTTCTCTCAGTAATTCTACATCTTCCTTCCTATCTTCAATGTAAGAAAATAGAAAAACATCCTATTGTAATGGGAGTTTGGGATGACTTTGGGTAGCTTGGAGATTACATCAGGACCTATTAAGTTGTAGACTTTGTTGTATTAGTACTGAGCTGTTTTAGTGCTTTGGAGATGAAGGTCTCTAATACTAGCCAAGAATTTTGTGTATTGGGTGTGTGGAGTGTAATTGTGTAGCTTTTCAGCTGAAGTTGTAGACAACTGTTAATCCAAGTAGTATTCAAGTATCCATTTGCAGCAGTACACTTTCACACTTAGGAATTCAAGGCACTGTTAGTAGTAATATTTGCAAATGAAAACTGCATCACTTGCTGTTCCAATCTACTTTGGGTCAATGTTTGATACTTTGCACTTTGTTTACTGTGCTAATGTCTAGACACAGAACTGATGCTTTTGTATAGGTGAGCTTGGGCTCCCAAGAGCAAACTGAGGATTTCAAACTTCAGAATCTCCCAATATGTAGTGACCACATGTGGAGAGACTTATCAAGGAAGGGGAAGTGATGGGAAGCTTCCTAAAATTCTTCTGAGTATGTTCATTCTGTTCCCAAATGTAGGCATAGATACAGGAGGCTGTCATTAGTGTGCCATGAGCACAGTTTCCACCACTGAAGGATGATGCATTAGAGTAATTCTGTTTATTGTAAGAAGCAGAGCTTAAAATAGAATGGTATGTAAGACTGTATCCTTTCTAAACATAAAAGTTTCTTTGTGTCATAATGAAGTATAGGGCTTTAAAATATTTTAGTATTAATGTCCCTCATATATTTTGTTCTTTTCATTGAAGTGGCCAACCTTATGACACCTAGCTTTGTAAAAACCTTTTTTCCCTCCTTCCTTCCCTTGTTTGTTGCTATTTTCCATTTTGTTTTACTTTCTGGTCAGTTTTAATTTTCATTCTAATGTCTGATCTTTTAGGGTTTTTTTTTTTCAATGTACAGTTTTTTTCTCTTGTTTCTATACTAACTCTCTGGAATGCTAAACCTAAGAGATGAGTGTTAAGAGCTGAGCGATCACCCTTGGCATACTTAATTGTAGACAAGTTGTTTGAACTTGTAACACTTGGAAAATGGAAGTGAATATATTTGTTTTGCTATTCCCATGGAAACGAGGTATTTATAATGAGCTTCTAAAAAAAGTTACAAATATAGACAAAGAAGCTGATTCTTTGTAGCAGTTACTTAATAGAAAGGAGGTAATTTATTTGGGGGGTTATGGGTTGGGGTTTTTTTCTTCAGTTCATGAGGTCCGAAAAGCTGAATGTGAACAGGTGAAAATTAACTGGGGACAGCCTTGTGTGTTATGCAGTGTTCATAGGATTATAATTTTTCATACAATAGTTTGAGTTGGAGGGAGCCTTTTACAGATCGTCTAGGTGAACACCACCACCTCGCCCTTCCCCCAGTGAGCAGGGACATACTGCATGAGATCAGGTTGCTTGTAGCCCCATCCAACCTGACCAGTGATGGGCCATCTACCATTTCTCTGGACAACCTCTCCCAGTGTTTCACCACCCTCCTGAAAATGTCTTCTTTATATCTAGTGTGACTCTACCCTATTTTAGTTTACAGCCATTACCTTGTCATATCACAACAGCTCTGCTAAAAAGCCTGCCCCCATCCTTTCTTGTAAGCCCCCTAAAAGCCGCAGTAAGGTCTCCTGGAGCCATGTCTCCACCAGATTGAAGAACCCCAATTCTCCCAACTTTTCTTCATGGCAGAGGTGTTCCTTCTATCTGGTCAACTCTGTGGCCCTCCTCTGGACTTGCTCCAACAGGTCAATGTTCTTCCTGTGCTGGGGACCCCAGAGCTGGATGCAGTGTTCCAGGTGGGCTCTCACCAGAACAGAGTAGAGGAGCAGAATCCCCTCCCTCGCCCTGCTGCCCTTCTGCTTTTGGTGCAGCCCAGGACATGGTTGTTGGCTTTCTGGGATGTGAGTGCATGTTGCTGGCTCATGTCCAATTTTCCATCCAATAGTACTCCCAAGTAATTATCCCTAGGGTGTTTTTGTGGACCTGGATTGGAGAGAGTGTAAATCAAAGTTGGTTGAAAGACTTTTCCTCTGTCATTTCTACCTACTCCATCAGTGGCTTCCTATACATTCAACCCATGACTGTACAAACAGAAGCGAGGGGAGTAGTAGTTAGTAGTCATGATAACAGCAACTGCTCAGAGCTCTTCAAGACTGTCTCTAGAGACAGGAAGGGTGTAGGATTGCTGCTAGGTAATTTAGATGCTGGTACATGGCATACATGTACCATACCTCACATACCAAAAATGCCAGAGCACGTTGTGTTCTTGGGGTTTTCCACAAGACCTGACATATGTTGCAACAGTAGAGTTTTGGAGTTAATTATTATTCTATACAAGTGGATTTGATAATATTGTAATAGATGGGGGAGTGAGAGGGGGTATTTTTGGAGTGTAGAAAAAGATAACACATTTCAGAATTAAAGCTGTTTTACTTAGGAAACTGGGGATACAGTTGTAAAAATTCCTTTACTCTCAATCCTATTTTTAACATCACTCCAATTAGTGTTGTTCCTGGTAGAGAATATCAGCTACAATGCCCATTTGTTTCTCTTTTGGGGTCTAGCTGCAATACTACATTTGTCTATATGTGTCCAGTTTGGCCTTATACCTTAAGCTGAAGGGGAAAAATCCACTCATTTCCTTGCCCCATATAAGTGACAGGGAAAAGACCAAATGTGAGCGGTAGGTATACCTATATCTTAGACCAAATGTTCTTTGTTCCCTTTGACAGCCATATTTATGTATTTTTCCTTTTAATTCACACACAAAAAAAGTTATGCTGTTCTATTTAATACGTGTGAACCAAAAAATCTTCATGTGTTACTAAAACCCTGAGATCAGTTGATTTGGTTAGAGCATGGTGCTAATAGCGACAAGGTCATGAGTTTGATCACATAAGAGTTGGACTCGATGATCCTTGTGGTTCCCTTCCAGCTCAGAATATTCTGTGAAAAATAAGTCAACATGAATTTCTGCTGGTTTTGCTGAAAGTGTTCGTTCTCTTTCCCATTGCAATGATCCTGACTGATGATCCAAACTAAGCCTATGTGCTGCAGAAAACTGCCTTTGCAAGGCCTGTGTGGCTAGACTTGGCTGTGAGTCTGTAGAGAATTTAGGGCCTTAGGGTGTTGTTGTGCTGAAGCTTTGCAGTGATTGCCACTGCTTTCTTTTTCTATATGAGAGACAAAACAAAATGAAGTCTTGACCTCTTGAGCTACTTGAAAGTTCTTGGACGTGTTTAATCAGAAGAGGGATGTTAATCCTATTAATGAGAATCCTGGAGAAATTCCAGGTAGCTAATTGCAGTTTATTCTACGTGTCTTTCTGATTAATGAAATGCTGGATTATATTCTTCATTTCTACTGTCATGATGTTCTTTTACTAGCTAATCCTGTGAGATACTCCAGCACATGCTTTACCTAAAGCAGACAAGTAGTTGCAAACAGCAATGTTTGGTCAAAAAACACATCAAGGTTATTTTGTGGGGGTTGCTGATGTTTGCTACGTATGTTGGGCTGCATTGAAAATAAATAATTATTAGTAATGAACAATTATATAAAGGGTTCCCTTAGTGTTTACAATTATGTAAAGTGTTTCCCTTAGAATTTTGGTTTGAATAGCCATTTTCTCCTTGTTTTAAAAGCCTGGGATAAAATTTCATTTTTTGTTTAGTTAATTGAGTAGGAATCCCTTTATAGTTGTTGGTTGCTAAACCAGAAATCTCACTTCCCCTTCTCATTAGTGGAGGCATCCTCCAGCTGAGAGGGATTTGACCATTGAAGGTGTGTAAGAGAAGATCAAAGATAAGTCCATGACATATCGCTGAAATTCCCTTCATAATGGTCTTTTTGACACTTGAATTTAAATTAGATTTCTGTATACTGCTTTTCTAGCCCGAGATTTCTGTTGCAAGCACACACTTTCTCTATCCTAGCATCTACTGTTTATTCCTATATAAACAGCTGTCTCTGTTGAAAGGACTGGTCTGGGTTGTGTGGTGGTGCTTGGTTATTTTTTTCCCCTGATTTGCTTGAAATGTTCTCTAAATTGGCATAAAAAGAAATGCTCAAGCAGCAAACAAAACTTGTGTAGTAGCATGTTTCCCAGCAACGTGGACTCTCAAATATTACTTTAACTTCGAGGGTTTTGTAATGTTGTAAACATATTCTGCTTTTGAAGATGGTACTATTTAAGATTATATCAACATAAGTATCAAAACATCTTTTTCAAAATGGTTCTTTTTTGATCTGCTAAATTTTGGGGTGTAAATTCTTGTTCAAAAGATCAGAGAATCTGTAATTTGCTAATACAGGGAAAGGTGTGGTTTGTGTCTGCTGTAATTCATAAAAACTAAAATAGTTGGGTTTTTTTAAATGGTGAGTAAACTCACTAATGCTGTGAGTTTAAAATTTTAAAATGGATTTTAAAATGAGGAACACTAAAACTTGTTTAATATTAGGGAATTGCATTATCTCCTGCCTGAACTAAATATTTTAAAATGCTAGAAAACAAACGTGCATTAACCTCCTTTTGGTTAAACACATCTCTGTAGTGAATGCTTTGTAAGAGTTTATCAACTGAACCCTTTGGTGTGATGGACCAAAAAAGATCTGCAGGAATGATGGTATAAATTGGTGTTTGTAAAGTGTGAATTTCCCGTTCGTCAGATTTTGCACCACACACTTGTACAGTAAAATCCTCTCAGTTAAAAGTAAATATAGGTAAGTAATTTACTAATGTGAAAATATGGTCTTCCTATTAGTGAAAACTACAGCAAATATTCAGCTCCAGATTTCTGGGAGATTTATGAGTTTACCGTCTACTGTATTGTATTTTCTGTGTACCTGTGAATGTTTTTTGAAGGTGATGGTCTACGAAGGAAAACAGGTATTGAATTCAAATGTGTCATTTGAAAATTTGTCAGTCTTCAATTGAGGAGGAATTTCAAGTTTTTAAATGCTTTGCAATTGTTTGCTTTATGCAATAGTAGAATAAATTTACTTGTGAATACATGGTGACTTGTAAATAATATGATAACCAGTTATTCAAAGTGGAATAAAAAAATAGCAAATAAAAAGACTTACCTAAGATGCTTCAGTTCTTGTCTTATATATGCAGGCTTTATAAGTGATCAACCAAATGAGACTGTATTTAATTTGATGGGCTGCAGGCATTTTGACAGTAGACCCAGTCCCTTTATTTCCTTTTTATTTCTGAACATTCATCAAGGGAAGTCTATAAAGTGCTGTCCTACTGATGTACATATAAAAAAAGTTATATTCGTGGGATATGTTCTATTTGACACCATAAATTGGCTGCATGGGTCTTCCTGTTCTGTTGCAGTTTTCTGTTGTTCACTGCGGTAAACTAAAGCCATTCTGCTATTCTTGGAATGCTTTTTGTGCTGTCTTGTAATTTCTTTCAATTGCTGTGTGTTTCAACAGGGGAAAGTCTGTAAGAACTATTACTTTTGAGCAGTTTAAGGAAGCTCTTCAAGAACTCTCCAAGAAGCGATTTAAAGGCAAAAGTGATGAGGAAGCACTTCAAGAAATATATAAACTAATTGAAGGAAAAGGCCCAGGTTTAACTGGAGTAACGGTACGTTACTGGTCTAATGGACAGATTGTTTCTACCTGTCCTTTGTTGTACTGCAGTGTTGTTATGTTCACCTGCTTCCCTTTACAATCCACAAATCCAATTTCTCCGTGAGCCCAAAGGCAGCAACTGCTAAGCAGAATGGGAGCAAAGACTATGCAACAGCTGAGTATTGCACTACTGTGTATTCTTGTGTGGCACTGTCATTGCTCCTTCTAGGAATTGTACTGCCACTGAGTAGCACCTCAGGAATATCCTGAGCTCTTGTGTATGCTTAGAACAATGAAACATTAATGAAGAGTGGTGTATCCAAATCAAAAAGTGTAGAAGGACATTAAGTTTAGAGCCTCGATAAAAAAGTTCTAAGATGTTTTGTGACATACCAAAAAGACTAAAGCAAAGGCATCTTAAAATACATTTAATTACACCATGTGAATCCCAGAACACTGGAAATCTGGGAATAATTATCATGTGGTCTGGTCTTTGTTTCTTGTTTGTTCCAAGTCTGTCAGAGCTATAATATTCCTTCTTTTTAATTTTAAAATATTGGTATTAAGCTTTGTATGTGAAAAGGAAGCTATAAAGCATGCTGTACATAAGCTTGTTGTCCTTTTAGATGACCAGGCTAGGCAAGCTTTTATCCAGTATTTTAGGATACTGAGTACTATACTTGAATAGTTCTGTTGGTTTAGTTCATCTGCTTAAAATTTGTGATTCTTCTGAATTTTGCCTGTAAAGCTGTGAATGAAAATATAATCTTTTCAGAAACAGGTTCTCTGCAAATGATCAGTGTAAGTATCATGTGGAAAGATCTCTTTTGAGTTGTAAAATAGTCAGCTTTTTACAAGATTTTATTTTATTACTCTTGTACTCTCATTTAAAACAAGTGGTAATTTTGATACAGACTTAAAATATTGAACCTTCTTTTTTTTCTTCACTTACTCTAGTAAATTTGAATAACAACTTCATCTGTTCAGGGATTCTTGGTTTGAATTGTGTACATTCTTCTAGGCCTCACTCCTGATTCCATTTTTGGTATTTCAGCAGGCAGACATTGAAATGGTTTGTGTCTACCACTAAGAGAACAGCCTCTTTCTGTGTGGGGGACATGGATGAGAGAGCTTTGCAGTTGCAGAGTAGTGCCATATAGGTTCTGCAGAGGTATAAGAATGTGCAAGCAGCAGGGGGAAAAGAGTGAAGGGGGAATATGAGCCAGCAATGTGAAGCTTGACTGTTCAATATGTGCAGTTCTGGGGAGAGTTAAAGCGAAGAAAGGGGGATCAGAATATCTTCTTCTGCTATCTGGAAAAGTAAGGGGCAGGAGGCAGAGTTTAAAAAGGAGGGAGATTGCAGGCTGGGAGCATGTGTGTGTGTGTATGTAAAACCAAACTTCGTGGTTGTTTTGTCATGCTAATTTAGTTCCTGGATGGTAAAAGTGACCCGCAGACTTGGCAATTAAAGACATTAAAATAAATAAATGAATAGATGGCCACTGTCCTTCTGCAATCCCGGAGTGCATATATGAAATCTCTGTACAAGCTTTCTAATGCTTTGTTTACTTTGGGAAGTCGATATTGTGGAAATTTTAGTTTGTGCTGCTTTCTGTATGGTTAGACAAAGTTACATTAAGCTTTTCGTAAAAGTTCTAGGGTAATGAAGTCATGCCATGTAGTGTGTGCCCTGCTCTGTAAAACTCTGCTTTAGGTCGTGTAGATTTGGTTCAGGTTTCAGACAGAAAACTTTATGTGATTGCTAAGACATTACTCTAAACATATTAGGGCAGGAGCTGAAAGTGTGATCAAGTGAAGCTTGTGAAAAAGAATACTTCAGCAGCATGTGGGGATTTTTGTGTCTTAGCTCCTTATGTTCTGTGTTGGGTATTTTGGGGAGGCAAGCGGCAGGGGCAGTATGTCTGGGCTAAATGTCGGCCTGGAGAAAGCACTCCTGCAAAAGGACAGTTGGAAGGGTTACCTTCACATCGGACAGTCAGGATTTTAGTGCATGATGTTGTGATAGAACTGATAGAAGATTTTTTGTCGTTTTCTGTTTATTTTTTCTTCTCCTACAGAATGTTGTAGAATTACAAAAATCCCTGCTTGTGGTTGATGTGGTTGAGAAGGCTCAGCAGCCAGACATTGAAACTGAGTGAATTTTAGGCCACTTTCTAATCTTGCAGCAGAATATGTATGATTGACTTTGTCACACAGGAAGAAAAACAACAGAAAAGTGATAAGGTTTAATGAAGCCAGTGGCTTTATTAGCTCACTTGGTAGTGATCTGTCAATAGAATATACAGTGCAGGCCATGTAACTTGGACAGCTTGTAAACAGTCATGTAAATGATGTCTAGGGCCTTTTAATTGTCCTCATTCCTACACAAAGGTTGCAAAGAGCAAAACTGAGGTTCTTTCTTTTCCTGTTCCAAAAGCTGTGTGCCATAACAATGCTGAATGCATTTCTACATCTCCAGGGTAACAGATCCTTGCTTTGGTCATTGCTTGCTGTTAAAATAAAACCAGTTGAACTTCAGTGTATATTCATCAGGGTCCTTGACATAGAAATGCAGAACAATTTCAAGTGCAAGGGATCTGGGATGATCTTATTCAAACCTTCTGTTCATAAGAGGGCTTACTTAAAGCCAGATCAGGTTGTTCGGGGCTCAGTCCAGTCAGATTCACCGTGAGAGGAGTATGGGTGGCAGGGCAGTACAGCAGCAGCAGCACTTTAAAAGCTGGGTGATGGGTGCTCAGGGAGATGTTGATGTGGGCAAGATCATATTCTCACCAAAATGTACCTGGTAGGGCAAGAGCAAGGAAGCCAGAGTGCAGCCCACAGAGTGTGGTAAATGAGACAAAACAGTTGTTGCAGCAGAAGTGCAAAGAGGCCTAGAAATTCCACTTAAGACTATGTGGATCTGCTTGAAGACTATACAGTAGTATTCTGAAAAAGCTGCAGGACATGCTGTCCAGCACATGGACATCCATTAAGATGTAGAACAAGTCTGCAGGACTGCCGTTAGCACATCAGAGTCCTTGGCTCTATTAGGAAGAAGTCCTATATCCATGTTGCATGCTTCAGAGAGCTCCTGTGTCTTCATGGAGGTCAGGGCAGTGGTGGCCACTCTTGTGGGAGACATGCTGTGGTCAAGGTCCTGAGATTCCAGATGGTGGGAGAAGATGAAGAGGAGACTGATGTGGTATTTGTGGAAAACCCAAGCTACACAAGTTCAGGAGGGAGTGACAGCTGGAGACCAAGTGGACAGAGACTATTGAGATAGAGAAGCCTGAAAGCTTGTGGCGTCTGGCAACAGAAAGTCACAGATATGCTCTACCTGCAGTTCTTCAATTTCAGAATACGTACAGTATCCTGAGCACTGGTGAGGATCAACAAGACCCATCAGAGTCAGCTGAGCCTGAATTTAATGTTCACACAAAAGAGGGAAAATGAGTGGTAGTGGTGACCAGCATGGTCTCACACTGTGGGGACAGACAGGTTCTTTTAAGGATCCTTGGTCGAATGAGAGCTAGCCACAGATTTGTGGTTACATCAGGCCTTAGCATGAGCTGTGTGTTAGTGAAAATCTGGAAATGAGTTGAGTGAACAGTCACAGAAGATTTTGCCATCCCCAGTATCTCATGTGTTATTACGCTTCCCTGTTCCGTAATGGGTGACACTATACTCTAGCAACAGTGCTGTACCTGTGTCTTGGGGTGACCTTATGATGTGTATCCCATATCGCTGCCTATGCCCAGAAATTAATTTCTGTGTCTTTCTGTGCCTCTAAACTGAGCCTGAGAGGGGAAGGAAAAAACTGAGCAAAACTTTTTCAGGGCAGCTTGCAGCTTGTTCAAGGTCACACAGAGATAGCAGGTTTTTTTTTTTTCCCAGCTGCAGCAGGGGAGAGAGGAAGCACCCGGCTTGCTGCTTTTCCAGTCAGCTTTTGGCCAGTTGTTTCAGTTTCTTGTTCTCTGGAGAGAGAGACTGAGAGTTTGGACTTTGTTTTTCCTTCTCTGGAATTCTGGATTTTCTCCCTTTTCTACTGGACTGCTTTTCAACCTCAGAGCACATCGGG
The DNA here is from genome assembly GCF_041296385.1 of Aphelocoma coerulescens. Taxonomy (NCBI): domain Eukaryota; kingdom Metazoa; phylum Chordata; class Aves; order Passeriformes; family Corvidae; genus Aphelocoma; species Aphelocoma coerulescens. The sequence continues at coordinate 69,297,921 of NC_091015.1, read as the reverse complement.
AGGACTTTCCACCGGGCACAGAGGGCCTGGCCCTGGCCCAAGCCCCAGCGCCGAGGAGACCAAAGGGAGGACTCTTAACACTTCCCCAGGTTTTTTCCTCCACAGTGAAACATTTTATTATTTAGCCTTATTTTCCTTTTCCCGTGTGTTTGGTAAATAAATAGTTTTATCTCCTTCACTTTCCTTCGAGGAAAATTTATTTTTTCCCGAACCTGGGGGGGAAGGGGTGGTTGTGCCTTCTCTCAGAGGATATATTTCTAAATTTGGCCAAACTGGAACAACCTGGAGTCAGGAGTAATGGGTACCAATCACAGATCACTGAAGATTCTTCTCGTGGATGATTAAGGCATGTATTTTCTGATCTCACCCGATGTCTCAGGAGTTTTACTGCTTGGTAGGTGCTGGGATCTGGGATTGTTGCAGATGCTTGGACAATATTTGTCCAGCGTCCTAACATGGACCTCTTCTTCCTCTTCCTTGTGGGTACCAAGAGTACTGCTCTGGAGTTAACCTGGAACATATAAAGAGGAGCTACAGAGGTCTAGAAGTGAGGCTGATGGGTATGGAGCTCAGATTTTATCTTCCCGGTCCAGGGAGGAGGAAAGATTGGGCAGACATGGACTGTATGGCTTCTGTTGAAGATGGGGCTTTGGCTTCTGGGACCAGAGAAATGAGGGCTACTCAGCAGAGATGGAATAAATTTAACAAAGTGGAACAAGAGTATCTTTACAAACTAGGCTTACTGATCTGCTGAGGAGACTGTTAGTCTGGGTATGGAAGGTTACCATAACCTGAAGATGAAAGATCATAAGGGGCAGAGCAGATATGTCTGGGTGACAAGCCTGACAAGGAAGGCTCTTGCCCTTCTGTAAATGCAGCAGGACATGGTCCATCTCTTATGCCTGCACACAAAAGCATATAGTATGGGGAAAGCAGGGCAAATTAGTCACAGAGATGTGATTCATTGGGATTGTGCAGGTGTGTTAACACAGCTCTTCTGACTGGAGGGCTGCACTGGATGAATAGAGGCTCTTCAGGAAATACATGAAAAAAAATGAGGAAGAGGGATTGTAGTCTATGAAAGGCTTATTTTGACAGCATCTAGTTTTGGAACAAGTCTCATTAAAGACTGGTTGTAACATTAAATTGAAGAAGGATTCAGCAACACCCTCACTTAAAATAAAAAAGTAACTCTGTAATAATATATTTCCCTTTCTGTTTTGTCTTCAGCATCAATATGAATGAAAAACTCCTCCTCAGGGAAGTGTTGGCACGCTGTTTTTGGCTTTGTGGAAGGTCATGTTAAGCAGGCTGCTAGATCCCACGAGCTGGGACCATGTAATAACTTGCACTGTTGAAATGCTGGACAACTGGAGTTAAGGGGCTAATCTTACAGAGGAGGAAAGGAAAGGGTCTCTTGTAGGTGCCAAATGGGCAACACCTGATCTGCCCTTATGGCTGGACATTACATGGTCTTCTCTTGGAGCTACACCTGAGTCAGGCAGATTTGAGAGATTAATGTGAGTTTGTTGCTAGAAGTGATGTCATATATAAGGCACCTTTTTGATGTCTTTTGCTCTAGCTCTGGCTGGACGCCTAGTTGGTGAGAAGGTTTATGTACAATATAGAGTTCGGACTTGCAGTATTATATCACCTGACTGGCGTTACTGGGAACCACTCAAAGTCCTCACCAGGATTAGTTAAAATTGTATCACTTTCTGGCATTATTGGAGTTGCTTATTGGGCTCTTTTCTGTGAGTGTGTCTGTGCACACACTAAACTGAAGGAACACGAACAAAATCCAAATTTTATTTGAAGCTTGATCGCTGTTTCTGACTTTGTGCAGACTTTAATGATTGTGCATGTATTCCCATGAATGCAAAAACCAAGTAAATACAATTTTGGTAGGGAGTTCTGGTACAATTTCCCCCCCAAAAAAGGGCAAACTTTCCCTTTGAAATTTTTTTTCCATGTTACAGTCATTTTTTGTTTCTCATTTTTACGAAGGTTGTGGATATTACCAGCAGACCAGTAATTTTCTAAACCTTGCTGAGACTGTGAATGTTGGTGCTGATTCTGCAGGCTCCCAGAACATTTTAATTCCATAAAGAAATCTCCATGGCAACTTTTTCTAGGAAGATGTGGTGTTAGATACTGAATTGTTATGGTTGAAGGAGCAGATGTAGGAAAGCACTCAGTTTCAGTGAGGAAAGTTGACTGCAGGTGACAGTGTAGCCAGGAGTGCTGTGGCTAAGATGTTGTAGCCTTGTGGTGAGGAGTAATGAGCAGCTCACCTACTGCCTGTCGCCATCCTTCTCGGCAGCGCACGCAGTCCCAGCACTGATTGCTGAAAAGACACAGTCAGTCCCTCAGGCAGGCAGGGACTGTTTCTGTGCTGTCTGGACATTTGTAATTCAGGAAAGAAAACCAACCAGAAAACCCTGCTGCAGGGTGTTGCATCATTAAGTTTCTGCCTAAGCTGTGGAACAGCTTTAAATCAAACCTGCATCTTTGTCAGTGGTGGCAAGCGGTAGAAAACATCTTCAGGCAAAGTTGTTTCAGTGGAGCCAAGAGTTCGTTGTGAAAGCAAGGGCACTCGGTGTCTGTTTTGAATGTGTGATATTCCTGAAGTCCAGTAGGTTTTCTCGGTGCTTTTCCTTCCCAGGAATTGGTTGTGGAGAGCCTTTTGGGAATGGTGCCATGCTGTGTGCAGAGCCGCCTGGCACAGAGTTCCCGCGAGCTTGCCAGGGGTGTGGTGCTGCAGAAGTGAGCCCCGTGCAGCTGCAAGTGCGTGGTGCTGCACTGCACTGCCCTGCTCGTGGAGCCCACTGCACTGTGCCAGGTGCAAAGCTTTTGTAGCATTTGCTTGGGATGAGAACTGTGAGCTTTTTAGAAGGGATGGTAATGTGTGCTGACAGATAATGAGGAACCCTACCTTGGCAGCACTGAATCGTCTTTCTTGTTCTTTGCCTCAACTTTGTTCTGGAAGGAAAAGTCCTGAAAGTCTGGGAAGTCTTTCAGTCTCACACTGTTACCCTATTTTCTTGACTGTAGCACTAGATTCATACGATGCTTCTAGCCTTTTGATACAAAAGTTGATTTTATGGGGTCTTTTGAGTCCATAAAATTCATGCAGTTTTCCTGCTGCAAACAAGCCAACCCCGTGCAGCTGCAGAATTTTCAGTGGATATATTTTCCTTCAGCAAACTGCTATATACTTTGTACTACTGTAGATAAAATACATGTTCTTGACTTCTGTGCTCTCATTTCTTCTTTACTGTAGTTCATTTCAGTTTCCTAAGGACTGATAATACATTTCTGAAACTAGTTCAAATTCTCAAATTGATGAAATGGGTTGTGTTGCTTGCTCTGTAAACTGCTTCTTGGTTCATTAGTTATCTTGAAGTAGAAGACAAAATCTATGTAAGTTTACAGAGTTGTCTTTCTCAAGAAAGGGCAAGGGAGGAATGTGGTATTTGTTAAGGTTTCCAGGGTTTAAAGACTACAGCTTTCACTTCCTGTCTTTGGTATGAGGGCTGTTTCTGACAGACAGAAGTTGGAATATTGGTAATGTGTCATTTGGATGAGATGTTGGATTGTTTTGTTTTGTTTACTTACCTGCAGTGTGGTCAAACACTGGAATAAGTTGCCCATGGAGGCTGTAGAACTTTGGAGGGTTTCAGGACTCGACTGGAGAAGTTTCTGTTTAAGCCTGTTTGAGCCTTGCTGTAAGCAGGCCTTTATCTAGATAAAGACTCATCTTCAAAGGTTCTTCCCAACCTAAATTGTTCTGTGACTTGGTAATTTTAAGTCCTGGTACTCCTCAGGGACAGAGAATCCCCCACTCTTTCCAGGCTTGACCAACCACAGTGGTAAAAAATTCTTACGTGTCTAGTTGGAATTTCGTATCTTCCAAATCATGTCTGTTATTGTTTACTTCTGAACTGTCTCTGTTTCTAATATAATCACGCTGTTGAGGACAGGAATAAGATTTGTCTCTCCTTTTTTTTGTTCTGAGTCTTGATAAACACATTCCCATCATCTTTTCCATGTATGTCACATGCTCCAAGCCCCTTGCTCTCTTAGTAGCACTTCTCAGTAGACACTAAAAGCGAGGAAAAATACTGAATTGCTAACAAAAAATGCACAAAAAAATGAATAAACTCAATTTGGAACACTAAATGATTGATTCTGTTGTGCTAAGTAAAACTTTCTCCCTATGAGAAAGATTTTTCTAAAATAAAAAATTAAAGTCCATGGGCACCTTCTGTGATATGCAAACTTTATGATTAATTGTATGCGCAAATAAGAGCTGGAAAATGAAGGCTTCTATGGCCTCACAGAAAGAAAAGGGAGGAGGTTGGCTCCAAGGAATTTATTGCCTTTAGAATAATGTAACTAGAGACATTATATAACTTACTCTAGATAGTAAACACTTCAAGAAGAATTGCTTTATAAAGGACAGAATCATTTGTATGTGATTCATTGTGAAAAAGAAAGGAGAGTCGTAACCCACTAATGTGGAAACTGTCCTCATCCAGCCCTTTGTGCTCTGCACTAGATTTCTTCCTACATTTTTCTTCACTTAAGAAGGACGGTCAGCTTTCTCCCCCCATCCCCCACCTTTTTCATTTGTCTCCCAATACCCTTGTAGAATTAAAAATGAGCAGATGGGTTGTAGAGAAGAATGAGCTCACAGCTACCCTTTCAATTGTTTTTGCCTTTTGCTCAATATCCACTTTAATCTGCATAGTTGGTTTTGTTGTTCAGAAACAGAAAAAAACATTTTGATAAAAACAATTGGTTGCACATTCAGTTCATGAAGGCTGTTCACTAAAAATAAGTAATCAGCTCATAGAGGAATCTTTATGGATAAACCTTTCACGTTAAGACACTGAAAGTAATGGTACAGCTAATCCTAGAAATCACATCCAGGCACATGAAGGACAAGAAAGTCATCAGGAGTAATCAGCATGGTTGATCACCAAAGGAGAGTCATGCTTGACTGACCTGTAAATTTCTACAATTAAATGACTGCCTCAGGAGATAGGGGAAGAAGGGAGTGGTATAGTGTCTACCTGGGCTTCAGTAAGGCCTTTGATGTTGTCTCTTACAAGAGCCTCACAGCCCCTCAAGCTGTTGCTGTAGGGGCTGGATGGGGAGACACTGAGGTGGACTGAAAACAGAGTGAATGGTTGGGCCCTGAGGGTGGTGGTGAACAGTGCAAAGTCCAGTTAGAAGCTGGAAAGTAGTAGTGTACCCCAGGGGTCCACTGAGTCCATTAATCATCTTCATGACAGGGTGTGGTATACTCTCAGTGAGTTTGCTGATGACATAGAGCTGGGAGGAGTGGCTGATAGGTCATCCAGATGGGATGGTTGCCATCCAGAGGGACATGTGGGAGATACGGGCTGACAGGAACTTCTGCCAGCTCAGCAAGCAGTGCAAAGTCCTGCAACTGGCGAGGAAGAGCCCTTTGGGAAACAGAAAAGCAGAAACTTCCACAGGCACTAATGAGTTTGATTTACACCCCTGGAAAGAGCTTGGGTTGGTGTAGTGGCAAAGCTACACAGACTTTAAGCAGAAGAATTATAAACCTGTGTTTCTATAGTTATAAGTAAGAATATGTATTGGGTGATACGCTGAAGGGTTTTTAAGTATAGTAATGTGATTTTATAGTTTAAGTTAAGAATTTAAATGTTATAATAGAAGTACATGTGTATACGTGAGCTAGCAAGTTATTGGTTGAGAAACAGACGTTATGCAGTAAAAAATACCAAAGGTGATAGGTTACAAAGTCAAAACAAAGCTTTGTGTTAATTGCTTATTGGACCAGAAAGTTATAAATTGCCATGTAACTTTGAAACTCGTGACTGTCTTCAGTTATGGCGACTTGTTACTAAACCTATGGCCTCTGAGACTGATGCCTTGTTGATTTTTCAAGTAATAAATCGTGATAACCATGATGGTCCCCTCTCATTCTGAATGAGGTGCCTACAGAGCCCCACACACCAGTACATGCAAGGGGCTATGCAGATGGAAAGGAGATTGGTCGAAATGGACCTGGGAGTTAACGTGGACACCAAGTTGAACATGAACCTGAGTGGTGTTTTTGCTGTATGGAATGCTGCTGGTATCTTGGCTGCAAACAGGGTGTTCCTTCCCCTCTGCTCAGCCCTGGTGAAGTCTCATCTGGAGTGCTGCATTCAGCTCTAGGCTTCTCAGGAGAAGACTGATATGGAGCTGCTGGAAGGAGTCCAGCAATGGACCATAAAGGTGATGGAGGGACTGGACTGTCTCTCCTATGAGGAAAGGCTGAGGAAGCTGGGATTGTTTAACCTGGGGAAGAGAAGGCTCAAGGGTGAATCCCATCCATGTATATAAATACCTGAAGGGAGGGTGCAAAGATGATGGAGCAAGGCTTTTTTCAGTAGTGCTCAGTCAGAGGACTTTTCTATTATTCTGTGATATATAGTACTACTAGCTGCTTCTGGTTGAGGAGCCCAAGGTGGATATGAAATTGTTGTATATTCTGCTCTGTATTTACAAAGGCTTTTTTGAATGAAAGCGTCTTAGCACAGCCTTAAAAATGTTTACACAACCTTAAAAAGAAAGGAGTATTTTCTTTTTAATGTATACGCATTCATCGTAAGAATGAGGGAAAAGAAGAAAAAAAGGAGAAATGAGGTGGCATCTCATCTCTGATCTTTTATATAAATATATCATTTCAGGGAGTGAGAGCATAATGTACAAGGAATTAACATTGCTTGAATTTTGTTGGATACAAAGTGAGCCTCCCATTTCATAGAAATTTTGCCAACAGCAGATCAACAGGACTTCAGTTGTAATAGTCTGTCATGTGTTGGAAGGAGCACACCAGTGACTTTACATGCAACTTAGGAAAAGGCTGCAGTTCTTACTCAGTAAAAAGCAATTTGGAGAAAAAATGTTCGCCTTGCAGCTACTGCCTTAGTGTTCATTTCACATATTGTGACTCATGTGATGCAGGAAGCCTCCTGATCCATCTTGGGCTGAAAGACTACAGGATGTGGGATCACTGTTGTTCTTGCTCTGGTTTTGTATGTTCCTTGTGCTGGGGTTTTAGGTTTTGTTTAATTGTTTTTTTGGGACAAAAAGATCATATTTTTTAACCTACCAAGCTGTTGCCCATCCTCAGTTTTCTTGTTGGTTTGAAACATGTTGCTGTTTTCCCTACAGACTAGTAGGAAAAGGAAGGGCTTGTGTGGCATGCTGCTATCATCTTGTTGTAAAGATCCAACTTGATTTTCTGATAAGTCATCTGTGTTGTGGTCTTATCAGAATGCAGGTGTCTTGATATAAACACCAGATTTCTCAAGTTTACTGCTGGGAATAGTTTTCTGGGAATATCCTTCCTTATTGACATGAGCCATTCTATTAATCCTCATTTTACTGTTTCTTCTTTCATGTTAATATGTGTGCATTTTCATCCACTCACACAAGTTTTTAGTATGTATGTTACTAAATATGTTACTGTACAAAAATTCTCATGTATTTTTATTGTAGTTTATGTATTGAGAAAAATTTCATACATTTCATGCCACACCTTCGAAACAGAGGAGCAGAACCTGTAGTCTTTCAAATAGTGATTAAGTTTACCATTACAAATTCTCAGAAAAGAAGCCTGTCCTGAGAATGAATTTGGTAAAGGAAAAGGCAGTCAGCTAGAGTTTCTGAGACTTCTCTGTGGATGTGACAGTAGAGAGTATATGCACATCTAGATAAAACTGTTTTTCTGTAAGGCAGTGGTTTTTAAGTGCAAGGAAAGTAAATACGTTTTAAGTTTAATTAATTCCATATTGAATACTGCCGTTGTCTTGCATTTGGAATTTTCCCGGTTATAAGGTGCTACCAGGTCATTTTGAACAAGTAAACAAGGTATATATTAGACCAATACTTCTTCCTAAGCATTGTCTTGATATCTATTTGTTCAGTATAGAAAAATAACCACTTCTGAAAATTGTATTCTTAAGGCTGCAAGGCAGAAGTCCCTAAAGGGCGTTTAGCAATGCTGTTTTGATCAAAGAATGCTCCAGGGGTCATTTTCTTTCAGATAGTGACAGGTGGTGCACATAAAAAGATGCCCAGATTTTAGCAGTCTTTGTTCATTTTAGCTCAAAAGTCTTGTGTGTTTTTTCTTCCCCTGATTTTAAAATACGAATTTAAGGATCAAAGAGGCTGCTCCTAGTCCAAGCACACAAGTTAGCATGCTTCTATGTTGTTATGTGAAACACATTTTTTTTCTGTTTGTGTAGTCAAATTTTCTTTGTCTTGATGACAACAAAACTGATTTTTGAGGAGCTTGATATAACTCAGTGGAAGGAAAGTCTTTGCTCAATGCCATTTCATAGACTCCTGATTTGCTGACATTAGAAGTCACTTTCAGTCCTTGCAGTTAGTTACTTCACTCATGAATCCTAGAGTTTAGAATAAAATTGTCTTTCGAAGAAATGAATTCTAGTTGTATTGGAATACTTTTTCTGTATTGGTGGAGCCAGGCTTTTATGCTTTGATGGTGACATAATGGATTTTGAACATGGTTCAAAATGTGAAATCAGGATAGGACTTCTCTGTATCTTTGGTGCTTAGAACTTGATTATTAATCAAAAGTATCTCATACTGAACGTCTCTTCCAAAAGGTTTTGACATAATTTGGGCTATTTCCTTTTCTGCTATATTATTATTGTCACTGTATGTAATGGCAAGAAACACACATCTTTTTTATCCTGGAAATGAGTAGATATTTGCATAGTCTTTGTCATTAGCAAAGATTCAAATCTTGGTAGCATGTAAAAGTATCTGTATTAAGAGTAACTGATTTCTGATGTGTCTTTTTGTTTTGTTTCTTTTCTTTCTTCCAATAGAAAACCGTTGCATCTCCAACTGTTTCACGCCTTACAGACACTTCAAAATTCACAGGTTCTCACAAAGAGAGGTTTGATGCCAGTGGGAAAGGAAAAGGCAGAGCTGGCCGAGAAGATCTGGTGGATAACTCAGGATATGTATCTGGTTATAAGCATGCAGGCACATACGATCATAAAGTACAAGGAAACAAGTAAGGCTGAGGGTTTACAACACAGAGGGGGATAGAGTATATATTTGTAAGGATGACGTTATGAATCCCACATGTTTCGGTTTTTGTGAATGTTGAGACTATGTTGTCAAGAAGTTGTCTTCAGGAACTGGAACTGATTTCAACATCTGCTGAGCTACATGCAGCACAATGCCACTTCATTACATTCCTCATGCATATATTGGCAAAAATAAATAAGTATGTAGGTATACAAAATATATCATTTTGTTGAGCTTTAGAAGAAAAAACCCAAACGAAAAAACAACAAAGCCAAAGTCAAGAGCAGTTATACCACACTTTGTCAATTCAAGCAAAATATCTCAAACATTCCTAATGTTCAGTTGCCCTGATGATGTCAAAGAGAACCTCTTGAAAAGAGGATCTTCTGTAGCAGTCTTTCTGAAGAATATCCCATTACTTAATGCAGTTTTATTTGACTACTGTTTTGGGGGTTTTCTTTAAATGTCTTATATGGGATCTGGCACTTTTCTTAAACCATTCAACAATATACTATTGGGAAGTAAATGGTAGTAACATACTAGGTGCTAGCCTGTGATTGTCATATACCCCTCATGGAAAAACTGAAAAAAAGCTATTTCTAGGACAATATAGGCTCCTAAAGTATTTTATGTCAACAGAAAGAGTTGGAAAAACCAGCCCTTAATTTTCCTTCTGTCTATACTTCGTGCTTGTTATTGTGTGTACTGTAGCATGGTTCTGACTGGCTGGATGGAGCTATTGTACTAACCTGAGAGGTAAAGAACAAGACATTACTAAGAAAGTCTAGTTAAGGATTTTCACAGTCTGTTTTCAAGTTTGCGCTGCCTCGCGTTGGAAGTGAAGGGAGCATTAAGCTAATAATGCTTTAAAATATTGTTTATGACTGAACACTGCCCATCAGATTGCTATTAAATGAACGTTACTTTGCACATGTGTTGGCACGTAGTCCCTTTAAGCTCTAACATACGTAAGGAAAGCTTATGGCCCCTTGGAGTAAGGACATTTACAATTAATATCTATGTAATTAGGTGCAATTTACCCACAAAAACCCCTTAGACCATTATAACTGGGCTACATTTTATGTTAGATTCATTTGAAGCCAAGGGCTTTGATTCTCTGTTCACTCTTGCTGCCAGACTTTGGAGTAATAGTATTTCTGGGAATGGCTTTCCACTGTTACCAGGAGAACCAGTCCCACAGGTTTAAGGTACAGACAGCTGAGTGTGACCTAGCTGGGGTCCAGAATACCAAAAGAAATTAATTGGAATAAAAATAACTTTTTTTAAAATACGGGTTGAAAAGGAGAGAAAAGGCCATTCTAATTTTCTGCAAGAGCTGAACCAGTACCCTGATGTATTATTCTGATTCTCTAAAGTTACGAAAGATAGGATGTTCAGTATTCAAAACCAGCTCTTTGCAGTTCTTCCTTGCTTTCTTTCAAAAAGAGCTTGTGCACTGATTTTCACGTTCAACTCTGAATAAAGCTTAATAGATGTATTGCTCTCCCCCCACCCCTATCAGCATTCCACTCAGAGTACATAAATGTAGGTGAGCAGTGTGTGCTGTTATGTGCCATGCAGGTTAATAGTCTCTATTTGGCCAATGTATGGAAAAGGGAGCACTGTTTTTCAGCCCTTAAACTGTTCATGTTTTGTTCTACTGACATTATGTGGTATCCTGTCTTGTAACTTTGCCCTCAGTGACCCTTTGAGCCCATACATCAGCCTAAAACCAAAACAATGCCAAACAAAAGTCAAGGGCTTCCTTGTGGACTTGGACATCCTTTTGTTTGTTTATAGTTTATTTTGGTGTTTGTTTTTAAGGGGGAGGGAAGTTTGACAAAACTCAGCACACACTCTTGTAAAGATTTAAATGGCTTTTCCCACGGATGGCTTTGGTTACCTGGGAAGATTTTAGATGTGTGTAAAGATGCTCAGGATGCAAAGCGTTCAGCTTTGTGAACCCTTTCCAAGAGTTACCTAGTGTTCTTGAAGAATGAAGGGTTATCCACTCCTGTGCAGCCAATGGGGACCTGTCACACTCCAAAGCAGAAAATAGGATACTTGACACCAGCAGCAGCTAAATTATTCTGGCATGGGAGTAAACTGTCTAAATCTAAAGAACCTTCTTCATTACTGGTGCCTGTGCACCTGAAGATGGCTCCAGGATAGTCCTGGTTTTTTATGAATAAAAAAGCTGAGCCTCCAACCTTGATGAATCGTTCAGCTAAATTACAGGCAAAATCAGTGTCCCTGTTTTTCCTTTTGACTGTAAGACTTGACTAATAACTCACTGGTAATGGACAAGCCTCACTAAAAGGTGAAGTCCAGTCTACTGCAGAGTCCTGCCGGCACACTTTTGACCTGGCTGTTTATTGCTAGCTGTCTGCCTTGTCTGGCACATCAGGGGACACACTGGTCTTAGGTGCACAAAGGACAGGCTTTCTCAGGTACCCAAATACAGAGTGTCATTAATGCCGGAATGTTTCCATACAGGAGGAGTGATTGGTTAGGAAGATTTTAAGGTATAATTAGGTTTTAAGTTGTTAGTTCAAAGTGAGAGAGATCAGCACACTCATAAGACAGGAGGCATGCAAGGGAATTGAGAGTGCAGACAGATCCAAGCTGGCACTGGCTAGAAATTGAGCTACTCTATTCTAAGAGGCCGATGGAATGAGCTGAGGTTCTGCCAGAGTTTACTTTGCACTGCTTGTGCAGTATAAAATCCCTGGCATGCCAAAAGCACTTTATATGGACTTGATGCAAACTTTGAAATTCTTTCAATGGCATGGTTAAGCTTGGGATTGGAACCTGAGAAGATGGTTCAGATAGCAGTATTTTGAGGAACACACTCCTTTGTTTCTTCTTTGTTTCTACAGTCTGATAGTTTTAAACCTCAAAGTGGTGCATGAAAAGAAGTCATTCTGATGTGACAGTTACAAAGGAAAGTTGTGGCTGGGAAGATAGTATTTAAGTAAAGGGTTTTTCTCTTTTACCATGCTTGGTGTGAAAGATAATGGCTATGAATAAAAGCATCTTATGCAGCTGTGTATTAGGGGTTCACTACCTACTTAACTCTTACTATTCCACTAATATTGGTAGGAAATTAAAAGTCTAAATACTTGCTTGATTATTAGCTCTTAAGTTCCAGGCCTGCTTGGGAATGAGGCAAAGTACATTTTCTTATTCATCTGCTATTCCCTCAACTCTCAGGACAGTAAGTACAGCTTATACCTCAAAGATGACAGGAAGGGATAGCTGAGGAGGTGCAGGAGGTGCCCCATTTTCAGCCCTTAGAGTGTTGTAGAGCATATTCTCTTCCGATGCACCATGCTGCAGACTGTAACTAAATTCATGCCTGAAGTAAGGACATGGGAACCTAATAAGGTTTACTGTCCTCTTTTTTTGCAGGGGCATCTCAATTCATTCTATCTAAATTTCCAGCCTGATTTTCAGCATCTTACACTACATAGCACTGTGTTATGTGACATCTTCTATAAAACCCTGTTGTTCCTAATTATCTTTGCTTTCATTATTATAGAAGATGCTACCAAAAGAAATGTGATCAGAAAGTTCAGATAGCTTTTAGAAATAACTGCCTTAAAGAACAAACTCAAATTTTATTTGAATGCTGTGGCAGTACACAATCCTTACCAGTATGTCTACGGAAGCTTAACCTGACCATCAAAACCTTTACAAGAACAAGAAATAAAAATCCTTACTGAGGCAAATAAATAGTCCTTACAAATAATTTTCTAAAAATAACTTAGTTTTTTAAGTAAAATATGCAGCAGTCAAAAGGGATTTTCTTATAAGTGCTTGCTTACTAATTCCCTTTAGTCACTCCATGAGCTTTAGTTGAAAGTTTTGCAACCATCATTATGGAAATATTAAAACCAAAAATAGTTGTCCTGCTCTTCGTGGTTATCAAAGCTATCACAACAGTATTACTGAGAAGCAGACATTCAAAACACACAGAGTTTCATGAGTCCTATAAGAACAGTTGTCATTAATTGTAATCAAATATTTGGAATCCCAAGGGAAATGTTGAATATTAGACTGTAGCCAGAATTCAGCCCCCTTTTTTTTAAACCTATAATACTTCTTACCTCCTTTTCATTTAGGGGAGGGAAAGGGAGATTTCAAAACTACTCACATGTCACAGCTTGTGTGTTTCCTCAGCACAGAGATTGTCTTTCAAAGATACTTTGAAGTATGTGTGTTACTGACCTTACCTAAATTAAAATTTCGTCTGACAATTTTTGAACATTATAAAAAGCTTTCTTCACACATTACCATTTCAGACATCCGTATCTTCACTTCTGTTATCTCGATTAATATTCTTTATGGTAGCTGGAATTAGGCAGAACAAAAAGGCAAATGACTACTATGGGTTGGCCTGCAATTGATAGGTATCCCAGCCATCTGTAACCATCTGTAGAGAAAATCCTCATGTATATTCCTCCAAAACCAAAACTTTAAAGTTGTAATTGATAGTTTTTTTCTGTAAGGCTTTTCATAGTTATAAAATGAATTTCAATTCTTTGTGCCTGCATGTATGATAGTCAAAACACAACCTTGCCTTCAGTGATGCATGTATTCTGGGGGCACATGCCTGTCATCTGTGAATAAGAATTCTCTGTTTGCACTGGCCAAGAGCAAACCTTTTACCTTCATGATAGAGCAAGTGTAACATGTTGCACTGGTATGTGTCCTCTTAACTGACTGTCAGCCTTGCGTGTGTGCCAAAATAACGACACCTTTGTGTACGTTGTTTGTAGTGTGAATATTATGTTCTTGGCTTGTCACTTAGTTGGTATTAAGTAATGTAATGCACAAGACTTGTGTAGGTTTGTGTGTGTGTACACATACTCTTTGGATCCAGCTTAAGTGATTAAACTGTATAAATATTGATGAAAACCTTAAATCTTATTAAGGCCAAGCTCTAGTCCTGCAGCCAGTGCTGTTCAGCTTGGCCAGTTGGGGACACTGTCATTCTCCCTTCATAGCACAAAGGTAATGATCTAAGGAGGCCTTTACGGTTTTACCTGTCTACCCTGTTCTGAGAGAAATCACTTCAGCAATTCTAACATAGACTTGGTGTGGCAAGGGAAGTTTCTCCATGGTAAGGAAGTAGGAGAGAGAGAGTTAGGGTGAAAGCAAGCTTTCCTCTGAGTGCTCTCAAGAAACCATTTAAAACTATGCTCTCCATGGGCCCTGTATTTTCCTTTGCCCCAGCTTTGTGAAGCAAGCTGACACTCACTCTGTAAACAGTGTAAACAGTTGTTCATCATCCATTAGTAAGTATAAAGCTGTGGTATAATGAGATGGGAACAGGAAACAGGAGTGTCATACATTGCCTATGGACTCAAGTCTTGCTTGGACCTTTATAAAATTAAATACCAGAAGCATAATGACAGCTCTTAAACTTGTGTGAAATTCTTAAAGTCTGGAGTACCTCAAATTGATATGTGTACCTCCTGTATTTGGAGTGTTCGCCCATAAAATATCATTTAAACAGTCAGTTGCTCATTTTGTGCAACCCCGAAGTGCCCGTTTGGCTTACTTAATATGAGCTGGAATTGATGGTCAGGGTTGTTCTTTTTAAGTCTTCAGAATCCTAGAACTACTAAGAAACCTGTAGTTGCATTTGTGCTTGCTCATTAAACTCAAAACCAATGCTTTGAATGATGTCCCAGCTAAGAGTAATGCTTCTGGAAGTAAAAGAATATTGCAGATAGAACCTCCACGTCTTAATTGTCCACTTAATTTATTTTTGCAGGGAGAAAAATCTATTAATATATTTGGTATTTTTTAATGTTTTTCAGTATATTAACCTTGGTATATTGCTTCAAAAACCCTATGGAGAAGGTGGATTTCAACACAAGTTTAAGATGCAGCTCTTGGCTTTGTTGTCAGAAAACATTTGAATTGGCTTGTTTCATTCAAACTAATTGATCATCCACTCAGGGTAGACTTTTGCAAGAGTAAGCCTGATCATAAATAAAAGGGGGAAAAATTCAGCCTCTTTGCTGAGCATTCTACCAGACATTTGCAGTTCTGGTAGTCTGAAACAATTTTTTAAAAAAGATCTTTTGTATTCATGCGCATGCACATGTGCTTGCGTACAGGCACTACTTGGGGGCATGGATATACATGAAGGCAAAACTACAGAAGAGGCTTTTTTTTTTCCTCTTTAAACCTTGCATTTAGAAGTTGACATTGAAATGCCCAACTGACTAACCTGATTTGGAAAAAATGCTAAGCTACTATCATATTCCATTGCAGCTAAATAGCCAATGAATTAATTTTCAAATACAGTTATACAGCATCTCTTTTTTGTGAGTTACTGTAAAGCTTATGGCACTGTACAAAGTGAGTTTTGATGTCAACATTTGTAAAGGTCTTAATGCTCATGATAATTTGCCCTTACCTCCAGTTATCTTAATGCAAAATTTTTCTACTACTTGGCATATTTTTCAGAAAAGATCAGAAACATGAATAAAGTTACAGTCAAGTAAATTAAAAATGTGGCCCTAAAAGTACGCTCAGTTCATCCATCTTTGCATTTTGATCAGGAGCTACGTTATAGATCATCAACAAAATAAAAAAAGATGGCAGTCTGAATCCCTTCAGTGGTGAATTATTTTAAGTTCCAGTTTACATCAGATGAGTTTCTGTATGCTTACATTTGCTCAAATGCTATTTTTAAACAAAGTAATTAAATAATGTGAAATAATACAGCCTGGGCTCTGTTAAATAGGGTTATATTAATGCAACTGAAATGCTATGTATGTCTGTAATATTCATGCTAAATATGTAATAGATCTTTAAAAAGGCTTTGTGTAAAGTCAGTTAACCTACAAACTGATGTCCTGTATAAAATCGTGTTGGCAAACTACTTTTGTTAGCACTGTAGTGTATGAAAAGGTAAGATCATAGACAAAAACAAGTTATAGGGTGCAAAAAAGTGTGTTTGCTTTTAATCTTTGTACTGGGCTCAGAATATATCAGCTTTGGCAAATTCTTGCAGCAGGGAAATTTTTTTGTATAATGCTTATAATACAAGGTAATATGTCTTTACATTCTGTAAAGCAGAGAAGTGGTCAATGTTGGATAAGTATATTGAAGTTTATTCTTAGCAAGGTGTTATGTTTCACAGATTTAAATATTAGAGGAGAAATATATATTTATACAGAAGTATAATTTTTGAATGAGATTGATTTTCTTCAGTCATGAACCATTTATTTATCCACATTATGCTTTATTTCTTTACTAGGTTGTTTATCAGTCCATGCTGTTCCAACATCCATTTCTAATTCAATTAGATGTTTTGATTCTTTGTTTGCACAAATCTGGATGTGCATGCTGTCAGGACCTGATCATAAAGGGTGGAGGCAAAACTGTTTTGTCTATGATTACCTAGAGCACTAGTTAAAATTTAATAGTTAAGCAGCTGGGATATGGAGATAGGTCTTGACATAGTCTTCCTTGGAGCACTGTACACTATGATAAAAACTTCCAGTGAAGCTTACTAGTTTTTGTTCTTATTTTCATTTATCTCTCATCAACCAGGAAGCTGCTGTGTGCTAATAATTACCTGCAATATTTCTAATTGCAGGCTTTGCAAATATTAACATGCAGCTGTATTAGCCTACTGTGTTCACTGTGAAATTTTCAACATGGTAAAAATTTTACATGATCATTTAACCTTACAAGTTTACTTTTTCTCATCAATTTAACACTGAATCTTCTTTTCATTATTGCAAATGAACAACTTGAGCATAGCATTTCTTAACTATAGTAGATAAACATGTCCTAAGCAAAGATTTTTAACCACTTGATGAAGGGGGCCAGGCACCATTCAGTGCGAAGCGCACTGGGCAAAATCTTATCCCCACTGCAGCCAGTTCCAAAATTCTACCTGGTGTTAGCAAAAATAGAACCACCATTACCAAGGGGTTAATATGCTTAGTAACCATGACAAGAGGTTGTGGGGGAGCACAACAGTGATTCTCTTTTTCCATGTCTTTGTTTCTGTTAATTTAAAACTACTACTCTTCAATCTTTAAAACAAGTAAAAGAAACTTGAAGGGGGGAATCATATACTACTAGTTTGTACTAGGTTTTTTCAGGAAAAGGAAACAAATTTATATATATATATATATATGCAATATATTTTTACACTGTTTATTAATGCTAGAAAGTATTAAATGTATCACTTTATCTGTGTGAATGTTAAAGTAATGACAGTGTTATGGATGTTTTAAGCCTTTTGAAGTTGTCTTGTTAAATTCTAAACCCACATTAACAACGGAAAAGCTACTTTGTCTGCAACATTATTGTTGATGTTTTAGGGGAAAAGTTCAAGTGCAGCAGTTGTTTTGATTAGCACTGTAAAAGCTTGGCTTGAAAAATTATAGTGAAATCCATATTTTAAACACCATTTCTTTAAAGCATAGCTTCTCATAAAGTACGTTACTGCTGTTGACTGACTGTATAAAATTGTATTTTTAGTTGGTAAAGTGATCAATAAATGTGTTACTATGTCAGTTCTGGGATTTATTGAAGTAAATCGTATTTGCTGATAAACTTTGTAAGCAACAGTTATTTTACAGTTTATATGTTAATTTAATTGCTGATAAATTTATAAATTACATCAAAATACTCTCTGAACATCCAGCTGTCTGGTTCTGAGCAGAATCTATTTCTTCTTTACCATTTATTTTCCCAGTTTGAATAATGACTAAAGCTGACCATTAATATTTTGAGAATTCTAATATGATGCTTGAATAGCCATGATAATGGTGATCCATCAAATGAGATCTGACAGGGATGAAGCCATTTGTTCTTGACTAGCTACCTAAGATAGCTTGATCCTCAGTGCAAAAGCCTGAGTTACTGCTCTCACCTTCTTTAAGTGGTGTTGAAAACACTTTACTTGTAAGGAAAGTAATTTGCTACATAGAGCATTGTTTTAATGATGTTACATCCAAAAGGAAATGTGGACCTTTTGTTTATAAATAACAATATTACTCAGCTTTCCAGTAGCAAAAATACCATGATTTTATTCAAGAAGCAGAAGACTGAAGTATTTAATTTAATTCAGAACATTGTAACAGCATAATTAATAATATGACAATAAAAAACCAAGTCACAGTGCTGCTCTAGAAATGCAGCAGTCAATTGACAATTTGTCAATTGTTAATCGACAAAATGAGCAGTCAATTGCTAATCCAGTGATGAGCAGCTGCAAGGAAACATAACTAAACAGTTCTACAGCTACCCTGTCTCTTCTCCAGTTGTTCTCAAACTGGAAATGGTATTCCTTGTTCTCACACACTAGACAACCTTCTTTAGAACTGCCTTTAAAGTGAAATCTAATACAGCTGTGTCCTGATAAAGCTTTTGTTCCTGCATGGAGACCATGGACTGCCCCCTCCTGTACTCCTTTTAACTCTTAGTATGTATGGTTGCTGAAAAACTGTAAAAAACATAGTGAAGCAGACCCTGTAGAAAAATCAGTATTTTTCTTTACCATTCAAAAAGCCTTTAAGATAGGGTAAGATAGTACTCTTCTGCCCTATGAGAATGTAAGACACGAAGATCTGTATTTTCAAAAGAGTTAAGGATTTTTTATTATTTCCCTGTCGGGCCTCTAGAAATGCCCATTCACCCCTACACACCACTTACACGTCATGACTTTAAAATGAAAAATAACCCCCCTCTGCAAGGATGTGTTCTCTTTATTCCAGGAATACAATTATTTGGGCTAGTTTTCAGTCTGTGTAGCTACTGTTGCAATTACTATGCACTCCTGCTCTCATGTCCGTATGTCCTGTGCAGGCTGATCTTTCCTGCTTCTGTCAGCTGTTCTACCACAGCCAGGACTGCACAGAGGAAAGTGTGGAGGCAAAGATAACCTCTTCCAAATCTGAGTCTTCAGGGGACTTAACTTGGTCTTCTAGTAGCCTTTTTTAAAATTTACTCAGCTTTCTATTTATCTCACTGCACTGATTTACTAATAATGTAAACTAACGCAAGCACATTGGAAGTTCACATACTTATTGATAATTATTCATTAGATCCCCTCTCAGTGATCTCTTCTCCACAGCAATAGTGAATATATATGGAAGGAACCAAAGGCAGGGATGTAGGTGGTCTGGGGAGGAACAAGCACAGGAAAATAGAGGGATAAGGGGGTAGTCCCTGGTCCATGCAGTTATTTGGTGATGCCCTGGACCTCCTCAGTGCCAGCTGCCCTGTCTTATTACATTTAATTTCTAACTGTTTTCTTGGGTGAGGGGATTATCTGTTCTGTGTATGTATGTGCTTAAGGAAGTCTAATTGCTACCAGCTGGAGTCATACCATGGGTCACAATAGCCAGTGTTACCTGTGGTGCCAGCAACTAGAGTCCACTCTAGTGGACTGTGGCTGTGGGTGACAGGAACCCGTGTGCTTGTGGTGCCAGCAGCTGGGCCAGATGAGGGCTTGTCTAGCACCATTTGGCTGCCAGCAGATACTGAGCTGAACCTAGACTGCAAGCAGGGGCTTTAGCATCAGTTAGCAAGCATTCATAAGACTGGGCCAGATACATGTATGTCTCTGAGACAGCTGGAAGCACATACCAAAGGGACTAGGCAGTCTGTAACAGCTGCTGGGGAGGCTACAAGGTCTGATGGTGTGTCTCTCTACACAGAAGATGATAGAATCTGCAGGATGGTTACTCAGCTGGCTGCACATCTCATCCCAGTTAGTCAAGGGATCCAGTGTGTGTTGGTCTGCTTTAGGTGGGAAGGGAATGATGACACGGGACTGTACCAGCAGATGAAGTATAGCTGTGATCTTCACAGACTTGCATGTCCAGATTCCAGCAGCAGGGGAAAATAGTCCAGGCACTAGACATTGAATAGGCTGTCTTGCAGGGTATCACATTAAATATATGCATGTTTCCTAATAGCAGCCCTTCATCCTGGTCAGCCATAGACGGGTTGTTGGAACTGATTTTGGTTTTGTTGGTGGTGCTGGCTTTGTTTTTTTAAATTTGGAAGATTTCTGGCTGTGTCTACCAACACTACCATCATGAAACAACTTTGCCTTCTTTGCAATGGTGCTAACATCTGTTGTTGTCTGTATTGTTACAAAAGCGTTGATTTGTTGTGTTTCTTAACTGATAATAGCTCCTGTTAAACTGCTCGAAATGAGTCTCAAGGCATGTGCGTGTCTGCTAATTCTTGATAGAAATTAAAGTTCTTTACATTAAACAATTCAGGCAACTAATTTTGTTCATTTCCCCAGCTAATTTAAATTATTTTTTAAATGTTTCCTTTCGGTAGTATTTTGGTGGGTTTATTCTATTTTAGTACTACTAATTTGAACTTTTACTGCAAAGCAAACTCTTTAAAGGAACATTTCTTATAAGTTTCTTAATGGAAAAAATTCTTGTAGTTATACAGTGACATTTATTCAGTGAGAATAGGTTTCATGTGTTGACGTCACTGGACCAGATGGAGTATAAAATACGAAAAGTATAAATACAGTTTTTTAAATACAAGTGTAGGAACCCAGAGTGCTGAGAATATTTCTCTGTTTGTTTTTAAGGGTTCTTATCCCCCTGAACAACACTGTTTTAACCTCCAACCTTGGAAAAAATTACCAACTATCAGACAGGAACTAGAAAATACAGTGGTGTGAATTAGGTGATAGACTACTATGTAAGATTGTCACAGGGTGAAAAATTTAGAGGTTTTGGGCTTCTCTTTGTAGTAAATAGATAAGAGTAAAAAATATCAAAATGGAAGATTGTTGTTGTTCTCTAAACCCTTTTCCTTCTACTACTCCATGTTCTGCGTTAAAAGTAGTTTGGAATGATTGGATAGAGAATTCCGCTGTTCCTGCCCGTGTTACTGAATAATTGGTAGGAAAGTGAAAATAGTATACGTTTTTAGTAACTATTGGTTAAATTATGTTTAAAAGGCTGTGTAAATCTTGATAATTAGAGACTTCACTCCTGCTTTCTGTGCTCTATGCTGTACCTGGGTCACGCTAGTGGCTCTGTTCCTCTGATAAGACTTAATAAACAACTATCCGGCAGCATTGAAACTCAAGGAAAAGTCTCGGTTTATCTTTGAAACTCCTTGCAAGGAACTTTTAGAAAATTCTCTCCCATCAGGAGGGATTTGATTTATGGCATGGTTCAGCGTCAATAAGATTAAAATTTCTTGTATCTTTATATGTAAAACATACCTATCTATATATATAGATATATAGATATATAGATATATATAATCGGTATAAAATGTTTCCCATTATTTGAAATTCCATCTCTGTTCTTAGGCACTGTCACCAGTGTGAAGTGATATTGTATGTTAATTTTGGGATCCTGCTTTAGCTAATTGCCATGACACAGACATCCTGAAGGATGTAATCTTCTTTTACTTAAGTAAATCCTGCCTGCCTTAAAGCAACATCACATCATTTTGTCCTATGTGCAATCTTTGCTTGTTACCGCCTTCTCATCATCCTCATAAACAGCACTTGACAATGGCTTTCATGCTGAGCTGTGTCTCGTTCTGCTCTTCTCAGTTTCTTGTCTGTCCCACCCTATGGGGAAGGAAGCACCCAAGATTTGTAAATTGCTCATGGTCGAAAGGAATGACAAAAGTCAGAGGCCCCACAAAGTTTTATTAGTAAATTACACACTTGGCATGGAAATTGGTATGTTAGTCCCTGACCTACTCTGTAAGCCAGCAGTGGCTTTTGGGTAAAGGGGTAGGATCAGAGGGAAGAGAGAAAGGAAGAGATGAATTAAAGAGGGGAAGAGAAAGAGAGACATCATCTCTCTGGCCGATGGGATGTGCAGAGTCCTGGGAGTGCGTGCCTGGGCTTGATGGGAGTACCTTTTTACAGATGAGTTTTGCCTGCCCTGAGGACAGGTTTCTTGCTTTCTATGCAAATTAGTTACCATTTGCAGTCCGTTCTTCCATACCTGTCTGGACATGGGTTGGAGGGTCACAGGGGTCTTGGGTGGTCCATATCCTCCTGCTGGATTGGCCCTTGGTTCACAGTTCATGCCTGTTTCTTCACTGATGCTGTCTTTTGTTTGTTGTGCCTCCAGGGACTAGAACAATGATGTTTGTCCCTGCTCTACCTCCACATGATCCTCTTCTCCAATCAAATCTTGTTCTTGGACAAACCCCCTTGGCTGGCTCCATGGCTGTCTGGTTATTGGTGTTTGAGACATACATATTAACCCCTTACTGTCTGGGCTTCTACATACTCTTGGGCCATAGCTTGATCTCATTTAAACATTACGTGAGATAATTTTGGACCAAGTGGCGTTTCTGATTATTTTTAGAAGTAGTATGAGATTGTTTTTAAAATTTTATTTTAACCTAAATTTTTACTTTTCTCAGAAGGCAGACCATATAACAACTCCCATTTTAATTATTAAATGACTGTTTCCCTCAGATACTTTACGCCAAACAGAATGCCATTAATTATGATTATTGATGCCAAATGTTAAAGTAAGAACTTTATGATGTTGCTAAATACAACTGGATGTTGAACAGAAGGCACAAATTAAGCCATATTTGTGATGAATTAAGACATATTTTTTCACCAAAGTCATGGGGTTGTGACTTTTCTTTTTGGAAACAAGTAAATCCTGTATTTCATGGACCTGTCAAAGGATAAATCTTTGGCAGGATATTAAAAAGAATCCAGTAGGTGGTGCACAAGGCTTAGGGGAGATGGGCAATACTCAGGAGATCTAACTGCCACCTAGAAACTGTTTTCAATTAAAAAAAGAAGTCATCACAAAGAGTTAAAAGTAACTTAAAAATCGAAGTTGAAAATCATTGCTGAAACACCTCAATGAGAAGTCCAGGATACAAGCAAATTTAACTTTGCCAATGAAAGTCTCCTTGCACTTCTATGCAGATTCAATGACTACATCTGGAAAAAAACCAAATCTTACTGCTAAAAAGACAAAACCTTTTGTCCCAAAGCCTGCACAATATGATATTGCTAGAGTAGAGCAGGGTGACTGTGAACCATACCTAATGCATGACATTGAGCTGAAACCCGAAGGTCACATCCATTTCTCCTATCACACAGGAGGATGGAAGCACAAGGGCTTGTGGATCATTTCTGTCATTTCTACTGCAGGATATGTGTCCATTATGTCCAGTGTTAGCTCAAGAAACTCTTCAGTACAGCCCATGTGCATGTCTTCCTCCACAGCACTACCTCCAGTTGTTAGCCGAATTCCCTTATGTTTACCTAAGCCGTTACCTCTCTGTGCCCCTGAAGTGCTCTCACACACACTGCCTGCTAAGCAAGAGGCAATTTTTGGCCAGAGTACACAAAACTCAGCCAGCCACCCACCACAGGTATACACAAATGACTAAAGACTGCAGCCTTTTCTTCAGTAAAGACACTATCAGAAATTTCTATGACTTTTCTTGTGTTGGTCATCTCCTCTGTGTTCCAACTTCCATTTTATAAAACGGAGACGTCAATCATAATTTTTTCTGATTTACTGTCAGTGTCATTTTTCACCACAGTTCTGCATGTGACTCCACTAATCCACATTACAGCTTCAGAACAGGGTTTCAGTGAAAGACAGTTATGAATTTGAAAATTTTCCAGCACCATCTTTAGAGAAGAAATCAAATTTAAAATGCTATGTTGTATGTAACTTACTTGTATCTTAATTAGAATCATAAAATCACTCAGGCTGTAAGGGACCTCTCCATGTTCTCAACTGTCCAACTTTTGCTTAACTGAGCTCTCTAACTTCAATGTCAACAAAGCTGCTGCATGGTGTTCTGTTGAGTCTTATTTCAAAAGTCATCCTAGGTGCTTGACCATTGGAAAAAATCCTTTTATATCCAGCTGGAATTGTCTTTGTTGCCATGGAAATGTTAGCTGCCTCTTGTCATTTTACTGTGTGTATTTGTGAAAATCTGGCTTAATCATCTCCATATGCCCCCATGTGGAAGACAGCATTTAAGATTCTCGTCCTGCTCCCTTTTCCCCCATTTTCCTCCAGGGTAAACAAAACTGTATCTCTCAGCCTATTCCTGGTGTATGTTCCAGCCTATACCATTTTCTCTAGACTCTTATGTTTTATAACCTCTTTTTTACATGGGGAATCCCAAAGTAGGATACAGCACTGCCTCATAAGTGTTGAGTAGATGGAAATAATTTATTCTCTTAATCTGCTCTCATTAATAAAGCCCAACTTGCATTGCAGTCACATTCAGCTCAGTACCTGGAAAAAACCACAAATTTTCTGCAGAGCTGGTACATAACCTGTCAGATCCTGTACCTGATGCAGGGGTTTGTTCTACCCAAGGTACCACACATTGCATTTGTCTTTGCTGAACTCAGTTACGTCTGCCAACTTCTCAAGCTTGGTTAAGTACCTTAACAGTAAGCCAAGTCCAGTTTGCTCTTTGCTATACATTTGTAAACATGAAACTCCATGTAATTTAGAAATTATCTTGTTGCTTTGGGGTGGGAATAGGAAAAGTAATGTAAGTTTACCCAGAATACATTTATTCAGAATAACTTGCTCTATTGACTCACCTTTTTAAAGATACCTATAGAATCACATGCTCATATGAAAAAAGCAGTTATAACTGAAGGTGACGGCCCTGAATATAAGTTGATGGGTCCACCTTAGACAGGTAAGTTTGAGCATGCCGAGGAAGTTATGTAAATAAAACAAGAGGAGCAAGAATAGAGATACTAGAGTGTATGGATTCTCCATGTGAGCAGGTTCTACAGACAACACATGTTGCAGAGTCATTTCCGCTGAAGAGAAACTAGACAACACAACTTCTTGTTAGAAGGTTTATATTGCTTAACCTTCTACATGCTACCCGTAGCTTTACAGAAAGGAGACTTATAAAAGTATTCCAGACAGTGATAGGTCTGGTAAAAATGATGTAAAGCCTTTATTTTATTTGCAAGTCAATCATTGTGAGAGCTTTTAAAATGTAGGACTAAAAGCCTGATGAGTTAACGATCTCCACAATTAAAATTAGTTGGCTAAAATAAGTCTGCTAATTTAGACCAGTTAATGGCAGGGTAGTTTGCCTGAAAACAGCTCAGAAGGCCGCAATCTTCTAGGTAAGGAGGAGACAGTGGAGTACTGCTGAACTGGAAAACACTGGGCAAGCTAAAAATTATATTGTGCCTCTATTTATGTGAGCATACATATAAAAAAATATAAAGTTATAAAAAAATTCACAAATATATTAAAAACAGAATACTAAAATTAATTGTAATTACTATATTTTAATACTACATCTGGGCGTAACAAAATAATAGAGCCAAAGCTAGCATTCAAAACATAAATTTGTTTTTTATTGCCAGAGGGGTGCTTAAAGGCACAATATGCAGTTATATAAACACAAAGAACCAACAGAATGGAAATTTAAATGCAACCAAACAACACACAAACCAGGTATTTCAAAACAGCAAACCCATTCTGAACACATCAGAAATCCTTTCTCCCCTGGGCTAACTAGTGATACTCAGTTCCCAAAATGCTTGCAAACCCATTCCAGGTTTAGAAACAAGCTAGCAGGAGCATAGGATGCTACTGTTGAAAATTAATGTCTTAATGAGTCCACAAACAATGTATGAATGTCAAGAGACTAATTGATTACATGGGATGCCAGCTGAAAAGGTGCCTTCAAAAGTGAATTAATGCACAAGAAACTGACAAGACTTGTTAGATGTCTTTGCTGTATCTGTGCTGCTGAGTGTGCTGCAAGACAGCTATTTTTAAATGAGACATGTGATGTACCAGAAACATTCCAGGCGCTGAACCATGAAGCTGTATGTAACCAGTTCACCACACTGCGAGGCTGCAGTACTATATGTGTAATTATCCTTCCTAATACTTAGGCAAAATTCAAATGGTGAGTGAAGTCTTGTAGATTTTTTATGTGTTTCCCTACATTTTTTTCCTGATCTCATCTAACTGTACTATTCACTTTTGAATGAAGCTCAAACTTGTGTGACAGCATTGCAATATCACAATTCAATTAATGCATTTGTTCCTTTGATTGTTCGATTCTGTTGCTGAGGAAGACCTAATTTTAATGCATTATCTGTACTAAATTGCACCAGAGATGCATTTCACTCACTTATCACTCACTGGACAATCATCTACAAAAGGAATTAATTAAATTAGGAGTTGTGCAAGTGTTTAAGTCAGGAAGTTTGAGCAATGCCACAAAATCTTTCAGATTTGATTGATAAACTTTTATTTCAGTAATGTCATGAATCAATACTTAGGTGGGTAAAAAATGTTATTGATAAAAGTAAGTGCACTCAAGATAGCATTGTAGGACATGAAATTGATGCCGACATAGTAACTGTACACAAAACCTTGATAAGTCATGTAAATTTAGCCATTTTTCAGAGAAAAGAATATTTTAATTTTTTTAAACTCATATGTCAGGAAAAGATTGCTTTGTGATGGTCATTTTGAAAAATCTGTTTTATTACGTAAGTTGCTGAAATTCATCCCCCATTGACTGCATATGTTAGAGCTATAAAGGAAGCATTAGAAACAAACTTGCTGACTTTATTTTGATGATACTTTTAGAATATCTAGAAATATAAAGAAAGCATGACAAATATAGAACAGCAACATGCAAGAGCAAGGCATGTAGAAAATTCAGGTTGGTATTGAACAATGAGAATTTTTGGCAATAGGTTCTGGGGCTGAAGTTGATGACTGATGTCAGTGGCATTGGGACTTCATGTACAACTAGGAAAGCTTCCGAATACTTTGTTTGAATATGATGACTATTCTTTAACTTAGTTTTGCACATGAAACTATGTGATTTCAGTCACACAAAGGTAAGCATGCCAACTGTCTGCTTTGAAATTTGGTAGCAGGGAAAATTGAAAAAATAACTTTACTTGCAAAAAATAGTACAGAAATAACTCCACAAAAGTCACAGAAAACATAGGAAGGTCTCACAGTTAACTTCCACTCCCAATATACCTCTTGCTAGTTAGTTAACAGTGTTAACTAATCAGTTAATAGTGTTAGTTACACTAGTAACTATTAATAGAAGTAGCTATCTTCACTGTGGCCTTTGTATCAGTGGTAAAGCAATAAACTACAATATGGATGACAGATGGAAGTTTACAAAGCAATAATACGGTGATTTGTTTTGCAGCTCCAAAGGCAATTAGAAACAGCACAGCTTCCCAGGGGAAACAGAATCTAGTTTTCTTCCCTGATGCTACTGTGAGCACAAGATAAGACAACATTTCCAAGGAAAAGGAAATAAAGCTATCTTGGCAAAAATGTTTGTGTATACTGTCAATTTCTAAGTGGGGTTTGTGAATACCTGTGAATATCTGAAAACGAATCATGTCATATCCTGATAGGACAGTAATATAAAAGCTTAAATACAAAATATAGTACTGTTTTGTATTTCCTGGGTTTTACTTTGATCCCTACTTCAAAACAACCTTAGTCTGAAATAATTTTGTATTTCCAAACTACAGTCCAGACTGATAGAAATTTGATATTTTACAGAAGCCAGAGTAGTCCGAAAGAACCTTTTAATTTAGATGAGCATAAAGTTAGAAAAGAAACAAGACTGAATTACAAATTCTGCTCTTTAATCTTGGCATTCATCAACCTGGGATTGTTACATGTCAAGATGACCTGATCTAAAAGCTCACGTACCCTGAAAGAGAGGGAGATGACAGTCCTTTTCCCCTGGTTTTTTTTCATTCTCCATGCTTCCTATCAAAAGTTGCCAATGCACATACTTTTTACCGTGCACAAACTCTTGTGTTCTCTGGATTCCTCTGTGAGCTCATGTCATATGTCAACTTGCCAGAAAACAAGTCTATCAGGAAAAAGAAGACTCTCTTCTTTGCTAGATTAATGAAGAGTTGTCTGATGAGTGCCAGAGGGAAAGCAAAGGAATGTGCAGGACTATGTGGCCAGGAGCCATGGGGTGAGGTAGGAGCCATGGAGTGAGGCCAGGAGCCATGGAGTGAGGTAGGATCTCTGCCATGACAAGGAAGGATACAGGAACAAAAGCTATCCCTTGCTGCATCAGCAAGGCATTTATTCACTCAATTTTTTTTCATGAAAATACTCTCTTGGTTACAAACCTGGAAAAATAGTGATTTTATTTTTGTATTACCATTGAAAAAAGTTACAAAAAGTGGAACTCACAAATTTCATTTTAATTACCCCCCCCCCAAAAAAAAAGCTTAGTATAATGCGTGACAACCAGCTTTTAAAGCAGCATGTGAAACCTAAGTGCTATTTCTCCTTTGCCGCTTACAGTCACTTTTTCAAGTTCTCACACCATTTTCTACATTGTATCTTTTGAATATATCAGGTGTTAAATATCTACAGTTAACCAAACTGGGAAGCTGGTCCAGTTGAAAGATTACCAACTGGGGTATTTTTTGGTGTTCAAATATATATATATGTTTTTTTAGATTTATTTCGACATTCGGCCGTACAAATGTCTTAGTGTTTGTGATAGGAAGCAGCAGATACATTTGTTTCAGCAACACTACTGCTCAGCTTCAGTTCGCATATAAACTTAATTGCTATCCCACCTGAGTCAGAAAAACTTCAAAAGTAATAATATACTGATGCCATTTTTCAATAAAAAAACGTAAGTAGCTAATATACCTCTGGAACAGAAACAGCTATTCAGGATCCCCATGTGAAGCACCTTGGATTCCCATGATGCTGCCAAGAGTTCTGCGATTTGCTGTGTTTGTGAGTTCCTGTGAAATCACAGTTGCTATTAAAGAGAAGTTCCTTCAAGTGTTGTTAGTTCAACATGCAGAGGCAATATGTTCTTCTACATACTCACCCACTGGTGTAATGTAATCTTTTTGAAAGAAAAGAAGTTTGAAATGCTTATCCAAGCTCTAAGTCTACTTCACTCAGGTCACTGCCAAAGGTTGGTTTGTTCCAGGTGCTCACTTTGAAATAGACTAAGTCCATGCATGCCTTCTAAAGTGTCTTCTTAATAGCTTCAGGAAAATATGTTTTAGATGCTGATGATCAAGTACAGAAGTAAAGTTACCACCTCTGCATGCAACCTACCCACTTCTTAGGATACATATCTCAGGAATCACCACCTTATTTACAGTGATATGTTGCAACTGTCTTAGGCACTGAAAGTCCCTCAATTCACAAATGTAACTGTTGCAATGTTGCTCTGCACAGCTGACACTGTTGTAACCTTGTCTTCTATAGGCTTTTAAGATTTGGTGGGTATTGGTTACATCTTTCTTAACCTTAGTTGTTAAGAAAACTCCAGTCAACCAACCAACCAACCAACCAACCAGTCAGCCAACCAAAGTTCTTACCTCCAGAATGACCAATGCATTATGAGAGAGATCTAGGGATTTCAGGTGACTATTTTTTTCAGAGAATTTCAAAAAGGAGTAATTTTCTCCTGTCAGAAAGGAGCAAGGATGGCACATCACCTACTTCAGAGAAAAAGGGCAGGCAGGGTGGGGACATGACTGGGAACATCCATAACCTCAGCATATTTATAAGAAAGGCAGGTAATATCTTCTACATATTTTAATAGGGCTAATACAAAATGCATGATGAAACTATTCTACAGAATGTCAAGAATTTGGACAACATTTTCAGTATTAAACAAAAATAGGAGACTTTAATTTCTTGCTGCTGTTTCAGGGGCTTTTTGGTGTTTTTTTAGTGGTAGAGCTGGTAATACTAATTATATGGTAACCATTGCAAAAGGATGCTAGAAAGAGCTATTACATCTTTCAAATGCTACTTAATATAAAGCCAACACTTGCTCAATACCCTGCATACCCACTCTCCAGGATAAAATAACCTCTATGCTTCCAGCTTTTCCTTGAAAACAAGTATTTATAGCAGGTGCATATTATGCAAATCAAATCACTCTCGTGTACAGGGAGAACACACATCAGGTACACAGATCTGTGCTTGATCTTCCTTAGGAAAGAAGCTACGGAACAATAAAAACTCAGTTTCTAAATATATGAGGGTTTTGCCCACAAAGAACATGTGTCATATGAGTCATAAATACAATTTCTTCTTTTTTTTTAATGTAGAGGTAATTTATGAGAGAGAAAGTGGGTTGTGTGTTCCCTTAGTTTTGTGGTAGTCTCGGGCCCATCTCTGCTGAACTCTATGACAGTATTTCTGTAGGAACAACTATGAAGAAAGGGTATTAATACAGTGCAGGAGGCATCCAGAGTAAAATCTAGCCAGGATACAAGAAACAAAGTATATATTTCTAAACTGGGAACTCCTACTCTCAGTCTGTGTATCAGGCATGGCCTTTACCCCTCCCATGATTTAACTCCACATGTAACATTTTCTTTTGTGAAGGATTTATATGCCTTAATGAGCTTAGTTTCCATATCTAGGAATGCTATTTCCAAGTACTCTGGGATGTTAGAGCATTACATCATTTTCAAAAACTTTTGGTTTTCAAGCATTGAATTATGAAAAACCCTTTGTATTTCACATTACTCAAAGTTCAAGAAACAATTAAAAATTGACTGAAGTATGTCAATGGCACATCTAAATTAAGTTAGCTCTTAAAGCCAGCTGCATCCTGGGCTGCATCAAAAGCGGCATGGCCAGCAGGTAAAGGGGGGTGATTCACATGCTTTGCTCTGGTGAGATCCCACCTGAAGTGCTACATCCAGCTCTGGGGTCCCCAGCAATGAACAGACATGGACCTGTGGGAGTGATTCCAGAGAAAGGTCATAAAAATTATTAGAGGGTTGGAACATCTCTCCTCTGAAGAAATACTGAGAGTTGGGGTTGTTCAACTGGAGAAGAGAAGTCTCTGGGAGAGTTTTTTGTGGCCTTTCTGTACTTAAAGGGGGCTCATAAGAAAAATGGGGACAGACTTTTTAGCAGGGCCTTCTGTGATAGGAAGGGGCAACAGTTTTAAACTAAAAGAGGGTAGGTTCAGACTACGTACAAGCAAGACATTTTTTATCATGAGGGTGGTGAAACACTGGAATAGGTTGCCCAGAAAGGTGGTAGGTGTCCCATCCCTGGTAACATTCAAGGCCAGGTTGGGCAGGGCTCAGAGCAACCTGGTAAAGTTGAAGATGTTCATTGTTCATTGTGGGGGGATGGGACTAGATGAGCTTTAAAGGTCATCCTTTAAAGGCCCAACGATGACGATTCTGTGATTCTGTGATCCATAATCTACTAGTAGAGGTAAAGGGTTACTAATGTCAGCTCAGCCAAACAAATAATAACAGCTGCTGCCACTACCTGGAAACAGATTAAAAGGGGATGGGAAACAATAGAAATTCTTATGCAGGAATTCCAAGCCTTCTGCCATATTTAAAGGAGAAAGATAAGGCAACATATGGGTTTTTTACCCACAGCCTAAAGCTGGAAAACATTTAAGTCCCACTCCTCCCATATTGACTTTCCTTCCAGATATGTTCTCCTGATGCTTTATTCTGCATTGACTCTGGTAGTAATTTAATGAACTTTCATGGAATAACAGATAACAAAACCAGAATTATGCAAGAACTTTTTGCTGGGTTACCAAGTTGAATTGTTGTACTGCACAACATAATAAACACCAGAGATGGTGCAAAGTAGAAAGATACAGCACTAGAAATGAGGAAAAGAGAAAGAAGAGCAGTGAGGAAAGATAACAAAAACAAAACACCCCCAAAAATCAACTGCTTATTAATTACCATATTAAGAAATCAAATTTAAGAGGATGTTTCTCTCTTCCAGTACTTTTACAGACATCTGAATAAGAAGTTACACATTCTGATTTTGCAGAGATTTACATCCCTTGAACACAGAAAGCAAACTACCACCTAAAATGCAAGATGACAAGGGAACTTAATGAAACAGCACACTATAGCTATTCTGGTGTATTTTGTACACAGCAACTAAAAATCAGTGTGTTCTTATGGTGTGGTTGGTTTTTTTTTACTGGCTGCATTCGTAGGCAAAACACAGAACAGTGCTTATGATTAAATATTCAGAGAGAGCAGTTATCTGTGGTGCCAAACCCCAGTCCTGGGTTAAATGGTCTGCTGACATGAACCACTGCGGTGTCATTTTGTCAATGCATGAATTGTTGGTCGGGGAAAAGCGACACCAGTTAAATTTTCCCGTATTACAGTAACTGCGGTCGCTCAGGTTTGCAGCGGTGGAGAGCCGAGGGGGCACTGGGGGTAGCACGTACTCGTCTCTGACTCCACCCGCTGCGAGGGGCTACGGGCGGGGCACGATCAGCCGCGGCCGGTCCTTCCTTCCCTACCTCCCCGTCCCGCCCACTCCCCGGGCGCTCCCGGCCGAAGACACCGCCCAGCCCTGCGCGCATCCGCCCTCTGCGGGCCCCCGGGAGCCGCGGCGCTGAGCGGGCTCCTCTCCTGCCGCTCTCCGGGCTGGCGGCGGGGCTTCTGCTCCGTGCGGGGCGGGGGAAGCCTGTGTGCTCCGGGGGGAGTGCGGGGCTGGGGCCGGGCCGGGCGGGAGAGCGGGCGGGAAACGTCACCGATCCGGGCTGCGCCTTCGGAGCAGCGGCCTTGGGGCTGCCGGGCCCGCCGGCAGCTGCGGCTGCCAGCCCGTGCGGAATCCCTGCACCTGGCCCCCCTTCGGCACATGTACGTGCAGCACTGCTACCCCTCGTCGACTGTTCACTTGAAATATTTTATTCATTGGTGATGAGAAAGTAATCGTATTCTCGTGTAAAATTGCATTATGACAGAAAATAAAATACGTTTTAACACGATGGCTTTCCTGAATTTTTTGAACTGCTGTGGGGACATTCTGAGCTGTAATATGTGTATGGTCTGTGAATGCAGCCGATCAGTTTTTACCAAGTTTCAGTTTAAAACAGCAAACTTATACTCAGGTTTAGTGAACTAGTCCTTAAAGTCCTCTAAACTGTTACCATGTCGCATTTTAGTCTTCAGCCTTCAAAGTGTCTTGTCTTTTTACCTGCCTGTCCTGCCAGCTTTTTAAAAAACTGATATAAAGACAAACTCTCTTGAGCATTGATTATCTAACTGGTTTTATTTCTGTTGATCTTCCCAAAATATTTACATTATGTTTACTATGAATCTGATGTATTTCCTTTCAATAATAATAGGGAGTCCTTTTGTTGGTTTCAAGGGAACTGGATTAATGATACAGAACAGATAAAAAGCCTGATTCTGAGTAGTGGTGAATTTCTTAAAGAGAAAAGAAACCAAATCTCCTCACAAGATCTGATCTTCTCACATTATCTCCTGCCTTAAGAGCTGGTAAGTGTAAAATCTGTGCAGGTACTGTGAATTGGGACAGAGGGCCAGGACGTATGTAGTTATGTTAATGTGCAGAAGGGTTATTACTATATTCCTCTGTAACTTGAAGTGCAGGTTATATAGTGTATCTTTGGCTGTTTGTGGTTTAAGGGATGTTAGGGAGAAGGAAGAAAAGAGACTCAAAGGGCAAAGTAGTTGCAACATTCATATCATTGTGTTAAACATCCGACTTGTGTGCTTTTTTTCTCTTAATTCCTATACATTAGATAGCACCTTTATTTAGATTATACTCATGTCACTTGAAATACCTGTATAGTGAATCCAAACCCACAGAATCACTGGATATCTTGAGTTGGAAGGAACCCACAATGATCGTCAAGTCCAGCTCCCGACTCCACACAGAGCAGCCTAAAAGTTGAACAGCATGTCAGGGTGCTGTCCAAACCCTTGTTGAGCACTGACAGGCTTGGGCCCATGACCACTTCCCTGGGGAGTCTGTGCCACTGCTCGGCCACTCTTGCAGTGACAATCTCTTTTCTAATACCTGATCTGTGTCCACTGACACAGCTTTATGCCATTTCCTCGCATCCTGTCTCAGTTTCCTAATGTTCTTTCTGCTTAGTAGGAGGTGTTTTTTAAAGATTTTTTTCCTTAATTTAATTTTTTATAGTAAACATACTTGTTCCCTATAATATTAGACTTTTTTTAGCTCAGACATCTTACCTTTTTAATTTGATCTACTTTAGGGTACCTGCCATTCTTTATGTTAGCTGTTTAGGGCCTAATTTTGTCACCATTACAATATATGGCTGATTGTCCATGTAAGCTTTTTAAAATTCTTTTTCAGTTTTTGGAAATTGGATAGTATTTTATTGCTAACAGAATACACTCATCAATCTATTAAAGCCATTATCAGTTACTTTGAGATTAACATGTAATGTCTTTATTTACATTAGGGTGCAAGACAAAAGCTCAAAAGTGAAACTTGAAAAGCAGCAGGGTCAAATAAATATAATTGCCTTTAAAATAACTTCTAAAAGTAGAGTCAGGTTTTTTTCATGTTACCATCTTCAAAGCAACCAATCTGACACTTTTTTGCTAGTGGGTCTGGGAAGGATTTCTTTTTTTTTCTTATGGCCAGGGAAAACTTTCAGAGATTAGATGACAGTTTTAGACCACTCTCTATCCCACCTAAGCCAGGCAGGAGGTTTTTGGCATAGATCTGTCAAAAGTTTTGTCCAGATTTTAGTCTAATGCTATTCTCAAGTCAAGTTCTGTAAGTATGAAAGTGGATAAAATAGAGAGAGTGTATTTACTATGTACATAACCCATTCACCCTAAATTCAGGTGTATTTTGTTCCCATTTTATTCTAACCATATGAATTTTGCCAGGAATGAGAGGAAAACTTTCCATAAGGTAATGGCTATAAGTGAATATACCAAGTATATTGGATTTGGTATTCAGCACCATTTTCCTCTACAGATCTCCTGATTTTCAGCAATGCTTGATCATGTAATGTAGCCCATCTGGGCTATTTTTCATCAGTGGAAATGCTAATCCAATAATTTTTTTTCATGTTCAATGTTTCCATGGTTCATCATATTAATGGATATGAAGACTAAGAAATTTGCAGATCATTAATATTTTAAAAATTAATATTATTTAGACATAGAGAGAATAATAACTTACATCTACCGTTACAGAATTTTGCAAGTTTGTTGAAACAAAAACTACTCTCACAAGTTTAAAAGAGTGTAGTTAGTTCCCAGAGTGCCTTCAACTGGACATTAACCAGGGGAAAATGAAATGTTACTGTCCCCAAATCTTTTTGGCATCCAAATCCTTTACATTCCTATTAAAAACAAACCCGACTCCATATAAAGCTGCCAAGAAGTCCCTGCAATAAAACAGTCAAAAGAGGATTTTGAGTAGCTGTTGAAAGTTGCAGTTAGAAAAAACAAGATTCACAAGAAAAGAAAGTGGTTTTATGCAGGTTTTTGCTTTTGGTTTTTTTTTTGATTGACTCAGAAAAATAAGTCTCCTGCATTTGTGTAGAAATTGCATTCTGCTCATATGCTGAAGGGTTAATGTGGCTAATCCATGTTCTGTTCAGTGGATTTTTTCCATTAATCATAGTTGTACAAATAATGCAGATTTTAAAAGAAATTAATGATTGTTATTCTGTGAAGGAAGCAGAGGAGAAAGTATTTTGATGTTCTGCCAGTGTTCAAAAGTTTCTCTTTAATGCTGATTTTAAGATGATAATGTCTGGAACTGTTTATATTATCTTTAGTAGGATTTCTCCAACAAATACATACCAGCCAAGGAGAACTCATTATGTTAAAACAGATATTGTCATGTATTTCCGTGCATTGGGAAGGTTATTTTTTCATAGTGGAGATGTGTTTTTGCAAGCATACACAATTCTGAACCAGGTGCTAAATGCTGGATTTTTCGGAGCAGTATAGACAGTTTGTCTGTTAAATTTTTATTGCAGTCAACATATTATCTACTTAAAATAAAGTAAGGCAAAAAAAGGAACAGATTCATTATATTGCCAGTGAAGAGACTCAAACACAGTACTAGGTACCAGAATTTTCACCATCTGAACATCTCATTCTAATGCCAGTTATCTTCACCCCAAAACAACTGGCTGTTGGTTGTGCTCATGTTCCCTCTGCTCAGGGCAGCTGCTGTTCATGAAGCGCTGATTTCCTGTATGCTTACGTTTTTGTTCAGCTGTCAAGAATGATGCATAATTATTAAAAATTAATCTCTGTCTGTTATTCTAACATTCATTTGCAGCTCTCATGCAAGTGTATGCAAGGAGATTTCGAAAGGCATTGCTGGAAAGTGGGACCCAATGGACAATATTTTTTCTTGATGATTGATTTCTTACCTGCTGTTTTTGCCTTTGAAAAATGTGCCCCAGAGAATTTATTCCTGTGCAAGCCCTACAAGAAAACGATTCCAAATGCAGTGGTAGTAAAGCTAGAAGGATACATTGTATTCAAGATAAAAAGACTACATTTCTCTTAAGAGTCTAATTTAGGGGGAAAATTAAGAAGATCCTAACTGCAGATTTATTGGCCAGATGAAAAAGAGAATTGGAAGATTTTGGGTAAGGTTAAAAAGTCTACAAAATGTTTTTGAAAAAATCTGTGGATTGAAAATACTGGCATTAAAACAGCTATAAATGTGTTACCTCAATTTCAAACTCATTAAAATATTTTTGATCAGACTTTCCATGTTCCAGTAAACAATTACCAGTATGGGTTGCAAAAAGAAAGACAGAAAGATTGAGGACACCTGAAAATATCTGACACTACATAATCATAAAATCATGCTACAAAGTGTAACAACTTTGAGGATTGTGTAAGTGAATGGAATTCACTCTTGTGTCTATTTCTGAGGTTTGCCATACCAGACTAGGAGCCAGTTGTTGCTCTGTGTGAGGCTGTTTCTTGGATGTCATGGAA
The DNA here is from genome assembly GCF_041296385.1 of Aphelocoma coerulescens. Classification (NCBI taxonomy): domain Eukaryota; kingdom Metazoa; phylum Chordata; class Aves; order Passeriformes; family Corvidae; genus Aphelocoma; species Aphelocoma coerulescens. Next base: position 69,261,011 of record NC_091015.1, on the reverse strand, counting down.
GGGATCTCTTGAGGCCGTGTGCCCAATCCCCATCCCCCACCAGTTCAAGGCATGGTTGGCTAAAGCAAGTTCCTTAATACCTTGTCTGGTAATTTCTGAACATCTCCAAGGATGGAAACTCTAGCCTCTCTATGCAACCAGATCCAGTGTTTGACCTTACCATAACAATGCGGTTTTTTTCTTATGTTTAAATGGTATTTCCTGAATTTCAGTTTATGCCTTTTGCCTGTTGTCCATCCACTGGATACCACTGAGAAGAGTCTGACTGCATCTTTATACAGTGGGATTCTCACTCACCAGGTTTGCAGATGGCACCAAGCTGAGTGGTGCAGTTGATGCAGGAGGGAAGGGATGCCTTCCAAAGGTATCCTGACAGGCTTGAGCAGTGGGCCTGCGTGAACCTCATGAAATTCAACAAGGCCAAGTCCTATGACTTGGTGTGGGCATTCCCCAGTATCAATACAGACTGGAGAATGAAGGGATTGAGAGCAGGTCTGTGGAGAAGGATTTGAGGATAGGTACTGGTAGATGAAAAATCAGACATGACCCAGCAATGTGCACTTGGAGGCCAGAAAGCCAACCATATCTTTGTCTGCATCAAAAGCAGCATGACCAGCAGGTTGAGGGGGTGATTGTGCCCCTCTGCTCTGGTCTCATAAGACCGCACTTGAGTACGGCACCCATTTCTGGTGCCCTCAATACAAGAAAGACATGGATCTGTTTGAGCAGGTCCAGAAGAGGGCATGAAAATTATCAGAGGGAGGATGGAACACCTCTCCTGTGGAAAAAAAAAAAGGGCTGAAAGAAGTTGCTCAGCTTGAAGAAGAAAACGCTCCAGGGAAACCTTATTGTAGCCTTTCAATGTATAGAGGGGGCTAATGAGAAAGATAGAGAAAGACAAGACTTTGAGCAACCAGATCTGGTGAAAGAGACCCTTCCATTGGCAGGGTGGTGTTGGATCTCTGAAGGTTCCATTCAACCCAAATCATTTTATGGTTCTGTGATTCTAAAAGGCAGGCAGTAACAGGACAAGGAGCAATGGCTTTAGACTGAAAGAGGGCAGGTTTAGATGTTAGACTAGATGTTAGGAAGAAATTCTTTACTCAAAGAGTGGTAAAGCACTAGAGTAGGTTGCTCATAGAAGTTGTGAATACCCCATTGCTGGAAGTGTTTGAGGCCAGATTGGGTGGGGCCCTGTGAAACCTGATCTAGTGGGTGGTATCCCTGCCCATGGCGGGAAGGGGGAGTGGAACCAGGTGATCTTTGACGTCCCAGCCAACCCAAACCATTCTGTGATTCTGTAATTGTATACAACATTCAGATAACATAAACACTTGACAAGATCACCTTTGAGCCTTCTCTACTAAACTAAACCCCAGCCCTCTTGGTCTTTCCTCATTTAAATATCAATATATTTCCCTGACTCAACCAATACAAGCCTTAATTTCAATAAAAAAGGATGGTTTTGCAGGTCAATGATACAGTACCAAAAATAATTTAGAGACTTGAGAAGTTTTTTCAGAATTCTGAAATCTTCTTCCAGTTGCAAAGCCAAGTGTATAGCTTACTGTGTTGTGTTTGGTGTCTAGAGAGAAAATAAATCTGGAATGTTGGGGACTAATTCTCAGTTCAGATCTGTATTCTCTATTGTGGTGAAGAATGAGTCAAAAATCAAAGTTGGGGTTTTTTTTCCTTTCTTTTTCTATTTTTTTTTTTTAATTTCTGTAAATTTTGTGTGCCTAATTCCTCTAAAAATCTCTTAAAAATCTGAATTTCATGATTGAAATTGTACAGTAAATTAGAACTCACCTATTTCCATTAAAATCTGACTTCAGTTCTAGTATGTGCATATATATACTTTATGTGTAGATGTACATAAATATAAATCAATAAAACTGTTATATTTTTTAATTGTTATTTTCTCTCTTGAATTCTTTGGTAATTTCAATTGTCTACCAGAGATAATACTTTGCTTTGATAACTAATGAAATTCTATATACTTTGATGAATATGAAGTCAGAATTGATTAAATTGATTAAAGGACTGAATACATTTTGAAGAATGAAGTGTAAATAACCAAAAAGCAGTGGTATAACTGGAGTATTTTAACATGTTTTTTCTAAATATTTCTAGTAGATAAAAGCTCAAAGGACCTGGTTATCCCAATGAGCAGCATACCACAGTTTTTACTCCCTTTTTGAAGTTATTTGACAGAAGCTGTAGGCGGATTAAGGCTATTTATAAGAAACTAAAGCAGGTCATAAAACATGTTGTCCCATATTGCTTCAAGATAAAATGGGAAGGAAAAGTATTTCTTACTGAAATTGCGAAATAGGTGGTTAGAAACAGGTGTCACCCTAGAATCAGTTACCATAAAAACGCTTGGATCATGTGGTCCTTGTGGCAAGGATATTCTGTTGCAAATGTAGGAATCTGGACTTGATGACCACTATTCTTCTTTTGAAAAATTGTGACATTTGAAAAGTAAAGTCACATCTGTTCTTTTATTTCTTAATTCTCAGTAATAAGGTTTTACAGGTATCCTGTGGTGTGCAACAATCAAGAATCCAAAGTAGGTACAAATAAATGTTTGTCATTTCTGTTTCTTCATGCAAGTTTCACCATTCTACTCTGCAGAACTGCTGCGCCTACCAACCAGCGAACACAGATACAGTGATTTGTGAGTAGTGACAGTCTCATCATCCATGTGAGAGAGGTGTTTTTCTGATGTCTGCTCAAGTCGTGTGTTCACATCCAAGCTGACAAGACACCATGTTTAGCTCAGTGTTGACATCATTACCAGGAGTGTTAATACACTTTGCCTGTCAGCACTGCCTTAACTGAAGCTGTGCAGCATTAAATCTGTAATCTGAACTCTGAGTGGCATGCTGAGTTCAGTGTCTTTTGTTTTGCAAATGAAATCATTTCATACCAGTGCATTTAACCTTATGGTGTTTCTGGTTTATTGGGATAATGAATAAAGATCAGGCAGGATTGGACCTTTGTGAGGAAATCTCTAAACATCCTTAAGTGTTGTAGCAAGCAGAGGTGGTTACTCAGCAGATGCTGCTCTTCTGTTCCAGTTAGTTATCAGACAGTGCCATGTCAGGACACTTGGTTGTTGGTTTTTTTCCTCAAGCAAAACCAAGGTCCTGGTTAAAAATCTGATCAGAGAATGGAAAGTGTATCTTGAAAAAGAAATTAAAAAATAATTTTAAAAGTCAGATCCTTATGTGTAAGACTGACAACTGGAAAATTTGCACTTATAGCCAAAAAAGAAACCAATTTATGAGTGTCATGCAACCTGTAAATTAAGAACTTGATTTCCGTGGGAATACTGTAACATGAGATACTCGAGATTCTGCAACATTTAGTGTACGAATTTAAATTCTGAGTATCACAGGTCAAGTGGAAACAGGGATGAAAGGCAGCAGAGTAACAGTCAGCAGAGCTGTGTGGTGCAGAGTATGAGCATGAAAGCTGTTACAATCACTTGGAATTTTAGAAGCAAACTTTTAACAACAGTTCTGAAATGGAGCTAAGCTAAATATCTTTCACTTATACTTGCATATCTGCAATGTATCTGTATCTAAGCTAACAGCCCCTGATAATATTCTTGTAGCAGTTTTTATATCTGATAAACTATTGAGAATTTATTTTCAGAAAGGATATTGTATTCCAGGTCCCTTTCTGGCAGTATAATGTAATTTCTGTATTTTAATAATTTTTCCAGTAGATGGCAGTAGCCACTTATTGGCTGATAAAATAACACCATCATAGTGCATTATATGAACATACAACAGTAAAATCCAAATATGTTCCTATGTAAGTACTTAATACACAACCAATCTGTAATTGTGTCTGTTACAAGTGTGTCACCTCTTTGACATAACTGAGCATGAAATCTTTTCTGAATATTTTCCTTTTGAGTCTGTTGGTTTGCTTAGAAATATCTGATAGTGTAAAACTAATAAAGCTGTTAGAACGCTACTAAGGGTTAAGGACAAATATATCTCAAAGCATGCATAGTTCTGAGGTCATTCAAGTATGCCTACATTTGAAAACCATTGTGGGTTACTCTGAGTTGATGAATTTTACAATGTCTTACATTCAGATTAAAATGCTTTATTGTAAATTATCTGACATTAAATTGTGCTTTTGTGATTGAAATTTTACTTAAATAATATTAGAGGTTTTCATGTGCCAAAATCAGTATGGGTTATTCTGCATTGCGAAACATGTCATGTTGCAAGACTTTCAAAACCTACCACTGTTTTTCTATTTTGTTTTGCTGCTTCTAGGCTTTCTGTCCATCCATGTAGCCTTTTCTGTCCTCAAGGCATGGTACAGAAATTGTTATTGTGCTGTTTAAACACTGATCTGAAGACTTTTAAGTGTTTGTGCCTAATTCATAAGGAGTTCACAAACCAAAGCTCTTGGTGCTTCATCTGCCATATATGATGTTGGATGGAGTCATATTCTGAGAAGCTTGGAAAGAAGACTTTTTTTCACCAGAATGACCTGTGTTATTTTAACTGATCTGCAGTTGTATAAACAGTCACCATTATACAGATGAAGGAATACCTAGGATTAAATCTGGTTTTGCCAAATCTCCTAAGTAGATTTTGGATAAGAATTACAGTGATCTGGTGTTTTTTCAAAAAGTTTGATGATACCTTGCTAAGTGGGCTTTGGCAGTCTCAGTAACACAAACACAAGAATGTCAGACACATTGGATCTCAGAAACCCCTAAAGAGAAATGGGGAACTAGAAGACCCTGGAAAACACTGAAGAATCGACCTGAACCACAAGCAGAGGACAAAATGAATGCATAGGGCCAAATCCAGTAAATAGAAATTGATACAGTGGTATTCAACTTCAGTGTAGGAGGGTAGGGAGGTTTAAATAACTTAATGGCACAAACACATTTTTCGAGCCTTTTTTGTTTTGTGGATTAAGTGCCTTTCCTACTACCTTGCCTGCATCCTGGCTTCTGTTCAGCTGTCCTGCACACCACCTGTACACACAGTGTCCTACTCTGTCTGGGATCATGGTGCTTCATCTCTTCCTTTCTGCCAAGCTGACTCTGATTCTCTGAGAAGGGTGTTATTCAGGTGACAGTTTTGAAGACAGACGTACAGGGAAGGGCGAGTGATATCTTTGAGAGGATCAAAGAGCACACATAACTCTCAGCTTTTCACTAATACACTGTCAATATGTGTCTTTACAATATTCACAGGAACATCCAGTTTATCAGTGGTCATTCATTTCTCTGGGTTGGCAGGGCAACCAGTTTTTACTGCGAAGCTTCATATCCTACCTGGGGAGTAGCTATGCATGTGAGGAAGGTAACATTTTCTCCTTTTTGCCTTATAGCTCTAATGCCGTGAAAAAGAAAGGGTGGGGAGAGGGAAGGGGTAGTGAATGGTGATGAGAAGGCAAACAACTTCTTAACATACATACCAAAGTAGTCCCTTGAATCTGCATAGTGCTATGAAAGCCTAGGACAAGATTTTTATAAGATAAGGTAATTTTTTGGTATGGCTTTCTCACGAATAAAAGACTTGACATTTTCTTCTTACTGTTTTGGATCATTGATCCTCCTTTTATTTCATCATCATAACATATTCAAAGACTCTGAAATAACATGGGAACTTCAACCTTGTTACAAGATCTGTATTACGAACTATGCATGAATGTGCAGAAAAATAACACTGAATGTGGTAACACTTACCAAATCTGATTAAACTATGATAAACAGTACACTGAGCTAAGAAGACGTAGCATTTCTAAAACGTCTTCTATGAAAAAAATGTATACTGAGGAAAAGCTGAAATTAGTATCAGTGTGTGAGTACAAAACATTCCTCATTGTTTGATTTTGTCTCATTTTACTGAGTTCTCCTTTCTGACTTACCAGGCTTGCTTTTCTCCTACTCCCTTTGCACTCCCTTCTTACTTGCCCTCCTGAGCTTCTGCAAAACTCATCCAGCAGCAATCAAAGGGAACATGTTTGGGTTTTTTTTTCACTTCTGGAATCTTGGTCTTTCAGTCTTGTAGCTGTGGCACTGTATTATGTCTTGGTCTTTCCTATCTATCTCATTACTGTAGGTGAATTTTTGCATATGCAGACCAAACACTGGTATACCACAGAGGAAGATTTTTCTCTGTTTATGAACCTTGGGGTATAGAGTTAAAAAAAAAAAAAAACCAAACATTTTGACAATCAATAGACTTCTTTGATTTAGAGAATGTCAGCTCTGTAAAATGATTTGGTTTTTATTGAGCCTGAAGCCACTCCCTTCCTTTGCGAGTCATCCTGGTTCACAAGTTACTCTCCAGTTTTGTATATGTTTGCAACAACTACCTGTGTTCATCGTAATTTGCTCCTGACTGCCTGACTTCACTATGAAAAAGAGATAGGGTAATAGAACCAAGATGGCAATAAGACCAATAGAAAGGAAACTTTGCTAATGACAGAGGAGCTTCAAGGTTGAATGAATTTGTAGCAGTTGGTTGGGCCTGCTGGGCAGTGAGATTGGCTGTGTGATGAACAAGCTTTATACAAACCAAGTCAGACAACAAAAAATTAGTAGAGTCCAGCAAATGCTCACAGACCTATCACACAGTGTCCTCCTCCATCTGCTGTGGTAAGTACGATAGAGGCAAGGTGGGTCACTGATGAGCAGCATCCTGTAATAGGTCATTTCCATGTGGACAAAGTCTGGCCGTGGACCAGTTAGATATCTTTGACTCCTGAGCAGTGACCAGCTGTCCCACTCTCATAAGTATCTTTCACATCCCCCGAAAACCTGGATCACTCCTACTATTTCAGGCACACTGTTGAAGATTTGCTTCTCTGAGTGGAGAGAGAGGAGGTAGAAAAATTGTGCTGGCCTTACCTCAAACTCTCACCTGCTCAAAAAAAAGAAAGCAGAAGTTCTCCTAGGCAAGACCTGGCAAGCTGCCCAAGATGTCAAAATGATTTGCTGTGACCCTGCTCTGTGACAACTCAATCAGTACTAGGTCCTGTGCAACTGGCCAGTCTGGATGAATATTGCGGTGTCAATGACATATTTCTAGTGAACACTGTATCTTATCAAGTTGTTGTTGGACTAAAAGTATGACAGGTCATTGGCTTCTAGACTAGCTCTTTCACACACATTCTACAGTTGGCTGTCTGACCTTCCTGACACTGGTAGTGTCACGTTCCTGAAACACAAAGAAAACTTAGACTTGGCAGACACCAAGAAGTTATCCACTGCCACAACAGACTGACCTTTCCCACTCTAGGTAAGTGTTTCTCTCATGTGCATACACGTCTTGATTTCCTGGAAGGAATATTTAGAATACATGTAAACTTTGTTGGAATGTACTGCATGTTCTGGAGATGATAGCATTTCTCTAGGTGTATAAATCCATGATTTATGTGTAAGTCACTTAGCTGCTGAGATAAGCAAGTAGGCTACTACTCCAAAGCAGGAATAATTGGCTCCTAGTGGTCAGCTAGCTCCTGTTGCTATTTACAGCCTCTAAAATCTATTTACAGAGCTGTTTGCATGAACACTCTGTATCCTTTTCATTCATACTTTTTATCCTGATCCCATCTGAGCTTGTTTTACTTTGAGCTTTACACTCAATGTGGAGTATGTGAACAAACATACTGCTCCAGGGAAGACAGAATTTCTTATTTTCCAAAGACTGGCTGTGTGACAAACATCACTTAGTTTGAATCAGAATTAAAAATTCTGCCTTAGTGCAGGAATGGCGTCAATGCAGAAGTGCCATAAAAGTGTTTCATTATACAGTAATTTGAAGAATTCATTCTGGTTCTTTGCTCTCAAAAAAAATTCATTTTATGGCATCTTTGAGTAGTTTTATGCTATAAAAAGATGGGTTATTCCTAAATGTCCCAAGTCAAGCAGACAAGGCAGAAGGACGGCTTGGCTGTATATGGATCTTGGAAAAAGGACAGAAAAGGAAGGTTATGTCCAGTGGAAGCAAGGTCAGGTGACATGGGAAGAATACAGAGATATTACTTGCCAGTGTAGGGAGAAAATTAGTGTGGCCAAGGCTTGGTTAGAGATGAAGCTGGCAAGAACTGTGGAGGGGCAATAGAAAGAGTTTTTTCAAAAAAGTTAATGGCAAAAGACAGTTACAGCCCATTACAGAATGAGGATGGTCATCTCACAAACAAGGATAGAGACAAACAGAAGTGTTTAATGCGTTCTTTGCCTCTGTCTTCAACATGGGCCAGGAGTTGGACTCAATGACCCTGATGGTTCCCTTCCAACTCAGCGTATTCTGTGATTATGATTCTAAGTTATTTCTGTCATTCTGTGTATCCAGCTAGCCCCAAGGTGTGGAAACATGAACAGCTCTAGCAGCAAAAGTCTTTACAGCATTTTTCAGTTTTTCTTTAATGTATTTTAAGATGAGGAAAGGTCATGAACATACCAGAGTGCTATGGAGCATAACTAGCAAATATTTGTGATCTGTGAGTGATTGTGAGGAGGACAAGGGTCCTTCGATGAACCCAGATTCCCACTGTAGTCTGCTGCTCCCTGCTATAGCATGTCTCAGTAGATGGAAGCACTCAGTATTGAACACCATATATGTGTTAATTGTGCTATTTACTGTCACACAGTTCTTTAAAAACCCAGTCAGACACATTGGGACCAGCGTGAAGAGTAATTAAGATGGTATTGTTCCTCCTTCATTGTCATGAACTCCGGAGGTGCTTGAGGTTGGGCCAGGAAACTGATAATTTCTAAGGCAGAGCAGCTGTTTTGTTCCTGTAGTCCTTGCAAATGGATCTGGAGCCTATCTAATCACATTTTTTTCTTGACCACAGAAAATTCACTTGAGATTGTTGAGAGATCATCATTGTCTTTCGGGACTGTGCCATTCAATTTGAATGCAGATTCAGCAGGTGCTAAATGAGTGAAAACAGCTCAGCTGACAGCAGTTGCAGGCTTAATGAAATGACAGGTGGGAAAAAGGAGCATTTGCCTCAGTTAAAAAATGTATTTCACTAATCAGCTAACATAACTGTGAGTGTATGGTCTTTTGTCAGCAAAGAAAAAACTGAGATAAGTTTCAGGCAAATGCTGGCTCTTGAAAAAATAGATTTTTCAGGTATGTGGACAAGTCACTAACTTGTATCCTTTCCGGAGTTAAGGAAAATTCCCGCTTTTGTTTTTTCACCAGTATAGCAAAAAGTTATTTTATTTAAAAGGAAAAAAACCCATTGAACCAGTGTTCAACTCAACTAGTTGACTGATTCACTTAGTTTGTGAAATCAAAAAGCAGCCAAGGACTTCTGCTTGAGCAATAAACTCGGGCTTTTCTTTAATTGTAAGATTGACATGTTCACGATGGTGCAACACTGACTGGAACTACATTAGAGTTTAAAGACAGTCTCTCTCCATCTCTATGTGGGTGTGAAATGTAGTATTTTTAGTTTTGTGTAACCAAAGATCTTTGTTTAGCAAAGTATTTTTTTTTAGCAAGATCATAATTACAGAAATGCTGAACAAAGCTGGTATCAGAGTTTTTCATGAGAACTTGAGATTTTGACCTATATTTTTCCATCCTTCAACAAGAGGCAAAGCCTTATGAGCATTTCTCTGTGTCAGATGTCTGGTTTTGAATCAGAACTTCTTGATTTGGTACTCTGAGCAGAAGAGATCCAGACATCTCTCCTTGTAGAAACTTGGGATCCTAATGGAAACATTCCACCCACAATGAGATTTGATTAATCGCAGTACTGGAGATTTGTTGGTCAGTACATAATTCAGTTCCATTTAAAATGTGTTTAGCTAGCTGGAAAAATAATGCATTTTTAAACTTCCATATGAACTGCATCTAATCATTGCCAAGTCTGCACAGACCAGCTCCTGCCGATCTGAGGATTTCATTGCAAGCTGCATGAATTGTTACAGGATATTCTCTTGAGACCACAGTGTATGTTGATTAAAATATTAAAATGAATATGTTCTTACATTCTAGTATCAGAAATATAATTTACTGATGTCTAGTAAGACAATTGACAGCACATTCAGTGATTCAGACAGCAAAACCAAGATTGTCCCTGCTCCAGAGTTTAATACTTTCAAAAAGAAAACACATAAATATTAGTAGAAGGAAATTGCTGTTGTACAAACACTGTTATAACCTCTGCAACAATTAAGAGGTAGGAAGCACTTAGGATTTTACTCACATATGCACATACAGACAGAGGCACATCCCCTTGTATAAGAGTTTAAATGTCCTAAGAATTCTTGCATTTTTGGCTCAATTTGTTTCAGATACAAGCTTTGAATACCCCACCTAACTTGCGGGAAATCCTTTCTCTGTGTTTACAGATGGGGATTTTTGTGTTTACATCATGCAAACTGAGAACAATGGTGGCTTTTTGAAAATTCTTTTTATCTCTTGGAATTGTTAGAGGTCCCACAGCTCTGCTGTCACTAGGTCACTTAGATAGTTTAGCTTTTCCCAGTTGTGTGTACTGTAACAGAGCACCTCTGCTTCCATACTTAAGGTCAGACTTCAAAGGATTCACCCAGTTCTTAAAGCTGGCTGAAGCATTGCATTTCTATAGAAAAAGTAAAAAACAATTTCCTGTTCTAGCTGATATAACTTTACCAAAATACCTTGGCTTGCTTTGCTAAGGTGCATAGTAATGGCAGAGGGATGTGGTTTCACTTGAATTTGGTGACAGGGTTTCCTGTCACATGTCCTGCATTAAGTTAAATGACAGGGCAATGCTTCTGCATTGGTAGCATATTGCTTAAGACCACAGACACAGCCTGATTGCAGCCATCCCTCCTTAGGACCTGTAGTTTCCTAAGCAATGACCGGGACAGGGAGCAGGGCTGGTCTGCTCTCAGCTCGGTTTTTGATGTAGCCAGTGAATTTAGGCAATCTTCTTTATGTCATTGTATCTTGATTTGCAAATGATAATGATTTAGACCTACTTCCACAGCATATTAAAAAATTCTGTGTAAGAATTATTGTAAGAGTGTTGTTCAGTTTCTCTTTTTATAAAAACCCAGAATCTAAGTAGCCTCCTCATGGCAATTACAGACATTTTTTATCCCAGGGACTTTATGTAAAATAAAACATACACATAGGTAGAGACAGAAACATATCACTCAGACACCTAGATTCTTTATTGATCACTTTTTAAAATTTTTATTTTTAATTGGATTGTAATGTGAATTTGGCTAAAAGATGATGTGATGTGTACAGATGATGAATGGGAAAATGCTTCTATTCAGAAGAGCTTATCATTTACACAAGAACATTTACAAGTCATGGCATACATATAACCTTGCAAGAAATAATTTGTTCAAGTTTAAAAAAATTATTTATTGACAGTAATTATATGTGTAGTGTTAGAACCTGAATCATGAAACAGAACTTCAGATTCTTGTTCATTCATGTGTTGGTGAGCAGTATTGTGCAATTCCTCTAGGAAAATGGAAAGTTTTCCTTTTTTAAGGAAAAACTTTCTACACTATTGGTTCTTACTAGAAGGTAACTCATGTACTTTCTAGAAAAGTCCAAAGAAGTAGCTGGGCAGCAAATGTGTAAAGATGACCCATGTCTTTTGCTTGTAGTTCAGTTCAGTTATGAGGGAAAAACATCCTTCTGAGAGATGGTATTTAAAATACATTGAACATAATATACATTATTTCTACTGCATAAACCAATAACATAGTAAATGCTGCTGCTGAGTTATGTCTTTGCTTGTGTGTTAGTGCCTGGCAAGCATTTTTCCTTTGTTGATGGATTTCCTTTCTGATTTTTTTATTTGATCCTTTTTGATATTATGGGGGTTTGAGTATGTCTTAACTGGTTTTGAATCAGGTCTGTTGTTTCTGACACATTATTTTTCCTCTTGTGTAGCATCCCCTAAGTGTGCTTGATAGACCCAAAACCTGGGTCTGGTGTGGTTTTCCTGGTGTTCTGTTGTCTTTTCAATTCTTCATCACAAGTTTACAACAATACTAAACAGTAGTGAAGAGATGTAAACCTGTATTAACTTGGTGATTTCCCATGGAAATATTCTGTTATCAGGTGTTTAAAACCCTACAAGTCACTTTACACATCTGAATATGATGATATTGATGGACTGGAATTCCATAGACCTGAAAGTCCACGTTATAGGACTTCATAGGATAATGCCTTCTGAAAAGAAATAAAATAGGTGTTGGGGTTAGCTACCTGTTCTGTGCATACATTTTGAAAGTTCTTAGTGTTCCTACTAATTCCTGCTAATATACAACATGTTTAACATGCAGTAAAAGTAATAATAGTATCTCTGTTTTCAGCTTGTTGTGAGTTTTGTATCCTGTACATTATGCTTTTGTCACCACGGATTATCAAGATTTCTCTCCAGTTGGACACAGTGAAATATTCTTTGCTAGATATTCTATCAAAGCTTCCAAGTATTTTTTTCAATGACCAGTGGGTCCCTTTTTTAAGATTTTTCTTAACAATTCTGTCAGCTTTAATGGTAGCGTGGCTGCTTTAAAATCACCTTTCTCCTTTTGCTTCTCTGTTTATCAGTTTCTTGATTATAGTCCATATCTCTCATATTTCCACTGGACTGATGGTTCATGTATTTTACCAAAACCAAATAATTTGCTGAGCTAGTGGACTGTTAGAACTCCTTTGAAATGCTGTGCCCATCCACTTATCTGCTTTATCTCAATTATGAGTAAGTTAATGCTGACTGAATAATTGGGTACTACCAGTAAATACATGCAACATGACCTCTCTCACGGCTTCAGAGTCCCTGACTCCCTTGGGACTCTTCTAAGTGCTTGGGTTATACTGCTTCAAACAGCAAACAGTGATGATCTTGCAACATGGTGCTTTCCATGGTGTGATTAATAAATGGCTCATTACATGAGCAATAGACTCACCCAGATAATGGTGCAGGACAATGGAACCTTACTTGGACTGTAAAGCAGATCCTTCTGTCCAAAGCCTGAAACTTTGGATATGTCTCCATCACAGAGGGCAGCTTTACACATAAAGCTGGAGCTAGTTCTGAGTAAGCTGGTGTGTCTACAGAGGGCAGCTCAGTGCCATACAAAAATATGAGCCTTGACTGACACCAGCTCAGACTTAACTTTCAGTAGCATACCCTGCTTCCCCGTTAGAATAACTGCACAACAGAGCTTTGCACTGAGGTAGCCACAATGCTTACCCTTGGCTAGCTGGTTTTCAGTTAGAATAAATATCTTGGAAAGTCTGTGCCCTGTGCTGCAGAGAGGTATTTTACACTACAATGCTCTTATATTGTATCATCTTGGTTTTTTGAGCATATAGATCAGAAGGAATTGGGATAAAAGTGTAAAACTTCCCTAACTAATCCAAATCTGCTTGTAATTTCAGGCTTCAAATATTTCCTGGAATGCATCTCTTAAGGAACATGCTGCTTCATTTCAATGCTGATAAATAAGTAATTATTCTTCCCCAGAAACAGCATGGAGTAGATATCACAATCCTGGAAGGGCAGAGCCTGCCTTAATTATATTAAGGTTGCAACCTGCTATCTCGTCAGTGCTCAGCACAAGTCTGTTCTCTGCTCTTTGCCCTGAAAATAGTACTGTAGTTGTGCTGTACTCTGACATATATAGCACTTAAAAGATATAAAGGGTTGACCTTGACCTCAAGCCCTTAGAGAGAATTGAGCTTTAAGAAGGGAAGGTAAAAGAAGAATTTTTTCCCGTTATCTTATTTTTTAAAATTTTTTATCAATATTTCAGGAGACACACTTACTGAATATCTTTCTAACTGTTGTATATTATGTGCATTTATTTAATAAGCCAAGGGATCCGATGGGTGCTTTGATGGTTTTGTGTAACTCTGCTTCTCTGTATTGAATATTTATTTTGACAGTGTCTCCCATTAACGATAAAACCTCTTTCCCTCTGCTTTTTCTCACCTAAGCTCTTTATAGTCAGCACAAATGACTGCAAGTTTTTTCCCGTTTTTCAGGAAAAAGTTACCGATACAGTCCTGGATTACATGAAATGTATTTAAAAATAAACCGGCAATAATTGACTTGCATGCTGTTGTCACTTGCGATAAAATAAAACTAAACAAATTCTATCCAAATCTAGACAAGATTTTTTAAATACAAAAACTACGTAGCCATGATGTGTGATAATAAAATCAACAGCAACACAGTGCCTCGCTCCAGTAATAACTTTGCCTACAATAAAAAGTTCAGTAATAGTAAGTTTTTGTGGAGAGAGTGTGAGTATATGTGTGTGTGTTAATTGGTGTCACCTTGCAGCTGAGATCTCTGTCTCTGTACTCTCAGTTGTGTAGTTGCCTCTTCCCAGCTTTTGGCACTACTTCTTTAGTCACATTCTAAGATGACTCAATTCACTAACCGAGCGAAAATATCTGTGTGTTTAGCTTGAATAAGTTCACAATGCAAGCAGACAAGTGCCAGAGTTAACAGAAGGTGAAAACAGTGTTTGATTAGACAAGGAAGATGGAAGAAAGAGGAAGCGGGATCTCTCCTTTTGAGTGCTGAAAAAATATTAATTTGGCTCCCTGTAATAAAACCCCATATTTAGCTATGCAAGTAAACTGCAAGTTGTCTTGGTTTGAAAGACAGGTGTCTGCTAAGGAAGGCAGGAGCCTCCCTTGGAATGGCAGATGCGACCCACCTTCCCTCTGAGTTATTATAATTTTGAAATCAAGGGGCTTTTAGGCAAAGATGTGGGAAATAGGAATAACAGTTCTTTACTATTATATATATAACCAGTCAAACAAACAACAATAACTATGGCAGTAACAGCAAACAATCACAAACTCAATGCCAGCCTTCTTGGCTGTCAGGCCCTTTCCCCTCGGGTGCAGTTCCACTCGCAGCCGGCAGGGGCGCTGGCAGCTCCTGGTGAGCAGGGCAGGTGCGATGGTTCCCCCGCGGCTGCAGGGGGCACTCTGGAGCGAGCTTGGGGAGCACATGGCACTGGTGCCCTGGGATCCCGGGAAGGGATGGGACAAAGGCTTCACCAACTCCTGGGCAGCCGATCCCAGTGTCTGGCCAGATCCTCAGAAACAGCAGTCTGGAATGGCAGGGACGAGCACAAATCCCGGGTGGCAGATGAGATGTATCCAAACTGCGGAGCTGTGGTGGGAGCCCCCTGGAGGTCTGGGCAGGCAGGGCGAGCAGGACTACAATGTCGCGAAGGCTCGAAGCAACAGTGGGGGCAGGGCAGCCACAGCCTGGCTCCCAGTGGGGCAGGGAAGGCGGGATCCTGGGGTTTCTCTGGCAGAAGGAAAAAGCAGCTGAAGAAGCAGCCTCCTTCTCTGTCCAAATGCTGGCGACTGACTGTCCACACACCCAGGTGAAACAAAAGAGTAGGCAGATGCACCCCACCTCTATCACCAGGTCTTTTGTTTTTCTTAAGTACCCAGCAATTTGTCCCCCTGGCAGAATGTATGGGGAAAATTCCTTTAACAGGAAAAAAAAAAAAAAACCAAACAAAACAAAAACCAAAAAAAACCCACCAAGAGAGCTCCTAAAACCCCAACATTATCCACCCCGAATTTTTCCCATACTAACATGTTACATGAAACTTAACCCTTTTAAGGATATAAATACATGCATCACCCGAATTACATACATGCAGATACTGACACAAGTACAGAGCCATGGGTAGTTCACCCTAAAACAAGCTCCCCTTGAGGTATGCATTGGGTCTCTCCATCCTTTTGCATCACCCACCAGATTCAACCTGGTCCCTGAGCGAAGACAACCCCACGGATTGGTTTGTCTTTGCTCGAGGCAGCATTAACCCAAACAGTTTTTCCAAGCATACCTCTCACGTGCACCACTGGAACCTTATTCCCATCTGTTGTTTGTAGGGGTTCGGATTGGGCAGGCCCTGCTTGGCTGGTGGAGCCTCGGGTGTTAACTAACCAGGTGGCTCTTGCTAAATGCTCCTCCCAGTTTTTGAAAGTCCCCCCACCCAGTGCCTTCAGGGTGGTTTTAAGCAGTCCATTACACCGCTCAACCTTCCCATCTGCTGGTGCATGGTAAGGGATATGGTACACCGACTCAATGCCATGTTCTCTAGCCCAGGTGTTTATAAGGCTGTTCTTGAAATGAGTCCCATTGTCAGATTCGATTATCTCAGAGGTGCCATGCCTCCAAAGGACTTGCTTTTCAAGGCCCAGGATGGTGTTACGGGCAGTAGCGTGAGGCACAGGGTAGGTCTCCAGCCATCCTGTGGTGGCTTCTACCATTGTGAGCACATAGCGCTTGCCTTGGCGGGTTTGAGGCAGTGTGATGTAATCGATCTGCCAGGCCTCCCCATACTTGTATTTGGACCACCGCCCACCATACCACAGGGGCTTCACCCGCTTGGCCTGCTTGATCGCAGAGCATGTCTCACAGTCATGGATAACCTGGGAGATATTGTCCATGGTTAGATCCACCCCTCGATCTTTTGCCCACTTATAGGTGGTATCTCTGCCTTGATGGCCTGAGGCATCATGGGCCCATCGAGCTAGGAACAACTCTCCTTTATGTTGCCAATCCAAGTCTATCTGGGATAACTCTATTTTCGCAGCCTGATCTACCTGTTTGTTATTACGATGTTCTTCATTAGCCCGGCTCTTGGGGACGTGAGTATCTACATGATGGACCTTCACGGATAGCTTCTCTACCCGAGTGGCAATGCCTTTCCATTCCTCAGCAGCCCAGATTGGTTTTCCTCTGCGCTGCCAGTTTGCCTTATTCCACCTTTCCAGCCAATCCCACAGAGCATTGGCTACCATCCATGAATCAGTGTAGAGGTAGAGCTTTGGTCACTTCTCTCTTTCAGCTATGTCCAGAGCTAATTGGACGGCTTTGAGTTCAGCAAATTGGCTCGATCCACCTTCTCTTTCAGTAGCCTGTGCAACTTGTCATGTGGGGCTCCATACAGAGGCTTTCCATCTCCGGCTAGCGCCTACAATTCGGCAGGAACCATCAGTGAAGAGGGCATATTGTCTTTCACTCTCTGGTAGCTCGTTATATGGTGGGACTTCTTTGGCATGTGTCACCTGCTCCTCTTCTTCTTCAGAAGTCTCACCTTCCGGCCAGTTCGTAATTATTTCCAAGATCCCAGGGCGACTTGGGTTTCCAGTTCGGGCGTGCTGCATGATGAGGGTGATCCATTTGCTCCAAGTAGCGTTGGTGGCGTGATGCATGGAAGGAACCTTTCCTTTGAACATCCACCCCAGCACCGGTAGTTGGGGTGCCAGGAGGAGTTGTGCCTCTGTGCCGATAACTTCTGAGGCAGCTTGGACTCCTTCATAAGCTGCCAAGATTTCTTTCTCTGTGGGAGTTTAGTTGGCTTCAGACCCTCTGTAGCTTCAGCTCCAGAATCCCAGTGGTCGGCCCCGAGTCTCACCAGACACCTTCTGCCAGAGGCTCCAGGACAGGCCATTGTTCCCGGCTGCAGAGTAGAGCATGTTCTTCACCTCTGGTCCTGTCCTGACTGGGCCAAGGGCTACAGCGTGAGTGATTTCCTGCTTGATCTGGGCAAAGGCTTGCTGCTGTTCAGGGCCCTAGTGGAAATCATTCTTCTTTCGGGTAACCAGGTAGAGAGGGCTCCCGATCTGGCTGTACTCAGGAATGTGCATTCTCCAGAAACCTATGGTGCCTAGGAAAGCTTGTGTTTCCTTCTTACTGGTTGGTGGAGACATTGCAGTGATCTTATTGATGACCTCAGTGGGAATCTGACGTCGTCCATCTTGCCACTTTACTCCCAGGAATTGGATCTCTTGAGCAGGTCTTTGACTTTGTGCTTCTTGATGGCGAAACCAGCTTCCAGGAGAATTTGGATGATTCTCTCTCCTTTCTCAAGTACCTCCAATGCCTTGTTCCCCCACATCAATGTACTGCAGGTGTTCTGAGGCCTCACCCTCTTCCAGTGCAGCCTGGATCAGTCCATGGCAGATGGTGGGACTGTGTTTCCACCCCTGGGGCAGTCGGTTCCAGGTGTACTGCACGCCCCTCCAGGTGAAGGCAAACTGAGGCCTGCACTCTGCTACCACAAGAATGGAGAAAAATGCATTAGCAATGTCAATAGTGGCGTACCACTTCGCTGCTTTGGACTCCAGCTTGTACTGGAGCTCCAATGTGTCCGGCACAGCAGTGCTCAATGGCACGATAGTCCACAGTCAATCTCCATTCCCCGTCAGACTTATAATGTCTTGGGGTGACCATATGATGTGTATCCCATATCGCTGCCTATGCCCAGAAATTAATTCCTGTGCCTTTCTATGCCTCTAAACTGAGCCTGAGAGGGGGAAGGAAAAAACTGAGCAAAACTCTTTCAAAGCAGTTTGCAGCTTGTTCAAGGTCACACACAGATAGCAATTGGTTTTCCCAGCTGCGGCAGGGGAGGGAGGAAGCACCCGGCTTGCTGTGCTCGGAACAGCTTTTTCTTTTGGCCAGTGGTTCAGCTGCTTTGTTCTCCGGAGAGAGACTGAGAGTTGAATTTTTCCTTCCCTGGAATTTCAGATTTTCTCCCTTTTCTACTGGACTGCTTGATTGCTTTAACATCAGAGCACATTGGGAGGACTTTCCACCGGGCACAGAGGGCCTGGCCCTGGCCCAAGCCCCAGCTCTGAGGAGACCAAAGGGAGGACTCTAATGCTTTCCCAGATTTTTTCTCCACAGCGAAAGATTTTATCATTTAGCATTATTTTCCTTTCCCGTGTGTTTCTTAAATAAATAGTTTTATCTTCTTCACTTTCCTTCGAGGAAAATTTATTTTTTCCCGAACCTGGTGGGGGAGGGGTGGTTGTGCCTTCTCTCAGAGGATACATTTCTAAATTTGGCCAAACCAGTACACCTGTGCACAGGCCAGATGGGGCTGTTGAAGGGTGAGTGGGTCTTTCTGACCACCCCTTAGCTCTCTAGCTCACGGATCATCTTGTGGATGGGGATCACAGCATCTTGATTTGTCTGATACTGCCGGCGGTGCACTGTCGAGGTGGCAATTGGCACTTGTTGCTCTTCCACTTTCAGGAGCCCAACTGCAGAAGGATTCTCTGATAATCCAGGCAGGGTGTTCAATTGCCTAATGCCCTCTGCCTCCACAGCAGCAATCCCAAATGCCCACCTGAGTCCTTTTGGGTCTTTGTAATAGCCATTCCGGAGGAAGTCTATGCCCAGAATACATGGGGCCTCTGGGCTGGTCACAATCGGATGCTTTTGCCACTCCTTCCCAGTCAGGCTCACCTCAGCTTCCAAAAGGGTCAACTGCTGTGATCCCCCGGTCACCCCAGTGATGGATGCAGGTTCTGCCCCCACATGTCCCGATGGCATTAAAGTACACTGTGCCCCAGTACCAACCAACACGTCATATTCTTGTGGCTCTGATGTGCCAGGCCATCGGATCCACACTGTCCAGAAAACCCGGTTCTCCCGTACCTCTTCCTGGCTAGAGGCAGGGCCCCTCTAGCCCTGGTTATCATTCTTTCCCTGGGCATACATGCTCGAGGTACCTTCAAGGGGATCTGACATATCATCCTCCCTTTTGTAGTACCTGGCAGCTCGGTCACGGGAGGCTGAGGCTACTTTCACCTTGGTGGAACCCCCTCGGTTAGTGCCTCCCTCCTTGAGTTCACGCACCTGCGCTGCCAGGACAGAAGTGGGTTTCCCATCCCACCTTCTCATGTCTTCCCCATGCTCTCACAGAAAAAACCACAGCTCAGCTCGTGGGGTGTACCCTCTCTCTCTAGCTGGGGGATGATGGGCTCTGACTTGGGGGCCTGTGACTTGCACTGGTGCCACACTGATCTTCCTCATCTTCTCCCTCATCTCCTCCCTCACCTCCTTCATCTCCTCTTTGAGGTCCTTAACCACAGCAGAGACATGAGCTTTCAGCGGACCATTGACCATACTCTCATAATTCCTGAGCCTGTTGGCAACAGAGCCCACTGTTTCTTGGTTGTTCTCGGCATCAGTCATTGCAATGAAGGTGGTGTATTGCGGTGGCCCTAGCTTTGCCAGGTTCCACATCATCTGTCCTGTGCACCTGACCTTATCAGGGTCATGAGCTGCTCCCAGAGAGAAAGGGGCCCTGGCTCCCTCACAAATATCTGGTCCACACCTGGGTCCTGGGTCAACAATCCCAGATACCTTGCCTCACCACTATCCAGTTGCACACTTGTGCCCATAAGGTCCCAAACCTGAAGCAGCCAGCTTGTATAAGGCTCATGTCCCTTCACAGAAGGTTTTTTCACATACCACGGAGACTGTCGTACGACAGGGACTCAGTGATGATTTCTGGCTCTGGCGCTCCTGCTGATTTTGAGGGCCCTGGTTCCCCATCATCATTAACTGGTCGTACTGATTTGGTCTTACACTTCTTCCTTTGCACAGGGGCGACTGCTGCTGGCTGTGGTTGTCCTTGTGGTTCAGCTGAAACCTGGACGGTTGTAACATCCGTGGGTTCCACTGCTGCACCATCGGACTCACCCTCTTTGGGGCAGGGAGAGGGTTTGTCACTAGCTGAGGAGGTGTATTCCCTTACCAGTTGGCATATCCCCTGGCACACCTGGCCCATCTCCTGGCACATCTCCTGCATCCCTTTCACCAGTACCCCCACCCAGTTCGGGTAGTCCATTTCTGAGGTGGGCTATTGGGTGGTATCAGGCTGTGGGGCAGAATCTCTAGTGTCTGGGGCTGTGTCAGGTTCTGGGGCAGGATCAGGCTCTGGGGTAGGATCTCTAGTCTCTGGGGCCAGTGTCTAGGCAGTTATCCAAACCAATCTCAACTTACTCCTGAATGCTAAATAGAGTAGGCCTATCAGTACCAGTTGGTTAGTACCCAGAGGAAATCTAAACCCTTCGAAAATTGATGGGGTGGGCCCAAAGAACTGGTTGAGGGTTTGGGAGAAAACTTCCCCTGGTGTCATTTCCTCACAGAAGATACCATTTTTAACATAACCCCAAAAACATGCGCTCAGTGTGTGATAGCCCTTTATCCATGTACCCACATTCCAGAGGAAGTTAAAAGCCCATGAATTCCTCACCTTCTCGATCCATAGTGCAAACTGGATAACAGCAATGGTAGCCTTAGTCAGAGGATCCATGTTTAGGTAAGGAGCTGCAAAGGGGAAGAATATAACCACGACCACATGCCACCCAAACCAGGGTAAAGTAGACCACATAGTGCTGCCTAACAAGGTTCCTATATTCAGCACACAAAATTAAGTTCCCCAGGAACTGTTATGCCTTTTTCACCCCTTTCTCTTAATGCCCTCAGGCCTCACATTGGGCGCCAAGATCTGTCTTGGTTTGAAAGACAGGTGTCTGCTAAGGAAGGCAGGAGCCTCCCTTGGAATGACAGATGCGACCCACCTTCCCTCTGAGTTATTATAATTTTGAAATCAAGGGGCTTTTAGGCAAAGATGTGGGAAATAGGAATAACAGTTCTTTACTATTATATATCTATATGTGTATAACCAGTCAAACAAACAACAATAACTATGGCAGTAACAGCAAACAATCACAAACTCAATGCCAGCCTTCTTGGCTGTCAGGCCCTTTCCCCTCGGGTGTAGTTCTGCTTGCAGCCGGCAGGGGCGCTGGCGGCTCCTGGTGAGCAGGGCAGGTGCGATGGTTCCCCCGCGGCTGCAGGGGGCACTCCGGAGCGAGCTTGGGGAGCACATGGCACTGGTGCCCTGGGATCCCAGGAAGGGATGGGACAAAGGCTTCACCAACTCCTGGGCAGCCGATCCCAGTGTCCGGCCAGATCCTCAGAAACAGCAGTCTGGAATGGCAGGGACGAGCACAAATCCCGGGTGGCAGATGAGATGTATCCAAACTGCGGAGCTGTGGTGGGAGCCCCCTGGAGGTCTGGGCAGGCAGGGCGAGCAGGACTACAATGTCGCGAAGGCTCGAAGCAACGGTGGGGGCAGGGCAGCCACAGCCCGGCTCCCAGTGGGGCAGGGAAGGCGGGATCCTGGGGTTTCTCTGGCAGAAGGAAAAAGCAGCTGAAGAAGCAGCCTCCTTCTCTGTCCAAATGCTGGCGACTGACTGTCCACACACCCAGGTGAAACAAAAGAGTAGGCAGATGCACCCCACCTCTATCACCAGGTCTTTTGTTTTTCTTAAGTACCCAGCAATTTGTCCCCCTAGCAGAATGTATGGGGAAAATTCCTTTAACAGGAAAAAAACAAACAAACAAACAAAACCCCCAAAAAACCAGGAGAGCTCCTAAAACCCCAACACAAGTACAGTGATTATTCTACAGAGACAATAGAGAGCATGTTCTAATATGTGTTTCTCATTTCTTTAACTTGCATGCTTGAGAATTTATAAAACAAATTTGCAGAATGGTGCAATCATTAAGAATAGGCCAGCTTGAACACAACTCTTCTTCTGGAGGAAAGTTACACGTAACTGTTCAGTTATTAAGGTTAAAATCCTGTATTTTATTTACATCTAATCTATATAGCAATGCAAATATTGCACTCACCAGCACCAACTGGTAATGAAAATAGGCATGAATTAAATACCATTAGGGTGAATATTGCTAAACTCTGTTACTAAAGAGTAAATACAGTTTGCCAGAAAAAAAAGGAAGAATGTATGCTGGAGTCCCATTTCTAAAAATGATCTCCAGAACTTTTCTTTTTAATTTTTTTTTTCACAAAATATTTTCATGTCTGAAGTAGAGAAATATGTAGACCTTTCTTTGAGTAGCCCTACCACTGACAGCAGAATAATGATCAGAAAATTCTGTCTAAATAGAGTGTGACTGTTCAGTCAAATCTTGCTCAAATTTTGGCTGTCACACAGCTCATGCTAAGGCCATGCTGGGAGTGCTGCCATTAGCTCAAAATGAGGGCAGCATGTAGGCAGGGTATGATTGGGCAGAAATGGCTAAAGGTCATTGTGCAGCCACTGTCACCCACAGCTAGTGATCTCCTGCAGA
Source organism: Aphelocoma coerulescens (assembly GCF_041296385.1). Taxonomy (NCBI): domain Eukaryota; kingdom Metazoa; phylum Chordata; class Aves; order Passeriformes; family Corvidae; genus Aphelocoma; species Aphelocoma coerulescens. Next base: position 69,238,031 of record NC_091015.1, on the reverse strand, counting down.
ATCCTTGCATTAGTGTTGTCTGGAAGTTTCCCCAGAATCCAGTAAAAATGGATGGAAATAGACCAGATTTCCAAATTGGAAGGTATAAATACACCACCTTAGCCCCCCAAAATTTGAGGTGGATCCAGCAGCAACTGGACTCCCAAAATTTTCATGCTTCTTGGTGGTATACAGGGAGTGCCTGCATCATGGGGAAGGAGGAAGGATAAACATTCTCACCATCAGCTAGGTAACTACTTTGTTCATAGGTGCATGAGTTGCAGGTTATGATTTAGAGACCTTCTGAGTTAGAAACCTCCTTTATTAAATAATGAATTAGTGAATTCTTATGTTAATACTGTTCTACACAAATGGGATTGAGCCCTTGTTTGTCATGTTTATTAGTTTTCTTTCATGATGAACTCATAAGGTTTGTTTTACAGAGTACATTTTCCCATACATATGAGAGATCCAGACAGTGACAGATGAGCTAAGAACTCTGGGACATTTGGCCTTACTTTAGAAAAATTGCTAGCAAGTGAGGAGCAGGCAGATGTTGCAGAGGGATGGAAATTTAGGTTGAAATTTGCTGGACAGATCTATTTGAGCCTGACCAAGTCCTACTGTGTACTGGTGTGACATTGTGCCCTGTAGGGCAGATACCCAGGTAAGAATATATGGAACACTGCTGTTTCCATCAGTGGAATTACAGGTCAAGTTCCAATACTTCTAGGTAAATCCCTTTAGGGACAGCATGTCTGGAAAATCAGAAATATAAATTTAGCAAAGAATTTTTTCAAGTCATCTTATCTTTAAAACACAAATCTCATCCTAGTCTGATTTCATTTTCTGTGTGAGCCCAGATTCTCAGTATGTTAGATCAGAAAAAGATCTCTTGCCAGCAAGACTTTTCTTTATCACCACTTTAATTTGCCATCCCATTGCTTCTCAAGCATAGTCCTTCATGGAGACATCATCTTGCCTGCAGTGTGACAACTGTCAGCAATACAGCATGTTAATTGTTGCAGACAACCTAATACATACATTCAGCATAAAATACAAACTGATATTTATAATTTTATTCAGTCTTTTTCTCCCTCTGGCCTAGCCTCTTCTACTCCAAGCCATTTTTCATAGCGTAAGTGTAGCTATAGCTTCCCCAAAGTACTATATTCTGTCAATTCAGAATACTCAGTGTTGAATTATTATTATTATTATTATCCAAACTTATGTACTTCAGGTATTTAAACTTAAAACCCCCCACCCAAAAAATGGTAGAGTTTGACAATATGTTTTCCCTTATACACCTCTATAAGAGAGAAGCTTTAAAGCAGAACAATAATGGTTGGAATTTGACATTTGCTCATCTCAAGATGGCAAATAAATAAAGAAAATTCTGTCTTACTGGAATTTGAACAGGGATATGATGATTTACCTAATGGAAGAATCTTGGTTTCAAGGTTACCAGTCCATTGTGTGCTATCAGATCAGGCAAAGTTTAATATACTACTTCCTGTCATGCACCAAGTCTGGTATGGGGAAAGAATTTATGTGCTTGTAGAAAGACAAATAAATGGAAGAACATTCCGGTCATCCAGATATACTTTTGGTACTTAGATTTATACCTGGCATGAGTTAGACACCAAAATAAAGACTATTTTGTACTTTTTTTCTGGTCATTGATATGAGCATGATAAAAGTAGTGTTAGTGAGTCCAGATAAGGGCCATGAAGATGATCAGGGGCCTGGAGCAGCTCTCCTAAAAAACAGGCTGAGAGAAGTGGGGTTGTTCAGCCCTGAGAAGAGAAATCTCCAGAGAGAGCTTAGATCAGCCTTTCATTATGTAAAGGAGGCTACAAGAAAGTTGGAGAGTGACTTTTTCCCCATATTAGAAAAAAAATATTTCCTGTGAGGATGGTGAGGCACTGGAATATGTTGCCCAGAGAAACTCTGGTTGCCCCATCCCTGGCAGTGTTCAAGATCAGGTTGGATGGGGCTCTGAGCAATCTGGTCTAGTGAAAGGTGTCCCTGCCCATGGCAGGGGGGTTGGAACAAGGTGATTTTAAGGTCCCTTCCAACCCAAACCATTCTATGATTCTATATTGCACACAAATTACAATTGTAATGTATTGTATACATTTTGCATTCAGAAAGGGGTCATATGTCCATGTTTTACTTCAGAAATTCAAAAGTTTCAGAGCTGGATGAATTGAAGGTGCATTTCTTAAGAATGGTGCTACTCCAGATATGCCCAGGCTTACAAGTTCTCCCACTTCAGCTAAGTTGGTAAACTCTTGAAAATAAATAACAAAAGGTATCCTTCCTTGATTGTTGTTGATGGAGATCAGCTGTCTACAGAAAAATGAAATAAAAATTAGTGGATTTTAAATTGCCTAATTATAAAGCCTGTCCTCACCTATTGGTTACAAATCACTTTCATAACTATTATACATATATAACTTTCCATAACTATGCAATGCCATAATTGTACTGGTTATCCAGTTGCCATGAAGTCTGTATGACGGGTACGACAGCAGTTTCAATCAGTCTAAAGTATATTTTGTTCTGGTGCAAATATGAACATGTATACGACTAAACTATGCCAGATTTATTCATACCAGTTAATTCTGTTCCTTTTACAGATTTAGAAGGAAGTTAAATTGTAATATCAGACCATATATTTTTCCATGTATTGTTAGGTTAAAACTTTAACACATCCTGCCATATGGTACTTGAGACTTCATGTTCCGTCTTCGTTAGTTGGCTCATCAGCTATTTTCAAATTTCAAAGGGTAAGAACAAGATAAGGAAGAGAATGAAAAGGATCAACAGAAAGAACAAGGAAGGCCTAAATCCTTACATATAATTGTAAGAGTGAATGAACACAGTGCATCTTGAAGGGAGCCACACCTAGATGGGACAAGATCAGTATTCCAAAATTTCAGAAATTACTTGGGTTTTAAAAAGAATCATAGAATTGTAGAATAATTTGGGTTGGAAGTGACCTTGAGAATCATCTAGTTCCAAATTCCCATGGACAGGGACACCTTCCACTAAACCAGGTTGCCTTGAATACTTCCAGGGATAAGGCATTTACAATTTCTCTGGGCAACCTCTTCCAGTGTTTTACCACCCCTCACAGCAAAGAATTTCTTCTCAATATCCAATCCAAATCTACCTTCATTCAGTTCAAAGCCATCACCCCATGTCCTATCATTATCCCCTTGTAAAAAAGTCCCTTTCCAGATTTCTTGTAGGCCCCGTTGAGGCACTGGGAGGCTGCCACAAGCTCTTCCTGAAGCCTTCTCTTCTAAAGGCTGAAGGGCTCAAATTCTCTCAGCCTTTCTCTCCATCTTCATTGGAGAAGTGTTCTGTCCCCGTGATAATCTTTGTGGCCCTCCTCTGGACCCACTCAAATATATCCATGTCTTTTGTCTTCTGAGGGCCCCGGAGCTGAAGGCAGTACTCCAAGTGGGCTATCACAAGAGACTAGAAGCAATGACAGTTATGAATCCTGTTGTATTTGGGCCAATTTTTGCCCAGGAACTCATTCTGCAAGTCTGTAAAGGAATTGCAGTTCAGAAGAATGAGAAACTCTAAAACTAGTGGCAGGTGTTGAGTTCTAACAAAACTTATTTTAATAGGAACGAGTCAGAGAAGCCAGTTCTTTAGCTTAGTTTGTCAATCCGTAAAACATGATAGAAAGGGAGTCTAAAGTCAGCTTTTTCTTAAAGGAAATGGGAAATTGGTGTATATCTGTAAGACTTTTTGCCCAAAACTTTATCGAATAGTTTTACTTTCCATTCTTCAAATTAGTTTAATCCTTTACCCTAAAAATGATAATGCATGTGGACTACTGCAAATAAAAAAAAAAAAAAACAACAACCAAAACCAAACCAACCAATCAACCAAAAAAACAAAAAACCAAAACCAAACCAACCAACCAAACAAAACCCAAACAACAAAGTAATTCAGATTTCATAGAAAAAGAATTGAAGCACCTACACTGTCTTTCTGGTAACAGAGAAGCAAATTTTTCTTCATGGCAGAATTTTTATGGGTTGATGAGTTTCAAAGTGAAAAGCAAGCAAGGAACCAACAAAACAAAAAGTAAGGCAAATTTTTCTATGCTAAGGTATATGGCTAAGTTTGGAAAAAACTTAGTTATATCAATACTTTTAGGTTTCCAACTATTTCATGGGTTCTAGTGGAGTCTACAACCTTTTATAAGCTTTCTCTTTTATTTTTCAATAATTATTTCTTCCTAAGATTTTGCAAACTATTTTTTGACTATTTGTACATATAATAAAATAAAGTCCAGCATATAAATTCTTTTGAGGTTATTTATATGAAATAAATAGCAGGAGCAGAGCAAGTATGCTTTTCTTCCCTCCAAGCCTTATTTGATCACTGTTTTCCAGGGTGTAAATACTACCTTCTATTTCTTTGCCTCAATCAGGTAAAATAAGGAATTACAAAGAAGCAGTAAATCTAAATTATATAGAAAAGATGAGTAAGTACCATAAGGAAAGTGCCAGGTCTTGTGGATAATGTCTACATAAAATTCAGTTGGAGATTCAGTTCCTTGGTGACTTATCTGGACTAGGCACTTACAAAAGTAATTCTGGAAGAAAGACTTTCTCATACACAATTTCATTTCTTTCTGTGTGCAGGCAACCTTCCCTGGTAACATTCACAACCCTTTCAGAGCATGGAGACTGGCAGAAAACATGGAAGAGAAGCAGCCTAAGCCTCACATCAGACATGCCACAAGGTGATGGGAAATGCTACTGATTGAGTAGTAAATTATTACCCCCTTGAAGCAATGAGGAAACAATGTATTTAAGTTTGGCCCCTGAGGTGTGGCTCTGGGACACATTACCTCCCGTGACTCCCACTGGAAGGTTAAACACCAACCTTTGCTTAGGGCTGTGCCCAAGAGTATCTTTTGGAAGCAAATTCAGGCTTTTATTTCTGCTCTTAGCTGTATGCAGTCAGCCAAGAAATGGGGTGGTGGCCCTGTCTTCTACTGTAAGGGTGCAAAGCAAAGCCTGACCAGTATTCAGATATTCTTGAATCAATTTTGCATCATTGTACCTGGCTGTAGGTGAAATGTTGTGGCTTCTGGAGCTCTAGTTTCATAAAGATGCAGATGACATTTAGTTTCACGGCATATTTTTTTGGCTGCTTTGGCTTTCCCAGAGGTGGGCTGAGCTTTGAATGTCGAAGAGGCATATAACTGATGCAAAATGATGGTGGTAGCTTGGGCTGCAGAATACTTTCTGTTTATAAGACGCGTTTTCTAAAGGATCGTATATTCATTAAAGCATTCATGATTCAGGCAATGGGCTTTCAATTCTGCTCTGCTTCCTATATGCATGTGGTTGTGGAGGCTAAATGTAATTTAGCATCTTGACTTCTCCCGTATTTTCTCAGATTTTAATTTGGCTGCCAATGTGGATGTTGTAGTATATCTTAGTGCCATTATATAGTGCAGTTAATTAATACATCATATATGGGGGCGGTGGTTCTAGGAATTTTTGATTGATTCTATATATGGCCAAATAAAGCTCAAAAATAATGTGAATGCATTCTACCCATGCTATTTGTTACTTAGAGTATTCAGTAATAATTTCTTCTTTGCCATAATTTTCTGCAAGGTTTCTGTGGAACATTTCTACATTATAGGAGTTTTACTGTGTAATATATGTCTGCCTGAAACTAGGAAGCATATATAGGGTTCTGACTTGCTTCAGCACTTGTTTTGTCCTGCTTATTCTGTATTTCAAAGCTACTGTATAACTTAGGGCAGGCATTAGGAAGTCTTACATCTTAATAACTGCAGTATCACTGGCAATTTGCTGGACGTCCTAAGCTGATGGTCATTGAAAGCAGTGGACTGCCTACCCTGTATTTTTTCAGTTTGCACATGTCTACCAGGCGTAGTTGTTAAGCTTTGAGCACATAGTAAATATTTTTCTTGAGAAGTAGGCTGGAGAGGATTTCACATAATGTCATGTCTTCTAATACTAGCAATTAAGGAACTTACAGGATACAAAGAAAATAATCAATAAAGGAACTTACAGGACACAAATAGATATAATCAATATGAAAATGAGCATCCCAGAACTTCCTGAAAGTCGTTATTAAGCCTCCACATGTATTACTTCAGTTAATTTATTCAGAGAGAGATTCCCAGATAGGAGCCAAAGGTCATAAAATGGCCCTTTGCTCTCCCTGGTTAATGATAGGCTATGGCCAATAGAACTCCCTGATTCATTGACAACATTAATATTCCAGTGTCCTGAAATACAGAAAGTAATGAAGTGGTAAACAACTCTGCACAGTGGTAGGTGATAATGCACAAAGAGAGACATGTTCCTAATGGGAATATCCACACACTGGTCTTCTACAGCAGCTGGAGGGCAATTTCCTATTCTTTTGTCTCACTTTGATGTCAAAATAATTATTAAACAACTAAGTACCCCCATTTGGCAAATGGCCTTTATAGGAAGTCTGCCCACGAATATAAAAGGTTAGGACTAAATGACAAATATGTTTATCTTGTACCAGTTTGTGCGGATTTGCTAAAATACCAGCAGAGGCCCAGACAAAAAGAAACTGTAAATTGTCTGTTAACAATCCTGTCATGAGGAAGAATGTGTATGTGTCTACAAAATGAGAGTAATTTTTAGAAGTGCCCCACTCCACAAGAGCCTTCATAACAGCTAAATGTAGTTTAACAACAAAGACACTATGGTTTAATGTCCTCCTTTGGTGAGTTACTGACCAGTTACTAATGAGTACTGAAAGAACACATTGCATGTGCCCATCTTTATCCAAGGGTCTGGGTACTACCTTTAAGAAATGCAGTAATGTGTTTTGTCTGGTTTATGTGTACTTTTTTTCCTGTAGAAATAATGCACTGAAGTGTTTTCCTCCTGGGCACAGTGTAAAGACAACCATAAATGTTCTGTACAAGTAATTCCCACTTGTTTGTTAATGAATGGTTCACAGGAGTAGGACACATGGGCACTAGAGATGAAATATAGCACAGGACCCAAATAGATAGACTCTGCTTGTGCCAAAGTGCAGTTCTGCTGTCTGCAGCCCACATTGCTGGAAGCAGATATGTTAAGCGGCACAGTGCAGGGATACAGTGAGAGTTCTGAACAGCATTAGCTCATCCAGTTTGTTTGGCCTTGGAAGCCAGAAAGAAACTATTTTTCCTTTTCCTTTTGGCAAATGTAAAAGCACTCATCAGTATTTCTGTGTCTCTGTTCTGCAGTTTGAGAAAATGTTTCTCCTTCTCAGTTGCAGATTCCCCCAGCACACCTACATATGTCAAGACACTTTTACACATTATTTTAAGGTAAAGGTTTGAGTGTACCTGAATAGCAATATCAGTGTGCTTCAATTTGTCTGGGCTTCTTGGAGCCAAAAAACTTGATTTGAAGTAATTCACTCAAAATCTCAGTCTGATTAGAATATGTCCATAATATCGATCTAAAGTTGTTTTAAGAGATAGATTTACTTAGATTGTGGTTATTTGAGATCTTGATCTGCTAAAGCAACAGGTGGGAATCATTACCACTGAAAAAGGTTTAAGTGAATGGTTCTTAGTGATATTTCATTTCTTTTGTAGCAGACCATGTACACATCCCTCTTCCTTCAGTGGCAGTAATTTCTTTATCTACTGCTATTTTTCAAAATTCTGACTTGACTATGATGAATAGGAGATGTCAGATGAATAGGAGGAATCTCGGGAGTAACAAAGTTTGCTTCTGGAAAAGCAAAAACATACTGCAGGCTTTGCCTAAGGAAATTTAAGCTAGTTTTAAGAAGAAAAGCCATTAGACTGAAATGGATGGGTGAACAGTGACTAGCAAATATCTGTACTTAGTATTGTTTATAATGTAAGACCCCTTTTTATTTGATCAGTGAGTAGTAGAAGAAAAAATAATTTTAATTTTCTAATGTTATTGTTCTCATTACAATTTTCAGTTTTTAATAATCATATAAAATTCATCCATTCATTGTCTTGATCCCTTTATAATTGATGCTGTCCTGCTTTTGTTTTGTTTTATTCTTGACTAGAAATGGCTTACTCATGTAATTTTTTTCTGTCCAGAAAAACAAGACCAGATTGTTGGGATAGCTGTGATACTCAGGTATGCAATTTGAACTATTCTGGGAGTGGCAGCTAAAAGGAGTTTGAACAACAATGATTGCTAAAGATGAGTCCTCATGGTTATGAGTAAACCAGCTGAGAAATCCCAAATGCAAGTAGACCGTTCACAAAATTCAATGAAGTGTGTGAATGGGATGGCTGAATTATCTTGCTTTAATTAATAGCTGCTCTTAATGGGCCCCTGAGCTACCTTAGATATGAACCACAGCTGTAGAAAAAACAGTGAGCAAAGCCTACTTGTCTAACACAAACAGAAGCAATTCAGGAGGATATTAAATAGAGGAGAAAGATGGGATGGAAATGGTATCAGCTATTGCTGGTAAGAACTCAAGGACTGGGAAATTCAGTAAGAAACCATTTTCCTATAACATACAACAGCATGTTCATCCACCCTCTTGAAAATAATGAAGTTACAATAAGCTCAAATTAATATAAAAAAGAAAGAATCAAAGATGTATGTATTGACTTTTGAAGAAGACTTTCCTTCCTGCAGAATATCAGAAGTAGTATGCAACTTTTCTTAATAGAAGACTAGTTCTGTATTACTGAATCCTGCTTGTGCCTTTAAAGTATGGTTGCTTGGGTCTGAAGAGAGTTTGCATGGGTAGCATGATTCATCAAACCTGCCAAGATATTCACCTCCTCATTTACATTCATGAGAAAGCAAATATCAATCAAAAAAAGAGATTTTTTGTTACTTCTCTCCCCCATTAGTCTGATAATGTTATATGCTCCTTCAGCTGCAGAACTGTAATAACTGGACAACAGTATCACAAATCTTACAGTGATATGGAGAGAATGGCAAAAACCATTTCTTCCTATTGTGCCTGCCTCTGTTCTCAGCTTCAGTCTCTAGCATTGCAAAATCCATCATCCATGACCTACTGAGAGGCAAGCGATCCATTCCAAATACAAAAATCGGTGTAAAGCTTCTTCCCAGTGAGATCAAATTATGGGCAGTCATCAAGACATGAAGTGTCTGCCAGAACCATGGTCCCTAGGCCACCACACACACCTCTTTCTATTTCAGGGCATTTTCTTGCTATCCCAAGTAAAGTTTCACTGTGTTTTTCTTTTGCCCTGTGTTCATCATGTCCCTGTTTTTCATCTCAGGTTTTTCCAATTTTCTTCACTACTCACACTGCTTATACTGTGCCTTCCCTTAATACCTGAAAACCAGGTTTCTGACTTTCTCTCATTTGTATCTCCTCTCAGAAGTTTTGTAAATGAGTGTCCTGTGGCTACATCTTGACAGCAAAAGCTGGAGTCATTCACACTGAGAACTATCCCTAAAACCTGGGATGTGTGAAAGTGAGAATAATTATATTCACAGTTAGTCCCATATATCCAGGCTGACAAAACCTGAAATGCCAGCAAAGCCTTGCCAGCTCTTACTATACCATATAGTTATTTAATTGCTAAATAATGACACTGTGATAATTTCTGCATCCATATCTCACTGAGATATTTCACTATTCATCGGTGATGCTCTGTGGTTTTTCAGTGTGTGAGGAGATGCAAAAGAAGAGTAAGCTTACACTTCAACTTCCCTTAGTAGTGTCATAGGTTAGCAAGTAATGAGTATTTTGGACCAAACCACTACAAGTAGAGAGGAATATGCAGTGTTCTCTTTTCCTGGAGGAACTTCTTGAGGAAGTTTCATAGACAGTTCTCACTCACTGGCAAGTCTTCTTCATACTACAGTTAGTAATAAACCTTTCAGTGAAACAAAAATTTGTCGAAAAATACCGACTTCTTTATGCGGAACATCAATTGGCTTTTTCTTCTTTGGCACTGAAAGTCCTGGGAGTCTAATCTCCCTCTACACTTTGGGGGTCATGAAGTATTAGTGTAGGTTTCACGGGTCTGTGGCTTCTGGGCAGCCTGCAGATCGGACCTACCCCGAGGACAGGTTTTGATGCCCACACAGGTTTCCCAGAGAAATTGTTGTTCCTGTCAATTCTGATTATTAATTTGTTAGAAGAATACTGATAGCTAGCGAACTTTAAATTCCTTGAGCAGCTGCAAGGCACTTGGGGCACTTTCCTTACAGCTTCAGGTTCTGGGCATACAAATAACAGAAGAGAATGTCAGACCTTTTCCAGCCAAATATAAACAAGAGTAAGCAAACTGCTTTTCAGGGAACTTGACAACTCCTTGTACTTCACATCTGCTTCAGAATAGACTGTGTTTTAGACATAGTCTGGGCAGCAACATTTTGACATTAACTCATTCTCTATTACACTAAATCTTAGCTCACTCATTTCTTCACACAGTACTGTACCAGAATAACAAGTTGTACTTAATGAGAGACCTACTGTAAATTGGAAGAATTATGCAATATGTGTTGGGAAATCAACATTCGGAATTAGTATAATAGAAGTTTGTTTTCCAAATATTACCGTTCCTATCGATCAGTGCAATTTCATTTCTTTTCCTGTGTATTACAATCAATAACAGGAAAAGTTAATTTTCTACCATGTCCAGTGGAATAATACTGGAACACTTTGATTCTTAATCAATTTTAATTGCCAAAAACGAACTCAGTACAGGGCAATCAGCTTCAGATCAAGTTACCCCACAATGTTTACAAACATCTGGTGAAAACTGAAATGGACTCTGGGTTCTACTCAGGTATAAGTTTGTAATCAGAATCTGCCTTATTAATAGATAGATACCAAAAAGCTATCACTCATGGCAGGAAAAGAATAAAAACCAATTAATTCTGTTTTCCAATTTTTTTTAGGGCAAATCAAGAGAATGATTACTGTATACTTGCTGACCATTTCCATCTTTGTTATTTATAGTTAAATATGACATTAATTATTTTTTAATGGAAATTCAAAGGTAGCCATAAGAGAAGAGCCCTAGTTTCTAGATACACTTATGATCCCAGGCAAAAGATTACCAAGTTCTACAAGCAAAAATACTTCTGTCTGCCTTCACAGAGTCCCAGGTGCAGAATAGCCATTTGCTTTCCTGCCGTGAGCTATCAATCTGCTTTCAAATGTATTTTCTATAAAAAGTATTTTAATGGTCATGATGGAATGTATGTGTGTGTGTATATATGCAGAACAAAATTAAGTGCAATAAAGCAAGTTTTCTGAGGAAAAGATGTAACAGTAAATTCTGTTTTTTCTTTTGAATGGAATCTTTCAGTTTCTGCTAAAACATTTCAAATATGCTAGATAACAATATAGCTTTGAAAGGGTAACATGTAGGAGGAAAAAGAAGTCCTACAAGTAAACAGATCTTTTTGCTTAGTGTGTATTCCCCACTCGTCTGTGATATCTTTGGTGGGGTGGTTACTGTATTCAATTTCCTAAAGCAATACAATTTACAAAGACCCCCAAGAGGGAGAAGAATGACCGAGATTATATTAGCCTTTTTGTTTGATGTATGGGAAGTTACTCAAAGCTGCAAGGAAGAACAACATGTAGAAGTGGCTTTGTTGTTGTTGCATTTGTTACATTGCCAAAATTTGAGTTTACTGAGGACTACAGTTCAGTTTGCAAATTAAAGTGATGTCTTATTTGATCTATAATAGGATCATACTCTCATCAGTTCAAAAGAAAATACAAGTAATTTTTATATAACTATGAAAATGCAAAGAGATTTTAGCTTTCAAATAGGGCTTCTGAAAACAAGTGTTCAGCTGATATGGTTTTCTTTGTAGCAATTGATTAAGAACTTTTGAAACAGTAGAAATCAAGACTATTGAAATCAATAATTCCTTGGTTAAAGATGCTTTAAGTTCAAATATACTTAAATTGTAGTAGCTTCCAATTTACTACACTTTAAAATATCAAAGTGACATTATGTTACAGAAACTAGTCAGGAACCACTAGGTTCACTCACATAACTGTGAGGAACCACTCAGACAATTTGGAAGTAAATCTTACCATCTTCTGGACAGGTTGTATGTAGTCATTTTTTGGCAACTCAAGAAAACCCCCCCAAACCAACAAATCAAACAACCCTGGCAAGCATATAACAGAAATTAGAATTACTTAAAAAAATAGGAAAAGGAAAAGAAAAAAAGAAATTACAATCTTATTTGGAATATTTTGTTCACTATAACTTCAGTCCACATTCTTCTCACTTGATAGGAGTATCATTGAGATAGCTGAATTCTGTAAATAGACCACTTAACCCTATTTTTAACATTAAGATGCATCTCCAGAAAGAAGTTAATTTTTATTTTGGAATATCCTGAGTTTCCCTATGGACTGCCTGTGTCTTTCCATTGATTAGGGAATGCTGAAGTGAGTATGGTCCTAACTTTAGTGAGGTATATCATATAAGGTTAAATTAACTTATATCCAGCTCCAAAATTTTGAAGTAGTAATTCAGAATGAAGCCACACTGATGAATCTGGGAAGCATGGCAAAAATTCTTACATCTAAAGAAAAGGTTCAAAGCATTACATGGTTTAAGAGAAAAGTGAGTAACAGTGTGCTAAATGCATGTAGTAAAATAACACAAGAAACAAGATGGTGGAATCTTTTTGTTCTTCCTATCAATAACAGGAACAAGGAAGTATTCTCTGAAATTGTAGGATAATAAACTCAAAACTCATGAACAGGAGAAAAATCACTCAGTCCACAACTACAATCCTAATCATTAGAGGTAGGAGTGGTAAAGAGCTTAGTCAATTCTTGTGGGCATGAGTCACATTATTTCAAGTAAATAATAAAATCACTGAATGCTCTAGTCTGTAAATATAAATCCTGTCTTTCGGGTTTTTTTTAACTCTCCAGGTTTAAATGTCTCCTAATTTTATTAAAAATGTCTCTTGCTTATATAAAACCTCAACTTTCAAAATATTGTCTAGACTCAACTGCTGGTGATGGTTTTAATTTTTTTAAGCTGTATTGCTCATACACCACTGCTTTCTATTTCAGAAACTTTCTAACCTTTCAGAAACCTCCCCTGCAATGAGAAACTGACACTGTTTAGCTTCTTTTTCCTTTGTTAGATTATTTTCTAGGTCATGAAGCTTCACGTTAAGTGTTACTGATAAGCACCACTGCTAGAGCTAAATGAGATATGAACAGAAGAATATAAGAAAGGTCACCCTGATTCAAACCAGTCACCTAGTTCTCTTACAGTGGCAAGTACCTGTTGCTTAGTAAGGAGTTCACGAGCAGGATGAGTATGCCCCTGGTACTTCTTGTTGGAAGGAAACTGTGTGTTTATTCCTGGAGTTTTGTTTGAATGTTGTTTTCCACTTCCTATTACAATTTTGAGCAGCCTGCAGGTTTTGAAGGTGCTTTGGTAGTAGTTAACTGGGATTGACTTCTTTCTCCATAGCTTGCAGCTAGAGAATAATAAAGGAATTTCAATTACTTACTTCCGCTGAAATACATTTGGGCCTCTTCCTCTTTCCTCTCTCCCACAGCCTACAAATCATTATAAACATACTTCCATTGATATAACTGAAAAGTAAATATGGTTTTAGGAATAGTTTTCCATATTAATACCATAAGCTAAATTATGATAAACCTATTTTTTTAATAAAGAGACCAAAATTTAATCTACCATAATTCATTACGTGAGAGAAAGAAAACACATTTGCTCAAGAGAAAAAATAAGAAAAAGAGATGTTTACTAATATTTCTTGTAGATCTACCATTGATAATCCAGAGTATTCCATCTTATCTAAAGACTATACATACCAGAATAAATAAAGCAATTTGATTCATCTTTAGATTTGGTGATCAGCCTATAGTAATGAAGGATGCAGTGCCCTTATGCACTATGTTTTATAACTAATAATTAATCCAAATTAATTAAATAACAAACACCAATATGTAAGTAGTGTGAGATAAAAATGTATCTCTCTTCTCCCTGTCTCTCTGCCTCTCTCAAACAAGTAGTTATAAAAGAAAGTAAATCTAGACACGTAAAAATAGATTAAAGAAATTTTAAATCTGTTTAAGAGGAGAAATAAGTAAAGCATGTAGCATATTGAGATCATAGTTTCAAATGTTTTAAAATCATTTTACTGAATCTCAATAAGGAACATGTTAGCTTTACTTCTCAGTGATTCCTCTTTTCACAAGAAAAGTTAAGTGAAATATAAATAAGCAGAAGTAAAAATGAAAAGCTTAGTTATGCACTGTTTCCTACTCTGTCTTAATATTCATATTAATATCAAGAACAGTAAGTCTATAAATTTATCTGGATCTGTAAAATAATTCTTGATGCTTGCTTTTATAGACACTCAAGAGCTCTAGGACTCAGAGAAGGAAAAATTAAAGCAAGACATTTATGACACAGGAGGCACAGGCAAAAGTAGAATTTTGTTGATGCCCAAGTGTGATCCTGGTTTCCCACTCTTGCAGGGAATATGCTTAGGACATGTGAATATTTACCTCAACTTAATGCAGGAGCACCACATGCTCAGTGTTCATCTTGTCAAGGTGCTAAGTTATTTTTTGTAGACTGCAAGGATCTGTGGGGACAACTACTATTGAAAATCAGGCTGAAAGAAGGCCAAAAGAGGAATACTTTAACCTTACCCTTTGCAGTTCACCTTCTTTAATATTTTCATCAGTGCTTTTGGCATCCACAAATGATTGCTGATAATGTAAACTTTGGAGTCACCATCCATATAAAGGAAGACTGTATTGAAAAGATATGGTGATACTAAGGATTCAGGTAGTTTTAACATAATGAAAAGAAAGGTATACAATGGCAATACAGTAATCAGCTAGAGGTTCATTCATTGGAATCAGTGGAAAAGAGTAGGACTTGGGTATATTACTGGATTTCAGGGTAAGTATTGTGATAAGTTCTGGGATGTACCCATTGGGAGCAAATACCAGTCACTTGTGCTTCAGGCCATATTTTTGTGATGAGGAAATATTGTTGCCAGCCTACAAAGCTTAGCAAAACTTCACTTGGGTGTGTGTCCTGGTTGGCTCTGTTCAAGAAGGATTAATTAAAACTTCTTTTGAAGTGTATGATTTGATTTAAAGGGTAAAAAACAACAGACGAAGAAACAGTGTTAAAGGACAATACTCACACAAGAATAAATAGGTTGTGAACTTTCAGATTAAGTTTAGGCTAGAAATTATATGAATATGCTTAACCAGCAGACAGTATTTGAGATAAGGTTCGCAAGACAATGTGTGGCAGGAAATATGCAACGTGGTGCCTGTAGTCCCTGGATTTAGTGACCAGGGCAGTCCTCATAGTCTCATCTTTCTGTATCTCTCTTCAGTATGACCTGCATTTCCACAAATTTTTCTTCACATTTTAAGACGAGAGTACAGTCCATAAAGGTTGATGATGTCCTGAACCAAGGTTAAGCTAGTGATGGCCTTTCAGAACAAGTACCTCTGATTTTACTGTCACCTTACTTCAGCACTGCAGTGAGCAGAAATGGCTTATCAAAGGGCCCATCAAGGAAATAGAAGGAAAACTGTAAGAATGTGCACCCAGAGGCCAAGTGATAGGATTGAATCCTTAGTCCCAGGAAGAAAATTTTCAGCAGCTCCCAAAACTGGATGCGTACCTGTGTCATCATATCAAACAGTGTCAACAAGGTGGTACAACAGTTAAAATTTAGAAAGGTTTCCCAAATTATGTGTTTACTATGTAGATTCTTATTTCATGTATGAGATGAAATTAATACTTCTTCTCTGCAACTGTTCAGCTTATTTTTCTCTATTTCCAATAGTGTGACTTTGTAGGAAACAGCAGTTTAAAATACATTAGTCTGAAAAAGCCTGGATCCACTGCTTAATTTTATTTAGACAGCTTCATGAGCATAATGTTCTCGTCATTTCCTTTCCTGTTTTCACTTTAAAGTTATCATGTGTTTATTCAAAATAGTATTATTGAAAATTCACTAATAATATTTCTAATCAAGGCATCCAGATGCCAAAAATTTCCCATAGCAGATTGATGTCGTTAGTTATTAAATATAATTCTATCAAATAATTTTGCATATTTGGACGACATCCCTCTTCCTGTTTGTTTACTTACTCATTTACTGACCTGAGTCAGTTTATGGCTGCTATTTTGGTAATGTGGAAGTGCATGTTATGTATACTCTCCACCTTGCGGCCTTTGGAACTTCAGTGAGATAAGCAGCAATCCAGTACAGATTCCCTCAATTCAAAGTGGAGTGCCCTTCGACTTCAAAGAATCTCTGTCACTTTTTACACCAGTAGCGACAGACTGTCTCTTCCCATTCCGCTCTGCTGCTGTCCAATGGACTGCAAAACAAGTACAGCATTCCTTTTAAATTGACATTTGAAATAAGACCTGCAAACTTCTCCGAATTGATTGTAACTTTTAGTGCAGATTTGTGTAATAATATAATAACTGTTTTTAATAACCTAAACTGGAGAAAAATTAGTTTTCTTTTTTTTTTTCCCTCAAAAATTGACGTTTCAGCAATTGCTTTTGCTTCAGTGCAGAATAAAATAAAATCAGAACGATGTTAACATCTTCTGAGTCATGATAAGGGCATTCACCTCAAATATATGAAATTCAAGGTTATGTCTTTGCACTAAACTAGGCAGATTCTTGACGTTGTCAGTTCTGAAGTTTTTCCTTCCTCTGTGACTTTAGCCAGGAACACCATTCTGATCATGTGAAGACTTCCAAAAGACAGATTTATAATAATAGGTATGGTCCACTTAAATGTTTGAGTTTTAGTAAACTGGAATTAACTAATGAAAATCCCCACTACTATTTAATTGTTCTTAAATAGCAACAGGTTTTAAAGTACACGTCAACAACAAAGTAGTATTCCCTGCCATTTATGTCTCTTTTGTTGATAAAATTGCCATAATCAATACCTTAGGCCATAAATTGTGTTGGAAGTTGGAGGTTTTTTTGGCATCATAATTAATTTATTTGACTCTTTGGTTTATGTAATTTAAGTTCAAAGTAATTGCTAATTATTACAATATTATTGCTGCTCCTCAGCCAAGGTTCACTTTTTCCTTTAGCACAATTTAGATAAAGAAATTTTGCACTCACAAAATCTCAACTGCCTTGTAGAAATATTTCACAGGAAAATTCCTTTATGTGCAATGATAGAGGAAAGGCTTAGGTTGGGTGTTTTGCCATTGTGAAGCATCCTAAAGGTAGGAATAGCTTTAAACTATCATCAGATCCAAGATGCCTAAAGGAAGCCCTGTGCACACAGGTTACTGAGTGCCCTCAAGCCCAGGCAGACCACAGGGCCACTCCTGCTGGAATTAGTTTTGGATTGCAACAGACAGGTAAATTTACTCCTGTGGCTGGGTTTTCAGATACTGGTTAAACCATCCACGTCCACCCCATGACCTACCAGTTGAAACAAGTATGAATCACTGCAGGGCAGTAGCTGCTGCCAGATGAGCAGACCTCAGCACATAATTCATGGAGGTCAGGGACAGCGGGACGCACTCTAGGGGGCCTGGTGGGGGCTGTCTCCACCTTCAGGTATCATAGGTGATTTTGAACAATCAATCAATGTCCAGCCAAAACAGGAGCACTGGGGATGGTGTATTGAATCAGGAGTGGCTTTAGGTGAAATCAGCTGAACTTTTTCATGTGAGCATGCACACATTTAGCTAGGCAGGGGAGGCATGAATGTTGGATTTCACAGAGGCATGGTGTATGGAGAATCTGGAAAAGGAAAGACTCCCTCTCCACAGATCATCCAAAAATTAAGACCAAGAAACATCAGAGCCTACTTATAAGAAATAAGTGTAAAATTATCATGCTAGCAATAGAAATTATTCTACTTAGCTGCCTTTGTTATTTAAGAGTCTTTCTGTTTTTCCTAAGAAATTAATCTGTTTTGCTTTTCCTCTCAGGTTAAGCTACAGGAACCTGAATACCTGTACACAGAAACAATTCCGAGATGCACCTTTATTTTCCTTTTTTGTCCACCAGATCTCTGAAATCTGTGGTTACTATTTCTGTCCCAGTCTTCCCCCAGCCTTTTTAGCATAAAACCAAATGATGATCAGCAAATACAATCTCCATTATGACTAGAAAACCAGTAGTCACTTGTGTCTTGTGTCTGGTATAAACACTTGTGTTGGTCAGGCTGATGTGAGTACCTGGAAGGAGGATATGTGGTGAAAAATGACAAAGCTGAATTGAAAGGGATAGAGAGAGAATCGTATCTTAAGTTTTGGGTTGAAACATCATACACAAATTGCATTTCGAGTGTTCCTTAGCTCTCACTATTAGGGATTTTTGGTAAGTATTGATAGAAGACATGCATGAAAAGGAAAGAGAGCAGAGGCATGGTGAACAAAGAACAGAGAAATACAAGTGGGATGTCAATAACATGGGAATGAGATGAATACAATAGGGAAAGTGTGGAAGGTGCAGACTGTCACAGGTGGAAATCTCGGTCACCTTTGACTTGTAGCAAGCCCAGAAGAGTCCTAATAAACAATAGAAGAAATTTCCTTGAAATTGGAACTGAAAGAAAGAGTACTTTTAATACACATGGCATTTTATAAAAATATGTGGGTTTTTTTCCTGAACATAAATGATAAAAAGTGTCAGGTGTCTGGTGATATGTAACAACTTCTTTTTCTGTCCCATTCCCTTTTCATGGCTCATTGCACTGAGAGCTCACACAGATATAATCCCTTATGGACAAGACTCTCCTTAATGAAGGTCCTGGGCTGTGTCGAGGTTTGTAATTCATACTATACTACTCCTGCTACATTAGTTTCTAATCTACTATAAATGTGGGGGTTCATTAAAAACAGTAATAGCAACGACAACACACCAGAAAAATCTCACAGTCTGCCTAAAATGTCTGCCAGTTTCAGAAACATTTGAGGCTAAAAATGAAGGTTCTGGTAAGAATCCCCTTCACTTACTATCATTAAAGTGAATCTTGTCTTGAAATGAGTCATGAAGAATCAACTAATTTCCTCTTCCACCCTACTTCCCAGCCACATCTATTTCCAACTACCTCTCTGATTAATTAATCCTCACCCTAGTCTTCATCTTATTCACTTTAACTGGTAGTAATGTGTGTGGGCTGAATTACTATACTTTCTAATGTAATTTCAGAGGTTCATTTTTATAATGTTGTAACACAGTGCTCTGCAACATCACTTAGTTCAGCAGTATTTGTCCAACTCCTTGCAGCATAAACTTGCACAGCTGCACTCATTTCACTTGGAGAGTGGTTGGTAAAATGTCAGCTGTTGAATCAAGTAAATTCGCTATAAATTAATGTGGTTCTGCATTCATCTGCATACAAACCACATCAATTTTCACCAAATCATACAGTTATATTGGTACAATGGCATTCACAATAATTACTGTTCTATTTAACTATACAGTTGGCATTATGGCATAAAAATATATACTGGAACTACATTCCATTCAAATCTTAACCTGCTTATGCATTTAACAGACATTAATACAAGAAGAGTGTGTTTTCTTGAGGAAAGACAGGAGTCATAACAAGTGATTTATGATGGTTTATGTTGCATCAGGAGATTTTTCACGCTTGACTTGCCACATCTTTGCTATTTATTAATTTATTTT
This sequence comes from Aphelocoma coerulescens, assembly GCF_041296385.1. Taxonomy (NCBI): domain Eukaryota; kingdom Metazoa; phylum Chordata; class Aves; order Passeriformes; family Corvidae; genus Aphelocoma; species Aphelocoma coerulescens. The sequence continues at coordinate 69,218,329 of NC_091015.1, read as the reverse complement.
TCCTTTCATCAGAGTTCCCAGTTTGACAGGGATGTGCTTCTTAATTTCACATCACCTTAAACAGATTTGTGGCAAATGCTAATATTAAAAGTTAATTGTAACTTCTACATCTAAATTAGCATAATTGAAATACTGTGTGTGCTTTCTGGAGAAAATGGATACAATGTTAAGGGGTTTTTTAACTGAAATTGTCTTTTACCTCAGCTTTGATAAAATCGCCAAGAAGTAATCTTTACAGGACACAGATCATGTGAAGGGTATATAAGATACTTGTATAACACACTAAGATACTCATAATTCTTTCCTTTAAGCCATTATTTACACAGTATTTCCAGAAATGGCAATGTGGAGTTCAGTCAGTTGCTTAAAAAACAAAAAAAATACTCAGGACACAACACCATTATTTTTATAGTCGGTAGAAATTTTCCTTGAGCAGTCTTTCTGGAAGTCAGGAAGTATCAGCTGTTGTGTGATATGATATCTTTACTGCAAGCATAATACTCAACCAATGCTTTTTGTTACTGATACAGAGTCAGGTTATAGGAAACTACGTAAGGGCTTCCATAAAGAACATACAAGAAAATGGACTCTAATAGTAAATACTTATATTCAAAGGTATTCTTGTACAAGTACATATTTTGTACATGAGCTCATGTGTACTCAGTGAACTTTTGGTTTAACATGTATTGATGTACCTGTAGGAGATTCAGGATTGTCAGTCCTTTCCTCTGTCCTCTCTGAAATATTAATGAATTACACAACAATTCCCTGATATCAATAGCCATTTGATACCCTGTCAAAAAAAATCCATAAACAGTCACAAATACACTTTGAACCATTAACTTGTTGTTAAAAGAAATACAGTGTTGGCATTTTAACAGTGTTGTAGACCTTGTTTTTAGAAAATGGTACTCACAACTTTTTTTCCTTAATACTGATTTCCTCCACCAGCAAACTCAGAATTGGCATGCAACTTTGGTTACTGTTGTCATGGGTAGAACATCACCTACAGGCAATCACAGGCATGATCTCAACTGCTGCTCCTCCAAGCCATTGCTTATCTCTAGAAAAGACCCACTAGAGAAGGCTTTCTCATTTTTCTAGCTCTGCTGCAGGTATTCTTGGTCTATGACACATTTAATAACAACCATCTGAACAACATGGCTAGCTTCAGCACTTTAAATAGAAAGATATTTTCTAACCCAGTTAGCATTTTGTGGAACTAGATTTGGGAAGAATCAGGAATGTAAGATGAAACACTGGCACTTGTGGTGCCCTTTTATTAGCTGCAGCTGAAATGTTTAATTGGTGTATGAGGATACTTGGAATAAGTTGTGACAGTAAAAACAGTGCTGACAGCTTGTCTCTCCTGAAGTTCATGGTTCTCCTAATGCAAGCAAACAGAATTCATGTTAATGACTGGGAACTACTACTCTCCACAGGGCTCAGCAGCAGATGATCAGCAGCTACCTACTTCCGGCTGCAGTTTTCTCTCTCTACTGGCAGTGAACAAAATTGTTACTCAGGCATTGGCAACAGCCATTTGTAGAACAGTTACAGAACTTAGGACCAAATTCTAAACATTTGAGTGCCCAAGTCATGCTCTGAAAAAGATAAAAATAATGTAGATAGAATTTGTTGTTAGACACGGAAGAATTCTTCAGGTCTTTTTCTACAACATTTACTGAATGTGAAGGAGATATTTTGTTGTCTGTCGTGCTTCCTAAAAAGAGTTGCCAATTCTGTCTTCAGATTCACTCCTACTTAAAAAAATTCCCACATAATTTTCTTTCCCTTAAATAATGAAGACAAAGGAAATAAAGCCCCCAAGATATTTCATTGTTTGAAGACAGTTGGTCCAATTTGGGGCCTGCACTTGCTTTGAGGTAATAATGACATTAACATTCCATGGAAGTTTATAGATTTAATTAACTAGCTAATTGATTTATAGTGTCTGTGCAGGACAGATGACTATGAAAAAGTAGCTCTTCTCCTTAGTGATTGAAATAACCAAAATAATTTCTCTGTCTTCCAATAATTTTAAAGGAGAGCTTTAACCTGTTTGTTTTGTACCTCCTGATAAAACCAGCTGTCATGTTAAGTAGTGTTTTTCCACAGAAAGTCACAGAAGGTGTGGATTGAATGCAGATTGTTTTGGAGCACACAAGAGAGAAGGGGACTTGCTGCTGCTGAGATGTGTGGAAGGGTGTCCTAAGTTCTGCCGTTCGGGAACAGGATGCTTTGCTGCCCTTTTACTGCAGGGTGGTGATTATTATGGGTCCACCGGCCTGCAGCAAATAACATGGACCATCTGTGATAGCAGACAAATGTTATCAGCAAGAAAGGAGGCTTTAGGGGGAGAGTAGAACCTCCTAAAAGGTCTCACGGTGTAAGCATTAAAAAACAACCAACCAACCAACCAACCAACCAACCAAACAACAGAGTTTTTAATATAGCACATCTTAACAAGCAGCTGCAAGCAGGAGTGGAAAGCCAAATGTTGCCTGCTGGTGTCCTTTCACCGAACACGGTGAGAAGAGGTGCTCTCTGGTGGACAGAAGGAAAAGTTGGTCTGAGAAACCTGCTGCTGTGCACTCGGTGAGCTAGATCGAGCTCAGAAGGGGACTCGAGGCTGAGAAGCAGAAAAGTTTCCTCAGTGACATTTCCTCATTTCCTCAGTGACAACCTGCCCGGAGAGTGGGGCTGAAGGAGGGAGGCTGATCCAAAGCGCCCGAACGGAGACCTGTGGATGTCCTGCGCACCCGACTCCGGTGTGGGCGCGGACCTCCAGCTCCCTTCGGACATGCCCGCGGGAGAGCCCCAGCCCCGGCTCCGAGCTCCAGCAGCTCTGGGCCGCTGCTGTCCGCTGCCCAGCTGCCCACGGCCGCTGCGGACAGAGCCCAGAGCCTGCGGCCAGCCCCGCGGCCCAGCGGGGCCGAGCGGAGCTGCCCGCCGACCTCCCGGGCGCTCTGTCAGTCAGGGCATCGCCGTCCCCGCACGGCAGCCTCTGCGGGAGCGGCGGGAGGCTCCGCCTCCGCCCGATCGGGAGCAGCCTGATAAAGGCAGGTGCGGGCGAGCAGCGGGACCCCAGCTCGAAGCATCTGCTTGTGCACGGAGCCCCTGACCCGCCCTTTGCCACCCCGCGCAAGGCAGCTCCTGGGGCAGCCGGTGCGGGACGGGACGGGACAGGAGGGGACCCTCCCGTGGCCGGCCGCGAGCGCCGCTGTCCCGCCGTCCTCAGCCGTCGGCCGCGTCTCTGCGAAGGGACAAGGACCTCGCCCCCAAAGGACCTCCGAAGAGGCGGGATCTCTCCGGGAAGGGGAAGCAGGATTTTGTTGTGTGGCTTGAAGATGAGGCAGGTATCTGGAGTGGCGTTCCTCCTGGGGCTGATGGCTCTCCCAGCGGCGCTGGGACAGAGAAGCTCGGAAAGCCCTAGAAATAGCAGCCAAAGCTTTGCCATCGTCTCTTTCAAATGGGATCACGTCAAGGAGCCGTATATCATTGCACTCTGGATACTTGTGGCCAGCTTGGCCAAAATCGGTGAGTCCGGAGTTACATATTAATACATGTCCTCTCCCTTTCCCTTCTCCCTTGCCCTCTCCCATCCAACGTAAATGAAGAAAGCTTATCATAGGTCCGCTGACCCGTTTTTAGGGGGTTTACTGTACTCTGTCCTGATTTCATAATACTGCCCTACACGGTGCTTAGCAGTGTGATTTTCCCCAGCCTCGAGGGGTTACCTAGTTCATTTTCACCGCCAGTGACTGTGGCTTCTGCATCTGACTTCTTGTAAATCCTTGCAATTCCTTGAGACCTTGTATTCCTGTTGCTCCCAGGAAAAACTTTTTTTGCAAAAGTGAAACAGAAATCGGGCTTTATTGCTTGCACAATACCTATTCCAGTTTATGATATGCTTTTCTCCTGATTATGATTGTTAGCTGTATCAGCTGGTAACATCAAAAATAAACACTGAAAACTACACATATGAACTCAGCGTTTTCTGCTTTGATGTGCATTGCTGAATTAGTGAAAGAGCATAGTTCATAGAGAAAGGTAACGTATTATCAGACCATCTGATGTAGCTGAAAAAAATACAAGCTTTAGAGCACCCATAATTTTCTTCAATAAGTGAAGTGGAATAAGTGAAAAGCCAGGACTTAGCCTAACTTCAGTGTAGTTTAAATGAATTTATACAAATGCTCCAACTCTTGTGTTCTGAACTTTGTGACTTTTCCAAAAGCAATCTTGTATCAATAATGCAGTTTGCTGAACTAGAAAAGTCACTGTTTAATTGGAATGTATTTTACCTGATTGATGGTATTACTTTCAGACCTTTTTCCTTTGGATCTAAAAACAGATGTTCAGTTTGGCTGACACTGTAAATGCCATTTTCATTTTCAATAAATCTTTTCTATAATCAGTCTCATCTCAGAAGATCAGCCAAAAATCCTACTAAAGACTTTCTTGAACTTGTACTGTTAATACTAATTTGGTATACCAGAATCACATTTCATGGATTTTTCATGACACAGAGAATGAAAGATGTAAAAAGGTGTACTTAGGTATATTCTGTCTAGCACGTAAGATAAGCATTGTGAGACTTGTCTCCAAACCCAAATAAAGCATTTCAAAAATGAGTAGTATGTTATAAGTAGGGGTGATATTGTACATCATTTTCCAGCAATGTTTGCATCTTCGGTTTTACTTGATTACCCATAGATACATAACTAAATACCTTTATCTGAACCTGTTTGATTCTACCATGCAAATAGTTTGTCTTCAGACAGTTGCTGCATCACCTAGATTACATAACAGACAATTATGTTTTAATTTACTTTTATTGATGAGTTTTAGCAATTAGAAAGCTGGGGAAACCATATACAGGAAAAAACTGACAACACTGAGTACCTATAAAATTGTGCTGAATAAACTAATAAACAGGCTGCTTGTTTGAACCTTCTTCTTGAGATACTCTTCTAAGGAAGTATAGTTATTAAGGCCTTGTGCTATTCAGGTTTTGCTGTTCTGTACATGTGGCACAGCTGTACAGTGTAATATTAGTGGTGCACAACCATATCTTTTTATGTCCAAAACCCAATGAACCTAAGAACAGGACAGTTAGATTGTACTATATTTCAATTGCAATGGCCTGGATTGAGATTAGTTGAGATTAAGATGATCCATTTTACCATGAAGTCCTTGATATAAACTCTTGATAAAGCACTTATTGTCAGGAGCTGAGTGATGCTGATTCTGTTTTTAAATTCTTTGTACTTCTTTCACAGCTGCACAGAGCATGTCACTTATTAGTAGATCACACCTATCATTAGCTCCATCGCTTTTCTTCCCTAAAGCTCTCAAGCTTTGTTCTTTTCTCTCTTTACATTTATATTTGTGATCCCATACTACTCTGGATATGGTTTCTGAAGAACCAATGGATAACTGCTGTATTCCCCTGAGAGCCTATGAATGCCTCTGCTTTTCCCACCAGTCACAAATAACACACAGAAAAGCAAGAATGTACACTCACTGTTCAACAGCTTCTTAAAGAAGAAATCATGAAGGTGTTCATATAAGTCTGTGAGAAATGGAACTGAAAAAAATAGCTTTTGAGGCCTCTGCCTGCCTTGGTGTGTCAAGGGTTCTGGAAAGTAGGTCAGAAATTGATGAGATTTTGAATTGCAGAAGCCCTATGCTGGATCAGAGAAGGTTTGCATATTCAAAAAGCAGACAGAAAAGAATTGAGAAAAAAAAAATAGAACATCTGTCCTAGGGTTTCTTTACTACCTGAAGGAGGGCAATTGTAGTGGAGTCAAAACACTGGTTTTGCTGTGGGTTTTCCAGCAGGGGAGGAGCTGTTCTTATACATTCAAGCTCACTTCTCCATGGCTACAGGAATTGGGAGAGTTATTTTACTGATGGACGATAGACAAGTGAGTCAGCAGAAAGTGTTCTAGGAATTGCAGTTGGTATCTGGGCATAAATGTGTATGAGAATACTTTGCTTTCTCTTGAATTAGAATTGCCTTACTGGTTTGGTGTTTATTTGGGTTTTTGTTATTTTTGGGGTTTTTTTTAGATTTGTTTTGTTACAATTGTGTGGAAGTTCGTGTTTTTTGTAAAAAACAAGTTTTAGTTCATGATGTTACATGACGGGGGAAGCATTTTTGTATTAAGAGATTTTTGCAGGCTTTCTGGGGCTTGATGTTCATGTCATGTACAAGGTACTCTGCAACATAAACTATTGTATGTTAAATCTCGTAAGTATCCCAAATACATGAAGAAGTGCCTAGTGTTTTGGGCTTTTGGAGAAGGAAACTGCTCTTTTAGTTTAGTCTAGTTTTTGGTCAACTCTAATTATTGCTACAAATGAAACTCTGGAAGAAGAGTTTTCATGCAGTTGGCTTTCATGCATTATAGAAAATAAAAAGTTTGTGCCTTCTATGAAACTTCTGATTCATCTTGGTCTACGGTTCTACATATTCTAATTGATTTGATTTGACTCTCTTAATCTGAAATATTTCAGCTCTTCGTTCTTCCACTTCAAATGGAACATTCTTAAGGTTCACAATGTTCCACTTTGGCTAATGATCTTTATTTCCTCTTTTGATAGGCTCTCTTATCTCTACAGAGGAGTATCCTTGTGGGATAGGGCCAATAAACTACTTACATGTGTAAATCTAAGCCAGAAAAGCATCTTATCTACACGAAGAAGGTACATGAGGTACAGCTGAGAACCCTCCTAGTGGACTTAGATGTACACTTCCTGGTATCTCAGTATATCCAGATGAAATAAGCAATACGACTGAAAAAGAATAACCTCCAAATGCATACATGTGTGCATTTATAGCTACAGACAGTACAGACATTTCCTACTGTAGCCCTGTGGGTAAAGGATGTGCCATTTTTAAACAACATGCTTATACAATATAGTTCTGGTTTAAGATGAAAAACACTTGTACACTGACCAGACTTTCACATGCTTTCTAAGTTCACTTGGCCATGTGCTCTCCTTCTTCTTTATATGTCTTTCACAGAACAGATATTGAAAATAACCTTTGAATAAACAGATGCCTAGAAGATACAAACAATAACTTGGCAGTAAAGCCTCTACAGAAAGAGGTAAAAGTAGGTGGAAAATCAGAAAACTTTGGAACCAAGTAGAAGAAGGAAAGGAATAATGAGCTCAGAAGCTAAAAATGGCTAAGAGATGAAATATTTTAATGCTGAACATTGTATGCCATTTTTTGAGGGTATTTCTCAGGCCATGTCAATTGCAAAAAAAAAAAAACAGAGAAAAAATGCTTTCCACTTGGGGGATATCCAGTACAGGCTTCTATATGTTTTCAAAATCTTAGGAAACAGAGAGGGATTTTATTTATATCTTCATTGGAGGTTATGTTGGGGAAATAATGAAATTCCTTCTTGCAGTTTAAATCCTCTTGTGTACTATAACATATTTATAACATTTTTTCAGCATTTTTACAGAAGGATAGGTAATTGACCCAAAGTAAAAAACGAGCCATACAAAGCAGTGTTTCTGTCTGTCTGGCCCCATGGATTTGCTCAGTGTGTGCAGATAAGCAACTGGAAGAAACAGTAGGAGAGTGAGTGGCTATGAACAAGAATGAGGAAGGGTACACAGCCTTTTCATTATCTGAGTCAAACCTCTTGCCAGCTGTTTTTATTGGTATAGGTTATGCTGAGTCTAAGAATGTCACAAAAGCTCTTTTTTTTTAGTTTTTTATTTATGTGTAGTTGCACACAAATTCTAAAGGCTTTTATATTAGAAATTAAAAAGTGGGAGTGAAATTTGAATCCAGGGCAGCTGGTAAATCTGTCTCAGGAATACCACAATGCTTTGGAGGAGGGGAAGAAGTGATTCAATAACAGTGAGCAAACACTTAGGAGAAGGCTGGTGAAGATACTGTGTCAGATGGACTTGCTGAGTCCATCAGCTTTTGAGACCTCAGGAGGACACGAGCTGCAGAGCACAATGCATCTCTAAGCTTAGGAATATTGGTCCCCACAAACAGTCTAGTTTCTGCATGCCTGGGCTCCTTCACATTGTCTCAAACTACCCTGAGAAAGGAGCTCTTTAGAGTATTTTGTTAACACAAACAATTGCTGTGGAGAATTTTAAGCATGTTAGGGATGGGCTAGGGAATGAACTGTGAAATGCAGGTCTAACCACCCATCTAATTTAGACTCCTGGGGCAATATTTTCTTTGAAGAAATCAATAACTCTCCCTCCAAAGCAAACTGTCAAAACAAAAGCGCATTTGACTCCAAAGTTCCTCCTCCTGGCTCTCTAGCTCCTGGAAAGTGTCAGTTACATAGAAAAACTGATTTAGGGTATTGTTTTAATAAAATAAAAAAGGTGGGACCAGCTCTTCTGTTGGCAATTCTTCAGTAAATGACATCGTTAGGAAGAAATGTTGAAGGATGCTTAGCAGAATTTTACTGGGTGTATTTAACTGAAAATGGAGTCAGAGATTGAAAGGTGACGATATCACCAGATCCTGCAAAGTTTAAACTGTCATGATTGTAGTGCTTGTTAAAAGCTGCTTTCATTAGCAAGTGATAATATGGAAAAAGTCTTTGCATTGTGACTTAGGACGTCTGGACTTGGCTATCTTCCCCCATGTCCTGACAAAGATAAGAAGGGAAAACTGCATCTTTTACCTTTATTGTGAAGTCAGTAGAAGCTGAAACAGGTTAGCACACTTAGAACAGAGGCACACGCATTTCCTCCCCGGATATGCATAGAAACACTATAAAACTGTGCTGGCAACTGTTATATATCTGCAGTGTCTTCATCTTTGTAAGGTGCTGTATTTCCTTTTGCAAAGTTCTGTTTAGAATACCTGTGAGCTAGGAATGTTAAGTACTGTAAAATCTCTGTCTTCTAAAGAATTACCTTTTGTATCTAACATTTTATATGTTTTAGGCAGCTGAAAAGAACATTTCCAACATAGAATAATAGCTTTGCATTCCAATCGTGGGAACAACTGTGTGAGCCATATTTTTATTAAATTTATCATCTATAAGTGACTGCCTATTCCCACATTTTATTTCCATTTTACTCTTGTGCCTTACTCATCCTTTTCCTGTACTTCCTGTCTCCCTGTAACCCACATCTATGTTCTTCCCCCTCCCCCTCCGAGTCTTGCAAGTCTCAAGTCTTAATTATTTAGAGCAGGGAAGAAGATATCAGGATAGTATAATTTGACAAGATTCAGATTACATCCCCTGACGAATAGCAAATGTACAATGGCAACTTGTGTGAATTACATAAGAAAACAATGGCATTTTGAGAATGGCTCTGAATTGAATACAGTTCAGGCATGCATACCTAAGAAAGGATCTCTGCCATCAATTACTTTCAGGCACCTGTGTGCAAAGTGCTCGGCGTTCTCTGCAGAACAATGGAATCCTTTTAATATTGTAGTCTTAGGATTGTTGAAACCATTGATTTACTGTCTTCAGAGCTAAAGCCATTTATTACCAAGAGTGATCTACAAACCCCCGAAGCGACTGTAAATCTCTCATGTGGTAATGCAGCAGACCACAGCCCCGCTAGAAATAAGGGCAAGCAGAAAACCCTTTCAGGTGTACCGAGGTTCTACAAGTGAAAGGCTTTGGAGGTCCCCCTTTGTTTTTGTGGACCTTTGTGTATTAGAGGCGCTTAGCAAGGAAGCTGGTATTGGAAATCCTGAAGTATTACTTTGTTTGACACGTACAACCAAAAGCCCATAAAAAATCAATAGTTTTACCACAAGTTTGCTTTAAGAAATGTCTGGAATCCAACTAAAAGGCTTCTTCCCCCGGTACTTACCACCGTTTTAATTGCTCTGAATTAAAGGGGTAATGGATTACTGAGTTCTTCTGTATCTTTCGTATGGCTCGCTCTATTCCAAGATGTTGAGTCCAAAGTCATAGAAGAATATTTCTTATCTAAGTATTCTTTTGTTTTTTCGGGGAAATGACTGATTTTTCTCCTCTTTCTGCAGTAGTGCAGTTAAACTAATGGCCTGAAGAACTAGAGGCTTTAATTGTTATTCAGTTTGTTGACAAGTGGCAACCATTTAAAACTACAGACCATTAAAACAGTCTTGGTAAACCACACAGCGTGGTGGGTTGGCTGTGTTGCAATATTTTGTTTCCTTTTGTAAAGCAATTTGCAGAGTAATTACCCCTTTGGAAGGAGTGACTTGATACCCAATTGGCTGCTATGTAAAGCACTGTAAAGTCATAAATACTGAAAGTACAGGCTGACAAGGAAGATCTGACCAAGATGGAATGCAAGACATCAAGTGGAAACACTTTTAATTAAGGCACGAATACTTAATGTTCATTCGTGGAAGAAGAAAACTGGAAGGTATTCTGAAAGGCCTGCACAATAACAGGGGTTTTAAGTAGATGGATCTGGAGAGTTTTCTCCTTCCAATAACTGAAAATAGAAGCAGTAATTCTGGATTCACTAAAATGTACTTAGGAGAGAAGTTTTGCTTTTCTCTATTTGCTTTTCTCTATTGAAAGAAAAAAGTGCCTTGATTTTTGTCAAAGCCAAATGTTACAATGGCAGTAGTCACACACCAGGGAAGAAAATCTCAGTGTAGATTGTAGACTGATTTTCAAAAACATGTGGCTATGATTCTTTCTGCTTCAATTACACATACAAAATGGGAAAAAAAGTTTAAACTAGAAGCTTTATGGATTCAGCCAGTTTCATAAGTTGAGCTTTGAGGAAAATATTAAATATTAAGAAACCAGTAAATGTCTTGAGACAGTAAGATTTCACAATGAAAATCTCCCAGGTGCAAACAGATTGTAAACTGATGAAGAGACTTTCTAGCTCCTTTATTAAAATTAATATTGTCACATTGGTTTGGTGATATAATAATATTCCAGGGACTAGGTGATATCAGTTGGTATAAGATGGCTTTATGTTAATGTTATGTTAATATTGATACACTAACAGTTTTACTGGAGGTAGAGTTATGTGATCATACATAAAACTAAATATCAGTGTAGTATGGAGATACTACAGTCCTCCTACTCTAGTGAAATATCAAAACTGGTGAATATTTAGATGTAGTTTTTCAGTCCTTGGCAGCTTAGATATATGTTTAGGAAATTAAGTTAATAAATGTTATTTAGTGGTTTAAGTGGTCAAATATTCATTCCAGAACGACTGAAGCAGTCTTTGAATGCTTACTCTTCTGTCTATCAATAGTCTAGAGTTTGAATTAAATAACCAGATTTTCTACTGAAATTGTTCTGGCCCTAAGCTATTCCATCCTATTTAGTTCTGGGAATGAATTTGGGACAGTAGTGAACTGGGGAAAAGTGTTGGATACTGGGTCTCCTATAGAGTTCACAGAATCACAGACAGGTTGAGGTTGGAAGGTGCAAACATCTGGTCCTATGCTCCAGCTCACCCAGAGTGGCCTACAGCTCATTGCCCAGGATCATGTCTAGACCACTTTTGATTATTTTCAAGGATGAAGACTCCACAATCCTTCTCCGCAACCTGTGCCAGTGTCTGGCCACCCTCACACCTCTGCCAGGCTCCTCTCCAGCTGGGTGGCCCCCTGCATATACTGGTGTGGGGTGTTCCTCATCAGGTGCAGAACATTGCACTTCTCTTTGCCAAACTTTACAAGGCTCCTGTCACCTCATTTCTCCAGCCTGTCAAGGTCCCTCTGGATAACAGCCCAACCCACGGGCCTATCAGCCACTCCTCCCAAATTTGTGTCATCAGCCAACTCTCTGCCCCATCATTCAGATCATTAATGAAGATGTTACACAGGACTGGGCTCTGTACAGATCCCTCGTGTTCACCTCTAGTTACCAGCCTCCAGCTATACTTTGCACCACTGATCACCACCCTCAGGTTCTGCCCATTCCTCCAGTTTTCAATCCACCCCATTGTCTGTCCATCCAGCCCCTACAGCAACAGCCTGAGGCTGTTCTGGGAGGCAGCATCAAAGGCCTTATTGACGGCTCATTAGAAACTCGTCAGACACTGCTCTCCCCTCATCTTCCAGGTGCATCAGTTCATTGTAGAATGTTATCAGGTTAGTCAAGCGCTTTCATGTAGAGAACCATGCAGACTAGTCCTGAGGAATTTCTTGTCCTTCATGTGTTTGTTTACAGAATTAGTTGCTCTACCAATTAGACCTGCAGATCCTTGGATTAGCAGTGGTCATACATGGATGGACCTTTATCTACATCTTACTTGGTAAAAGAAAGCAACATTTCTCTATGCAGTTGGTATACTTTGGTTAGCTGGTACAAAATTGCACACTACAGAGGAGAGAAGAATACATGGTGGCTGTATAGTGGCCACAATGGTCACGCCATCATGAATTAAAGAAAGGAATGACAAGGTACCAGCATAAAGTTTATCTCTCCTCTAAGTTAGGCACTTTCTGATCAGAGTGGCTTCAATTTTCTGTTATGAATGACTTTCACTCATATGTCACTCACCCTTCTGCCTTCTCTTAGCTGATACAGTGTGAGTTTCACCTCTTATTTTAGCCAAAGCTTTCTCCAGGATGAACTGATATTCTACTCAGTAGTATTACTTGATGGGATTATGCAATGAGATCTGTTAACTGCTAGTACCAAACTCAAGCAGCAGCTAAATGAGTCAGCAGGAACATATAGTGTACCTTATTTCCTACAAATCTTTCTCCTGCGCACAAGCTGTATGCCAGAAAAGCACATGTCTGTGGTTCTTCTCTGTACGATGCAGCTATTACTTCTGCATCTTCCACTTGCAACACTGGCACTTTGCAACCTCAGCTCAGTTTGTCCATTTTAAATGGGATTTTTCTCAAGAAGACTGCCTTTGTCCTCCAAAAAAAAGAACCCTAAAGTTACGGCCAAAATGCTCTTCCATTCCTTCCCCAAATGATATTCATTTGTCTGTGAAAACTCTGACTCTGAATAGAGGACATTTCAGCTATTGAACTGGTATTTTGTCAAGAAACATTATTGAATTGTAGATAAAGATATTTTGAATTCAGTTACTTGCTCAGATTAGCTGCCATGGACGATCATTAGTAGAGGATAGTGCATTATTTTCTAAGTAGAACTATTGCTTAAATGCTGTGTTTATTCTCATGTTTCTCCATTGCTTCACTTGCTACCATAGAAGCCACATAGAAAAGCAATCACAGATAACTTTATCGGCAAACAACTAATTTAAGTTGCATGCACAATCTTTCTGGTGTAACAAGCTGAGTAGGATAGTTTACATCTAAAAAAATGAACACTTTTGAATTGAGAAGTACCCTGATCAATAATGAAAAAAATAGGATAAAAGGTGTGAGGAGAAGGGAGGGATGGAAGTTACAGATGAGGGATGCTATTATGTAAGCATAAAAACGTTGGAATTAGATTGTGAAAGTACCCGGAAAAGAGCAGAAAGAATCTCCATATTTAGATTCAAAGCCTAACAAATATATAAATGTAGTAATTAAATTCTCAATTTCTGTTGCTTTGTTATCACAAAGAAGATAAGCATTTGAGTATCATTAAAGGTTTTCATTAAAATATCTTCTATTAATGGAAAGGATTTTGTCATAAACTACTGCCTGACAGATTCTATCAAGATGTCTGTTAATCATAATGTCTTACTTGAGTTAACAGTGTAAGATTTTTGGGGCTTTGCTCTGTAGAGCTTCGGGAGGATTGCTTTTTATCTTGGGAAATCTGTCCTCAGGAGGACTTATGCAGTAGCTCTACATGCTGTCCTGCGGAGTACAGTGTATCTGCTGTACAGGCAGCATTTCTTAGACAAGATGAATAGGCAGCATCAATTTTTTCAGCTCAGTGTTATGCTAAGTATTCCTTCAAATGAGGGAGCCACCCGTTTATCCGCTCCCAGTGATTCTATAAATCTTCTGGGCTATTTGAAGTTGGATCTGCCAATTGCTGCATGGAGCAAAGTCTTCTGATTCAAGGCAAGAATAAAAGACAGGTTAGTAGCTCACTCAGGCCAGATATCTAATTGTAGCATCTATAACAGAGCCTGAAACTTGTAGCAGTGAAAACTTACATTGCTTATGAAGTAGAAGTGTCTGGAAAAAGAGTGCTAGTTTTGTTACTTTGTCCTTGACAAAATTCAGGGAAAAAGTCAACACTCCTTCAAAATTTTTATTAGAAATAAAGGCATTGAAGTCAGTGAAAAATAAAATTTTGTAATTCTCCTTCTCCCTTCCCTGCTCAAGTTAATTCAATCAATTTGATTGAGTCTGATCTGAGGGTGAGCTTATCACAATTTACACGAGCTTAAATAAAAAGGGCTGTCACATTTACCATGGACTTAAGGAGAGCAGCAATTCCTTAGTACATAATACATTAATCTTATTTGAACCTTATATTCCCTAGCCTTTCTGTAAACAGAAGTACATCTTGTTTTCATGTCTTGAATACTTGTACTGAAGAAAATGGTAATTAAAGGAAAAGCTAAAGCTTTTTTGAGCCAAAATGATTGCTTTCAGGCACTCAATAAAGCATCTTAATTCCTCAGCATTTCTTAAGGAATACAGCATAGCTGACCTTACTAAAAACCGTAATTTTTAACGCATGTTCACTTGAGTAATGCTGTTTGGTGTCTTAAAGTATGAGGATGTAAAAACAGCAGGAGGAAGTATGAAGTTTCCTTCTGTTTATTGTGATTTATGAGTAAAGATTAAAAGCAATTAAAAGTCCAAGATAAACCTGCCACTGCGATTGGAAATTCATCTTGTGTGTGGGTACTCAAGCACTTGTGTCAGGAAAGACCTATACAAATGTAACGGGGAATGGTCTAGTATTTTCCTCTTGCTGCCTGGTGTAGTGTGTGTTGTCTGTTGCATTTTGGAGGACCTCAATGTGTTGAAAGTCAGTAGAATCTTGCCTTTATGCCCTCATGTGATAAATGCTTTCTGATTACAGGGGGCAAAGTAGTACTACAGCCAATGGTAGGGTTTCTGCTGTAGTGCCTAAAACACAGAGGCCTGGATCCAGCCAGGACAGGGTTAATTTTCACAGTAGCCAGGAGGGGCATGACTAGGAGGTGATTCTATACCCCTCATGTCATTTTCTGGGGAGAGCGGGAGGGTTTCCACTTTGGGTTGAGTTGTGAGTCAGAGGGAGGGTTGGGGTATTGCCAGGGGTTTTCTGTGTGGGGTGGGCAATATCATGCGAATCAGTCATCTTTTTTCTTGTACTGCTCTGTCATTAACATTGTTCCTTGTCTTATTTTATTGTTGCTTCCAGTAAATTATTCTTATCTCAATCTGTGCTCTTTCCCTTTTGTGCCTCCAAGTGTCCTCTCCAGCTTGTCACAAGGGGAAGGACTGGGGAGCAGGAGAGCCAGCAAGTGGCAGCATGGTTTGGAGAGTCTCAGTGGGAGCACTAAACTGGGGAGCATCACTCCTAAACCATGACATATGGTATCTTTACCTGGGGTTAAAAACAGTTTGGTAAAGCTGTTCCCATATGTAGGGAACTGCTTATTAGTTAATGATATGATAGAAACGTAGATAAATCATCACATGGATGCAGCTGCTGAAAAACTAAACACTCAAAACAGAAATGAAAATAGTAATAGATATATCATATGCTTACATATACTCACTGTATATCATATGCTTACTTACACGCATGTAAGAACATGGCAGAAAGTGGAAACTCCATAAATTTAAGAAAAATTCAGCTGAAAATTGCCTTCTGTCTCAACATTTGTTCATCTCTTTTTGCCTTCAAATCAGGTCTAACAGTATATTTGGGTGCACAATTTCAAGAGATGATTGGCAAAAACCAATATTAGAAGAAAATTATGAATTTTGGATCTTCATAACACTTCCTAGTTCAGAACAAAAGCAGGACTAACCCACTAGCATTTTTTATTTTATAGCCGGTATGAAGCAGTGTTGCTTCAGGTAGGTCTTATAATATATCTGAGTAAATAATATAATTTCCTTTACTGGATGTGTCTTGTCCATGTGTGCTCACACCCCAGAAAGTCAATCCCATCCTGGGCTGCTTCAAAAGCAGCACTGCCAGCAGGTCAAAGTAGGGTGATTCTCCCTCTCTGCTCTGCCCTGGTGAGAGCCCACCTGGAGCACTGTGTCCAGCTCTGGGGTCCTCAGCACAGGAAGGACAGGCATCTGTTGGAGCAGGTCCAGAGGAGGCCACCTAGATGACCAGAAGATTGGAGCATCTCTTTTATTCAGATAGGCTGAGAGCATTCAGGTTGTTCAGCTGGAGAAGAGAAGACTCTGGGGAGACCTCATTGTTGCCTTTCAGTATTTAAAAGGTGCCTATAACAAAGATGAGGACAGACTTTTTAGCATGGCCTGCTGGGATAGGACAAGGACTAATGGTTGTAAACTAAAAAATTCAGGCTATATAGAAGGAAGAAATTTTTTAAGATAAGGGTTCTGAAACACTTGAACAGGTTGCCCAGGGAGGTGATAGATGCCCAGTCTCTGGAAATATTTAAAGCTGGGTTGGATGGGTCTTTGAGCAATCTGGTCTAGTTGAAGATGTCCCTGCTCATTGCAGGGGGATTGGGCTAGATGACCTTTAAAGGTGCCTTCAAACTCAGACTACTTTAGGATTCTGCTGAAGTTTAATTCTCATGTATGTGGTAATAGAAGTCAAAAAGAGGCACTGCTGTGGGTAGTTTAGTATTATATGATCCATACTTAATTCTTACTGCTCCCAAAGTTTAATTTCTGCACAGACAATTTTAGGAATATATGCAAAATCTTTTTCCCATGTTGGAAGGGATCTGACAATATGACACATATTCTTATACAAAGAAAAGAATCCTATGTTATGATTTTGTACTATATATCATCGAATAGAATCATGGTTAGTCTATGTATGCAACATTCTGGGATGTTTTTTACTTAGGAAGGGATTTGTATCTGGTTTCTACCTTTCTTTTTTCTTGAAATAAACAGCCGTCTCAAGTACCCAAAATGTTTTCATTGTGAGCTGAGCTTCAAACAGAGCTTTAGCCAGTTGTTTTGTTCCCTTCCTTTTTATTTCTCCACTGTGGAAAATAATGTTAAACTAATCTCCTTGTGAACTTCCTTTTGCACACTATCTGTTCTCATTTTGTCTGTGCATGAGCTACAAAACACAAATGCATAACTGAAAAAACCTGCTGTCTTACCATTTTCCTACTGCATTTCAAAACATCACAGCTATTTTCCTTGTACTACATTTTGCTGTATAAGGACACTAATTAAACCACAGTTCTTCCTGCTGTTGCCATCATGTACATCCTCTCAAATGAGATAATGAAAGTATGAGAGTTAACATGTTACTTAATTGGAGAAGCTGTAGGGACAAAAATCAAAAGCCATGCTAAAGCACATTGAATGATAGCAGTATCTCAGAGCCATTTGCAGGAAAAATTGAGAGTGATATAAACTAAAGTGCACCTTGCTCTTCTTAAGTCTAAGGGAAAATAAATCACTTGGATTTTTGAACAAATTTACTTTCTTATGGGCAGGAATGAATGCATTCAGTAACAAAGCATGTCGTGTCTTCTGTTTTCTGTTGCCTAACCCAGAAACTCACAGGCTTGATTGATGAAAAAGGTGTTTTCTTAATAGACAGAGTACTCTGTAACTATTGTAACATGAGAATAGTTGCCTCTTTCTTTCCCATGTATCACCTTGCTCACTTCCTTACCATATTCTTTCTGACTAGCACTACTAATGTTAAAAGATCTGCTCTGTCATGAAGTAAATTCCATAATGTATTCTGCATAATAGTATATGGAGAAAGAGGTAAGTGACAACTGATGTCAAGAGCATTCTTAAAGACAAAAGGTTTTTTACTTGCTTCTTCATTTTCTGACAAAGCTCCGGGATCATAAACCATTCACTGAGATGCTTCCACAGCGCCATAAAATTAGAGAACCATGGAGTCATAGAACAGTTTGGGTTGGAAGGAATCTTAAAGATCATCTTGTCCCAAACCTCCTGCATGGGCAAATACATCTTCCACTAGACCGGGTTACCCACAGCCTCATCTAGTCTGGTCTTGAATATCTCTAGGTATAGGGAGTCCACAACCTCTCTGGACAACCTGTTCCAGTGCTTCACTACCCTTATAGTAAAGAATTTCTTCCTAATATCTACCCTCCTTCGGCTTAAGGCCATTTTCCCCTTGTCTTCTCACTATGTGTCCATGGGAAAAGTTCCTCTTCAGCCTTTTTGTAGTCCCCCTTCAGGTACTGGAAGGCACTATAAGGTCTCCCCGGAGCCTTGTTTTCTCCAGGCTGAACAACTCCAACTCCCATTCTGTCTTCAGAATGTGATCAACTTAGTTGCCTCCTCTGGACCTGTTCCAACAAGTCCATGCCTTTCCTCTGCTGGGGACCCCAGAGCTGGATGCAGAACTCCAGGTGGGGTCTCACCAGAGCAGAGTGGAGGGGCAGAATGTCCTCCCTCGCCCTGCTGCCCATGCTGCTTTAGATGCAGCCTGAGATACAAGTGAAATTCTGGGCTGTGAGCACACACTGCTGAATTGTGTTGAGCTTAGGAAAAGACTTCATCTGTTGACATTCTGGACACCTTATGTCAATAGGGTGTGTTTCTCTTAAAACTATTTCTAACTTTTCAGTTAAAAATCTCACCTAGAAAATCTGAGATGACCAAATTTCCAGTACATATAAACAATATATTTGAGTTTTTGAAATTACGTGCAAGAGTTGTAATCCACCATAAAACTCTTCTCTTATTAGGCGCTGAAGACTCTCTCCTCCAATATATGACTGGAAAAACTTTGAAGATTTTCAGGAGGTGCAGTAGTATTTACTTCCAATGGAAAATAGCCTGGCATATTTTGTTAATTCTCTCAAATTAAGTTAATTTTCAGTTTTAAGCAAGAGCTACTTGACAAATGTGTGTTTGTATGGTTGGGTTTTTTTTTTGTTTGTGGGCATCACTAGTGAATTCAAATACCCTAATGCTTATTTAATTTACTGCTGTAATCAGGAATACTTCCACTGTAATTCCATGCTATTCCAGTTGTATTAATTAAAATCTTACCAGGGTGGAATGTAAGGGGCAGGAAGCAAGCCAGTCTGCCAGTGCTTGAAAAAAAGTACTTTCTACCCCATGACTTGGAGCAGCCTACATAGCTATTTGCTGTAGCCCTTAGGGTTTAATTATGTCCCTTATGCCCTTCCTAACAGCAACAATCCTTACTATGCCTTGTTGGAAGCAGTACAGGGGAAGAAGAGAAAGTCCCTATCGTGTAAGGACATTTTCAGAGTTTCAGCCTACGATTGGTACTCATCAAATTACTTCTTCCTTATCTTCTATTTCTTCATGTACAGTAGACCTCAACCAGGGAGAACTGGTTCTGTTTTTTATTCAGGCTTTGGTAATTCCTTACACAATTTATCATACAACAGAACAACTGCTTCCATATGTTACTAGTAACCCATTTCCTTGCAGTTTTTTATCTGTATGAGCAAATGCCAAAACATTCCCATGGGGGTGTCTTTGTTTCAATTAATTTATCATATTAAAATGGAGGTTGAAAGGAAAAAAGTTTTAAAACTCAGTGTGAAACTCTGTTCCATGCATTTCTTTATTTAATCCATGTTACTGGAAAATAGTTTGGTACTTCAAAAATAAAAAAATGCTTTCCCTATCTGTTAATAAATTTCAGTGAATCTTTGAAGACAGTTGTAAAGCTGGAGCAGTTGCAATATATTGCAACTTAATTTTAATACCTTTACACAGCAAGTGAAGCAGTTTTATGATTCTTTTACTGTCCTGTTTTATATCCTCTACTATACTTCAAGGTGTTTCTAATGTGTACTTTGCTCTCATTTTGAAATATTATTTTTGACTGTTCCCATTTTTCTTTCAGTGCCGTTCAGTTCCATAAGGGCCAAATGCTACCACACTTGCACTGCAGTGGGACTGCTCCTTCAAAAAAGAACTATTTGGCATAATTATGATAAACTGTGCCTGACTGTTTAAACTTCATTATGTTCTAAGTGCTTATAGAGGTAATAGTTGCTTACTCACACACTTCTTTGAATTTGACTTGGGGCTATCTTATTATGTTATGACCTATCAGCTGGGAACCTTGACCTGTATGTTGGTTACATTTTTAATTGCTAACATATTTTGTTAATTGTTCACCTACAGAGAACAGCTACCTAAAATCTCCTCCTTAATGAGCTCATTACAATGCTGTAAGCTTTGTAAATGGTGACCATTACATATGTGACAAATAAAGAAAGCTTTCTTGAGCTGGATTAAACCAAACTCAAACCAGTCCTTCCATATGAAGGACTTTTGTGCCTTGCTTGGGAAAAATATGTCCAAGATTAAGTATAAATAATATTAATAGTCATGCTATTGTAGTATATTTTAAGGCAGTACCAAGATCCAATACCAAAAGTGGCTTTTACCTCTTGTTGTACAATATACGTATATTATATATCTGAGTTTCTTCAGATATAAAATAACTCCATGTTTTTTTTCAATAAATCTCTCAAATTTTGGGTAAAAGCATAAGGTACTGATTAATAAAATAATTTCATGTTTGTCTAAGGATTACTGATGGAAGAAATCCTTAAAATCTCTCTCTCTAAAGAGATTTTTGCCCATTGTATATAAACAATTCAAAAGGGCAACATCAATTCACACCACTAGTTCTGTTGTTACAAGGTCCACAGAACAGAATCCAAAGGACTACAGAATATGGTATCAGTCCCCTGACCAGGAAAAAAAGAACTGAACACACTTTGTTGATAAAGATTAGAAAGGCAAATATAGGTAATAATGATCAGCTTCAGTTCTGATGAGTCCGCCCAAACACTTCCTGGACAGACTAGAAATGCAGCTCCCTAATGCTTGGAATCCTTGCTTCAACTGAACCACTCATAGAACACAATGGAAGACTTTTTTCTTTGATTTAAGCCTAAACTCATCTGCAAATAAGACAGGGTAAAACAGTTTCTGTGTGGATAAGGAAAAGATGATATAAAAATGAAACTATAAGTATGAAACTATAAGAAGATTATTTTTCAGTCACAGGAAGTCACTAGGGTTTAGTTTTTGGACTGGTGTTATGCAGGGCTTTTGGTTTTTCTCTTTTTTGATTTATCACTGCACAAAGAGGTGGGCTATCCTACTGAAGGTTTCTAATGACACATTTCTGCAGCCATTACCAGTATTCATGTAGGTCTGGCTATTGTACCTTGAGGACTAGGGGAAAGGGATGTAATACATTAATACCAAGGGCAGTTTCACTCAGAGGCCATGACATGAATGGACATGAGAATGGGAAGAGAGGTAGATCTGTGCAAAGTGAATACAGGGTGACTGTGAGTCACCAGCGTGATAATGAATCCGGGACGTAGCTGAACTATAGATCGTGATAGGAAATGATTAATGCTGTTGGACACGCTTCTACTATGACTCATGCAGAATGCAGTCTATACTTCTGATGGCTCTGAGTCCACAAAGGTGAACTCAGATTGAAATAGACAGAGCTGAAGACTGAAAAGAAGCAGTTTACTTTAAAAAACAGAGACAAGCAATAAAAAGATGGTATGTTTTCCTCTCTGCTTATATAACAGGACATGAAGGAATTAATATTAGGGCAAACTAGCCATTTAAGAAAATTGATATCACTCTCGCAAAGGAAATTGGATATAAAATAGCTGTGAAAAAGTTCAGGTTAGAAATCAGAATGAAGTCTCTAACTGTGATGAGGGCTGGTGACGTTCCTTCACATAGACTTAACTGGAGCAATAATCCTCTGAAATGAGGATCATTAAATATGATGGTGTGATAATGAAGGTCTGGATACACAACAAAATAGCCCTTCTAGTACTTATGGTTCTTGATGAGAATTCCTAGATATTCTGTGCAGGCTACATAAGCAGCTGTAATTGGTTGAAAGGTGTGCCTACAGCTATGCAGGCAAGAAATGCTGTGTTTGCGTAAGTAGGAAACTCAGGAAGTTAAGTCATGAAAGAGATCTTAACAAAGAGATCCAGTACAACCGAGGTCAATGCACAAGGATGCAAAACTGGTGCATCTGTGAAAATAATAAAAATTACAAGGATAGAGCAGAAAATGAAAGACCTAAGAGTATAAAGAAATCAAGTACGGCATGTGCAGGAAGTTTATCAGGGAACTAGTAGGTGGGCATAACTGTTGAGAAGTAAAGGGAGCCATATTAAAAGAGAATTATAAACAAGTAAAACTTCATTAAACAGGAAATTGTATCAAAAACCTTATCTTAGTAAAGAGTGGAGTAAGTAGAAATTAGACTTATCAGCAAAACTTCTGGAGAAATTTGAAATTAAAGTGGTAGAAGTATAAATAAATTTTCCCAATAAACAGAAGATAAGGTGACTGTAGAGTTGAAGAGAACAACTTATAAAAAAAACCCAGCATGATTAAAAAGGGAAACACTAATGGTCATTATTGTTAAGCAATTTTCTAAAATGTTGCAATGGGGAAGTTTGCTAAGGATTTTGTATTGTCCTTTTTATAAGAAAAATTCAATGTTAGTCTGGACTAGGTGATGCCAGACTGGGACTGATACTGGGAATGACAGTATCATGAGAGGACCACGGCACACACCAGAGGAAGCCAATTAATCTCAGTGATTATATGAGACTCTTGGTAAACCAAGAGTGAGAAGTGATTTTAAAACAGTGACTGCTCAGCTGCTTTTTAGATGTCAGGGCTGCTACTTACACAGCTTAATGGGAAAAAAATCTCCAAACAATCGAATCTAATCTACATTAGTCTTTTCAAGGAGTTTGCAGATGAAAAAAACCAACAACCAAACAGGGGAAAAATAATAGAAAATACAACATTGTCTCTATCTCTACACACAGTTCCACACACTATGAATGCTGCAATCTCTTGCAGGGGCTTGTGTAGGTCATAAGCATTTCTGCAGCACTGCTGCTTCTTTCCTGGTATGGCAGATGCAGCTGTTTAGTCTGAGCTGTGACTGACTACCCGGCTGCAACTGAAGTGTGGGGCTGTGGAGCAAGAGGGTGGCCAGGGATCCATTGTCTTTTAGCCATGGGAGAAGCAAAATGATCCTTTCTTGAAAATGCATGCTCTGTATTATATTTTAGAGGGTTTGGCCATGTCTTAGGTAGACCAACATGATAGCAGTGGATCAGGACTTTCCAGTGTCTTTTGAACTACATTACTGACCAGCTACAGTCAATTTAGGCCACAAACTGGTATTTGACTATACTTTGAGTATTATACAGGCAAGATAAAGCTGATGTTTTCCTGGGTATGCTATTGGAATGTATTTTTTTTTTAAAATAATAACATGTATTTGCAGAAGGCACCACTGAAAATATTGCAGACAGGGTAGAACTAAACAGTTTTTTAATTGAATTCCTTTATAATGCTAAGGAGAACATGAACAGGTAGATAAGATACAAAAATTTCAAGCTTGCCAGTCAATGTCCAACAACTGGAAGATATTTAGAGGAAAGAGTTCCCTTTGGGCAGAATATTCTTCTGTGTAATTTATTATGCCTTCTCTTAAGAAGTCTATTTGTTGTGCTATTAAAAAAGCCTGATTGTGTGCTGCCTTGGAGATAAGATACTATTATTTGCACCTCTGAAAAGTAAAGAAGCACAAAAGAGCATGCAGTGTTTGCCCTCACTTTGGTCAATGGCAAGAGTTTTCTTTCACCAGTTACAGGGAATCAAGTCTTGGAGCTCCAATTAGGAACCCATGGCTTGATGAAGTATGATAACTTCAACTTTATAAGTGAAAATAAAAAGCCAAAACTGGAAAATAGACTAATAAGATAATGTCAGTGCATATTTGAACCACTAGTAAAAATGCATATGGGAGACGTCACAAATGCCACTAACCCTGATAGGAGGAGCTTAGAAATGTTTGCAGATTCATATCTATGTTTTCACAGAAACTATGGAAATGAAAAGGCTCATCATCTTTTAATTTTCTAAATTATTTTATGAGTCCTTGGATTTCATCCAAAGATACATGGAAAAAATCCAGCAGAGAATTATTATCGTTATTATAGGTCGATTCTTGATTTCTCTGGGTGAGACGTTGTGTACTGTGCACGTGCGGTAGGTTTTGTGATTGACTGGAACAGTGAACAGCTGCAAAAATAATTTCAGCGTTTTCAGAGACTGGATTTTACACTATCAAAGTTAATGGAAATGTAATTATTCATTTAAAATAGTGTTGAAATAACTGCATAAATCCTGAAAGTTAGCAGTATTTTAAATAGGTAGTTTCAGATTTTTGTTTTTGCAGTGCTGTATTTTCAAAGGCGGTAAATCTATCTTGCATTGTTCATTTCAGCTGGAAGTAATGCAAAAAAATCTAGACCTAAGGTATTAAAATGTTTCCTTTGATAAGAAAAAATCAGTATTGATTAAAAGTAGGTTTTGTTAGAGATAATTTGAAAAAAAAAAGTGGAAACCCTACTTCGGAAAATTTTTTTAGGTGTCTACAAATATTATAACTTGAAAATTAATTGTCCAGTATCTCTTCTTTATTACTTTTAAATTAATTTTTTCTTTCTTTTAACCGGTCTTTCTGTCTTCATTTCTTTGAATAACTGAGAAAAAACATATTCTGTTGAATCACATCTTCCAAAGCAGTCATGATGGTCTTGGAAAGCAAGAAATAATTCACTGAATGCTGCAAATTCCACTGAAGGATTTAATCTAAGTTACTGCATTTTTACAAGGCCATAAACCCCAACTTCTTAAAGTATCTTTCATTCTTTGAGTCAAAGAAAGTGCTTCCAGCTGCCACATCATAGTTGCTAATTTGTTTTGTCGTTCTCATCAGATAGATTAAATGCCACAGTCCCTTTTCCTGGATCTCAAAGGAAGCATCTGAAAAAAATCACAGGATGTTTATACTGTGCAACTGTTTCTTAATATTGTAGAAAGCTTCTAATTCAGTGATGCTCAGCTTGAATTTAAACCCAGTTTACCTGGTAGCCAGTGCAACCCACTTTCAAACCAGGTGTAACATGTACTGGAAGGGAGGCGTATATTAAACTTTTTCTCTAATACTGTTTCTAGACTTAGGTAGATGAATTCCAAATGTTAAATGTTAAAATGTTAAATAATAATTTGATAAATAATGTTGATAAAATTTATAGATCACAAAATTGCCCTGTGCACAGTTACTTC
This sequence comes from Aphelocoma coerulescens, assembly GCF_041296385.1. Lineage (NCBI taxonomy): Eukaryota > Metazoa > Chordata > Aves > Passeriformes > Corvidae > Aphelocoma > Aphelocoma coerulescens. The sequence continues at coordinate 69,193,110 of NC_091015.1, read as the reverse complement.
TTTTATGCCATGAAGTGTCTGCAGGTATTCTTCCTTTACTCTTTCTGTCTCTTCTTTAAAATATATTAATGTACTTTTCCTTATTAACAGCAGTGAAAGTAGACAGTTTCATCTCTGGGTCCATCACAGAGTAGTTTATCTGAGAAGCACTTCATGTTATCTTTCCTGATAGTTGAAATTTCTTTCACATCAGAATCAAACTAAACTTCTTGTCCATTAGGAGTTTACAAACCTTGCTGGATTGTATTCTGCTCCTCAGTCAGGTGAAACACCTAGTCATGCTAGACATTTAGATGTGATTAAAGCTTCCAATTCTACTTTGTCATGGGGGCACAATTCATTTTGTAGAACAGTTTTTGGATCTCTTTTAGACAAGTAAAGGTAAACTTTAGGAAATGGAAGTGCTATCATTATGTGAATTTGTAATACTGTCATAATATATTGGGGACATTACTTCAGAATAATGAACTGTAAAAATAAACATTAAGGAGTGAATTTGGAATTAATCTATCTCTATCAATTTCCACAAATATAATTACTCATAATGCACAATCTTGATAAAATATATTTTATACACATAGCCAGAAAAAAAAATTTCAATCAGTGTAGGTGCAAATATGAACTCAAACATTAATCTAAGTTCCAATTTCATCTCTGTCCAAAGCTGTTTCATTGAACTTCATCAGTTGTGGTGTTTTCCTTTTGCATATGTCTATGTTTATAGACATATTTCTGTTAATCATATGGCATTCTATCTGCCTGAAGAGTTAGCTAGGCAGTAATCTTAAAACAAGTACAGTCTGGTTTTCAGATTTTGCTTGGGCCAAATATAAAAATGAAAAGAGGCTTCTCTAGAGCCCATTCATGCAATAACTTTCCTGTCCATGGCCTGCATCCTTAAACTAACAGAGTAGAAGAATTTATTGCTGATAGTATTAAAATCTGGTACAGATAATCAGTGGGTTGGAGTTAAAGGGGACAGAGACAGATAAAACAGAACTGATTCACTGGGAGAATGAGACTTTTAAGAGGAGACAATGTTATAACCAAAATCAGATTGATTTCCCAGCATTCAAAACTGGTTATGATTGTAAAGGGGATAATTCTACAGAATATTAATTTTTAGCTGGACATTGTTTTTTTTCCAAATGCCTAGTTCTGAAAAGTCTTCACAGGTTTATTTTAAATTTTTAACTTCTTGTAGTCATGGCTTATCTGCTAACATAAGAGTAGGAAAAACAGACTTTGGTTGGTAAGACTAGCTCAGCAACATTCATTTTTAGGGATAAGGAGCTAATCCCTTCTCTGTGAGGTGATAAATTAGTTGATAATTCACTGACTGGAAATTCAAGGAATCAAGAATGACTAGTAGGAAAGACTTTTGAGAAGCTAAATGCCAGAATTTGTACACATGGAATAGTAGCTAGTTTATTTATCTTAATTTAATTTCCTCTCTCTTCTTCTTTTTTAATGCAAGCCCAAGGGATTTTATAACAAAGAGAGGAAACTAACTGAGAAAACCCAGAGTGTTTGTTTTTGTGAAGTGTTATTCATCTCTTGATTACATGACACAGATGACATAGAAAACTGCCGTGGTTTAGTCAGCTTCACTGAATGCAGTTTGTTTTCATGTCTGATTGCTTTTGTATTAATCTCACGTTTTAGCTGTGTTCTAACATGTTTTCAAGCCTTGTCTGCAAACACTCAGGAACGTCTACATTCATGCTCATTACTGGCATAGAGGCTATGGTCACTTTTCCTTTCATGTTTTCTATTCTGATGAGACCATGAAGGTTCTGTAGCTTAAGGAACCACATTATTGTGGGGCTGCTGTAATGATGGATGGGGCTTCTAACATTGTCTGTGTAGATGCAGCCAAGGCAAAAGCTGACAGTTCAGGAGTGGGGCCCTTAAAACACTCTAAAAGGTAACTAGTAAATGTTTGACTAGGACAAATACTTGGATGGGAAGAAAAACAATGGTCTTTCAGTAAACTAACCGGGTCTAAGATCTCTTCATGGTCATAGAAAATATTCTTCCACTATGGCTTAAGAGTCTGGAATTCTTAATGAACCCATCAGTTCTTGTCCAAGCTAGTTTTGAGCTAAATTGTGTTGGTATTGTAACAGCTTCAACACAGCTGATGTTCAAACCAGGAGAAACTTGGTGGCTTTTACTAAAATTTTCTTCCTGAAGTGAAACTCACGTTTTCAACACAAAGCTGTGCAAGTAAAGGCACAAGTATTGGGTCAGTTTCACAAAGTACCAGGGTTCAGGCCATCTGGGACACATCATTACTTAAGATAAACTGAAGGACAAGCTCACAGAAATCCCAAGAAAGTCAGTTAAACCACCCATGCTTACTTATTATCAAACACTTCTGCCTCTTCCTCCTATTTTTTGTTCCATCTTTCTTTGTAGACTTGATTTCTCTCTGTTCTTCTCTCTGTTTTTTTATTTTCTTTTATCTGATACCTAACAAATGCACTATAAATATAGGTTGCCACACGTATTTGCAGTCTTAGTTGTGTTTCTGTCACTCTGAACAGTCTGTTTTTTCAGTCTGGTTGTGCCATCTCTCTGTCTCTTTAGATTCACTCATGGTACTCAGTAATTTTCCCTCCTTCTAATTATTGGCTAGTTTAATAGTTTGACCACACCATACCATTACATGTTTTGCTATGATAGATACCATATACAGTTTGTCTTTAATAACAGATTTTACAGATCATTGTAACATACAAATTTTATGGTGCCTTATACAAAAGAAAGCAGCCTGTTGCAGAACCATTCTCCACAAACACATATTTGAAAGAACCACTAAAGCCTCCATTCCTTCAGAAAGCCTCTGAATTGTGAGAAATCCTTATTAGGGATTTTTTGAAGGAAAGGCTCAAAAGGGATCTCCCATGATATAAGCTTCATTCTGTTCCTGCTGCAGGCTACATTATCAGAATATTCTTCATAAATTTAAAAAGAGTTGTCTTGAGACTAGTTCTTCTTTCAGCATCCTTCTCACATTTTCCAATAAGCCTGTTAGTAAACTGATTATTTTTAAAGACAATTATTAGGAGGCTGGATGTGTATTTTTAGATACCGAAATAAACCATAATGTTATACATTTCCAGGACTTCCCCCATTTCTTTTCAGTCTTGCACTTAGTGCTTTGCACAGAACACCACCTTTTCCTAAATAGAACTTGTTAAGAGAAGATAATCCAAGGAAGGATATAAATGTCATGGAATATTGGCTTCACGTAAGTTAAAACATGCTGGATAAAATCTGAAGATTGACCTTTTTTTATTATTCTATAAGTGTCTGTATCCCATGCATCAGACTGTGGTCTGATCACAATGAGAGCAAAAAGTTTGTGTGGAGTCAAAACTGCCAATTAACAACAGCTGTTGTTCAAATTGTTTCTCCATTTCATTTCTGATTAACTATTTTCCTGTTTCCTTGCAGTTTTCCACTTGTCCCACAAAGTCACTCGGGTGGTTCCAGAAAGTGCTCTGCTGATTGTCCTTGGTCTTTTCCTCGGTGGCATTGTATGGGCAGCAGATCACATTGCCTCCTTCTCCCTGACACCAACTGTATTTTTCTTCTATTTGCTGCCCCCCATTGTTTTGGATGCTGGATATTTTATGCCAAATAGGTTGTTCTTTGGAAATCTTGGCTCCATCCTTTTGTATGCTGTCATTGGGACAGTCTGGAATGCTGCCACAACCGGTTTATCTCTCTATGGTGTCTATCTGACAGGAGTAATGGGTAAGTTTGATCTATGAAGGCACAATTATGAATGTCACTGTATATGCTGTTAGATGGGTGATAAGTTACAATTTAACAATTCTTTCCACTAGAAAAATTCAATTTTAATGGGAGCAGTTTGTAATACCTTTGTCAAATTTAAGAATGACCTGAAAAATCTTACCTAAGGAAAGCAAAAAAGCCACTTGAATCCATGTCTCTTATATTGTCCTGCTCTAAACACGTGCGTACACTCTCAGGATAAAGCTCAGGATTCCTACTGCTAATGGACATTTGAACAAAAATACACACTGAAGGGCTGAATTATTTCTCCTGTGATAGAAACCGTAAAAGTTACTGTGAAATGAAACTGTCTTCCTGAAGTCAGCTTTAGTATTGTGTGTTATAGTTATTATTACTTAATTTTTATTGTTATTCAATAAAATTAATATAGTGTTGTTAATGTATTTAATGTTATTTAATGTAATTGTTATTTTATAATAAGTATTACTTAATATTAAGTGGCTACTGAGCGGGTATATATGCATGACCCATCTACACATCTCTTTTGCATCTTCTTAGTCTGGAAATTGTAACTGAAGATTTAGAAGTTTTACAGAACAAAGTAGCAGATGTCTTACTAAAAAAAAAAAAAAAAAAAAAAAAAAAAAGACATTTTAAAGGGAGCAGTCCAAATGGGCTTGAAAGGGAGAGCGACACACAATTTCCTATGCCACAAATCCAAAAAGTGAGGGTTTCCAATTGCTTGTGCTTTTCCCAGAGAAGCTGTGGATGCCCCATCCCTGGAAGTGTTCAAGGACAGGTTGGATGGGGCTCTGAGCAACCTGATCTAGTGGTAGTGGAACTGGAGGGTGTAAGAAGTCCCCTCCAGCACAAACCATTCTATGACTCTAAGACACACTCTGTCTTAATTACACTGTGATATAAGGGCACAGGGCTGCTGGAAGAGGCACAGAACAGCAGTACTTAATCTCCACAGACTTTCATTTAAGACTCATGTTATGTAATTGCAGATGTTTGTAATATAGACAGCTACGATAGATACATTTTAGATATTTACCTTATTATAATTCTTATTTTAGAAGCAGCAATATTTTCTTTAGAAGACACAAAGGTGACAGCTCATATGCAAGCACCCTTGACTTTTATAGGTAGATAAGAGGTTTACTGTGCTTTAAGCAATATATTTCAACCACAATATCACATTTATAATTAAAATAAGGTTTTCAGGAAGAATATATATGACAGGGATATTGCTACTGCAGATTGGAAAATTATTTCTTTATTTAAATATCCAAGATGCTTGGAACAATTTAAAAAATATGACCAAAAGTATTTTCTGAAAATCCTGTTCTGGGAAATAAAATGTATAATAATTACTTTAAAAAATATGTTGCTATAAGTCATTTAAGTGAAAGGATTCATTTCCTTACAACATGTGAAGTGGAAAAGTTGACTGTTTAAAAAAAAAAATTATTTTAGGTGAAAAAATCACCTAAATTATTCTTCTCAATCTGTAAACAATTCTTGACTAACTGCAAAAGCTGGATTTGATGGTTACATTTTCTGCTTCATCAGTATGCAAATCTTTTAGTGACAGTGTATACTAGACCTCTGAGCTTACAGCTACACAGGAGAATCATCCCCTACCACAGGTCACAGCTAAAGCTCTACAAGAGAAATATGGGGATGTTAATAAAGGCAAACAATAAACTGGCATGCCTGGAGAACTCGAATGTTTAGAAAGTGCACTATTGGTATACTGTGGGGACCTGTCTTTGTCATGAAGACCTACTACAGTTCTAGTTTCAGCAGTGAAAAAGGCCAGACTAGGCTGTCCCTGATTCAAACTATGTCATTCTCCAGCAAAGCTGAGCAGGAGTCTAAAATATCTACATGACACAGACTTACTAATCCAGTAAATCAGTTGTGTTGACCTCCAAGAGGTCAACAAGATCTAACCACCACACTTTGAGAAAAACCTTGCTGTTGTTACTTGCTGAAGATAGGAGAATGCTGATTTACTCAGTTTCTAGAAGAGTTCACAGTACCTTCTGGTTGAAGTTCTACGGCATATTTTCATTTCTATTCCACTTGTTCTACAACTGAAGTGAATAATGCTAAAAGTAATGCCATTAAAATGTAGAAATGTAAATCCACTACAGACTAAGATGAGCTAAAACCAAATGATTTCTAGCTTCACCATTCAATGGGCCTGTAGTACTGTCCATCAGAATAAGAGTGCATAATCTAAACTGGATTGCATAGCTTTCCTACATAAAGAAACATAAAAGCAGCTCTTTGTTGGCATTCAAGACCCTTGCAGATATTATAATTTGCAGAAGGAAAATGGAGAAAGTGATAATGACGAAGAAATCCTTCCTTAGAAGTGAAATAAAAATATTAGCACATTAATTGTTAATCATCAACCATATCAGTCTGCTTCCACAGAATAGGAAGAATTACGTAATACTAGATCTTCCAGGCTGATTGCAGTGAACTGTTCACCGTCTGCTGGAGAACTAACACATACAGTATTGTGGTTATGACTAATGCTTAGAACAGGTTTTCCTGTACAATCTAGGTCATAGTTGCAACATGCTGAGTGTGTCTAAAAGTCTTAAACTGGGCCCAGTGAGCTTATATTGACCAGGTGTTACTGATGAGCTGGAAGAAGCCATGGTACCAATTGAAAATAACTTCTGTTATTAGTCTAAATGAAAGCCTGATTTAGAAACTCCAGGCCTCTTGATAGCTTTGCAGGAATTATAGATGTGTCCTAATCTCCCCATAAATAATTACTTACTAGTTTTGCAAATCTTCAAAGAATGTACCAATGATTATAATTGCTAACACATAAAAGATAAGCGATGTCCGTGAGCCAATTTATTTTCAAACCTTGTGTTCTATTATACCCTGATATCTGATAGTTACTGTCATTGGGCTTGTTCCTTTCTCTAGGCCTGCCTGAGAAGGACAACATTTGGTGGAAATGTTGCTTAGATTTAGGTTCAAGGCTGGTCTCACAATTTTTGGAACAGACTTAAGGTCACTGCCTCAACCCCACACTCACGCTAAAACTGATAGGCTCAGTCCTTGCTCACAGCCCAATATGTCCAAGTGTGAACAAGACTATTTATATTCTTGAAAAAAATAAGGTAGTTATATGCCTGTGCAAACTATGAACTTCTGTTTTCAGGGCTGTACCAAGATCCCTGCAAACTATATAGAAAATGTTGTCAATATTCTGATTGGCATATAGCAGCTAAGAGAATATATATATCTGCAGCTTCACCAGATTACTGGGCTTTGTCACATATAACAGGGTGTTGTCCACTCATCTCTCTGACTACCCATATAAGTATCCTTTTCTTGAGTAAATAAGCCTGTGCTATTTTGTATAAAAAAATTTGGAATCTGGTTTCTGTTTCAATTACATTCTAAGCACATTTTGAATTTGGAAAATTATATTCCAGAGTTCTTTCTAGAGGAGTGGCCATATTGTTCTGGAAGTACATTACAGGCAATATTGATCTTGTGGCTACAGCTATTGACTGTCATTGTCTGACTCATGCTTCCAAACCATTTAATTAGATGAATTTCTTCTTTACCTGTAGAAATCATGCCTGATAATTCTAGGCATGGGGCTCTGCATTGTGTTTTAATGAATGAATTCTCAACCTGTTCTTTGCTCTTCCTCATATAATTTTTGGCACCATCACTTCTTAATGAACCTTGTTTCCTCCTCCATCCATTAACAAACAAAATGGGAATTTTACTTATCAGAAATCTTTTCCCCAGAAAAAATGACTGGGTTACCACTCTTGATTTCATGAAGAGGATAGATTTTGCAAGGTGTTTAGGAAGTTGAGCAAAGCGTTTTTTGTGGGTCTGCCTTTTCTGATACTTTTAAAATGACAGTGAATGTTTGTCTTGGTCTGTTTGCATAACTGAACAAAATAACCTTAATAACTAAAAGAAGGTTAAAAAAAAATACTGGTTACACTGTCACCAGAGTTTTGTAGTTTAAAAACTTTTGAAATCATTGCCAAAATTCCTAACAGGCTACAACACAAATATGTTGAGGTACATTTTGGTCCTTCGTCTATTTTTATGGTCCACTTGCAGACAATTTAACAGCCTCATGAATCCTAATTTGGGAACAAGTTGCTTAACCACATCTATCAGTGAGTAAGGAGGCCACAATTGGTGTTCAGCTGCACTGAGTTCAGTTAAACATCGCTGTAGCAGTTCTTAGTGACTGAAAGTCAAATTTGACCCATGATATGAAATATTTTGGAACATTTACTTCAGAAGTCCTGGTAGGGTCCTCTTAACATCTTGTGAGTTCTCTGTTATCCTGGGATAATTTAGTCAACTTAGACAAAATCATACCACACACAAATAGAAAGCCAGTTTAAATCTGGAACTGTCTTGCCACAAGAACAGGCCAGTACTGGTCCTGCTCCCAGAAACAACTTTGATCCACATGGGCCAATGCTTAATCCATCAAAATTTGTAGGATATAACATGACTCAGTGCAGAATACTTTAAAGTAGTCATTGTAACACGCTTTCCAGTTGATACCTTGACATCTTTATTTTCCAGTATTTGGCATTATCTCTAATATCCCAGTCTGTCATTACTATTGATAATACAGAGATGATTCTGCTTATAATTTGTTTGCTTTGGTTTTGAAGGTAAACTGAACTCTGGGCTGCTGGACTTCCTCCTCTTTGGCAGCTTAATTGCCGCTGTGGATCCTGTAGCTGTTCTGGCAGTGTTTGAAGAAGTCCATGTCAATGAAGTTCTGTTCATCATTGTTTTTGGAGAATCACTTCTGAATGATGCTGTAACTGTGGTAAGTAAATTATATATCCCAAAGTCACCCAAACTCTAGGGGATTTCTTCTGAAGTGCATTTTCCCCTTTAAAGAAACACTTTACTCATGGGCTATTTTAGAGTAGTCATGGTGTTTTCTGTCTTGCTTACAAACACTGTATTGGGAAGATTAGATGTTGGAGCATGAAAGCTATTTGGAGCTGGTAAGTGACACAAAACACACAGTCCTGGGTTGGACACTTCAAATGAAGTTTCAGGGGTACATATTGTATTTGCCTTTGCTGTTTAAGTAGGGCTTTCATGACTTAATGAAATTAGTTCCAGGGATTTTAAGCCTTCTTTTGCTATTATTTTTTAAGGCACATACTCTTTATTTATGTTATGCCCATAATTTATACGCATACCTCAGCCAGTGAGAGAGAATACTCTTTAAAGTGTTTATGCCTGCTCCCTCAGTTTTTCTTTGATCAGATGTTTATCAAAAAGCTATATAACAAAGAGCCAATTTGAAAAAAAATTGTGTGACATTTTAGAAAGTTTCTGGTTTGTTGCTGTTTTTTTTTGCAAACATTTTTTTAATTGAGAAAGTCTTTAATAGACTTAAAAGAATCATAGATTTCTCCTGATATTTTTATTTCAATTGAAACAACTTTTCACACAATTTTTTTTCCCCAGAATAAAACAGTCAATAGTTTTGTAGTGCCATGCTAGCGGTCAGGGACCAGGAAATCCTAAGGCAGAAAGATGCTATGCAACCAAGTTCCTGTGCAGCTTCAGTTCACTTTTGCATCATTTCCTCTTCCTGCTCCTGCCTGTCTGCAAGGGAGGGTAAGAAATGTTCATTAGGCTCAGTGACGTAACTTTTTGTAGCCAAGGAAGCAAGGCACTGCAAAGTCACTAGCAGAAGCCTAACTGTTCACATGAGTTTGAAAATGACTGTATGGCTTCCAGAGAAACCTAACTGCCCTTGGATATCAGTATCATTAATACTTTTGGGGTATTGCCAGAAACAAATATTAAAATAAACCTCTGGTGAACTCAAGTATCAACATCCCTGGCTTTCAGAAGGAAAGGAGTTTTTTTTACTGTGAAATGAACACAAACAGTCTACAAATAAAAGAAAGTTTGATTGTTCATTGAAGAAAAAACAGAAGAGCAAGTATGATCCAGAATTAGAAAGCTCAGCCTCTGAGGAAATTTGAAACAGTGGAGTTACTACCTTGAGAAAGGAAAGACTTGAAGACAGAAAAAAGTGGATGATATAGCATTCTTTAAACATAAATATGTAAAAGACTACTGTTACAGAAAAAAAGTAACCTGTATACTGTGACTGGGTGAATACAATAAGAATTATCAAGTTTACCTGCAACAAGGAAAGCTGAGAAAGCCATAGTAAAGTTCTTCTCCAACACTGGAGGAAATAAGAGCAGATTAAGTTGGCATGTGTCAAAAATAATGCTCTGTATCACACAATTTATGTATATGTAAACCTCCTTAGGCACAGGTATGGATAAGGTGAATTCTTTACTTTCAGCTCTATTACTGTTAGTCAGTTATTTTAAAAGTTTTAGCACAATTATTATATTCTCTTTTATGTTCAACTTATATATGTTCAACATATTTCAATTCAGTATCTTATTATTATCATCTTATTATTGTCTTATTAAGTATCTTATTTATCTTATATGTGATTAAATGAATCTTTCAAAGACCTGTATTTTACAGTGAGAAGTGCTTTAGAAAACACATCTATATGTAACAATCCTTCTTATACATAGGGAACATATTGAAGTAAGAAAGGTAATGTTGCGAGGCGTTTGTTTCTTTTTTTCTAAATTTTTGTTTCTTCTTAGGCCACTGCATTTCTTTTATTTTGAGAAAGTATAAAATCCGCAAAATCTTCTCCCTCCAGACAGAATTTCCTTCAGTCAAACACAGTTTCAGACTTCATAATGTTGAGGCCCCTAAGGAGATTATTTTAATTGGCTCAATTCAGGAGCAATTATTAAATTAGTCTACTTTTCCTTCCAGGTGCTGTACAACGTGTTTGAATCTTTTGTTGCAATAGGCGCATCGAATGTGACGGGGATTGAATGTCTCAAAGGCATAGGTGCGTAGAAGTGAATTCTGTATCACACAATTTATGTATATATGCAGTATTTTAAACAAAATATTATTATTATGCTATTGGCAACTGTTATTTTTCAGCCCTTTCCATTATTACTCATATTCACACACTTGTATGGCACAGACATATGTCTTAAGAAAATAAGTAAATATTCCTGAGTATTTGGGAAACGTAAACACATCTCTTTTCTTTTGAGGAGACTCAAAATACCGTTTCCTTGTATTTAATAGCATTTCCTTAGTTTCAGCCTGTGCTCTCCCTGCATTCCAGGAAAGTTGAGATTGCATATGGGTATTCTCACTCCTTATCACTGAAAACCATCAAGTAATGTTTGCCAGTAACTATCAAGAAATTCTGCCTAAAATTTTAGTCACTATTTCCCATTCCAAGCATTACATGAAACTAAATTATCTTATGAATAAATGTTTTAATAGTGACTTTGTCATATTCTAAAATTTGCTTTTGTAAAAACATTTGTTTACAGAACATGGAAAAAAACAGTACACAGAAATGTAGTGGGGTTTGAATAAAAGTAAAATGGTGAGGCTTAATAGAAGTAGCCTTATTTTTCTAAAGAATGATACATTCACATACCAAGTGTTCAAAAGCCTTGAGCCTAGAAATGTTCTCCAAAATTTTCTCTGATTTACTGGCCATTTGCTGTTCTCTCTCTGGAAGAGAACTAGTTCAAACCATTATATTTCTGCAGTTTAAGCTGTGTTAGGTGTTTTATTTTTCAGTGTCATTCTTTGTGGTGAGCCTCGGTGGGACACTGGTTGGCATTTTCTTTGCATTCCTGCTCTCATTGGTCAGTCGTTTTACCAAACACGTGAGGATCATTGAACCTGGATTTGTGTTCATCATTTCATACCTGTCCTACCTCACAGCAGAGATGCTTTCTCTTTCTGCTATCTTAGCGTAAGTCTCCTTTTATTACTGCCTATGAAGGGGATGAGAAGGGAATATGGTTTTTAAAAACATTGAAAGGAAAACCTAACTTATATGGGAACCACTATAGAATACGACACTCATTAAGTTTATGGTGGATAATACTATGTCCACACTGCACTAGATTATAGTGTGCAAATACTGTCATTCAGCCTTGAAAAGGAATGCAAGTTTTCCAGTACCTGCTGTGCAACATGAGAACTCCTTTGCAAAATACAGACATGATTCTTTCCTCTCTGTTACTAATAATACTTCAAACTTAACAGTTGTCCATTTGTACTGACAACTCTCCCTATAATTTGTAACTAAAGCAATATTTTTCTAAGGCACCGTGTGAATGTCACTATTGTCTGTTCTCTCGCTCTGTCTTGGCTGGCCATTAAGGTTTGCCTAAATGTTGCCTGTTTTGCCTTGAGTACCTCTGTGGTCTTTTTTCTCTTAGTATCCATCAATTCCACCTTTCTTCTCAGTTTTGCTTGTCATGTTTGTAGATGTTTGTATTCAAGGTCTGAAAATCTTTCTGCAAACAGATCATTAGTTTAAGATAATGTCTAATGGAAACGAGATTTAAAACTTTGCATTGAAAACAGTATGGTAATCTGAAGAGAATTAGTCTGTTATGTTCTAATGAAATGCTGTCTTCAGGCCTCTTGAGGTCATATCAGCATGTATGTTCGAGATATGCTTTTTACCTAGGGTAGACTCCATAAGTGCTCCTGAGTGTATCTTTTCTTAGGAATTAATGGTGGGGTTTTATCCCCATGTGACAGACAGATGGAAATAATATTTAATGCTGCAACAGATATTTTCTGAACAATTGCTTCTTTTTCTAGGATAACCTTCTGTGGCATTTGCTGTCAGAAATATGTCAAGGCTAACATATCTGAACAGTCTTCTACAACTGTAAGATACACCATGAAAATGATGGCCAGTGGAGCAGAAACTATTATCTTCATGTTCCTGGGTATTTCAGCTGTGGATCCAGCTATCTGGACTTGGAATACAGCTTTTATTCTGTTGACTCTGGTCTTCATCTCAGTATATAGAGTTATTGGTAAGGGGGTGAACTTCCTGTTCTTTCATTGTACTGCTGTTGCAATCACATATTCTTTAGCCCTCTCCCCATAAAAAATATTTGGAGTTCTAGGTTTGCTTCTTTTAAAACATTCTATTTGTTTCAGTTGAATTTATTGCTGGGTTTGGGTTAGAGTAGTAGAGTAAGCTCTACAGTAAGTTCCATCATATGCTGAAAACATAGCAGGATTTAATTTTTGATGATGTGTGAGGTTATGAGTAGCCTTTGTTGACCCAGCAAATGGTATTGGCAAAATCTCCCAGTAAAATAGACTTTGTTCTTTAACTTGCAGCCGAACAAAAGATGTGACTCCTGTCAGCCATATCTTTCCTTCAGCTCTTTCAATTTGGCACTAAAGAGATTGTCTTAAGCTAATGTTATGGTTGACTCGAGGTTTTAGACGCACAGTGATATCAGACCATACATAATTACACTGCAGGTTCTCTGGCTTAAGAAATAATTCTCAGGGACTGATGAAAATCTGAGCAAATAAGTCTGTGGCAGGTAGGGATCACCTACTGTCAATTCATGGGGTTTATATAAGTTTGCAAACATTTCAAAATACCAACTATGATTTGCCCAGCTACATAGTTCTGATGTAGTTTTGCTAAAATCGCAAAAAAGGTGTAGAACAAAGTACTTGTACAGAGTAACACATATGGCAATTTGGTGTATGTACATACACCTGGGAGTAAGTTAAACTAGTTTATTTGTCTGTTTGTCTCGACTTATATTCAAGTAACAGGTCACGCACCTATCTAGCTGGCAGTTTTCCTAGATTCTGTGTTCTTATTCTGTCTAGAAGCTCCTGAGCTGAATGAAGCTCCTTGTCCTCCTTTTCTAAACAGTCTGCAAGGATTGTTCATTTAGCTGCCTCTCAGTAACTGCCAATGTGCCTGAGGTGTTTAAAAGAGTTTTCCATGTCTTGTCTTTGACACTTTTTGTATTCCTGGAATGAGTGGTTAATAGTCCTGTATGTGATCAAGTAAATAGTAAATATTCAGCAATAACAGTAAGCACACGCTAAAGTAACTGATCTTAGAAACTGACAAATTATTTAATACCTGATGATATTGGGCCTTACATAATTGCAGCTCTCATACCTTGGAGGAGTCAGATTGGTGGCATTTCCAAGGTCCACTCCAGAGGAGGCCGTTCTTACAGTGACAAGACACTCTTCTCTTGGCACAAGTTCGAAGTTCTCTAATAAGAGAAGTATCTGTTTTGCACTGGTTAACAGCCCTGGCCTGCTGCAGTGGCACACACATGCTGTGCCAGTTGCAGGAGTGGTGAAGCTGTTTTCCCTCTCTATGCTGGGAGTTCCGGGATACATTGAGACAGCTAGAGCTTTAGATCTCCTGCAGCAGACAGCATCTCACCTGTAGGTCTGAAGACAGTGACATAACTAGACAACCTTTCATAAGACAATGACTTAAATTTCATTTTCATTGATTTGCAAAGGGTACCACACAAACTCCCAAAATCAGTGCTGTTTCAACCCGTTTCTGTTAACTGACCCTGTGCATATCACTGGTTACAGTGCTAGAAAATCTATTCTTTCTCGACTAATTTTGAAGGTCAGCACATGGCAGAACTCTCTCTGGAGTGCCTGTGCCAGAGGGCATCACTCTCAGAAAAGCTGCTGGCTCACAGAAGCAGCTTCACCTAATTCCTTTGGCTAGATGTAAAGAGAAGGCACAAAGTGGGCAACATAGTGATTGAGAGGGGGAAGTAGATGGTGTAGATTGGCATAAAGGCAGTCTGGTGGCACTATTTCTGTTACACACAGTCGGGATATTGGCATTCCATAATGTTATTTCTAGACATGCTGACATTTGCTTGTTACAGGTGTCATTATACAGACGTGGATTCTTAACCGCTACAGAACTGTCCAGTTGGAGATAATAGACCAGGTGGTGATGTCCTATGGTGGACTACGTGGAGCCGTTGCTTTTGCTCTTGTTGCACTTCTGGATAAGGAAAAAGTGAAAGAGAGAAACCTGTTCGTCAGCACAACTATTATTGTTGTGTTTTTTACTGTTATTTTCCAGGTAACTTAACTTCTTAAGCATGCTTCTTGCAAGGAGAAGGAGTCCCCCAAAAGTACTGAATGCTTAAAGCAGTTCTCAGCTGAAGGTTGCATATTGATTCACTGAACTGAAAGCATAATTGAATTTGTAATTTTAGTAACAAAGATCCTATTTTATGTTTTCATATGGGACCACATGGGGCAAAACACAATTTCCTCTGTGCTAAAAATTGTTCGGTCTTAGCTGCTTGGTATTAATAGTGCCAAGTTAATATCTGATTAAACATCCTTCACCTCATGTGAATAACTATAGGGAACAGTGCTTTTAACGGGCAGATACAGTCATTAAGCTGATCTACCTGAGCCTCAGTCCTTGTTTTAAAATACAGCAGTAAGCAGTGGGACAAGAAAGTATTTAACATCCAAACAAAATAGCATTTTCTAGATGAAAACCAGTAATTTATATGAAAATATGTCAAGAGACACCAGCTTGCAATTTTTTCTAAAATGTGTTACAGAAAGCTTAATTGTGTTCACAAACTCCTGAAATGTGGAGAAAACACCCCATTCAATGGCATAGGAAATACTTCTACTCTTCCACTACCTTATTTTTCCTATAGAATATATATTTTTCCACTGTTGTCTTTTCAAACCTTTGTAACAGAAGCTGAGGGTACTGCATTATTTTATCTTCTAGAAGGAATAAAAATCAACTGAGAAAGTATGAGAACCACCGTATAACACACAAATATGCTTTATTTCTGTTTCACGGGCTGAAGGAAAGTCTAAGAGAACTTCGAAGTATTTATTGTCATGTTTCAATCCTTAGGGACTGACTATCAAACCTTTGGTACAGTGGCTGAAAGTGAAGAAAACTGAACACAGAGAACCAAAACTGAATGAAAAACTTCATGGCAGAGTAAGATATTTTTAAAAAAACCCCATGGTATCTTTTGGATTTTTAGAGCACCTTAAGAGAAAGCAAAATTGTTAGCGAAAATGTATTTTTTTGGATGGGAGCGGGCTATCAAATTTCAAGAGCAAAATCCTTCAAACATTTCAAAAGTTATTTTTAAGTTGCTCTTTGGTCTGAGTCCTGTGAGAGATATTCATATGAAAGATCTGGTCTTTTACTTGAGAATTCAATGGGGCTGGGAGTCCTGGGGGAAGAGCACAAATGGAATATGCTTCTTTCTCTTCATCTAAAAGAGGAGAATGATTGATGAAAGCTAGGGCAAAGCATGTCCAAGTAAATTTATTTTTTCCTTCTTAAAAACTGTTAATTTTTGGAAAAGGTATGAAAGCAGGTTTTGTAGCCTGCATATTACATAGAAAGATAGTTCGTTGTCCAGTACAGAATAATTATAAACTGAAATTGCAGATTAATGACAACAGTTTTAATTCAGTGTGAATGTTGTGTGTCCCTGGATTTCTTTACCCTTTTAGAATATTTTCAAACAAAGTCTCTTCTAATTCACTTTCACACCACATTATAAAGTTTTCATTAAGTAAAAGAAAACATAAATTTTCAATATAAATATAGGTTAAAGGATGGAAGACTATATGACATTACAGAATCGTCAAGGTTGGAAGAGACCTTCAAGAACATCTAGTCCAACCATCAATCCAGCACCACCATAGTCACCCCTAAACCCTATCCCCAAGTGCCACATCCAGACAGCTCTTGACTTCCAGAGACAGTGACTCCACCAACTCCCTGGGCAACTTATTCCAGAGCCTACCACTCTTTCAGTGAAAACTTTTTTTTATGACTATCTAATCTGAACCTCCCCTGGTACAACTGAGGGCCATTTCCTCTTGTCCTTTCACTTGAGACATGGCAGAAGAGAGTGACCCCCACTTTACTCCTTCCAGGTAGTTGTAGAGAGTGATAAGGTCTCCCCTGCGCCTCCTTTTCTTTAGGCTTAACAACCTCAGCTCCCCCAGCTGCTCCTCACAGGACTTGTGTCCCAGACCCTTCGCCAGCTTCATTGTCCTTTTCTGGACATGCTCCAGCACTTCAATGTCCTTTCTGAAGTGAGGGGCCCAGAACTGGACACAGGACTAGAGATAAGGCAGCACCAGCTCCAAATATCAGCCAAGTTGTTCCAAACCCAGCATCTCTACATTCTGCAGTAATCATTCAGAGTGAAATGTTAATAACCATCCACAGAAAAAAGGCCAAACTGTACCTGCAGTTGCCTTGGTTTGAATCAAGAATTATAAGCTTCCAGATTTCGATCAGCCATCTAATATACTCAGTATGAAATTTTGCCCTAGATATTAAAAGAATGGTGCCTACTTCTAGTCTGAGGGGAGTATGAACTCCTGAAACATCTAAAAAGAATCACTGGGGAAACTGTTCAACTGAAATAATCACCTACACTAATACTGGCAGATGTACTTCATAGGGCAGAAATGGATGGTAAAATGAGTCCCTAAAAAGTTTTAAAATTGAATGTTAAAATGGAAGTTTAAGTACCTTCTCCTTGAGACACTTGTAATTCAAGAATACTTAGTGAATTTATAAAGAACTGGTTAGAAAGTTCAAGACCTTTGAAGAAAAGCTTATAGTAGCTGGTACTTCAGTAAATGGGAAAAAAAAAAATTAACAGCCATAAAATTATTCTGCATAGTTACCTGGTCTAACTTGAAATAAATTGAGCTATTTTCTAATTATGCTTTTTTATTTCTGTAAAGATATTAATTCCACTCTCACTTTCCTAGGCCTTTGATCATATTCTTTCTGCTATAGAGGACATTTCTGGACAAATAGGGCATCATTATCTGAGAGACAAGTAAGTAGTAACTAATTTGTAATCTTGAAATACTGCTAGGAAATATTATCTGCACATTGTAACTTTTTAAGCCTGTGAGCTTAGGGAAAGCAAGGATGTTAAATGTAGTTTAAGAGGTTACATACTGAAAATACTGGAAATACAGCAAATGTCAAAGCAGTGTATTTTTGTCCCCTTACACAACTAGAATCTTTACTTTCTCTCCCACAGTTCAGATTATTCCTTTGCAGGTGCCTCAGTTCACATACAGGGGTGTTCTCTCAAGATTAGAGAATTGACTATTTGCGCAAGTTTTCACCTAGAACATTAATGTTAGTTTTTCTTTGTAATACTACATTTCATGAACACTATTTATGTGTGGAGGCACTAAAAAACCTCACCTACAACTGTGCTAGCTGTTCATCCTATTTCTACAAGGATGTGTTCAACAACTCTCAAAGTGACGGCAGAGGGTGCTTTGAAATTACTCTGACAGTTTCAGCCTATTAGCCTGAAACCAATAATGAACCCTCCCCTCTGTTTGTAGTTGATTCATCTTGAGAGAAGCAGAATTACTCAGTTGAAAGATACACCATTTCCTTTAAAGTACATGTGAAGAGTTACCCCTGTGATGGGCACACTTCCATACCTAGATGAATAAATGGAGAAAAAAGGACATTAAATCTGGACATCCTTAAGAGTGTTCTTTGAAGTTAGGCCATTCTCTCCCTGGAGTTAGGTCATTTCATAGGTGCAGACAGTCACAGTTTTGACCTGCTAACCTCTTGCTGGCTCAACATGCCAATTCCAATCCAAAAGTCATGTGGTTGTGTTAGCTTTCCTGCATCCAGTTATAGAGACAACCTACTTCCTTTCCTTTTGCTCTTCATTCATTTATGCAGTGAAGAATTTTCCTGAGGTACTCCACACAGAACATCTTCTTTCTTTTGGTCTAAGTTTGTAGTTTACTTTTGGGGAATAAATTTGAGTACGCTATATATAATACAGGTGAATACATCTCCTGTTTTGATGTATTGCCTCAAAGATGGAGCTATATTTTTAAAGTGGCAGATTAGTGTGTGACTTCTTGCATGTCAGACACTAATCCCCTGAGTAAGAACAGAAGGAGTAGCTTAATGTAGATTCATGGTTGAGTGTGTGGTTTGATGACCAATGTATTTTGAATGAGACCATCTTAAGCCTGCTTTTTGGACTCTATGTACATGAAAGCGCTGCTTCCATAAGGAAATGGCAGCCCCTAGCATCCTCACTGATGGGTTGAGATGTGGCAGCCTGAATTACAGCCTGCTGGTCAGCTGTTCTGGCTAGAGAAGAGGAATAGTTATCAATTATGTGAATAATATTTAATACAAAAGGGTTTAAGTAATCTGAATCAAAAGTTGTAAACTCAAAATGGCCATTGGGCAAGATGGATAAAGTCACTCTGAGCAATAGTCTCCAGAGCTGCCTCATGCCCTTCAGATGAAGTGTCGAGGAAGTTAGAAGAAAGTACAACAGCCTTTATCTTCTGAACCCTAAACATGACAGGGCAGATACCCTGCTATCAGACAATCTTGGAAGTGTAAATCATTGAAAATACACATGGCTACTATCCCTCAGAGCAGAGAACATCAGTGGCATGAATAAGGCCCTCTCGTAGAACTTCTGGAAGGGCACTGTTACTCTGAACTCATTTTCTGGTCTGGCTGTCCTACAATAGAGCTAGGGAAAAGAAGATCACTTTCCCAAGGAGGGACAAAAATTAAATATAATCAGAAGTGGAAAAAAAAGGTAGCATGATCTCCCAAAGTATAAAATGTGTGGCTGACTCTGAAATGGGATACTGTAATCATAGCACTCTTGCAGTAGTGTTGGGTAAGTGAACTGATTAAATGCTTTGTGGCAGCTGCGTAAGTCTGTACCAGGCTTTTCCTTAACTTTCTTTATGCTAATTGAAAAGCTTCAAGACACAAATCCCTCGCATTCCTCTGTTCACCATCTTTTTCAAAGTGTTTAGCTCAAAAAATATCATTTATGCTAAATTAAAAATGCTTTGAAACTAAAATTGCTTGTTGCCATTAACACAGTTTGTTTAAATTATCAGGTGGTCCAATTTTGATAGGAAATTCCTCAGAAAAATACTGATGAGAAGGTCTGCCCAAAAATCAAGAGACCAAATCCTTAATGTTTTCCATGAGCTCAACTTGAAGGATGCAATTAGCTATGTTGCTGAGGTACTTATGAACACTTGTTGACATATTATAGCATCATTTGAAATTTGATTTTTTAAAATTTATAATATAACCTAAAGTTGATATATTGCAGGAGATGCCTATAGGAAAACTATTTCCATCTCTGCTCTGCTTTTTTTTTTTTTTTTTAAATGTGTTTTGAGTGTCAGTATTGCCTGTTTGAGAACTACTCTCAGTATTGTGCCTGATTGCCAAATACTAGTATATTGTACTTAACGTCAGTGTACATTTCTGTTGGATTTTACTGAAGATCTTTGTTTCTATATTCATTACATGAAAAGGATACTGGAATTCTGGAGGGACGTTGTCTTTCTAAATGTGTCAACAGAGTCTGGCTCCTGCAGGGTAGTGGTTCTATGTGATGATGAATCTGATTTGGGGAAGCTCTCTTCCAAACGATGTGCATATGTGGCCAAAGTGTGGGACTGCTAATCTCAGTCTGCCAGATCATTGGAACACACACACACACACACAAAAAAAAAAAAAGGGAATGTAACTTCAATTCAATAGAATCATAACCCCCACAATTCAATAATTAGGGTTAAATATGCTACAAATATCAAATGCAATTAAAGAATTGTAAAGTTAGGGAAACATCAGACTTGCAACAGGAGAAATTTTGAAAGGAGAAGGGAAGAAAGTTTCTGACCTTCTGCAGGAGTACCATTCCCAGACCAGAGCAGTGTTGCCACATTTTGTAAGAATTCCTAATTTTTTCAGTAGGAAACTAGTCACCTTAGTTCAAACGGCCACAAATGTGCAGTATTGATACAGTGTAAAGAATAGCTTTAAATGGAATAATTTTAGAAGTGATCTTTGAAATTATACTCTATCCATGCCCATAATCTTGAGTTGAACTAATCTTCACAGTTAGGTGATATATCAATTAATTTCTTTAATTTAAATACAAAACTATTAATGATTTATACTACTACTACTACTGGTAAGATTTTTTTTCTTTTTTTGAAAATGAGCTACAGCCAGGCAGTCTCCTTCCAAGGAAACATATAATTTTGGAGATTGAATTCAGAAAGAAGATGAAATTCAGAAATTATGTTAGTATGAAAAATGGAGAATAGTTCACAAGACAAGCAAATTCTTCCTTTTGAGATTTTTTTAAATTATCCATTTGGTTTTCAGACCATCTGAGCTCAAGAACCAATTTTCTTTCTTTTGATACTTTCTGGGTCACACCTCAGAGGAAGAAAGTTGGATAATGACTTTGATGCGGATGACCATGAAACTCATGTTCAGATTAATTGCTGAATCTGTTCAGTAGATTTGTTACAGTGTTTCTTCTCTTTAACAGATGCAAAGGGCTTTATAGATCACTAACACATGCAGATTTAGGATCAGAATTTTTATCCAATAATATCTTTGATCCCATATAGTAAAGACAGATTACGTTAGATTATTAATTTTTTAGGAGATGAAACACAAGGGAACTGCCTTTTGTCACCTTAGTCCAAATGCTATTTGTGTATATTGTTTCTTGCAGATAAATTCTATTGTGCAGATGTCTACTGATCTGATAATAATAGACAAGAAATTGAAAATCTCCAAGTTCTACAGAAGTTTTGTAACATATTTTCTTCCAGCAGAAATTAATTATGAGTTGTGAATCCTAAAGTCATTTCACCTTTCTCACTTTAATATTTGGTTCAGTGACACACTGCTTTAACAACTTTTTCTTCACTTCTCAAATATATCTTTGAACTAAATATATATGAATTACAAGCTGACATTGAAATTGAAGATATTTTTTCCAGGACAAGTAAAGACCTGCCTCTCCCAGCTACTCACTCTCTTCTTAATTGCAAGAAACTGAGGAGTTTAAAAATTATTTTTTTATCTTTTTCTTTGTTCAGCTCTGCTGTTATGCTGAATCTGTACAATAAATAGGAGTTGAGAGAGTTCAGTCTCAATCTTAGTAAAATCTTTACAGTTCAGAAGGGAGAACCTAAGCCAAGAAAAATGAAAATAATCCAGAGCAACTGAACAGAAGTGACTTAAAATACTCATGGTTCATAACTTGTTCTGGCTAAAATTCCTTCACTGATGATATGGTATGATGTATGTATAAAACATTCAACTTGATTTGAAAAGAAAGTCAGGTTCACTTAAGAAAATGGATTGGGATTATGTTCTTTCAGAATTCAATTTTATTAATCTCAAGTTTTCTGCCTGCACAGGCCAGAGTATATTTCTTAAGCCCATTGGTAGCCCACATATTGTGATACATATGTGGGCTACCACAGCAAAAGAAAGCATTTATTTGGTTTGCTCCATGAATATGAAAATGTAAAGGGAACACAGTACAGTTAAAGTTGGAGAAATGTAGATAAAATCTCTGTTCTGCAAGGGAGATGATTTTCTTGATTATTACTGTTTAAAATGTAGACACCTGCTATGTGATTTCTCTCTGCTGTGATTCAAAACCATAGATGGTTTCAGCCTGTGTAACCACAATGTCACTCAACAGACACTTTTTAGCTAAACAGGAGATTACTTAAGGTGTAGGGAAAACTATGAAGACATAAAACTGGGTTTTTCCAGCAGTTCACTTCTGTGACACTAGTTTTAGAACGGAAAGAAAATCTCATCTCTTCAATATCTCATCTTGTCACGCTACAACCTCTTTCTAATAGTCTTGTAGACTTCTATCCCCACTTAATATTCGCTGCTTCCAGTCTGGTAGAGAACAGAAAACTTAGTGTTGTGTCTTTGAAAATGCTCCTGATAGTGTAGTGATGTGTTGATACATGAACATCTGTATGTATATCCCTATGCACTTGGCTTGCAACATTGTACAAAGTAAAATTGCAAATCTATTGAGGCACCAGAAATCATTCACCTTTTCCAAATCAATTTATAAGACTGCAGTGGGTTTTCTTGTTGCTTTGTTTGTTGGGATAATGTCACTCAACGTAAAGAAACCATAAAACCAAAAAATGGTTTTTATCTGTTACAACTCCTCCAATGCTTCTTGTTCCATTTGCATAAATACAGTCTCACAGGTTACCTGTATTCTGATACACATTTTGCCCTAGGTGTTTAGAGCTGTAATATGTCTTGTTTCTTTCCATGACCAGGGAGAACGTAGAGGTTCACTGGCATTTATTCGTTCACCAAGTACAGACAACATGGTAAATGTGGATTTCAGCACTCCACTCCCGAGCACTGTGGAAAGCTCTGTCTCCTATTTACTGTAAGTAATGTGGACTGATGGGGTGGTATATGAGAGGAAATCGAAACACTGCTAAAAAATTGAAAAATGCAAATTACAGGGGCTTCAGTCACTATTTTATGAACTTTAATTAATATTTTCTCCCACAGAAAATGGGTATATATGGATTTATATAGTTGTATTTTACACACAATTTTTTTCAGTGAAGGCTGGTAAGATGAAGCAGACATCCACATTAGAGTTGTTTCATATGCCTTTGGTTCACCCACTATTATATATAGGGCTAGATGCTATTTCTGTGTCTGCTCCAGAAAAAGTAAGGAGAGAGGCAAGGAAAATAATTGCCCCTTCTTTAACTTTTTGATGAATCTGTCACTGAACAGACCATGTGTCATGTAAACTGTGAAATTAATTAATACTACATCCCCTGGAAAGACAAAAACCAATAATCTTTTCACATTTCCCATAAGGCATTTGCTCACTCATTGTCATTTAGTCAGTTCTTAGTCTTCCTTTTTTTTCTTTTTAAACTTCATCTTCTCTTCTCCCTTTCATTCCTTGTCTTCCTGGCTTTTTTTTCCCTTCCTCTTCAGCAATCACTAATTTTAAAAACCACTGCTTGTGTTTTTCTTCAGGAGAGAAAAAGCTGGACCGGTTTGCCTTGACATGCAAGCTTTAGAGCAGAGGAGGAAAAGTATCCGGGACACAGAAGATACTCTAGCTCATCACACCCTACAACAGTACCTGTATAAGCCCAGGCAGGAGGTGAGTGCAAAAGGCTAGCATTGGACTGTTTTCCAATCTAAAACTAGGAGGAAATAGGAACCAAAGTTTGCGAGTGAAACTCAGAAGGAGAGAACCCACTGCAAAATCCACACGCTTGAGGAAGACAGGCTCTTTGTGTGATTTCTTATTTAAAAACATGCCATTTTAGAAGAACTAGTGCCTTTGAAATCACTGGGGCCAGTGGAATGCAGAACTGTGTCCAGCAAAGGTTCTGATCAGGATTAAATGAACTGAAGTGATTGAGACACATATAGGGAGAGGCTTACTTTGAATGACAGTCCACACTTACACACTTAAAATTCCTGGACTTGTTTAATGAAGAAGAAAAAAAATAGGAGTTTCATTAATGCCTACAGAGTAGTCTTTAGTTCATTCTTTCTTATGGAGTTGTTTACATTTTCATGACACTGATTGAATGCATTGATTCAGGGCTTTCATCTGTATTTCTAAATAAATGAATATTGTCTTCCCTTCCTGGCCACAGCACAAACACCTGTACAGTCGACATGAGATCATGCACAGTGAAGATGACAAACAAGACAAGGAGATTTTCCATAGGACAATGAGGAAACGCTTAGAATCTTTCAAGAGTACCAAACTAGGAATAAACCATTCCAAGAAGCTCAATAAAATCCACAAACGAGACCGGGGCCAAAAAAGGGTAAAATACTTTCACAAGGAGCCAGACGTAGCCACCTATTATGCAAACTTATGGGCGGGAAGGGCAGGGAGGACTCTGAAGGGTCCTATGTCCTGCATTTATTTCTATCCTATAAAACTTCATGAACTTAGAGGACCTAAGCAAGAAGAGATTAAACTAGGAGGTACCTCAAGGGGCTTCTTCTCACATTCTGCACTTCTCTATGCTTTGGGACTCTTCTTCTGGGTGAGAGACTTCTGATCACTCGAAAAACAACAGACCCTGAACCATGCTACAATGCTGTGGGGAGATTTTGCAGGATAGAGGTAGCAGGGTAGCTCTACGGCATGGAGCATTCAACCAAATTTGTATGAAACTAAGAGGGAACACACAGCATAAAGAGCCAAAATTTCTTTTTTTCACCCTGTACACACTACAAGTGTAGGTGGGAAACTAGTGGCATCCATATTGAGTCTCAAGCAAAGATTACAATGGATTTCAGGGTTATTCTGCTGGACTCATCATTTCAAAGGGTGTCACTGCCATTGCTATCTGATGAGATTATCATTTTTGGTCACTTTTGCTTTCTTTTCAGAGAAACAGCAGTGTCATACCAAATGGAAACATTCCTTCAGAAAATCCAGTACAAGATTTTACTTTGAAGGAAAAAGGTAAAAAGACTCTTAGACTGTTTTCATTAACTGACTTTTACCAGCTACATTGCCAGTAAAGTATCACTAAAAGATTTTGTGATATTCAGCAGCAAATCTGATAGTAAAAAGGTACTTCTAGTCATAGTTCAGAACTCAGAGTGGTGATCTGCTTCATGCTTAAATGCAGTATTTAGAAGTTGGTTTTTTAGGAATCTTGATGACAAACAAAATTTTAATTGGCTTTTTTGCTCACATTTTTAAAATATCACATTTAAATTCTGTAAACAAAACAATGCAGTGGCTACAATATAAATGAACTTTCAGTTTCTGTTTGGATAAGATACACACAGCTGCTAA
Source organism: Aphelocoma coerulescens (assembly GCF_041296385.1). Taxonomy (NCBI): domain Eukaryota; kingdom Metazoa; phylum Chordata; class Aves; order Passeriformes; family Corvidae; genus Aphelocoma; species Aphelocoma coerulescens. The sequence continues at coordinate 69,167,671 of NC_091015.1, read as the reverse complement.
CTTTTTTTCATCATGGCAGGACATGTCTACCTAGGACATCAGCCATATAAAATACAGTAGCTGAGATGACATTCTTATCTGAGTTAAAGTCCACTGTTTTAGAAGGGTCTGAATCAGAGGTGAGCCTAAGAAAGCATGATATAACTCAAGGAGGGCGTAGCTTTGGAAGGAACCCATAGTCAGGTCAGTTCTAGCACCGCTTCACCCTTCATGAATGGATCTATCACATGGGTTAGGCTTGGAAGTATAATTGGAAGTTGACCAGCCTAGGGACTACCCCTAGCAAAAGTTGGTTTTGCATATAAAGCCCCTAATTCTTTCTTGTCTTAGCCATTTTTTGGCATTGGTGTCAGGCATAGCAAGATGTGATGGGTGCTAACATGTTTGTTATACAATTATAAAATAATACATGTCACTTCAAAACTGAAATGTGGTTAAATGCCACTGAACTAACTTTATGTTTATGCCTGCAACTCCTTGACCTCAAAGACACCTCAAATAAAATAGAGAGGGATTTATCTTTTCTCAGTAGCTCCAAGCAAACATATTTTTCCTTATGTATCTTCCTTGAATCATTTACCGTTATTTTTCTTTGGCTGAGAGGGACAGTACAGGCTGGCTCCCCAAGTGTAAGATTCTAGAACTACTTTGCATGGGAAGAGCTTTCCAAATACTTATTAGTAGGTCATTCAATATTGTCTTATTAAAGAACTCTGCATAGAGATGTTATCATCTACTTAAAATCAAAAAAGTTTAATTGGAAGACAGTCTTCCAATTAAAAGTGGTTTAGCAGCTATTGCAAAACTTACTCTACTGCAGTAAAAGCAGTAATGACCTCATTAAGTTTGAAATTAGTCATGACTAATGCTGACCTGTGTCAAGTGATGAAAATCCTTGTTAAAGATATATTTTTGATAACCATGCCAGGATCAAACCAGCATGTAATAGCATTTTCTATCAGAACTGATACAAATCTCTAATCAAATTGCACTTCCTTTTTTTTTATTATTTTCTTTTTTTTCCCCCCAGATTTGGAGTTTTCTGAATCAGAAGAAAATAATGATTATGAGACTTTGCATCTAGGCAAAGGAGTTGATTTCCTGGCTAATGTGACGAAACAAAATTTCACAGATACTCCTGCTGGTAAAAATATTTATTACTTACAAAGGTTTTTTTTCCCCTCAAATATTACAAAATCTACTAGAAATGCTGATGAGTTAGCCTGGGGTTTTTGTTTGATTGAATGATTTTATGTGTTCTATCTGAAAATACATTTGCTTAATATTAATGTTAACATAAAGATTTTTAGATATCTGGAGGTATGGAGAGCATCACATTTGAAACTGACAGAAATTGTGAACATGACTACCTAAACCAGTTTTAAAGCCACTAAGCATTTTTAGCAACAGAAAATGTTATTTTAGAACTGTCTTATCTCACAAGACCAGTCAACACTAGTCCTTTGGAATTGTTTTTCACTTGCACTGGAACTTTGTTGTGATAAATTTTGTTCTTCTTTTTTCAGGCAAGATCTCTCCTTTTATATTGACACCCCCTTCAGATCCTTACAGGCTTATAAAAGTCACTGAAAAGGGCAGATTTGCAGCATTTCTGGAGCACTCAATGCCCTTGATTTCCAGCCCTGAAAGGCTCCAAAATTTTAGATTGGAAACTTATAACTATACATAACAGAAAGCACATCATACCATTTATGGAGTTATAAAATTTAGTATTTCTCTTCAGCACTTCTGTCTTTACATTTTTCAGCATGTCACTGTATGCTTCATGTGTAACTTGGTGCCTACAGCGAAGAAATACACGTCTGTACTCTTGAGGCAGACACCCTGAAATGCATTTTACACATGACACTGTTTCATGACAAATTCTATGTCTGAGTATGTATAAAGACACCCAGAAATAAGTGGATGGCAAGATGCAAAATGTTTATGTAAAAGCTCAGCAAACTTGGTAACTGTATGAACAGGCTCCTGTATCTTACTTTTGCCTATCTTGTGGCCTGACATAGCTACCTCAAACTCATCTGTTTATGGAATGGTGAAGTTTTTTTTTCATTTTTTTTCCCATCTCCTATTTCTTTTTTATGGATTTGATTTGAATTTTCTGCAGTGATTTCATGTTGTGCTTTTTTTTTTTTTCGCTTAACACTTATGGACTGATTACTTCTTTTATTCATTTTATTTTTTGTCTCCAGATATCCCTAACATAATTGCATGTTCAGTGTGACCTCCGATTTTTCTCTTTAATTGAAATCCAATATAAGTCTAGCAATAACCAAGGTATACGTGTGTGTAATGGTCTGTGTATTGACTTAGTCACATACATACCAGCACTTATCTGCCCATTTTTTCCACCAACAGCCCTTCTCCTTCTCTCGCTGTATTATCAAGAAATCATTTTGATTACTTTTATTTGTCACTCGTAATTTTTTTTTCTTTAGGAATTGATAACCCAGTATTTTCAGCTGATGATGACCAAAGCATCTACATGAAGTTCTCACCATGGTTATCTAGTGAAGATACTGTGGTACCATCTCAAAGGGCCCGAGTGCAGCTCCCATATTCTCCAAACAACTTCAGACGGCTCACTCCAATCCGGCTCAGCAATAAATCCACAGATTCCTTCCTGCTAGCAGATGGCCCAGAGGACCGACCCAGATCTTTTCTCCCAGAATCAACACATATGTAATATTTTAAAAGATATTATCACCTTTATTTTTTAAACAGAATTCTTATCAATCCTGAGAAGTAAACTTATTTTTCTGTTTTTTCTTCTTTCAGAAAATCTCTTTCCTTCCTGATTTCTTTGTACAACTAAACATCTTTTATTTCCCTCCAATTTGATTAACAAAACATCTTTCTATTTTCCTTCTGCAGAAGAGCTGTTCAACTATTTGGGGTCCAATGCCTTGCTACTTTTACAGCAGATAAGAGTCCTTCTTTTTGTTTTCACTTGGATATTTTAAATGCCAAGAAAATAGTATTCCAACTACCAGAATATTTGGCATATGTTTTCAAGAGGCTTCAGGTTTCCTGGTTAGTCAGTCCTAGATGATAAAATTGGTACCTGAATTCCCTAAAAGGAATAAAATTTTTTGACTCTATTGCTAAGAAGCCTTGAGTTAGTTTTGAACATTTGTCCAGATTATTTATCCAGTGTCCAGGAAGCAAAAATGCCCCACTGCTACAACTACTCAGTGACACTACTGATGTACCAGTAAATTACATAAAAAAGGACTTTAATAATGTTTACTAAAATGCATCAGAGGGTCTTTGTGGGGATAATTGCACAACAGTATTGTGGAGGAAATTAGAGCTTTATCCTTAAACTGTAAATTTATTTTAATCCATACTTTATCTTGAAACTAGAAAAAGGCTTAGCTTTCTGATGCAGTAAATATCTTGTTGCTTCTAATGTATTAGAGGCTTAAAATTAAATTGACTCTGGGTTTAAATGAATATCGCAGTTGCCCTTTAACTTCTGCTGTGTGTAAATTTTCCACACCATAAAATCATCCTTCACTTCCATAATCAAGTCAGGCAGTGCTTCAAACGAGGTGGGTCAGGTCCACAGTTCAGATACTATGATTGAATAGAACACAGGGCACTGCAGGGATTGTGCAATGAAACACGAAAGTCAGTCTCATTGTGAATACACTTTTGCGGAATCCATGGTCACAAATGTATATCTTAGTGTCCTTTGTGCATCAACAAAAAAAATAAGTTGAAAGTATTCTGTAGCTGGTTGATGAAACTTTGTTTAGACAAACACCTGAGGCAAAGAGTGAATACTGCTAATTTTGACCTAAGAAGAATTTCACAACCTCTTGAAAAGAAATAGAAAAAGAAGTTCAACTTTTCTTCTGTTCCGGCTTCTGTCCCTTCAGAAGATGTGCTAGTTCAAGGGTAATTAGAGGACACACATCACTACTGGAGTGGCCTGTAGGTCTGTGTTTGGTTTCAGTACTCAGTTTCTTAATGGTGTGTCTTTGTTTATTTTTTAAATGGTGTTTTAATATAAACACTGGATTAATTAAAGGACTATGAATTACAGTCCAGTATCCTGATTAAAAGTGTGAACAATGAGCAGCATTCCAAAAGGAAAATTTCACCATGACACTTATCCAGACTGAAATCCTCTTCACTTTTTTTTCCCCACTGAGAACATTGTCAGAGAATATTGACATATGACCTGCAGAACATTTTCTTGCTAACCTGAGTTCTTTTCCTCCATTTAATTGCTTTATTTATAATTCAATTTATTATTAGGAAGTGGTATGTGTAAGTTCATCTGTGGGTATCTTTGATATGTCAAAATCACTGGATTTTTGACTGCTGTGTTTCTTAATAAGTGTTTTGCAAAGTTAGATTTCCCAAGCTAATAAGCATAGGAGTACTCTCTGAAACAGTCCTCTGAATGATCTCCTTAACAAAATTCTCCCAATAGGAGAATGATACCAAAATTTCAATTAGAAGGTTTTAAAAAACAATGGAAGCTGGAAGCCAAGAGTGGAAATGTTAAGTTTCTCTACATACCTAATGTATACAGAAAACTAATCATACGTTCTGATCAATAAGAGATTGACTCCCTGGAGTCAAACCCTCTGCTACTTGATTGAAAGAGTACAATTTGTCTCAAAAATTTCTGAAATATTTCCTTGCTGAGCATCAGGACTGTTTCAAGATAAAGATACACCTTAGTGACCAGACGATGGCTCCATATCCTAACTATCTGAAACAGGCAGTTTTTCATCCCAAACACAGAGCTAAGTTTGGCCTGACACTCAGCAAGAATAAGAAGTTTGAGTGAGTTAATTAACTCACTTCAGGTTGTCCAAGATAGAACAGGCTACAGAGTAGAGCTCTTCAGGAAAGAAAAAACGCTTAAATCACTCACTTTCATAAGACTTTCATAAAAATAGCCAAAAGCAAAGCCCAGTAGCCAGCATACTAATAGATAAAGTGTGTACAAAAAGAAAACAAATGTTTGTATTTAACTGTGCTCTCTAGGTGATATGGACCATGATGTTGAAATGACAGAATACTCCTCTTCAGATGATCAACTAAATCAAAATGGAAGTGTTTCAGTGAATCCCCTCCACTTCTTCCCGTCTTGTCTTCAAATGCCTTGGACACAAAACTATTCTTCATTGGAAAACAGAGGGAATATATCTCTTTCTGCTGTCTCTGAATACATAGCTTCATGTGACCCAAATGTATCTGATCTCTTCTGGGAATCGGGTACAGATACGAATAACAAAGAGACAGTAAACTCAGGTTATTGTTCTGAAGTTAGCTTCAAGTCAGAGAATTCACAAGAAGAGAATACTCTGCTTATGTTTGAAGGGCTGGAAGACTCTTACATGACGGAGCCCCAAGAAAAGAAAATGTTGCTTGATGTAGAAGGGAATTATAGGTCTGCTGCAGCCAGACGTGTACAAAGCCGACGTTCTTTCCACAGGCCAAAACCTCTGCATCATCCTAAGCTTCAGAAGCTGGCATCTCTTCCAGCGTCTTGCCATGTCCCTCCACATTCCTTGGAACAGGAGGAAACACAATTGTGAGCCAGGACTTACTTGAAAGAAGAAGGTGAACAAAGGGCTTTTGTAAAAATAGAGAGCAACCCACTGGTTCATCGGATCTGCTCTAGGATGGCTTCAGATGGAAAGGGAGTGGGGTCCTGTGATGTCAGAAAACACTGGAGCTTTTCTGCTGCACTTACATTTTAAAGTTCTTATTCATAATGAAAGGGTGCATAGTGAGGGGGAATTACGACTCCTTGTTATTTTTTCACGTAGACTGTTACAAATAATCTATTATTTTTGGAGGGCTAAACCAAGAATCTTTTCAAATGGTAAATCCTTGGTGGTTTTTTTACATGGAAATGGTTTATTATGCCATTATGCCATAAATACATTTAAAGAAACAGGCTGCATTTGCTGCTTCAGTAATGGAACTAAGTATTTATGCTAAATGAAATAAAAGTAGGAGAAGCCAATGGTTAGCCTCTTCCCTGCTAAGTCTACTCTGATTGAGTCAGTGCCTTTTATAAGTGCAAGCTAAAGAAAAATACTTTCCTGCTCTTGAATATTTGTGTTACTGAGTAATTGTGGAATATTGACTCTTGCGAATAACTTTCCAGGGAGAGGAAAGTCCTGGCATCTTGAAATTTAATCAAGTACTCCAGGAGGGCCATTTCCTTCTTTCACCTTCATTCCCTCAACTCAGTAGCACTGGAATGAAAGAACATCCAGAATTAGCTCAGAATTTTAATTTGTGTGGTCACAAGCAACTTATTTCATATTCTTAATTAAGCTGCTCTATTTTAAATAGCCTCACTCAGACAGAAGTGTAAATACTTGTCATTTTTACTGCTGCTTTGGAAGACACCTTCCAAATACTGTTAGATTATCCTGTTAATTTATGTATCACTTTCAATAGCTGATCAGGATAGTGGTCTCTTAGATGGTATTCTGCATTTTGCCACATGGTTTAAGTGCCACAAAGACTCAGGATGTTGATGGTTCAAAGTATTTTACAGAGGCAGTTTGGCTACTGTGCATGTATATACCTATTTGTATTAGGACTGTCCTTTTTTTCTGTCTGTGGTTTTCTGTCAAATGATACGATTGCACTAGACACTTAGTACATGTGAATTAGATCTACATCACCTTTAAGACAGCTGGAGACATCAGTGAAAGCCAACTCAGATGAAGACTAAATGAAAGTGAAAACTCAGAGACCTCTCATAGATGTGTAATACTACATGCCAGTGTATAGTCCTCTGGCCATTTTGCCTTGGATGATTCCAGTCCTGAAATTTTGGCTTGAAATCTTCAGTGGTATAAATTGTAAAGGTTCTATGACATTAATAGAAGGTGAGTGCTTAGCCACTTCTGTGATCTTAATGTGTTCCTACTTTCTATTTGATATCAGTGTAAACCTTTTTGAGGTGTCACCTTCAGGGAGGTATCTGAATTGTTTAAGACTGGAACCTGGACAGAGGCTTTATCTGGTAAATTTAACTTTATCTATAGGAATTAATGATTGTTTCACTCTACCTACCCAGATTTTGAATGGGTTTAAGATGATTCTGTGTCAGATATCAAAATTGAGATTTACCCAGACAACCAAAAAGAGTGGAGAAATGTGTGAAAACTCATGCCCACATCTTTTTTCTATTTTTGGCCTGTATGCTAAAACTATATGTTAGGCTGGTGCAAATTGCAGAGATGTGATGGCAAATACCATATACAGACCTAGACAGATACAAAACATACACCTTCAGAGACTAAATTCAGAGAAGTGGTTCTTTTGTATCAATCCACAAGAAGCTGCCTGTTTGGCAGTCATCTTGGGCAATGATTCAAATCAGTGTCCCTAACTGGAAAGCTTCATTACCCAGAGCTAGTCTTGTTAAAATTCAATAATGTAAATACAATTTTTTGTGAACCGAGTACATATGAACATACTATTTTGGTGAAGTAGAGCATATTAATACTGTTCCAGATATTATAATTGGAACAAGTATTTTAGTAATTGGCATAGATATATAACAGGACCATGACTGATCCCAAATGTTAGGACAGATAAGGTGCAATGTGCCAAAACCTACCCTTCTGTCTCACAGCATAATGCTGAAGTACCAACACCAAAGTTGGCAAGATGCTCATCAGCTGGCTTTGAAATAAAACTTTCATTTCTTATTGGTGTCATACAGAGGTGATTGCTGTTCTGCAGTCAGAAAGACACCCATACTGTGGACTGTTTTCTGCAAGCTTTTTAGACCATTACCAATCTGTTTTTGTACAGGCTACCTCAAGGAAACACTTGTAAATTGTCATCAGCAGATGGGAATTTTCACCACATAAATATTGCACAGACAAGAGTATGCAATTTTGAAAATCACTGGATTTAAGTTTTTATTGTTCTTGTAAGCTTTTAGGCTAAAGAAAAGAGGATCAATAGACACAACCATATTTACAAATGCAGTAGTCTCTGAAAAATCAGCAGGATCCTGTATGGTTTTGAGAGGGCTGTGGGCTGTATTATTATAAAACAGAGAGGAACATCACACCATTTCAAACTATGGAAGTGGAAAGACACTATATACAAAGGGCTTACCTCTCTGTTTCAAAGGCCTTAGGCATTTTCTATATGTTGCATCACTACAGCTGAACAAATGAAGGATAAAATGGGCCCTTCTGATAGTGAAGAGACCTTTCCCTGGAATATCTCACATAATCTCTGAAGCTCTTATGCCCCTGGAAGTGGTTTTCTAGTAGAATTGGTTCTACAGCAAGGTTTTGTTTGTTGTAATTTCTCAGTTTGAAATGTGATGAAAAAAAGCTTTCATGTCCCCAGTTTCCACATTTGAGAACATACTCATAGCTATAACACAGTGAATTATAGTTCCCTTCATTCCCAGGGCAATTGCTCCCAATGTCTACCAGGGTATATACAAAAAAGCAGGTTATAACAGTTCATCATTTGTCTTTTTTCTTTTTTTGCATACTCTTTCACTGTATGTTCACATTTCCTGTGGTATGTATATGTGTGGGTGAAAGTGTTTGGTTACATCTTCAGCACACTTTAATCAGTCAAGCACCACTAATTTCTATCACAGAAATATAAATTCAGAGCTGCTGAGGATATGGCTGTAAGTATCAGCTTTTTTTTGCCCTTTTTATTAGATTGGAATGATCAGTTGATAGCTAGTTCACCTCTGGTGAGGTCAGTTCAGTTCTTACTTCCCTGAAAACTCTGTCTCTAAACTTTTTTTGTGACATGCTCTGTCAAAAAAAGGCAAGCTGGGCATTCCACAGTCGCTATTTATTGAATATGTAACTATGACCTACCTTGTTGCAAAAAGATGAAATGAAGAAGTATTTGATGTTCCTTCTATATATTTTGCTCCATGAATAAAGTTCTTTTTAGCAATGTTTATTATGCTGCACTATGACCTAGTAATGTTAAAAAAATCCCAGAAGTGTTGCCTGCATTGAGATGAATTCTGTCTCTCTGAGCTGTGAACCTAGTTATTGAAATATATGAAATTATGTTTTACAAATACATGGTCTAGTCAGAGATTTATGTAACAAAGGTTGCAAAATAATCACGTGCCTTAAACTGTCACTCTTTGGAGTGCTGGAGATACTTGTGTGTACTTTCCAAAAGGTGTCAACTTACTGCACATATTTTTAAATAAGTCAAGTTGTTCTGCTAATGTCTTTGTAGAAATGTTTTAATCATATATCGTAATGAGAAGTTGGGCAATAAATTGTATCACTTTGGTGGAATCGCATTGCTTTTGCAAGTGATTTAGAGAATCATTTATTTATTACACTTAGAGAAGACTGTCCATTCAAGACTTCTGAGAAGTATGTATTTCTGCTCCCAAATCAAAGTTAACAAAGACAATGGAGTGCTGCTGATAAAATTATCAGTATTTATAAACATTTATAAAACAAAAATCATTAAAAGCAGCAACAAAACTTGTAGATCTCCTAAGGCTCATTCTGACAACTATAACACTTTTTGTATAGTTCTAGCCCCACTGCAGTCAATGACAGAATTCCGATTGACTTTATAAGCCAGTATTTCCATCTATAGAGCAGAAAGGCACATATTTTGTCAAGTTTTATTTAGCAATATCATCATAACAATTATTTATAATTGAAATTTTACATAAATGACATACGGCATCTCGTTATTATTATTATGCACCTGGATCAGGGCAATTCAACATCATAGAAGCAAAGATCTGACCAGACTTAGAAAATTATTTCATCAGTTTCAGCAAAGTTTTAAGAAAGCTAAGTTATTACAGCTGGTCCCTCACCAGCTGTAATACTAAGTGATAAACATGAAAGGTGATAAACACCCTACTGGCTCTAGGAGGTATTTATAGTTTATTTTAAAGCGTGATCCTCCAAGCGTTATCAGCAAGGGAAGAGGCTTTTCAGACCCATCGCTGAATAGAGCAGTGCTTTCAGGAAGCATGTGTGCATGCATAAAAGGGGTCCTGGAAAGGCAGTATAGCTGTACTTGTGATTGAAAACAGAAATGAAGAAAGTCTGATGCAGAAGGATCAGTTTAGTGCTGCTAAGGTGTAAGTAGCTAAGAATGGGAAAAAACCAAATGTGGGCCAAGTATGTGCATGTGAATGTTCACAATAGAAACAATGAAAACTGAAATGGATAAAGCTGACCTCAAAGGAAGATAATCTAGAGAGGTGCAAAACACACGTATGACACCTGCCTAATAACCAGTGCTTAATTCCTACCCGCACATACATATTTTCAAAGGATAACTCTATAATATACAATTTTAGCTGACATCGTAATACTAACATGTTCTTCAGTGTAACAGCAGTAGAAATGTCAATTAATGTAGTCACAAATAATCCTGGATCTACAACCCAAGATGTGAGAAAAAAAAATTCACAGTAGCTTTAACAAAGACATAAAACTCACTTATCCAGTGACCGCAGTAAAGTACCAAGAAACAATATGATGATTACAAAAGTTGCTATCGTCCTATAGTCACTGTCTCAGAACACTGCTGTATAGAGAGAGTCTCACCCAGGAAATAGAAATGGATTTTGATAAGAAGACAGGATAGACTGCAGTGACCAATAGATTGCATGGCATGACCACGTGAGCAGACTGACCAGCAACCTGTTCATATGCAACCAGTCCCCTAAATACCCTTACCTCTCTATGTTCTTACTGTTGTTCACCCTCAAAACACCTTAATCTTCCCCTTCCCCTGTCTTTGCTTCCTATTCAAAGCATCTTATACAATGCCTGGCAGAATTCCAAGATGTATCACTTAGGCAGTAACCCTCCTTGGTCTATAGGGTGATAGAGGGAGCCCATCCACTTGACTGACCCTGATGGCTTTCACCACACAGACAGTGAGGCTGATCATCCTCCTCTGGCAACCCTGGAAAAAGACAGATCAGAGTGCCCCAGTTTCACTTCTTCAGTTGGAAGGGTTTCCTGGCTATCCCTGTCTTTCTGTGCTCCTTTGTGTGTGTGAAGATGAACTTTGTGTTTCATAATCTAACAGTTTCAGGGTAGATCCTGAGGAAAAAAGTTCTAAAATGAAAAAAATATTCTCTCTTTTTACTTTTACAACACATGATTTAAAATCTGTGACCTGCTCAGGTTTTGTGTGTGATAAGAAGTACTTTTTGAGTTGCTGGGATTATCAAGTTAAAATAGAGTTACCTGCACCAAACTGGTTTGTTAAAAATTGGTGGATTCTATCCATCACCTGACATGTATAAAGAATAACAGCATCATTACAAAATGGCAATTATAATTTAGTCAATTAGCCTTTTCAGATAAGAGTTTCAGTAATACTATTTATAACATCACTCCAACAAACTCCTACTTCTTTGACATGTTTAAAAGCCAGATCAAACTGACAGGTGATGAACAACCCTAAATTTAATCCACTGAACACTGCCTATATTTATTAAGATAATGAAGCTATTCAGACATTCAGAATCATAGAATCCTTAGAAAAGAGCCTTAAGATCAATGAGTCCCACTGTTAATCTAACACTTCCAAGTCCACCACTAAGCCATGTCCCTAATCACACGTCCAGGTCTTTTAAATACCTCCATGGATGGTGACCCAAACACTTCCCTGGGCAGTCCTTTCAGTACTTGTCAACCCTTTCAATGAAGAAGTTTTTCCTGATATTCAGTCTAAACCTCCAACCTGCAGCCTCATGGGGCAACTTGTTTCCTCTTGTCCTGTCACTGAGGAATGAGGACACAACGTTGAGCTTAAAAATGTTTGAGATGTAGATATGTTGGAGAGCATCGAGTGTAGGATGATTGTAAAGTCTCATGCCATAACACAGGTAGGTCTGCTGTAGAAATACATTTTACAGGACAAACAGAACACCCAAAAGTGTCAGTGAAAGAAGATCTGTGTTAGGTTCATCGTTGGAGTGATTGCTGAACCACATGGCAGAGGTAACCTTTCTGGAGCATTGTAAAATAGACTTTTTGGCTGCATTAAAATATGAATGGTCTAACAAGAGATGTAAGTGTGCTAAAGAAACAGTAAAGTGAAACAGCTTTCATTATACAAGAGCAAGCAAAATTATGAGAATATACATAATGATTACCATATGGATACAAAAACTAACCTAATTTGGACAGAAGAGAATACATTTTTCCAGTGCTGCAAGTCCTTTTATTGTTCTTAATCCAGTTTTTACATTTCATAACTCCTTGTTTTGGAACAAATATACCTTTTTATGAAGCTCTTATTCTTACACATATCATTAGGGGACAACCTTGTGTTGTGAATGTTTTATTTCCTTAACGGGTTTGCATTGTAAAAAATTTAGACATTTTTTTAAATGGCAATTTTGAAATTACCTGAAATTGGTTTTGCTCATGATTTTGCTTAATGTTAGAATGGTGTTTAATTCTAACACAAAGTGGACAGGAGTACAGAGATAGTTCAACTTATGATATATCTTCCCATGCCAACACCACCCTTCTAGACGACTAATTTCATAAGGTGGAAAAGGAAGAGGTGGCTGTCTTCCCCTCTTTTACCCTCCCCCGTACCTTGAAACATGTAGCCAATATCTTCAAGAATTTCCAAATCATTTGGTGATTCCCATGTGAAAAGAAATCTGAATGAATTTGTCTTGCTGCCTAGGATATGCATACACTCTGGACAGGCCTAGAAGAAAAAAAAAATCTATTATGAAGGAAGGTAATGGGACTTCTGGTATGCATTAGGTGAATATGTGAAGAGACAAGCAGCTACTTTTTTGGGAGCAACTAGTTGAGTGCTGACCAATAGACCATTTTTGCTAGATTTTACTAGGATTCCTAATACCTGTAGCTGTTAGCAACACTACCAGTTTGCAGGAATGGAATAATGAGTTTGAATAGCCAATGACCAGCAGATCAGATGTTGTGACAGTTTGTAGTAACCTTTGTACAGCAGGGTCAGGAAAGAAAAACAAAAAGACTGGGACTGAACACCCAGAATTACTTTGTGCAAAATTATCAACTTAAATGCCTGTCATGGGAGAATACAGACTCTTGTCTACATGTCTGCCATACCTAATGAGGAAATAGTGGCATATTTCAAGTATTCACCTGACCCACCTGAGCTCTGAGTCCACTTCATATTACATTCAGGTTCAAACATCCTTATATCGGTAAATAAGAAGCAGTTGTGCATTAAGAAACTACCTACATCTAGATCATGTAAAGAAATGAATACTTAGGCTTTTCTGCAAATAATAAACCTAGTTCCACATCCTCATTGTCAGTATTTTCTTTCACTTTAATGGATTTTTTAGTTAGACTCACTTTTAATGATAAATATGTATTGCGCAATTGGGAGGGCTAGACAGCGAGATCCCTCAACATGAGAACATTGCACAAACACAGAGTACAGCACGTGACAGGTGTAAGCAATCCATGGACAGATAGATAAACACTTTTTGAGTAGCTTTACGAGTTTATGTTTCAGTTTGCCTTGCAAACAATTAGAATTTTACTACAGGAGACTACATGAAAAAGATTAGATTACAAGATTAGATTAGATTAGATTAGATTAGATTAGTTTAGTTTAGTTACTGGACCTGCTGCTCATCGATGCAGATGAGCTCTTTAAAAGAGGTGAAGCTTTACACGCAGCCTGGGCTGTATCCTGGCACCGGCCGCTGAGCCGGAGAGACGGGATTCTGTCCCGGACGTATTGGGCTGGGCTCCGGGAGCGGAGGCAGGGGCAGGGCAGGGCTCTTCCGGAGCCCCCGCCCCTGCCCGGCGCTCCGCGCTGCTCCGGCTGTGCCCGGGGTGAGGGGCATCCTCCGGGCCCGGGCTCCGGTCGCCCCCGGCCGCCTCCGCCGTGCGCCCCGCGGCTCTCCGGCCTCGCACCGCCCGGCCTGGTAAGTCCCGCTGGGTGCTGGGGGGTTTCTGACCTGAGCCCGCTCGGGCTCCTCCGGCTGTACCTCGCCGGTTTCCGCGAGAAAGGCGCTGGAAGGGTTGGGACTACCAAGTTTTAAGAAACAGTCTTGTCCTAGCTGGCAGGGTTTCAGACCTACAAACCTCTCATAGAAAAAGGGATGGCAGGGCTCAAACCGCCCCTGTGTTCTGGTTTAGCAGTTTCCCTAGACAGTGTTCTCCAGGGGCTTTACAAAGATCACCGTCCGTTTAAACCGCGCTCCCTATTGTCCTGAACACAGTTGTGTTCACACCGAGTTGTTACGCTTTCGCGGCGTCTTCTTTCACTGGCATGAACATAACCTCACTGACAGCTGTAGTCTCATGTGAAATATTTAGGAAGCCGCTTGCACTATGGTGTGATGGCCTTTTGTTTGGGAGAAAAAAATAAGGGCACACTTTTCTCCCATGCTCTTAAGTGCTTGATGGAGAAATGGACTCCAATTATAATACTCAAGTACAGCCACACGCTGTGATTATGATGCCACATACACTTACAAGCAACATGACCTCCAGTCTTTATGCTGCCATTGCTTTAGAAAACAAAGTTCTCTTCATACCGTAAGCCCCTGAAATGTATACTTTGGGGAATTCGCATCCTGTGTTCTACAAACAACATTGCTCACCAACTGTTGGTGAATAACATTAACTTTTTCTCCCCTTAAAATGATAAATGGAAAAGATCTTTAAGCTTGAGTCCAGCCATAAACCTAATACTGCCAAGTCCTCCACTGAAACATGTCCCAGATGGCCACACCTATGGGTCTTGGAAATACCTCCAAAGACAGCAACTCAACCACTGACTTCCCTGGGGAGCCTGTTCCAGGGCTTGACAACCCTTTCAGTGAGGAAATTTTTCCTAATATCCAATCTAAACCTCCCCTGGTGTAACTTGATGCTGTTTCCTGTCATCCTATAATTTCTTATTTGGAAAAAGAGCCTTACACCTGCCTTGCTCAATAGCTTCAGAGAGTGATAAGATCTTCCCCTGAGCCTCCTTTTCTCCAGGCTCAGCAACCCCAGCTCCCTCACCCGCTCATCAGACTTGCTCTCAAGACCTTCAAACAGTTTCTCTGCTCTTCTTCAGACATCCTTCCTCAGGTTTAACGGAAAGATTCAAGGCTATTAGTTCTTATGTTTAAACTGTGAAAATCAAGAAATCAGGGCATGCCATATCTTGATTTTTCTATATTCTATAACCCGGCTATGTTAATTTTACTCTCTCTTCCCTTTTGACAGATTACCTGTTCTTTACATCTCATGTCCACAGGTTTGAGTTGATCAGAGCTACCTCTTTTGAAGCTGCAGACCACACACTGTCAATCAGTATAAATAGATAATATATTTTTAAGCAGCAGACCAGGGTGTTAATAATTTACTAAGCTGTCAGTAAAACACCGCAGCTCCTTTTGACACACAAAACTTTTCTGCACTGCAAGAATTTCTGCTCTGTCTGAGGCTTTTGCATTCCATGGCTGATTCTAAACTCTCCTTGTCTTGCTGAAACTTGATAACAATGAAGTTTATTGATCACAGCGCTTCATTCTGTATTCTGAAGTGATGCAAGCATGAGATAATCACTTTCCTCCCATCTTTTACACCCTTTTTCATTTGGATTTTTCAGTTTTTATAACCTCTTTCCAGGTAATAAGGGATCCTATGCATGTGATTTCTTTCATTCAAATAAATTTTTTATTTTTAGTGTCTTCTACTTACTTGGAAAGTGACTATAGAATAAGATTTTAAAAACAATCTAAAAGTTTGAACTGTTAAATTACAACTGAACTTTAAGATTTAGTGTATATATAGATTAACTCAAAGGACTAACCTAAAGCTGCCGGAATTTATAGATTTTGTATTGCAAAACAAATATGTCCAGTGGCTGACAAACAAATGGTTATTATCTGAAAAACCTGAAACATTTTGTGCCTTGAAGTAATCTTAAGTGGTAAGTAGTGGCAAAAGCATGAAAGACCAAACAGAGGTATCCATATTGTGAAAAATCAAATTAATGGAATGAGTTACCAGGCTAGGAACTGTAAGAGGTAATTATATATTTATTACTCATTCATTCACACACTTGATGTGGAGGGGGAGTAATTTAATTTTAGTATAATAGAAGATAATTCCATGTGCTGCTTTGCAGTAGGCTTTTTTACAACTTACAGACATTTACTTCTTACATGATAATGTACCTTTGGTTCCTGAATGGTAACATTGAATCCTAGTTTTCCCAACAGGTTTGACTTTGTTGCTGAACTCTTTAAAAAAATTCTGTAAACAGGATGAATAGTCTAAAAGAATATTTTAATTTCTTTCTCTAAAAAGTAAAACTTCATAGACTAATTTGATGTATATTTTTAGAATGAGTCTATATTGTGAGGCAAATGTGTTTCTTTTCCATGCCATTAACATTGAAAGAGGATGTTATGTGTGGTACTTTTTGTGTCATAAAATAGTAAAAATTTCGATAAAGGGTGAAATTTAGCTGTCCCTGACCAAATGAAAATGTGATACATGTAGATGTAACATGTTATTTAGTTTAAACAGTTTGAAAGTGCAGTTACCTTTGTCACTTAGCTATGCAAGGGAAGGAAACCAATCTTATGTGCAAACAGTGCTTGTTGAGACTGTAGAGGAAGACTAACAGAATTTTAGAGTAACTAAATTTTAAGTGATGAGGATTTATTTTATTTCTATGTTCTAACGTCAAGCTTCTAGCTAAAAAAATGTAAAGTAAATTTGATTAACTTTGGTGCCTTTGCATGAAAGAAAAAAATGTACCTGAGGTATAGCCAAATTGCTCAGATTATAGACAGGTAACTGGTTTATAAGGTTGGACAAATTTCTCAGCTGAAAGTTAGTCATATTTAGATAGTATAAAATGCAACTTGCCACCTCGTGCCTTATTATAGTCATCATTGTAAAGTGGAGAAAATCCCAGGCTTAGTGATAGTGAAAATGGTTACCTTCCATCTTCTGATTGGTATATTGCTCTTGGATCATGTAAAGATTTTTGTCTGGTTCTCACCTGAGGCTATGTTTAATGCACGTGGATATCAAAGATCCCAGTAGCAAATTCCTGTACATCTGCACCCCACTGGTGCATGTGCAGATGCATTTCAAGTGCATTTGCATTTCGAGGCCCAACTGATTCTTTTACTCTTCCCATTCCCCTCACCTTTTCCCTGCCCTTTCTCTTTCACACTCCCCTTTCTCTATCCCTTTGCCTTTAGCCTTCCCCTACCTTCCCCAATGGATCTTTTAGCTCCTGGCAAGGCAGTGGAACAGCTATTGTATTGTTATTGCTATCATGTTTTTGTTTGTCTCTGGTGGGGTTTATTTTGTTGTTGTTGGGTTTTTTGTTTGTTTGTTTTGGGGTTTTTTGATTGTTGGTTTGGATTTTTTTTGGTTGTTGGTTTGAGTTTTTCTGTAACTGAGAGTTACCTCAGCATGCATCATGAAGCAGTAGAAGAGCATTTGCAATATTTGGAAGCAGTTACTGTAATAACTGAGGTGTTTGTGATTGGCAGTGAGGAATGTTTCCTGGGAGCACTTAGTGTTTATAAAATTACATAAAGAAGGGTGGTGTAAGCTGAAAGATATGTCAAGTGACATATCTTAGAGTGACATGGATGTCAGTGCTTTGCATTGTCTTGACAAAGTGCCATTTATGCAATCTTTTTTTGCATTGAAATCAGGATGGAGGAAGTCTCAATATGCATCACCAAACCCAAGCTCCAAAGACAAGTGCCAACAGCTGTCGAAGCATAAAGGTATGTTGAATGTAAGTGCAGTCAGGGAAGTGATAGCAGATGTGTGTGCCCGTAAAAAAGAACTTGAGACAACAAAAAGTGTTTTGATGGATGTTGGTGATAATTTTATGATTATGATAAGTAATCAAGAGCTTCAGGTAGCATTTAGTAAATTCTCCATTTTGTACGGGTTTTCGTTCTCCTATGAGAGACAAACAAAATAAATATGAGTAAACATTCACATTTTTCAAGAGTAACTTGGTCCTTCTGTGTAAGTTAAGAAGGAAGGGGCAACATACCATCCTTGCTTCTGCCTTTTTTCCTCAGCTTTAGAACTGAGTACATTCAACAGGCTGCTTCTCACTTTCAAAAGAGAAAATATTGATTTTCACACTTCAGTTATAGTCATTGGGTTTTATTATTTAGGGAACTTTGCATTTGGCTTAACCAACAGGTATGACTTAATGAAGCAGAATAATACAACAGTGTTACTTGCATACAGGTTTTTGAGAAAGGCTTGGATTGGGTGACATTTTGGTAAATGAAGATTGCTAATCAACAATATTTTATATGCATACCAAATTTGGAATACAAGAACAGATGCACTTACAGATGTTTGTTGGAGAAAAGCATGTGCTTTTTTCTCCCTGAAGTTTGTCCATAAAGTGTGCTAGCAAAATAATGCCAGAAAAAGGCTTGAAAGGAGAAGAAATTGCTGTTAGTATCGAAAAACATTGCTATTAAAGAGGAAGTTTTAAAGAACCAATTTGTTGATTGGTCAGGTGGTTTGAATTGCCTTGTAGTGCAACTCTATCGCTATATCGCCATAATTCACAAAACATTATTAGTGTTCAGTGCTTATAACTTGTTGTCAGATAAATAGTGAATTCAAGCCTGATTCAGTTTATATTTTTACGATACAATATTTGCCATGAGGAAAATCCAGGCTCTTCTTTTATGCATAAGCAAATTTCTATTAAATAAAATTGGAAAGAATATCTGTAGTGCTCTCTTGTGGGGTCACAGGGAAGCTCAGCAGCTTTGACTTTCATCTGGTACACAATGGGGAAGACAACATGTAGCAAGTTTAACAAATCTGTCTGTCATGCCTGTTGAGAAACATTCTAAGTATAGCAATACTCGGTTCAGTGGTTATGCTCTGTGAGCCCTCTGTTTAAAATCAGTTCAGCGTGGGGGACAAGTTAAAGTTCAGTAGATCAAGAGAGAATTGGAACATTTTGAACTTTTTTTGAGTTCAACAGCATCTTGCTATGAAGACTAAACTTACCACCTTATTTTTCTTATTTGTCTTTGAGCTTTAATCAGCAGGTGAACCAAGTTTACTTCCTACTGCTTTGTCACATAGAGACTTCTTGGGGCAGTAAGTGATTCTTTAAATTGTATTTGTTAGAGTGTTTTTCTGCTTTTTGGTGCTAGCAGGTAGAAACAAGTAGACATCCTTCTAGAAGGGAGACTAAGTGGATTGAAAAAGTCAGGCATTCAAAATCTAATTTTCTCTCTCAAACATTATTTCAGTTTTGTAAATTTTCAGGGTTCAAAGTATGTGCTGAAATAGCTGTAAAAAAACTTAAGGTTTAACTCCAGAAAACAGATCAAACTATTTCTTTTGCCTCAAAGGACCTCTCCTTTGGAAAATATCTCAAGATCAAGCCTGGTTTTAAGGTTCAGAAATAACTTTGTTGCTAGCAAATGCACAGAATTACAATTAACTCTGAGATAAATGCAGGCTCTAAGATGCAGCTGATGAGGAGATGGATCCAAAATGTTTGAAGTACCTGAAGCACTGTGCTTAGAGAAAGGCTAAGTCTACGTAGCAACACTAACAAGTGTTTCCCAGACTAGTACTCGGTATATGTCTACAAAGGTTTTTACTGAAATTTGAGGCTGGCATAATCTTGTATGATTGTCTCCAATCAGTACACTCCAATTGTGTGTGGAATTCTTTGGCATGCATGCCAATGAAAATAAGTACAATGTGCCAAAAGGAATTGGGAGGTCTGTGATTGTCTCATTTTTCCTCCTGCTTCCAGATGAGTGAGCTGGTGGGAAAGTGAGTTAAGGAAATTCTTATCTTTTCCCATGTACTCTTTATGAGGCAGGCACCACTCTCAGGATTGCTGTTTGCTCCTCTTTAAGGAAGAGAGATCCTGAAGCGTAGCAACTGCTTAGAGGTGATTGCTTCCTGAACAGGTGTCCTTTATGCTCTATGTTTCCACATGAATAGCACCATCTTTATATTTTACACCAGAAATGATGAATATAGAAACAGATTCTGGCATACTCTGTGTGCTGTAAAATATTCTGGGGGACACAACCCTGGGTCACTCTGCTTCCCGTTGTCTAGTTTTCTGACTTTAAAACAGGATTTGTAAAGCTTATCGGATCATTACAGTGCCAGACCAAGCTCACTCTTCTGAGAAACATCTGTAAGGCTGGGCTGGAGAATTCATTGCTTCCAGGCTGATCTGGAAGTGATGAATTCATTACTGGCTGAACAGCAGATCTTTGAGGGTCATGATCAGTGGCACAGGGACTAGTTGGAGGCCTGTCATTAGTGGTGTCCCCCAGGGTTCTGTAATGGGACCAGTGTTGTTTAACTTGTTCATCAATGACTTGGATGAAGGGGCAGATGCCTCCTCAACAATTTCACTGATGACCCAAAGCTGTGAGGAGTGGCCGACACCCCAGAGAACTGTGCAGCCCTTCAGAGGGACCTCAACATGTTGGAGAGATGGGCAAAGAAGAACCTTCTGAATTTCAACAAGAGCAAGTGCAGGGTGCTGCACCTGGGGAGGAATAAGCCCGACCACCAGTACAGGCTGGGTGCTGACCTGCTGAAAAGCAGCTCTGTGGAGAAGGACCTGGGGGTTCTGGTGGACAAAAAACTACCCATGAGCCATCAGTGTATCCTTGTGGCCAAGAAGGCCAGTGGTGTCCTGGGGTACATTAGGAAGAGCATTGCCAGCAGGTCAAGGAGGTGATCCTGCCCCTTTACCCCAGCCTTGCTGAGGCCATATGGAGTGCTGTGTCCAGTTCTGTGCTCCTCAGGACAAGTGAGACATGGAGCTCCTGGAGGAGTTCCAGTGGAGAGCTACAAAGTTGATTAAGGATCTAGAGAATCTCTCTTAGGAGGCTAGGCTGAAGGACCTAGGCCTATTCAGCCTTAAAAAGAAGCAGTTGAGAGCAGACCTCATCAATGTCTGTCAGTATCAAAGTGAGGAGTGCCAGAACATGGAGCTAGGCTCTTGTCAGTGGTACCAACTAATAGGACAAGATGCAATGGGCAGAAACTGATGCACAAGAAATTCCACCTGAATGTGAGGAAGAACTTTACTATGCAGGTGACCTGCTGAGCCACTTAGCCACTCCTAAGTCTATGGGACCAGGTGGGATTCATCCAAGGATACTGAAGGAGCTGCTGGAAAAGCTCACCAAGCCTGTTTCCATCATTTATAATCAGTCCTGGTTAACTAGGAGGTTCCAGACAACTGGAGGTTTGCCAGTGTGATGCGTACCCATGAGAAATGTCAGAAGGATGATCCAGGGAACTACAGGCCTATCAGCCTTGACCTTGGTGTCCAGGAAGGTTATGGAATAGATCATTTTGAGTGCAATCACACGACACATACAGGACAACCAAGGGCTCAGGTCCAGCCAGCATGAGTTTAGGAAAGGCAGGTCACTCCTGACCAACCTGATCTCCTTTTATGGCCAGGTGACCTGCCTGGTGGATAGGGGAAGGGCTGTGGGTGTTGTCTGTTATAGTCTGCCTGAACTTCAGCAGAGCCTTTGACACTGTCTCCCGCAGCATACTCCAGGAAAAGCTCTGATCCCATGGCTTGGACAGGTGCCTTCTTTGCTGAATTAAGAACTGGCTGGATGGCCGGGCCAAGAGAGATATGGTGAGTGGTGTTGCACCCAGTTTGTGACTGGTCACTAGTGGGGTTCCCTGAGGCTCAGTGTTGGGCTAGTCCTTTTAAATATCTTTATTGATGATCTGGATGAGAGGATCAGGTGCACTCTCAGAAAGGTCTCAAATTACATCTCTACAGATGGATTTGGATGGGCTGGACTGATGGACTGAGGCCAATTTTATGAGGTTCAACAAGGCCAAATGCTGGGTCACAACAACCCCATGCAGCTCTACAGGCTGGGTGAAGAGCGATTGGAAAGCTGCCCAGTGGAAAAGGATCTTGGGGTGGTGGTTGGCAGCAGGCTGAACATGAGCCAGTGTGTGTGCCCAGGTAGCCAAGAAGGTCAAGAGGGTGTGGCGTGTATCAGAAATAGTGTGGCCAGGCGGACCAGGACAGGGATAGTCCTCCTGTACTTGGCACTGGTGAAGTTGCACCTCAAATCCTGTGTCCAGTTTTGGGCCCCTCACTCCAAGAAAGGCATTGAGGTGCTGGAGCATCTCCAGAGAAAGGCAGTGGAGGTGGTGAAGGGTCTGGAGGGTAAGTCATAGGGGAAGTGTCTGATGGAGCTGAGGTTGTTTAGCCTGGAGAAAAGGAAGCTCTGGGGTACTTTATTGCTCTCTACAACTGCCTGAAAGGAGGTTGTAGCCAGGTGGGGGTCAGTTTCTTCTCCCAGGCAACCAGCAACAGGACAAGAGGATGTAGCTTCAAGCTGCACCATTGGAGGTTCGGGTTGGACATCAGGAGGAAGTTATTCCTTGAAAGAGTTGTTAAATATTGGAATGGGCTGCCCAGGGAGGTGGTGGAGTCACCATCCCTGGAGGTATTCAAGAAACAACTGGACATGGCACTTCGTCCTATGGTCCTTTCCACCCTAAATGATTCCGTGATTCTGTGACTCATTGCTCTCACTTGGATGCAAAGAGCATTAGGAGATGCCATAAATGTACAACATTACAAACAAACTTTTAAACTCTCTGGATAAAGTATTATGTTATTTGGATTTACTTAAGATTAATTTCCCAGTACGATGAAGCAATGAAGTAATTGGAAACAGGTGTTAACAAATCACGTGTATATCAAGTGAGAGGAAAAATAATGGATATGTTAATACATAAATTATATTAGGAAAGTTGTGGGGAATTATTCAAAGTGTATATTGTTTGTCATGCAGAACAAAGCCATATACAGGTGTTGCCTTTAAAAGCAGAATCTCATTGAAGTGAACTTTTTAAACTTGACGTGTCATTGGACCTCTTTTGCTGACAGTGTAAGTGGGAATACAGCTTTTTTAGTAAGTTGGTGGTGATACTTGGTGTCTATAAACATTCATTAATAGCCTGAGCCTAGATCCTATGCTTTTGGACAAAATAAAAGACATGGATGATGAACTACTTTAAAACTTTCAGAGTTTTTTCCCTTGCAAATGTTTTCAGCATTTGTTTTTGGGCTTGCCACCAGCTCTGAGCCTGGGAATCTTGTGAGTCTGCACAACCCATCTGTTCATTCTCTCTTTGATCTTTGGAACATGAAATGGAACAAGTTTTTCTGGCCAAATTAGTTCAAAGTAATCAGCCGGTGTATCAGGTTATTCAGTGTCTGTCCCACTACCTAGATGAGAAGACAGTTTATTCTGCAGGTTCCCAAAAAAACCCCAGAGACAGCAAAACATAGCATCCAGGGAAGAGCTGTGATTCTTTGTGTCCTTTGCTTTGCCTTATTAACATTTCCAGGAATAAACTCTTTCAGTCCTTCACCTGTCCTCTGTTGCTCATTGTCACTGGTTTAGTGATCTTTTGCATCTAATTCATACATGATCCAAAAAGAAGCAGGATGTGAAAGTGCACATTCTCATGTAAGCTCAAAACAGGAGAGAAGATTGTGGTCAAAGTAATGCATTATTGAGACTCTTGTCCTGAACTCTTCGAAGAGTTACTGACTGCTATGCTCAGCTTCCCTTTGTTGCAGAAGACTGATCTCTGAAATGTGCCACGAATATGAGGATAAGACTGGGGAGCACCAGTAAATATAGCTGCTTTGCTGACTGGGACAGAAGCAGCACCCCAGACCATCTTGTAACTTGGAAATGGAGCACTGTGCGCTGCCTGGGGAAGTTACTATGTCTACTGAATAAGGAAAAACATTTTTTCCTGAGCTTGAAATCCACACCCACTCAAATATTCCTGTACCAGTTAAAATACAGAGCTGTACATCAGGAAAGATGAGCTCTCTCTCTGTCAGTTCTCCTTTCTGTAAGGGAACCACATCCTGTTGTGCAGGTAGGTCAAATCAACCAACTTAAATAAGTGTTAGAGAAAAAGATTAGTTAACAAATACAGAGATGCAATTGAGGGATGAGTGGTTATTGAAAAAAAAAAAGAGACAAAGTAAAATACTGCAGATCTAGATTTTGGCTCTAGTGCGTAAGAGACTACTGTTGGAATTTAAATGTTCAGAAATGTGACATCTTTGTGAGACCTGACTAGATACCTTATTTTTGCACAGCTTCTAGGTTTTTCAGAGCAGCTGCCTATGCTTAGCCAGCATAAACAGTAGGAGCAAGGCTTCATTAGGGATTAAGGTTCTGTCTAGCTACTCAGTTTTCATTGTTTCTTTCTATGGATGGACACAGTATGAAGTGCCATTATTTCTTCTTCGGTAGTTCAGCTTACCGCAAAAGTGGTTTTCTTGTACACAGTTGTCTTTGACAAGATTTCCACGAAGGATGCAGACATTCTATGGCCTGGTTTTCTACAGGCACTGCTTTTATCATGTATTTTAGATAATCTATCTCTTGGCTGGAGAAACGTGGCAGGATTCCTCAGCTGTGGTGGGAGTTGTATGTTGTCAGTGCAATCTGAAGTATTTATTGCCTTACTCTGAGATACTGACTTCAGAACTACAGAGCTGGAGGCAGATTTCATTCTCTTCCTTCTCTGTGAAAACTGGGTTAACTTTGTCTCCCTGTGTATCAAAAAGAGACTTGTCCTGATGATGGAATGTAACTGTTTTTACAGAACATTTTTCTCATCCTTATTCAGTAGCTTATTTTAATTTACAAATATCTTGGTATCATCACAGCCTGCTTGGAGTGGCCAATGTTATCTATGATTATGCTACATGGAGCTGTCACCCTCTAGTGTCAGTATGTATTCCAACAGGGCCGTCCAGACTGTAACAGGATCTAGAAACCATTGAATTAGCCTGGTAAGAAAGAAGGATGATGGTGCACTTTGAGAAAGATAGATTTTAAAGGGCACAAAGACTTCTGCATGTTTCTTCTGGAAGGCTGTTGCATCATGATGAGTGACATTGTGAAAACAACCAGTAAAATTCCCAGTAGATGGTCAGGCCAAATGAAGAGGCAGTACATGGAAACAACAAAAATCAGAGCCTGGGGTCAGCAGTTTAAGTCTCCTAAGCAGTAAACTCCCTGTCCTCGACTTCCCACTAGTTAATGTATGGCTGGATCAATGTCAGAGCAACAGACTCTTTCAGAGACTCTTCACTGATGTACTCAACCAGTATGTGCGGAGATTTATTTAAGCGTTGAATACTTACAGAATCGGAAACATTTGAAATACACAAGTAATTGTTGTTGACATGAATAGCATGAATTAATTGGAGTCTTGTTGTTAATATACAAAGTGAAATTCCTGCATTTACACCTTCTTTTCCTTTTTTTTTTAAGGAAGAAAGAGTATTCTCTCCTGAGCATAGGTCATAGTATAATGCATAAATTAGCTCTAAAGCAGCACGCAGGAATAGGTGAATATGTAACTATGTAACAGAATCCTAGAATCCCAGAATGACTGATTGGGTAAGGTTGAAAGGGACCACTGGAAGTCATCTAGTCCAACCTTCCTGCCCAAGCAGAGCACAATACTCAGGACTGTGTCCAGATGGCTGTATAATTGATAGGTGAAAAGATACATAAGATCTTGGAGATATCAATGAAATTACTAGTTTGCAATCTTTATTTTACATTTTGCATTTTATTAAAATACTTATTTTTGAAACCCAGGAGGTGCTTTCTAGAGAGGCTTGTGAACACTGGGTACTGCAAATATTCAGTATAGCTTTTCAAATCACAGGAGTGATTTGTACAGGTACGAATTTGTACGGGAGTGTCTGACATTGAAAAAACCCAAACATGATATACCCAGAGAAGAATTGCTGCATGTTTTGTTGATGAACAATTTTTAACATCCCTTGTATTACTAATTGCATTATATGGCATCCCTGTTATGTTATTAAATACACGTAGGACTGGGTGAAAGTTATCTGTTATTTCAAGCAAAGTAAAGTACTTATTAAGGTGTCAGTAACAGTGGTGCTTACAGAAAACTAGTATTAACAGTACTAATGATAGTGATAAGTAAGGTGCCATCTTAAGAGACATCTGTAGTTCTTAATATGACATTTTTTCATTATGTTAACTAGTATTTAAATTCAGCTAAGGAGTGCATGAAGAAATTGTAATTATTATTTTTTTAACTTGTAAGAGGAGATATTCTGAGGTACTTTGAAATAATAACTATTAATTATGTCTTAGAATGAATGGATTTATGTAAAACCTAAATTTACTTCCATAAATGGGCGTTAATTTTCGTAGGAATTATTTTAGCATCATGGAATTTACCTGAATTTTATGGGCTGAGATGGCGTACTGAACAGACCAAGATGTTTCAGGTGAACCAAGTTGCTTTCTTGATTTTATTCCAAGTGACAATTAGACAGGGGAGCTTCTTTCTGTTGCATCTTAGCAAATGAAAGAGAGTGTGATATTCACAGTAATGAATGTACTGTAACTGCATTTTGTCATCCCTACCAGAATGCAATTCCTCATTCCATTCACAGTGAGCTAGTGTTGATTGATAAGGAGGGTGCTTTTAGACCTGACTGAGACATAGCAATTCAGATAAATTAAAACTGCTCAGAGTTGTCAAAACATTTATGTGAACTCTGGCTATATTAAACCTTATGTACTTCACTGTGATGCAATATTTTTAATCTCAAGAGATTTGGTGTAGCTAGTGATTCCTAGTCTAACACAAATAGAAGTGTCCCACATTTAGCTGGCAGATTTACTCTAGTTTTGAGTCTACCTTGAAGTGTTCATAGGACCTCCTGCAGAGGTCAGTGGGCCTATCATAATTTGTTTGCCAAGAGGGTGAGGAAAACCTGGAAGAGGGTTCCTAGAGAGGTGGCTGATGCTCCAAGTCGGTAAGGTTTAAAAAGCAGTTGGACAATGCCCTTAAGGACATGCTTGACTTTTGGTCAGTCCGGAGTTCGTCAAGAGTTGGACCCAATGATCACTGTAGGTCCATTCCAGAAACAGTATATTCTATTCTATTCTATTCTATTCTATTCTATTCTATTCTATTCTATTCTATTCTAAGGAGAAGTAGAAATAGATATTTATTTAATTTGCAAGTTGACATTGTCTTTTGGTCAGTCCCTCTAATGCATGGCTGCTGCAGCTTTATTTTTAAAGAAGCTTTAGAGCTCTCCAAAAGTCAGCTGTAGCTCACTTTCCATAAAGACAAAGTATGAAAGTTCTGATTCAGCAAATCCCATTTCTTCTAAGCATATAGATTTCAAGTTTCATTAGAACACAGTTTGGGTGAATTGAATTTTAGGCTCAAGTGGGGACAACTTCTTATACATTCTTAAAAGGTCTTCTATGCCATGCATTTTTTTGCAGCTGGAGTCAGATACTCTTAACCTTCACAGACACATTTTAAAAGTGCAGCCATCATGTTAATGTGGTTCTGAGGAGGTATATTTTAATTTGACAAGTTGAATAAGCTAATATATTTTGTAGTTACTGGCTTGTTTTCAGTGACATTCTTTAACAAAATAGGGATTGATGCCTCTTGAGGGATGCAGTTTACTGTCTGACAAAGTCCACATCAGAAAATTTCTGTTGATCTTTCCTCCCCATCTAAAAGAGATAGCATGAGGTTTGTAACCGGATTGTATAATCAAGTAGATGAGGAAGTCCATAGACTGTTGCTGTTGCCCAATAAATGCCTTTGGCAGCTGGGGAATCTTGGAGAAGCATGAAAATCTGAGGAAGATTGTGACCAGTTCATCATTACCTTTTAGGAATTGTATTAAACAAACTACAGTTTTAAACTTCTTTTTCTCTGTTTAAATAGCTGAATTTATCTAACATTATGTACGTCGCTGTTCATTGTATAGTGCTGCTCAGAGACAATATGTGTGCAGTGCTATTAATATTAATGTGAGCAATTTATGAGCATGCAAAACAAATTAGTCATCAGGTCAATCAATGTGTCAAGCTGGACCAATTCAGCTGTAATATAAGGAGGTAGAATTTCTTAAGAGAGAAATATATGAAGTAATAATATGAAGTATATTAACTTACTTCAACAAACCATCTAATTCTATGCACTATATTTGTGAAGAGTGTATGTTTGATTTGCTCAATGGGGAAACAATTTTTTTGCATTTTTATGCAGATAAAACTGTAATTTGTAAATGAGCAAGAGAAATATCTTGGCTCTTTAGATCAAGGAGGACTTTCACTGGAAGAAGTGAGAAAGCTGCAAGATTTCCAGGTTTTGATTGACAAGGCAAGGTGATGTTCTCTTTCCTTCTACACCCACCCAAATCCAGACTAAAAAACTCAGCACAACAGAGCACTATTTAAAAAACTAGATGCACAAAAATATGGTTTTGGGTTTTTTTCCTCTTCCTCCCCTAACATCAATATTACAAGAAAGGAGTGCAACCAATTCCAGACGATTGTTCATTAAATATGGAAGAAAAAGATCAAATCTTTAACAAACACCTGAGCAACATAATTAATACCCAAATAACATAATCATTCTGACAGAGAGGAGGAAGTCTGAGCTGACAAAACCAGTCAATTTGTATGAATGACTGTGGTACTTAGTTGCTCTTTTTTTTTTTTTTTTTTTTTAGTAATAAGTTTAATTGCTTTTTTTTTTTTTTTCAGTGAAAACTGTTATTTTACTTCATTCTCATGTGAAATAATTGCTATGATTGATCCAGTTTTCATGTTATACTATGTAAAATTTATGGTTTTTTTTCAATCATTAGCATTACTTTTCCTGTGCAACTATACCTGCCATAATAAAGTAACTTCTTTAGCTCTTTGTAGATGAAGCTGATGTAAAATTGCATCTACACAGATCAGATTCTAAGACCACAAATATCATGAACTTTTCAAATTTTTCATGACAGCTTGGCAAAGCAGGAATTTTCTGTAGAAAGTAGCAGAGTTCTGAGCTTCATGATAAACACTCTTTGGAAGCGGATTAACAATATTACTAATTTACTTGCATATGGAAGCCTTCTTTGGTCTCAGGGCTATTGCCCTTTTTCTCAGAGTTCTGTTATGTTATGCTTATTGCAGTCTGTGTTCCCTGATGTGTTGTTTATCACCTTTAGTGGCTGGGCTGAGGTTATGATTTTGTTGTACTTTGTATTACTAGCTTGTGATGTGGTAGAACTGCTGTTCATGAGCCTAATCCTGTCTGCCTGCTTGACACTGCATCATCTCTTGAACCTCGGGAGCCATCTGGTGGGAACTATTAACAATCACACCTATATTCTCCCACATCTTCTCTAGGCTAATTTCAGTGGCACTTGGGAATTTTGAAAAATTTGAATACTCTTGGGATGTTGAAACCAGGATGGTCCTATTGCTAGGAGCTATAAATGTGGTTCGGTTCTTGTTTAGAGGTTGGGTTTTGGTTTTATCTTTTATTTTGTTTTGGTTTTTATTTGTTTTGTGTTTTTTCTTTCTTTTTTTTTTTTTTTTTTTTTTGTCTTTTTACTTTGTTTCAGTTAATAAACTGTTCTTATCTCAACACATGGGTTTTACAATTCTCTTTCCCATCCCCCTGGAGAGGGGGGAGTGAGAGAGCAGCCACGTGGGACTTAGTTGCCATCTGCATTTAAACCACCACACAAGGTTAGACAGACTGCTGAAGCTGGATAGTTTTTCATATAGAAATGCCTGGACAAGGGTGTAAGGGCTCCTAGACAGGTAAATACTTAAAGTCTAGGCTCCAGGTCGCGTCTCACCGGAGGAGAGGGAGAGAATCTTCTCCCTTGCCCTGCTGGTCTCACTGCTTTTGATGGAACCTGGGATATAGTTGGCTTTCCGGGCTGTGAGTGCACCCTGCTGGCTCATCTCCAGCAGCACTCCAAGTTCTTCCCTTCAGGGCTGCTGTTAATCCTCTCATGCCTCAGCCTGTGTTGATACAGGGAGTTGCCCCCAACCCAGGGGCCGCACGTCACATTTCATCTTGTTAAAGCTCATGAGGTTCCCATGAGCCCACTTCCAAGCTTTTCCAGGTCCTCCTGGATGGCATCTCATCCTTTGCACATGTCAACTGTAACACTCAGCTTGATGGCATCTGCAGATTTGTTAAGGGTCATTGATTGAGACAGTCCTTGTCTCCATAAGGACCCCTGAGGAACACCACTTGTCACTGATCTCCATTCAGCTGCTGACTGATACTTTCTGGATACAGCTGTCCAGCCAATTCCTTATCCACCAAACAGTCCATGCATCAAATCCATCTCTCTCAAATTTAAAGAAAACGATTTTGTCAGGGACCGGGTCAAAGGCCTCACAGAAATCCTGACAAATGACAGTCACAGCCCTTCCCTTTTCCCCTGATGTAGTCACTCCATCACAGAAGTCCACTAGGTTGGACAGGCAGGACTTGCCCTTGGTAAAGCTGTGCTGGTTGTCCCAAATCAGCTCCCTGTTTTCCACGTGCCTTAGCATGGCTTTTAGGAGGATCTGTTCCAGGATCTTCCCAGGCACAGAGGTTGAGGCTGGTAGGTCAGTAGTTCCCAGGGTTGTTTTCTCTACCCTTTTTAAAGATGGGTACAGTGTTTCCCCTTTTCCAGTCACCTAGGACTTCACCTGAGTGGCATGAATTTTCAAGTATTATGGAGAGTGGCTTGGCAACTGCATCAGACAATTCCCACAGGATTCTGGGATTCATCTCGTTTCGTTCAATTCTTATGGACATTTGTTCGATTCTTATGGACATTCAGGTTCTGCAGGTAGTCCCAAGCCCAATATTCTTTTACAGTGGGAGGGACTTTGCTCCCCCAATCCTGCCTTGCAAGGTGTGAGAAGAGAGATTTGTCAGTGGGGACTGAGGCAAAACAACTGGACCTCAGCCTTCTCTTAGTCTGTTATTACCAGTTTCCCAGCTGTGTTCATCAGAGAAGTACACTTTCTTTGACCTGTCTTTTTTGGCTGAAATACCTATGGAAGCTCTTCTTACTGTTCTTACCCTTGCCAAGTTCAGCTCCAGCCAAGCCTTGTCCTTTCTGACCCCATCCCTACACAACCAGGCAGCATTCCTCTTTCTGTATTCTAATAAAAATCTGGGACAATAGTAGAGTAGTTTATTTTGGAACTTTTGGTCCACTAGTCCAAATATACCAGCTAAGCAGATAAAGAGGTCCACATGTACTAGGTAAATAGATAAAAAACTGTGTATATGCCTCAATGGCTAGCTTAGTCCATTCTAAAGGTAATAAAACTAAACTGACAAAAGTTTCAGTTTGTACATTTTTCTTGTCATACAGGGATCAGTTATATGTGGCCAGTTTCAGCACTTATAAAATTGCACAGAATACTGTAATACCTACATCATCATTGTCTGATATACATGAACTGGAGTTGAAAAACAGAGGAAAATACTTAATACCTTGTCATGTTCTATCTGTTTCACCTTTTTTGTTTTTTTACCACTCATCTATTTCAAGGCAAAATTAAAACAATACAAACCAGAAGTCTGTAAAAATAGCGAGCTTCCTCAGAATGACACAATAAAGATGTTTCTTCCCTGTAATTTAAAGCATATTTGGGATTTTTCTTTTGTTTTTGATAAAATATTCAAATATGCCACAATGAATTTACTTGAAAAGAAAAAAAATTTGAATCTTTCAAGTGTGT
The DNA here is from genome assembly GCF_041296385.1 of Aphelocoma coerulescens. NCBI lineage: Eukaryota > Metazoa > Chordata > Aves > Passeriformes > Corvidae > Aphelocoma > Aphelocoma coerulescens. The sequence continues at coordinate 69,135,990 of NC_091015.1, read as the reverse complement.
TGTGAATTTTTCACAGGAAAACAGATGTGGAATTATCTGGAAAAACAGGGTCAGAACAGCTTGAAGGAAGTCTCCATCCCACTGGCTGCCTAGCAAAACACGAGAGGTGAGGGAGGTGTCCATCAATGCTTCCCCTGGGAGGAAGTGCTAGATTGGAAGAAAGAAACATCATCTCTTGTGATAGCTGGGTGACAGAGGCTTTTCTCCTAGCTTGGGTAGATTTTGAATGCTGTCCCATTCAGTATCACAATGGAACCATCATTTCTCAAATGAAAGGATAGAAAAGACCATCTGTTGCTCAAAGCAAGGAGCAGCAAGATGCTTGCCTGGGAAGTTATGAGAGAGTTTTAATGGTGCTCTGTTTTGTTCAGCTTGTCTTGTAATCAACCTTCAGTTTCCTATCACAAGCAAGTGTCCTGGTGATCAAAGCTCTGAGCTCTTCTAGAGTCTCTTGTCTTTTCCACTGCAGAAACTGTATTAGCTATTCCTTGCTGATAGGGAGGGCGAAACAGAGGGACATCGTTGTAGCCCAATGACTGTAGTGCCTCAGTCTTTCCTTTATGGCTGTAGTTTTTAGGAGAAGCTCTATAATAACTCTGGGAAATCATCCCCATTGAAATCAGCATGTGAATCCCCAGCATAGCATCTTTCATGGAAAGAAAAGTGTAATACAGATCATGTTATGTGTTTAAGTGGAACTCTGAGTGCTTTTTTTGTATGGCATAAAAAAGATACAGCAATATTCTCGTGTGTGTACTGCACTGGTCTTACTGGTCCTGCTGGGGAGCAGTCTGTATTTACTTATCTTTGATATAAATACGAGGGCTTAAAAGCTCTCTGACTAAAGATCTCACAGATGATTACTGCAGACTCACAGTATAGCTCTAAAATAGAAAGCAGCATGTGACTGTTCACTCTGGCTTCCCAGGCTTCCGCTAGCAGCAAACAGCAGCTGCAGATAAAAATAGAATATCGTAAGCAACCAGGATCTGTAGTTAAGTATAGAAGTCACTCTCCATGACAGTAAGGACTCCAGGACAACAATGAAGTCTCTCCGATTCATTAGTGCCGAAGCATTCGTGTCAAATGCAGAGTTTGCCAGGAAGAGTCTTGGTGCTGTTGCCCATGATCTTTTTCCTCTTCTTTTTAAAGCCAGCTATTTACTGGAGCAAGGGGAAGTGATTCACGACTTGGTAGAGAACTGGCCACTTTTTGACTTTAACATGGGAAAACTTTTGGGAGCTACTCTGGACTACCAGGAAGACCTGAGCCATAGAACATGCTCAGTGTGCTTGGAAAGCTGTCTGACAGGGCTGAGAGACTATGTGCTGAATCAGTCTTCTCCCTTCATGAAAAAGTTGAAAGTGGTCGACCTGACGGGTATAAAAGATGTTGAAGTTCAGTTCTGTAAGTGCAAGAAGACAATGGGCAGGTGGGCCAGGACGCAGCTGCTCTCTAAGCTTTGTTCAGAACTGCTGGTTTACCTGCAACAAGCACAGTGCAATCCAGGTACCTTTGAAATCAGTATCAATGTGCTAATTGACTTGTTTGTTACAGAGCGTAACTATGAGCTGGTCGTGCAGGCCCTGTTGAAGAAATGCAGTTGTCCACTGAAAATCTGCTGTGTGGCGTTCAGATCTGACAACCTGACCTTGCAGAAATTCTTCTATATCATAAAGCTCACTGATCCCTCCTTGTTGCGCAAACTGGAAATAGTTCATAATGTTCACTTGGAAATGGAACACTTGGAAATACTCTTCAACAGCATCCACTTCCCTCTATTGATGTCCTTGACCTTGCCAGCACGAACATTTAATGTGCGGAGGTTCACAGCTACAGATGAACAGATGCTTTCTAACATTGGAGAAAAGATGGGTGAAATGACGCAGCTCGCCGAGCTGAGTATGTCATTTTCTATACTCACTGGAAGAATGCAGAAACTTCTCAGGTAATTTGGTCATCCTGCTTTCACTCGCACTGTAAAAAAGAGCACTTTGTGCCATCAGCAAGCTGGGAATTTCTGAGAGTAAGGGAAGTGAGTGTATCTCAGGGTGTGTGTGGGAAGGGGCAGCAGGAAACTGGGAAAGATGATTTGTTGGGGAGAATTGGCAGCCAATGTATACCTGATACACTTTGAAAAGCTGACTGTTTTGATTAGTCTTCCAGAGTCCATCTGGTGAGAATATACTTTCAGCTACCACGTAAGAGAGTGGTACACCCAGACATTTTTTTATTTGAGCTTGTGTACTAATCAGCTTGCATTGGCCTTTGGTGCAAATCCTGAGTCATATTCCAAGTATTTTTTACAGTATATAGTGAATTTTTGTCTGCTAAAGAACAGTAAGTAAATATACTTTTCCACAGATACTGTATTTTAAGGAGGGCACGGGAATAGTAGATTTTGATTTGAGACTTTGATTTCAGTTGCTTGTTGTGTCTCTTTGTCTCAAGACAGGAGAGATCTGATGTTTTTCTGTACTGCAAACTAAGCGGATACATGAATATTCATTATGAATTCCTGTGGAAAATTGGCAATTTGCAAAAAGCTAGCAAACTACCAGCAGTAGTATTCATATTGGAACAGGAAATAAGTTAATTGTAAGCTTTTCAGAGCATCTAGAAATAAAAAAGCAGATAGAAGTTTCATCCAGACAAATCACCTAAAATTCTTCCTGTACAAGAAGCCATTTTATTTAAAATTTGTGAATAGCATACTGCTTATGTTGATTGATGCAATTTAAATGATTTGCAACTTTCTAAGCTTGATCCAGCTGAGCCCTGTGGCGGAAGTCTCACTGAGATGTAGTAAGTATGAAAGTGATCATCTTTCAGATCAGATAATCTCAGTTACACTGCTTCCAACCTTCTTCATCAGAAGGTCTCTTTGCAACTCCAGAACACTACAAAGTGTAAACATCTTGGGCAAATGTAACAGAAAAATGTAACAGAAAAAAACCCAACTAGAAACAAAAGCAGATATCCTGTCAGAATACTGATTGGCTTTAATATTGGAATTAATCCTTCCTTAATGGAAATTATCTAAATCTCTGGAATTATAGCAGCTTTCTACAAGAAGCAGCTACCAATGCTCTTACGATAGTAGTGATCTGCTGTTAGTTCAGCAGGTCACCTGCAGACACTTGACAACATATAAGTGGTTACAAAATAGATATATAGAATATTAACAAACCCCATTAAAATAGCACAGTGGAGTCATGTAAAGAAGGAGATAATTAATGGTACTACTTTCAGGAGGAAAATATACTTTTTATTGTTGTCACATGCTTCTGTTTCTCAAGAAAGGTTAGAAAAAATAATGTGGTAGATGACTGCATTCACAATGTGGCTAGATGCATGAAATTTTGTAAATGTAGCTTTTCAACATTTTGTACCATAACTTTTTTCCTCTTTAATTCTGCAGCCCACTAAAAACTCCACTGAAGATGCTGGATGTTTCTAACTGCTCCTTGAACCATGCTGATATGGCCTATTTAGCCAGTAGCTTCCATGCCAATCACTTGGAAGCCCTGGACCTGAGTGGTCACGATATACCTGAGCTTTACCCATCAACATTCTTTAAGCTCCTCAGCCATTGCTCTTCAGTGCTCAGGAGTCTTACCCTGGAGGACTGTAATATCCAAGACACTCATGTCAACATGTTGATTTTAGGTTTAAGCCCTTGTCAGAAACTACAGGAGTTTAAGTTCATTGGAAACCCACTGTCATCCCAAGCACTTAAACACCTTTTCACATTTCTCTGTGAATTGCCAATGCTGAAAAATGTGGAGTTCCCAGTTCCAAGGGACTGCTACCCTATTGGCATCACCTACCCCATTGATGATGCCAGTCTTTGCAGATTTGATCACCAAAAATATGAAAGGGTAGCAGAGGAGCTTAACCTCATTTTACTCCAGGCGAACAGAGAGGATGTGAAGGCTTCAACACCACTCTTTGGGAGTTACGATGCAGCTGTTCAGGAGACAAACAATGAACTGGGAGCTTACTTGATCAAGTCCTTCAAAGATGCTTTAGAGAAGTTCACTACTTCATTTAACAAAATGAGTTAAAGTTGTAAAACTGTAGTGATGAGATGATCTGCCAAAATCAGAACTTAATTTAGTCTTTTTTAGAACTGCACCTTCAATCATCAGTTGTGAATTTTCTTTAATATATCGGCTGAATTTACTATTGTTTGAATAGCCTCTAATCACCTGAGGCATTGTAACTTATGCTATATCTATTGCATACACCTTACACAAGCTCACAAAAGAAGAGAATGAATAGCTCATTATTTTATACAAATGCACGTTTTCTGAGTAAATCAAATAGGTGTTTAAGCCTGGCTGATTTCTTATGCAGGTTCCCTTAGATTTGTCAGCTGGTCTTGTAGCTCTGCAGAAAAAACAGGGAAGTCCTTTCCCAAGCCCAGCAGGATGTTCCAAAGATTGTGCACATATCCTCATGTGTGGCTCCCTAAATTAATTTTTTTTTTTGCTCATGACCTGAATTCACCAATCTGTGTTTCACGCAGTAGAGGGGGGGGGAAGTGTAACAGCCTCCATGTCCCTGCGTCTCTTTCTTCTGCAGAGGCAAGTGCAATAAACAGAATTTGTCTTATGCATTGTCCTTGGTTGAGGAGTAAAATTTCATACTGAGGAGGCAGCAAACCAAACGGTTGGCTGACAGCAGGGGATCTCACCCCACTTACCCCAAAAATATTAAAGCAGTCTGTGGGGACTCTGCTGATGTCCTTGCAAAGTGTATTTTAGAAAGGCAGACCAGGACAGTGCTGCACAGCCCTGCTTGTCATGTCAGCTGCTCAGTGCCTCAAGCCACTCCCTTACAGGAATCAGCTTCTTGGCTGGTAGAATGTACCCTGCTCCTTTCAGCTGTTTTAAAGAAAGTCTAGGACTGTGGTAATACTGAAAAAAAGACTAGTGTTGAGAAGACATGCAAAAAAAAAAAAAATTTAATCCAATGCCAATTTAAAAAATGTGGAAAAGGGACAAGGCTGGTTGCTGAGTAACTAGAAGTTCATCTGTGTAAAACACTGCCAGCCTTCTGTCAGGACTGTGTGTTCTCTACAGACTTACAACCAGTATCAGGAAAAATCTCATTCAGTTGTCAGGCTTCAGTGCAAGGAAAGCATTAGAGTGACAGAGTAAACAGAATTCCAGACTCCACATACACGGTGTTGGAGCATAGGTAAAGGGGCCAGCTGGATGTCAGGACAGTAAGGGCCACAAGACACACATCTGGGGAGAGCACCATAACGGGGCAGGAAGCCCTGAGTGGTAAATGAGTGCCATAGTCTACTCAGCTTCTTACCTGTAAAACTAGAGACTTGGTTAGCTTCTAGGTAATTAAAAAAAACAAAAAAACCCCCCCTCAGGTTAATGCACAGTATTCTGCCATTAAATACACTTTAACAGTTCATGAAAACTTGATCAAACAGGAATGAAAGTGAATGTTGTAGAAGAGCTGAGGTGTCACTGTAGTACTGAAGATTATTATTAAGATAACCAGGGCAGTTTATTTGAAATAATACAGGACCTTATCATCTGAGGGTAAGGAAAAAACTTTCTTTGTTTAGGCAGTGCTGGTTTGTCAAGATTTCTGTTTATCCACAGTAAGAATATGCAACCAACTTTTAACATAATTTATTAAAAAAACCCAAAACAAAACACAAATGAATGGACCGAGTACTAAGCAGAGCTTACAGGTTCCACAGCATGCATTTAAATGTGTTTTTTTGTTGTTGTTTTTGTTTTTTTTATGTCAACTTATGTTCTAACATGTTTTATTGATTAAACATATGATGGTAAAATTGAATGATCGTGACCTGTTTATGTTTACAGAGCACTTAAAAAACAAAAAGGTAATCTAAGTTGCTAAGCTAAGGAGTTGTGAGTAGGAAATTACAGAATTTGGTTCCACATGACCTTGCTTATATTTGGACAGAATTCCACATGCTCCTTTGTCCTTGCCTCTACCTTTTTTTCCTTCTGACCTTGCCATTCTTTCCATCCCAGACTTGACCCATGACTTCTCAGCCAGATGTAAGTTAACTTGAATTTTGCTATGCCAAATGTCTACTCCTTTGGGATGTGTAGTGGCACTTTTGCTGGGAGAAGACATGGTACTGTAGCTGCAAATGTGTAGTGATTCTTCCCCCCTCCAATCTAACAGGTTGTACCTGGAGGTGAAGGCTGGCCATTTTGGAACATGCTGTGCTGCAACAGCCAGTCCTTGCCTTTTTCAGTACACACAAAATAGACAGCTCTTATTTCAGAGTAATTAGATGCCTTATAAAGTCTGATGTCTATGCAGCTCTCCCTCTGCTTTCTTTTTGCCATGGTTCACTCCTTTATTTTATTTCCTCCTTTTTCTGCACCCCACAAACTCCTGCCTATCTTCCACTTTCAATCTCATGTCTATATACTGGCTCCTGGGTCAGCAGAAGTATGTAGATGACATAGCTTTGGTTTTGGTGCAGAGTGAGGTTCAGCACTATGACTATTTTAGAGCTTTAGCTCTCAGATATCCCACCTTTTTCTCTTTAGTTTCTTTCTTAATTATGTTTGTTGGTGTTGGTTATAAATACAGGTCAAGCTTTAGCATTTTGGTGTTTGCCTGACTTACTGCAACAAGGATTTGTGCCCTCTCTCAGAAGGGTTCCTGCATCTCTTTTTGGCCTAGAAGTGTGATTATGGTTTGGACCTGCTCTTTCTTCCTTTTTCCATGTGTGTGGGACTTGGAATGCAGCTATTAGAGAAGAAGGGTAATGCTACAATGACCTAACCATATAAAGTTACCTTATACTTTGCACGTATAGACACTGATTGAATCCTGTTTGGTGTTCCCTTTTCTTCCTTATGGGACTCTTGTCAACTTCACTGGGTTCAGACCTGAGTGGATCTAAGTCCATTTGTACTGTCTATCTAGAAAGTTGTCTAAAGTCTTAACTACATACCACCTTGAGGTGGAGACAGTCTTCTAAGCTGCAGCTAAGGCTGCCCAGACAGAGAGAGGACAGGAGCTACCACAACACTGAAACCACACAGCTGTCAATGGAGTGAAGATGTCTGATGTGTTGTGAATGGAGTTGTATTCAATTCCCTGCTACCACATCTGCTCATGATGTTCCTTTAAGTGTCTGAAGAAGAATATTCAAAGTCTCTTGAGGTTTATTTGTGAAAGACACAGAAGAGATGCATGTAGGAAAAAAACCCCTGAAAAACAAAAGCAGGATAAAACCAAAACCATTATCACCCTATTCAAGCAAATGTTCTAAATACAAAGTGCAATAATGAGTATCACAGAGACACTAAAGGCTGAATTTTTAGTTCTAATAAAAAGGACTGTTAAATTTGTATTTTATTCACTGTGCTTTATTCAGTACCATGTTTTATTCACCATATTGTATTTTTTTATTCATTAGCATATTTTCATTTCAGTAACTGGGACATATTTTATTCAGCAGCCATCGCTTGCAAATCTTTCTCTCTTGCAGGGTAAGAATTGCCAGAAGAGCTTTCTGCTGTTGAAATGCTAAACTCCCCTATTCAGTAACTGTACTGAGTTCAGTGAAATACTTAGTACATAGGAAATAATTACTCTCCTTTGACAAACTTCATGAAACTGAAGAACAGGTAAGAAATCTCTGTAAATGACCTTTGCTACATCTGATCTCTTCATAATTTAAGTCATACTATGTTTTTGCCACACACAGCAGTTGAAAAAAGCAACGGGAAAAAAGATGATAGTAGGATTCTTACTGTGGAAGAAGCAGCACACCAGCTATGTACTTGGAGACAGCTACCTGAACAACATAAAAGACTACCAATAGGAAAAGGCAAATAAGCACTACTGTTGCAAGAAGGTTGTCATATATGAAACTGAAACCAGCTTCCCAATATTTAAAAAAGGCCACACCTTTTAAACTAATATTCTTAAACTCAAAATACATGGGCTACAGGTCAATTCTTCTGAACAAGTATGAACTTTGCTTACTAAGCTCTTCTTTCTCTCCTTAAAAAATGCATCAGTCAACAACAGAGCAGGACTGTATGAACTACCTTGCAGAGAAACAAGGGAAGGAACATTGTACCTTCTCTCCATACTGCCTTCAAGTAAAAGTACCCTGTGTGAACATTATTGTGTGTAGGATAATCATTTATGAGGGAAATTTAACACCTGTTTCAATGAATGTGTGGCCAAATATTCAAAGCTGCCTCTGGTTAATCCTAAAAGTATCAACTGTAAGCATTACTTTGTAGGGTTTTTTTTTAATAGTCTTATACCTAGACAAAGAAGCTTTACTTCTGAAGAAAACATGTTGACTCTGACTGATGATTGCATTATTTTTTAGAAGTCTCTCAATAGTACCCAGCCTGACCTTCTCTGTCATTCTTCCAGGTACTGAAGTTAAAGATAGTTTGCTGTCTAATGTACAACTGCATTGATATTGCTTAATTTTGCCCAAGAAATTTTTATAAAATAATCCTAAAGGTAGTTTTAATCTGAAGTAGAATATGCAGACTTTATTCAACATAGGATCACAGGATTTTAAGGGGAGCACTGCTTGTCTGTCCAGAGCAAAGATGAATTATTTCTCTCTGTGGAAGATGAGCAAATCTCCACCTTGTTCTCAACTTTCAAGTATTTTAAATTCCAGAACTGAGAATATTCACACATCTAAAGACACATATCTGTTCTGGGAATTCATAATGAAAAGAAGATGGTGGTAATTTTTTTCTTCCTTCTCAATCTTTCAGTCAGAAGTGCTTTTTTTCTCCTATTGTCTCTGCTCTGAACTGTGGGAAATCATGCACTGAGCTGCTGCCTCTTCCTTTCCCATGCTCTTCTTCACTGGGCTGAAGGTTTCTCTTAGCCTGAGATCTACCATACAGCATTGGTTTTACTTGTTAGAGTTTTATTCGTTTGCTGTAGAAGTTTTTACACACTGAAAAGACAGCCTTGGTTATGCTTTCCATTATTTTGCTTTTTGAGTACCAGCTAACCTGCTCCTAATGAAGCAGAACTATGAGCTTCATTAATGCTTAATAAAAGTTGTATTTTTTGTTTGTTTTTGTTTCCTGCAGTGGTTTGGTATTTTGGCTCTCTTGCCTATTGCAAGGTTGGAATGGAAGGGAGCTCTGCTATTCCTTTGGCTCCATTTCCCCAGAAGTTCTTCCTTGTGCAAAAGAGCCTGTGCTTGGAAGAGTTCTAGACTTGCTGCACTGTTCACTGCTGCTGCTTCCCAGCTCTCCCTGTGTCCAATACAAGTGCAGGGCAAGCACTAGAGTGCTTTTCATGCATCTCTGGCCAAGATACACAGGGGCAGAGCACATTTTGGAAGTCAAAAAGTGTGCTTGTCATTGATACATGACCTACTCTGAAAATGGCACCACGCACTTCTTCCTTTGTGTGTGGTTGGTATCAATCCTCACTCATTCTTTTAAGTTCTCATTCTCTTTCATAAATCAACATAAAGTCCTGTTTCCACTTGGAACCTTTTGTGTCTTTGAAAGTGCTTTTGGAGCTGTTTTCTGCAGAAGCTTGATATTTTGGTATGATGTATATAGAGGCAGCTGTTCACCAGTGCAACATGTACGTTGAAGCACACTGATGTGCCCTAATCACAGCTGATTGCTGCATGGAGTTCTTTAAATATTTAAGTCCAGTGCATTCTACTGAGTTTTTAAAAGAATATGCAGTGAGGCTTGGCCACTTCGTCTATTGTCATGTTGTGCTCTAGGGTAATTCAAAATTAGGTTCATAATGCCTGATTCCTGGATATCAGAACAGAACAAGCTCAAAACCTATCTCCTTAACAGAGGAGGAGACAAAATTTAACTTGTAAGTATTTCCTTACATTATTTCTGGGCTAAATCTATTTACTCCTGGGGTGGGCTTTTTTTGTTTGTTTGTTGTTGGTTTTTTTTGGTTTTTTGTTTTTTGGTTTTTTTTTTTTTTTTATGTTTGCACAGTAGAGGGAGTTTAGTTTAAAATGTATATTCAGTATGTAACTGTTGCCTGTAAAGATGAGAAATGTGGGTGGAATAACACATGAGGTTTTAGCATTGTAGTTCAGGAAGATCATGGACATTTATTCCAAGCTACTAAGTTAAATGAGTCAGAGGATTTTAAGTCAGTGGCATTAATGGTCTTACCTGGAAGCATTACCATGTAGAATGTAAGACAGCAGAGGCTGCTCAACCATATGCTTTGCAGCTGATTTTATTAAACTACAGCTTACCTTCATGCTGTTGATGTTCAGAAATACTCATTTAATGGAAGAATTTAAATATATATATTTCAGTTACCTTTTTAATGGTTTGAGAACTGAGAATTGAGAAATAATCTTTCCAGATTCTTCAAGTGTTGAGGTTTTTTTTCAGTTGCCATCAAATTGGTTTCAGTTGAGCCTGAGATTCAGTCCAATGGAGCTCCCAATATAAAGGCACATGTACTTCTCCTTCAGCCTGTTTCTGTGAACACAGTCCAGGTTAACCTCTCCTTCTCCTATCTCCATTAGATTAAACTATTTATGCTAAGCCCATTTTGATAAAACAGGCAAGGGAGTGGCTGCATTTTTAGGCGCCTGGTAGATTTGGAAGAAAATGTAAACCTGTGTTATCTTTTGCCTTCCCAAAGCTACAGGCACCATGCACATCCTAATGAAAAGTCCCTCAATCAGTGTTTATTTCCAACACACATGGGAATCATCAGGAAACCCTCTAAAGAATAAAATGCCCCATTTTCCTTGCTGTCCTTTGACTGTATTAGAAAAATCACCTACCTCGCAGCAGCCCTACTTGATCCTCCTGTTTCTGGGGCATCTCTGAACACCTTCAGAGAAGCATGGAGCAGCACCTCTGCTCTGCTGAGGGCAGAACTTCTTTTGAGCAATTTGGCTGGGGCCCAGCTGCTTTCTTAGTTGCAGAGAGGGGCCAGTTAACACGCTGCCTTTTGAGGCACATCTGCTGCATGGCCTCCCCTGGGTGGAAGCAGCAGAGGAACTGAGACCTCAACAGGCAGCTTGGGTACATCATGAGGCCACACCTGACCAAAGCTGCAGTGACCTTTGTGGCTGTGAGTTCTTTTGGCTCTTACAGTCGGGAAAGCCTTGATTTTCCTCCATATCCTTTGTCTGGGAATTAGAAGGTCTAGCGTACAAATATAAGTGTACAAAGGTGTCAGCAAAAGGCAGAGGAGGGGAGGGCTTTGAAGGTTCTTTTAAGTGAAGACAAGAAATTTGCAAAAAACAACTTTAGGCAGTAGGATTTTCTTAATGTGATGAGAGGGTGGGGATGCCTGGCACTGATGGCAAAAACGTTTATTGTGAATTTAATAGAGGATGTGACAGAATGAGAGCTCTAGCTGCATGGACAGTCACACCTCAGGCAAGGGGAGAGGAAGGCACGAAAAAGATCAACACTAAGATTTGTGAGCTTAATGATGAGGTTAAATTTGTGAGTGGCATTTTGGAAACAGAAATTGCCACTTTTACATCAGATATTTCCTGTTGTTACCTGTATTATTAAAAGAGATGGCTTTATAAGCAATTGTTTAATCCCTGTATATGATTCATCCTGCTGTTTCTTTGCAGGTGGCTACAGGAATGGCAGTTCAGGCTGTGTACCACGGGGTGTCTCTCCCTGGTAGAGTATGGCATCCTTTCTGCTGTGACCCACATCCTCTCCCCGCCGATAATTACTTTCTCTTATCTGATGAAGAAAATTCCCTTCAAAGGATTTCTTTGATTAAGGAAATTCATTAATATGATGTCCAGATAATATTAATGCTTCCCTGCTTAAGTCTTGTCATTTACTGTTTAAACAGCACATTATTCTATAGAAGATCAGCATCTTTGGAGTTTAATGGAAGCTCTGCTGTCAATTAATTAATATTTTTTAGGTTACAGAAAAAAAAAATTGAGAAAAGTAAATCCATGCCCATCTCCTACACATACAGATTTAATGTAAATCCTTGGGAGTGTTTACCTGAGGAACAATCTCCTGCTTGTGCTTTCTGAGCTCATGTCGCAAACTGTCATATTCATACTCAGCAAAACAGAGAAATTAAGTAAATGTTTAGGAAATTAAGGTCCTTTTGACGCTACGAGCAACAGCTAAACGGTGTGATTGTTCACAGTTCCCACTAGATGGCTCCCGAGGATCAGAGGTGATGCAGTGCCGAGCACACAGGATTTGATTAATGACCAGCGATTCTATCATGTCATAAACCACTGCTGCAAAGAACAGCTTTAGCCCAGGCATCACCACAGGGTCTGTGTGCAGAAAGAACAGTGTTCTATAACGGGCCTGTGAGCACGCATGCAGAGAACAAACGAAACAACGTGGTGACCAACAACAATTAAACGAATTCAATGGTTCCTTAAAATTTGTTTTAACAAGCTCTGATTGGATCTTTTGTTATCTCAATCCTCCAGGCCCTACATTGGGCACCAAAAATGTCTGGTTTGGCTTAATCCCAGCCAGCAACTAAGAGCCATGTAGCTGCAACCTCACTACCCTCACCCCAGTGGGAAGAGAATTGGAAAGAAGAGGCAAAACTCATGGGTAGAATCGAGAACAGTTTAATAACCAAAACAAAATAAAACGTGCTACTACAGCTACTGACAATTGTAATGGAAAAGAGAGACAAGGAGCAATAAAAATAAGTAGAAACAAGTGATGCACAACACCATTGCTCACCACCCCACTGGCTGATGCTCAGCCCATCTCCCAGCAGCAATCGGTGCCTTTCAGCCAACTCCCCCCAGTTTATATACTGGACATGATGTCCTGTGGTCTAGAATATCCCTTTGGCCAGTTTGGGTCAGCTGTCCTGGCCATGCTCCCTCCCAGCTCCTCACTGGCAGAGCATGGGAACCTGAAGAGCCCCTGGCTCAGGGTAAGCACTGCTGAGCACCAACTGAGCCATCAGTGTGTTATCAACATCAGTCTCATACTGAATTCAAAACATCACTCTGTACCAGCTAAGAAGAAAATGAACTCTATTAACTAACTCAGCTGAAACCAGGACAGATCTTTTTATTTATTTCTCCCAGAATGAAAGAAACATTACAAGGAATCTCTTAAAGGAAATTTATTCATTTAAGAAATAGAATTTCTTACATGAACACCGCTTTCATCACAAGTTCAGTCATAGGCCTTCACTTTATTCAGAATTAAGAATAGCAGTGTTCTGAAGAGTAGACAAGAGAATTAACAGTGATGGTTCTGATAGAGGAAGAGTTGGGACATATGTGTAGAAGACAGAGCAAGTTTAAAATATTTGGAGGTAATACTGTTTTTTAAAAGCAGTTGCTTAATTTACAGTGTGAATGGGTTTTGAGTTTTTGATTAAATATTTAGGATTCTTTTTTCCCCCCACTTTAAGCACTTTTGGGGAATTATAATTATGTAATGTTATAATTATTTTTGTTCTGGGTTATTCTGCTTGGAATTGGTTTTGAAACTCACATTTATTTGAACCTCTAGTGTATAATTAAGGCAAATGACACTCTTGCAAGAGTAGTGCCAAAAACCCCCTACCTCTGATGTGTTCTACACTGTTTGACTTTACTGTGAACTTTAAATCTTGGTTTGACTTTTGGGCTGGGGGAGATTTCATATTCTCTGATAGCTCTCACTTCCTCTAGTGCAGCATTGTACTCTGCTAAGGTCAAGCAGTAAATTCCACCTGAAATCATCGAGTTGAAACTCAGTAGCTGATACAGTAGTTGGAAATGGCAAGTGTGCATGTGGGCCAGTGGTACACCACCTGCTGTGCCTGTCATCCACTTACATCCTTCCTCTGATTTAGAAATCCCTGGAGACAATGCCAAAGATAGCTCGCCTTTGGAATATTTTATATCTGTGTCTGCCAACAAAATAGCTGCCTATGTCAGTTAATCTCGATTATTTAAAGCCCTTTTGCTCATCTATATTATTTGTTCCCTTCCATGGAAAAATTTAGTATCTAGTAAATTTGTTATGGGAACTATTGTTACCTCATTTTGTTGTTTCTGATCTTTTCTAAATTTAAAACAAAAAGAAGTGATGCTAAGAAGGGATCCTGAGTAAGATTTAACTGGTACTTCCAAGAGATGCAGATCATTCTACTATTAGAGCCAAAAACAGTGAGAGATTTTTACAGCAATTCAATTAAATATGAAGGGCTACATGTTCTGTTAAAGGTAAATTTTTGATGAACAAAACCTTTCATAAAAAGTAAACATTTGAAAAGATAGTATTTTCTTTCTTCTATAGTTTCTGCTTTCATCTGAGGATTGATATTATTTCATGTTACCTAATGCATAAATGCACACTTTACTTTTTGTTAATAATAGCAGGAATTTCCTTAAAATTAAAGTTAGTTCTCAATGAATCAGAGATTGAGTACACCAGTCTCAGCAGCCTACACTGCTGTTTGATACAATACAAAGATAGTGAGTGCTACCAAGATAAATCTTCAACCCACTGTTCCCACCTGTGTCCTGTTCTTATTTCTGTGCTGCCCCAGATGTTTGAGAAACATAATTTTTTCAAATGAGAGCTATGGTCACTTGTCACATTGAGATATTCTCTGTCATTTGAGGTCAGCAGAACCCGAGCAGATGCTCTCCCTTCTGAAAGTGCAACAAACTCAATTAAACCTTTAATTGAGGCACTTGTAAATGCAAACTGCAGTTTATTCCTATGTGGGGAAAATAATTGGTTTCCTTCACTGAGGTCATTTGGAGGGAATCCCAAGACATGAAAGTATGTGGTCAAATGGTAAAAGAACCCTTGTGAGTGGATACATTTGCAATCCTGGGACAGATTTATGAAAGAGATGGAAACCACAAGCAATGGTGTCTGACACATCACCTTTCTTTCCTCCCTTTCCCTTTTTCAATGGCAGTGACAATCAGTGATATTCTTCAGGCAACTGCCAACAAATTTTCTCCAAATTTCTCGTTAATAATTAAAAGTATTTACTGTGCATATCTTCTCAGTCAGGAGTAAGGGAGGCAGTACTAATAAAGTGAATGATGAAGGGGTCTTCTCCTCAAGTAATGAAACCTGGGGCTCTGCACCAAGGGAAATTGGTCAAGTAAAACAGCAAGAGGCAGTATTTGTGCCTGCTTTCACATTTTATGCAATTTGTAGCACATGCTGTGAGATGTGTCAGTGAAAGAGGTGTAAGTGTTCTGTGCATGAACTGGGATTGCCTTGGGGCTGTAAAGATGGCAAGATTAAAATAGGATGATTTATTATGATAGAAATACTTGTGAATGCAATAGCAGGTTGAACTTAGCCTTAATGAAAACATCTTGTAATTTATTTTTTTTATTTTCTATTTTACTTTAGAAGGACAATTATACTAAGAATTAGATAATTAGAAATGTTATGTATTGCACTCCTTTGGTGCTGCTGAATAACGTTATATTTACTATAGTAATATTTTCCATTTTATATAGTGCTGCATTTTTCCATGGAATGGAAATTTATGGAATTTCTCATTTAAGAAGTGTCCTAGGATCTGTCTTGCTCAGCCCTAACGCCAGTCATTTGTGCACCTAGGAAGGACAATTAGTCTGTTTTCATGCTAAGGAGATGCTGGTGCATAACTGCACTGATCAGGCCCCACATGTGGAATCAGAAATCCTGTGCTCAGACTGAACTCAAATAGGCTTTGCTGCTTTCTCTTGCAGTAGGTTTATGTTGCTATTTCACCAACCTCTGTGGAGTCAGCTGAGTTCCAATGATTATAAAATGATCCTTGAATGTTCCTTCAGATATATGTCAGCCTTCAGCTCTGTAATATTTTGTATGAAAATAAATTCTATCCTTGTTATTATTTCTAAAAGAGAAAAAATCCCAACCAATGGTGTGTGTTTCCATTTCTCTTCTTTTATTTTTCTCCCTGATTTTCCAAGCTATTTCTCAGAGATACAACCATGTATGGGAAACAGTCTGTATATTTTTTCCCGGCATTTTCCAAACTGCTCAGCCAGCCTGTCACAAAAAGCTAAGTTAATTTCTGAGTAGAAAGTCAGGGCCTCAAGAACATAACTGACAGTGAAGTGTTTAAAATATTTTAAATTAGTTTTGGCTTTATTTAGTCTAGAACGAATAGAGCATTGTGTGCCTTTTGCTAATGTTCACATTTACATTAAAAATGAAGGCATGATTTGTTTCCCATCCCTGGGCCAAATTACAAAGATTTTCTGTTCTAACAAAGCTTCTGGCTGGTGTTGAAAAAGAAGAACAGCTATGCACAACAGGAAGAGAAGATTACGATGTGCATGATGTACAGTCACCAGTGGTCTTGGGATACTCCTTTTGGTAAAAGAACAACACATAGGAATGAGCAAGACATCCCAGTTCCTACAGATTTGCACTTGGGTCCTTTGATGGGAGCATTTTGCACTGCTGGCTGTAAAACAAGGGGCAGGTGCCTTGGTGGAAGACCCTTGAATAGGGAGCTTCCCTCCAGAGAGAGGGAAGAGGCATTTGCCATCATTCAATAAAATCGGTCTGCTTTCCCTTGACCTGCATCATAACACTTGTGGAATTTTAAATTTTTATTTGGTAGGTATTGATGTTGATCGTGAATGGTACAGAAGTAGTTTGTGTGGGTTTTTTTTATCAAGACAATTTACTGTACTAGAAACTAGTATGGAAACAAAGTAATTGAATATTCCCCTTCCTTCAAACAAAGCCTACATGCTGTGCTGTGGAAAGGCTGTCATAGCCAGGTATGTAAAATAAGAGGTGCTTAGAGGTCGTAGAGGTGCTAAATACTCACAGCTCAGCACTTCTGAAATAGAGTGTAGTCTGGAACATGTGAACACTGCCTAGATGCTTTGCTCTGAACATGGAAACCCTGCTGAAATCACAGAGCACATCCACACACAGCTTAAAATTTAAGCTTTAGAAGGCTGGCAAGATACTTGTGTGCTTCTCTATTCCATGACTGCTCTTATGTACAAAAGTCTAAGATCTTTACATACAAAAATGTTCTTTTTTCCCCTCCTTCAGTTCAGGTAATGTAGACATAAAGAGTTTCAGCTCATCAGATTTGACTGATGTAAACTCAATTTGGGTATTATGTGCAGCCAATATACCACAGTGGGGCCTTTGAGTTGCAGGAAAAAGCTGTTTTTTAACTGGGGGGACTGGTTTAGCATGTTTTTACATTTCCTATATTGATGGCAAAAAGACAGGAATTATTTTAATAATGTGCAGATCCTTTTTTTTTTTTTTTTTTTTAATTTCTGGAGCAGGAAAGGCATGCTTCTAGGAGCACTAAATAGGAAGGATGACCTACTTTAGTTTAAAACCACAGGCGAACTGAACCTACTTTTTCAAACCTCAGTCCAGCAAGCAATCCCATTAAAACGTGGTCTTGAAATCTTAATGTTTCTTTTATACAAAATCGCTGTGCTAGGAAAAGGTGAAGAAAGCTTTTCATCTGACACTGAGCAAAGTCTTTCTATACAGGCAAGCAGCCTCTCTCTCTGGGCCAGTTCTTGAGGTGACAATGAAAGGCAATGTTGCTTTCTGTAGTGTAATGTCTTCAGCTTTTTATTAATTTATTTTATTGTTTTTCAGTTTCTGTTGAATCAGCTAAACTCTGGAGCAGGAAAGTTTATTACTTTATCTTGCACCATTCTGAACACTCCAGTGCTGGCAATAATATCTGTCATGGGCAACTTGACTTCTTCCATCTCTTCCCACCATGGACTCCTCAGGAACTTTCCATACTGAAACAAATACCTACATGTCTGTCGCTATATTTTCTTTTACTCAGTGTCTTGTTAGCAGACTTAAGCATTTCAGAACAATACCTGAAGTAACATGATTGCAGCACTGTCTTCAGGGTATCCAAGACAGGGTTAGTGTGAGGTTGTATGTCTTGAAATTACAACAGACTGTGGTTCTGAGATCACTCCTCGTGTGTGTTGTCAGGGATGGGATTCAGAGCTTTGTACAGCAAAGGACATTTCTGGTATTTCTTATTCAAAGGTGAATTGGATTTCTACTGCTGGTGTAGGTACATAATGCTACTGAGGCAGATTTGCAGAACAAAAAGGTTTTTTGCAGTCATTCTGGAGTGAATCTATTTGCATTACTGCAATAGAGGGGGGTGGGGGAATGGGCACTCTTACTGAAAAACTGCAAAGAGCCTAAGTTTTTTGAACCCTCTTGCTGATCATTCTAATGCTGTCACAGTTTTGTTCAAATGTGAATCAGACTTACTCATTTTAGACCACATTGCTGAAGATATCACCTAGCACAGCTGGCTTGTGATCCAGTGCAACATGCTGAATTAGTGCATTTACCTATAAATTCTGTCTATTTGTTCTACCTCAGAAATACTGTTTGCACCTTCAAACTATGTCCTGCAAGCACAAAATGGGAAGTGCTTGCTGAATCTTGAGAGTTGGAAGAAGTAACATTCACTTTGCCAGTTCCTCATCTGAAACAGGCAAAGAAAACAAATACAATTGATGTAAAAAACCCTGTCAGGATTATCTCCATATGTGTTACAAAAAATATTGCCTTTATACTGTATAATATACTGTAATTTTTTAAACATTTTAAACATGTAATATTCCATATAAGGCATAATGCTTAACCTCCTGGAGATCCGTCTAAATTTTTGAAAATACTAACTGTATTTTCAGATTTGCAAGAAATGGAATTTGTGATGGAAATACAAAGATCTTACTGTTAGAAAGGATGCTATAGATGGTATAACAAGTCTGTGGTGTATGTGCCTTCACGCTTGTCACTTCGCTGCAGTTCCTTCTGGCAGGGGCAGCTTGCAAACACTCCTTACAAAGCAGAAATGGCAGCCCCTCTGCTGAAGGATGATCTCCCTGAGCTATGGTTTATTTATGGTTTATGGTATTTTACAAGCTTTGCTTCCAGCTAAGTGGAAAAAGTGGCACACAAGTGATAGGAGGTTCATTCTAACTGACACACTTAAATGTCTGCAGAGCTGTTTCACCATTGGACTCCCAGCCTTCTCTGTGGTTTCCAAAGTCTTCCATTTCCTTCAGCCCAGATAACAACATAAATCAGACAAAGGTTGTGTAGTGGAACAATGGTTACAAAGGCACATGCAATGCATAATTCTGCTACTGTGTTGGGGTCCCACTCTCCAAAAGTGTTTGGAACCACTGTGCTATGCAAACATACAAAGTCAACGTGAACAACCTGACTGATACATAAAACTACCCTTTGTTCTTGTGTGTGGCTTGAAAATCTCTTTTGAAATTTGAAATTTTATGGTACATTTGACCTTTAATAATGGTAGTGATTTAATGTTCTACTAAAAGGCAGTTATTGAGGTGGAATGCCCAGGTACCTAGAACAACACTCTGGGTCTTTGTTACTGAGCAATACAATTATTTTTAGGTAAGAAAAGCTGCCTTAAGCAGCTTCCCAGTCTGGTGTTTCTTGATGGAGAGGCTAATTTCCTAGAGAGAAAGCTCCAGGAACACAGTCTTTAAATATTGATGAAAATCAGGAGCTGTACCATCTCTGAAAAGAGACAGGCAAAGATGAAATGGCAACATAAAAATACACTTAGCGTCTTAGAACTTCAAGCTGTTCTGGGTCTGTGTGGGGTCAGGCCAGCTCGCTGCCCATGTTCAGTAAATATTGAGCACGCAATCATGTTGGTGCCATGCAAGGGCTGCAGGTGGGCTAACACAGGTGGCCCTCCAGCTCCTCATGCCTTCACCCCCACCGCCAGGATGTTGTGATAGGAGGGGAGAAGCTGCTCTGGCTCCCAGGGCAAGGGGTGAAGAGTCCCTGAATCCCTCGGACACTTAAGACCAGAGCCTTCCTCGTGCGGGGTAGGTGCCTTCCCCGTAAAGACGGATGGGTTGAGAGCGGCATCCTTACTGCCGTAGCTGTCGGAGGAGCGGGCAGCACGGCGCCGCTCGTGTGGCTGCACACAGAGCACACTCACACGTGCCTGCCCCGCCCGGCCCGGTCCGGCCGCCGGGTTCGCCCTGCCGGCGCTGGGAGCACCCGGGGGCGGGGGAGCGGCTCCCCGGCGGGCCCGCCCCCGCTGCCGTCGCCGCTCGGGGCTGGACGCCGAGGCATGAAGAGGAGCGTCCCCGGCGGGCGGGCTGAGGCGGGTTCGGGCCCTGTGCGGCTGCGGACCGGCTTGCCCCATGCGGGCTCCGTCCCCCGCGGCCGCTCGCCGCCGCCCGCGCCGGGATGGAGGCGGAGGGCAGCCGCCGGCGGCAGCTCCCCGTCCTGCTGCTCTGGGGTAAGTGGCTGGCGGGGTGGCCGCTCCCGCCCCGGGACTGCTTCACCGGGACCGGCTGAGCATCCTCGCGTATGCGCGGCCCGCGAGGGCACTGCTTTCTGCTGGGGCGTGGGGTTGAAGTTCGGGAAAGGTGGCAGCACCCCCACTTTGGTTAGATCGTCCCTTTGGGAGGGGGTCTCCGGGCGTCCCTTGACGGCGGGTCGGGACGAAGCGGGGATCGCTTTCCCTCCGGGGCTCTCCATCCCGAGCAGCGAGAGCGTTTCGGCAGCGCCGGGCGGGCGGCGGGGCCGGGCACAGCGTCAGGACCGCTGGTCCCCTCCAGCATCGCGCCGACGGCAGCCACCCATCGCCGAGGCGAGTCCCCGAACAGGCCCCAGGAAAAACGATCTCAGACTTCTAGTGTTAGTCAGGCTTTCCGTCTGGGATCCCATATGGATTCTGGGGAGGTGTGTTTGGCTGTTGAGGAAGTTTTTTTCCCGCAGACTGAAGGGCTGATTCCTGTTAGAGTAGTTGAGTTCTAAGCACGTAGTTATCAAGCACAGGTATCCTTCAGATCTTTCCCTTATGAGTGCCTCAGCCGCTAGAAAAACTATTTTATTGTTCCTTGTTAGGTATATCGTTTTAGAGCTCTCAGATTTAATGTGTTGCAGTCATCAAAAGTTGCCAGAAGTCTGTTCCGATCTTCTTCACTCAATAGTAAACTAAGAGATGCAATTGATTCTCTGTGAGTCACACTTTAAGGGACCAAAAATCAGGCCTGGTACTATTAGAAGATGTATCTCAGGACTTCAGAACTTTGTTTTCTATTTTACACCCCTTCCAAAGTACAAAGCTGGTAAACAGTGCACATCTTTCCATGAAAAGACCTGCAAACAAATGGGCAGTTGTATTGACAGTGTTCAAGTGTTCAGTAGCATTGTCCTTGCCTGGTCTGTCAAAAGAAGGACATGTCACATGCACAAGTTTCTGATTCTCTGTGGCTTGAGGAATGCTAAAATCTTACCTTAGTTGCTCAGATTTCTGTTATTTCTCAGCTGAAAAGGAATAAAAGGACGGCCAGCACTTGTCTTGACATGTGAAAGATTTATGCAGTCTTGAACTTAGGGAACTAGGCAATAATCTTTTTGTATGGGGAGACGTCTTGATGTTACTGCGATTTTTGCAAAACAAAACTGACCACTGGAGATTTATTTTCAGAGATTGAGTAGAGGGAAGGTCAGTGTCCCTGTGGCTCAGGGAGCTACAGAAAGGCATTTTTCACCAGAGAGGCACAGATAAATCAATTGTGCTAGACATTTTTAACTGTGCTAGTTCCATTCTTAATAGAATAACAGACACACAAAAGATTTTAAGGATATCTGTTAACTGATAATGCATTACTTTTGCTTGGAATTGGAAAGGGTAGATATAATTAACAATGAAATGAGACTGATTTCCTAGTAGGAAAACCCTAAGGTTCTATGATGTGAAATCAGATTTTTTTAATGAGAAAAGCCTAAAGTGGTAGAAAACTAAATTTCTTCTTGAAGAATACAAACACAGTTTTAAAACCAGTTATTTTGGAAGGATTTTTACTTTAATTGAATGGTCATTCCTAGTGGCTTCTTTTGATTAACCAGAGACCTGTCTTAAGCTGTGACCTCTATCATTACGCTGAAACTCTTGCCACAGTTCCTCAGTGTTAGCTCACTAAAGGCAGTGGGAAGCCCATCTGGGTGGGGTCTGTACTCCTGTAACCTCAGACCACTACTTTCTGTACCTTTCTGCCTAGGACTCTTGACACATTATTTCTTTGCATAACTACCTGCTGTGTCGTCCATCCTTAGTGAGGATGGCAAAAAATGGCAGTGCGTTCACTCAGTGATTGTAGGAGAAGTTGGATTTGCTGGGTGTGGAGGGGAAAGAATGCATCAGCTGAGGTACCTGGTACACAGGCACGTCATCAGTTCTGCTTTCTCTGTGAAGTGCTGATAACATCCAGAATGGGGCAGAGCTGGAAACACCAGCTGTCAGATGAAATCCTCTGCTTTGCTTAGTATTCTAAGATACTTAGAAGACAGCTACTAACTGCGGAGTCTAAGCACCTAAGAAATAATGTAAGAAATAATGATGTATTTACTATCATGCCAAATTCTCTTATTCTACTTCTATGTATGGAAACTGAGGAAAGAAGAAACTTAAGGGCTTCTAACAGACAAAGTGGGTTTTTTACACAGGTCATTGTTTCGGTATCTCTGCCCAAACACTTCTCCTTCATTCTTTATGTAACACCTGAATTTCAGTGGTACTACTTGTATTTGAGTTACAAAATGCTACAAGAGTAAAGCTGGGTATTTTTTAAAATTCTAGAGTAACCTTTCTCACTATATTAATATAAACCTATATCAAGACAGCTGGTATGGTTCTTATCTAGCACAGTTCTTGTATGCAGATTTCAAAGATTGTCTGTAGGTTTTTCCATTTCATAATCCTGTTTTCACAGGGGTTAGCCAAGCTTAGCACTTTGGTCAGAGGTGAGTGACTGGACAGTTGGAAACAAAGCCTGGCCCCAATTACATTTTTACTTTCTGTTTTAAAGACTATACCTCATCTGCAAACAATAATGAAAATGCTGTGTATAAAAGTCCAAATTCTGTAAGGTCCTGAGCTCCCCTATGTGGAACATGGCATCTGTAACTCCTGGAGTGTTTGGATTCCAGTGATGAAAAAAAACCCCCAAACAACAGGAAACAATTTTAGTGGGTTAAAGTTTGAAAATCAAATCAAGGGATTTGTTTTCCATTATTTTCATGCTTATCTGCAGCTGCAAAGGGTAGAACAAAGAAAGGGAATACCGTTGTAGGAGTTCTGAATTTAATAGACGAGTGTGTGTGTATAAAACAAATAAACCTTTGCAAAGCAGAACATCTTATTTTGAGATAGACCACAGAGTTCTAAAAAAACCACTTCTCTACCAAAATGATGTTTCATTTTCTAAAGACATGATTTTCCACACTAGGCAAGCAGGAAGACGGGCAGCAAACCCCACCAATGTCCATCCTGAAAGCAAAGCATCTGGTGTAAAATGCAGCCTGTGTTCCAATTTGCTGTTGGATCCACGCATTCTTCTCACCACCCATCACCCTGTTTGTGTCTCCTGATTCTTTTATTGAGGAAGGTGTTGCTTCTTTCCTAAGGTCTGCACATGCAGCAGGGGACAGGTTCATACCAGTGCCCTTGAGTGGATGAATGGTAGGATTGTCCATGTGGTGGCAAGTGGACTGCAGGTGGTAGCACAGAGCATTGAATGCCGTCTCAGCTGGCTTGGTCCCAGGCCCCAGGAGGAATGGCATTCCATTTTTGAAGGTAACTCCAGGCTGAAAGTATGGAGAAGAAAAAGGGCTTTTAAAAACTGATATACAACAATGAGATCTAATCCTGGAAACCATTTAGCTAGTAAACTCTTGCTCCTAAATTAGTAAGATCTCACTATCTACATCCTTGTTACGGTTTGAAATGTCTTTGGTGCCTCAGGGCTTTGCCTGTAGGTTTGTTTTTGCCTATGAAGCAAATCACCAGAGGCTATGAAGTGGAGATAGAGTTCTACACTGAGACAAACAGGTATTGCTATAGGTGCAGGTATACACAAATGACACAATTTTAAGGAAAGGGTCTTGAGCATGAGCTCAAGGGGAGCTATGGGAGGTTTTGTGAGTTGTGTTTAAACATTGCACCACCAGTAGTTTTCGTACAGTTTGTGTTTCAGTTTCTCCCACCTGTCTGCTGGTAACTGAGATGATTCATGGCCTGAATCGCAGACAAATGAATCAATTTTCGGTTTGCCTTACCAAGGAAAAAAATGCAGTGAGTAGTCCCTTACAAAACACCATTTGCTACCATCTGTGTCTTGGCTATTGAAATTAGCACTTGAGAGACACATGAAGAAAGCAAACCGTGCTCTCATTCAGGGCTCAGAGAGAGATTAATTTTCACAAGCATGATGAAACCTGTTTTAATTCACACCCTTTTAGTTTAGTGAAAGCTGTCACATGAACCATTTTATTTCAGAATAGAATTGTAAAAGTGTTTTATGAAAACAGCCTGCCTTTTCTAAAATAAGAATCTCTTCACAGCCAGGCTTGCATTGAGATAAACTGGAAAATATAAACAGAAAATATTGGCTTTATTTTAATGTGAATATATATGTAGAGCAACCTGAAAGCTGCTTGAAAGACTCTTGGATCTTCTGTGGAAATGTGCAAGTATGAGGAAAGAAAGGAGTAGAAAGTGGAATAGGAGGAAGGTGCCCTTTCAGGAGTTTTAGGCTTAATCTCCGTTCATGTGTTGGCTTCCTTGAAACCAGTCTGAAAAGAGGAGACAGCTTTTTTCCTTGCTAAAACCCTCAAAAGAAAATGCAGTGCCACTGTTATAAATGATCCAAAGGGTACAGTGGATCCCTTGTTGTCATCAGAGCAGCTTAACATGATCTACCATATTGTCATGGATAAGGGGCATGTCTGTATAACAGCCCATGGCCTCAGTTTATCTCCAGGAATACAGAATTTTGCCTGTATGGAGACAGATTGATGGCCTTCTGCAGATGGGATGTCACTTGCTCCCCCATGCTCTGAGCCAGGGGGACTCTCACCTGAAGAGGAAGATGTGGTGGGTGCTGCTGGGGCCCTAGCAGAGCACCAGGCTGATGAAAGCACGTCTTGTTTGCATCTAGCCAGGTTAAGCTGGGTAAGCAAAGGATTCTACAGAAGCACTGGGCCCTACAATAAAGCATCTGTCTTAAGATTTTCACACTCTAATAAATGTGACTAATTTGCCCTTATTTTGTAGAGCATTATCTGTGGGCAGTGTCAGAATTAACACTGTAGTGTAATTAACATTGGCCAGTAATGACTGTCACTTCTTGTGTGAAATCGTTTTGTTTCCAAATGTCACAAATGACAGATTTCTTTTGCATCCTTTTGTGTCTGGAGAGATTGATGCTAGAGACTCTGATTTTTATAAAATATTATTGCATTGTTGTTGTCTGAAAAGACATAGTTTGAGATTTGACAGGGTGTGTGGCCTTTGTTCTGGGTGGCCCTCCTGCCTTTAGCAGAAAGGGGAAGAGATTTCACAGCTATAGGATGTTGTGAAGAGATATTGGAAAAGTAAATGGAACCTTGTAGGAGTAATTCAAGTGGTCATCCATAGGACACAAAGCTCAGCTTTCTTATGAGACTTCAGCACTTGGACTTAAGCTTTGATCTGTAATCTTCTCTTTTGCTCACGCTCTGTGACTGGAGAGTGTCCTCAGGGCTGTTCTCCTGATGTGGCACCATGACCGTCACGCGAGTGCTTGCAGTTAGTGTTGTCTGAAGACAACTGTCTCCAGGATACCCAGACACACGTTCTGTAGCTTTGGAGTGGAGGTGGCCCTTTGCTCAAAGGTGATCTCAGCCTTCGCATCAGGGTTTTGCTGTCTGGTAGCCGCATGGGCCTGTGGAAGAGGTTTTCTCTTCATGTTTTTTTTGGCAAATGGCTGCAAGTGTAATGCTGTCTTTCCACATCTCTGGAGTTCATGAGCTGTTCCAGCTTTACTCCTCAAGGATCTCCATGTTCCAAGAATATAACTTGTCCAATTTAATATTAGAAGAGGTTTCTTTAAATGTATTTAGCAATGTGTGTTGTAAACGTACAATGATAGAGCATTAAGTTTATGTTTCCAAGAGAAATGGGAAAAATAAATTTGTTTTGGCTTTCAGTGAAGAGATGCTCAAAGCCTTTATTTCCATGGAGTCATCACTTGTCGTTCAGTATGTGTGAAATCTCCTCTATTCCTATTTTATTTTTAGAAAAGCAGATCAATATTTAGTTTTTTATGAGCTAAATCCATATTTCAAGCTAAGTCAAAGTCAGAACTTAGTGTATCATGTTAAAAAATAATGTAAATCTCTTCTTTTTGACCAGTGGACCTAGACTAGATTTGCATTCAGGAATGGTAGCCTTTGCCATTAGTAAATGTCGTTGTTCAACATACTTCCAGGGCTATGTTTGGGGTGGAAATTTTTTACCATGAAACACTTAGTGATGCACAATGAAGTAGAGATAATGTTGCTGGAATAAGCATCAGTCCAGTTTCGATTTAACTGGCTCCAGTGTAAACCAGAAATAGCAAAGAAGTCAGAGCATCGCAAAGTAAAGGTCAAAAGAAAATTAAGCTCCTCAAAATACTTGTTTTCTTTCTGTATTTTAAGATTTTTGGAAAGAAATGTTAGTGCTCTTTTCTTGGATTTAAATATTTTTGAAATAGGGACAGGAATCTCTGTGTAGTAATGTGACATTTTAGACTTCCTATTTTCAGTAAGTTTAAGTACGTTCTAACTCCTCTTTGTCTTACCTTTTCTGATGGAGCAGTACAGAACAGGTGGAATGTGCAGTGCAGCACCATAAGGATGCTTGATGCTATACAGCTCATGCTGTTCCATGCCAAATATGCCTGTGCAATATTTAGGTTTTCTTTTCCTCCCAGCTACTTCATACTTTATCATGCAGTGATTTAGAAAAAAATAACTTGTTGAAGAAATAAAAAGTGTTGGTAGGAACAATGTGAAATGAACACCTCATGTAGGAAATCAGGCTCTTTATAACTTCATGAGTAAAAGTATTGTTGACACATTTGCAAAACTAGAGGGAGGGGAGTACTCATTCTTACCTACTCCCCTTTCTGCTTATTTCTTGCATGACTCCAAAATTCTTAGGAGGATTTCAGGCTTTAGGTGAAAAAGTTTGCCTGCCATATGGGAGCAAAGCCACGGAAAATATCAGGCTAAGAACATCTCTGAGGCTGTGAAAGCAGGCCAACTTAGGTAAACTGTTTTGCAGGCTCTACTGATGGTGTTGGAGCTAAACAAACACTGCTGTTCTATAGATGAATAGAGAATAACCAATCTTGTTCAGTCGAATCTACTGCTGGCTAAGGCTGAGCCCATCAGTGACAGTGGGAGCATTTCTGGGATTACATAGTTATGGTGGGGAAAAAGCTGCTGCAGAACAGCAGCTGTACGAGAGGAGTGAGAACATGTGAGGGAAGCAACTCTGGTGAGTGCAGAAGGAGGGGGAGGAGGTGCTCCCGGAGCCAGAGCTGAGATTCCCTGCAGCGTGTGGTGAAGACCAGGGTGAGGCAGCTGTGCACCTGCACCCATGGAGGACCATTTGGGAGCAGAGATCCACCTACAGCCCCTGGAGGACCCCACACCCAAACACATGGATGCCCAAGGGAGGCTGTGACCCTGTGGGAAGTTTGCAGGCTCCTAGCAAGACCTGAGGCCAGGTGGAAGGGCCCATGCTGGAGCAGTTCACGAAGAACTGCAGCCTATGGGGACGAATCATGTTTGAGAAGTTTGTGGAGGGCTGTCTCCTGTGGAAGGGATACAGCACTGAACAGGGGAAGAGTGTGAGTAGTCCCCCTGAGGAGGGAGGAGTGACAGAGACAATGTGTGATGAACTGACTGCAGCCCCCATTCCCCATCCCCCTGCACTGCTCTGTTGTAACCTCTGGACTCTGCCTAGCAGGCTGCAGCTCCCTGAGAGCACAGTGGGGTTACCTAGGGCCGTGCGACCAGTCGCATCCCGGAGTCCATTTCGGACAGCCCCTCGATCTGGCTCCGGCAGCCAGCAGCGTTACAATGCAGTGGCGATGAAGAAGGTAGAGAAGGGTTTCCCATGGGGGTGGTAAGATGGCTTTATTCATATCCTGTCCCAGCGCCCTTGGAGGCACAGAGAGACACCTCGTGGTCTGGGCGTGGGGTGGTTTTGTCAGGGGCCCAGGGGCGGTCCCTGGGCGGGGTTGGGGGGTACAGGAGCCAATAGGGAGAAACCGAGGGAGCGGCCAGGGCTAGGGAGGGAACGGGGGAACATGGCATCACAGAATCAGGCGGTTAACGGGCTACCACACTGCTCCAGTAGGAGGAGGTAGAGAAATTAGAAGTGAAATTAATCTTGGGAAGAAGAGAGAGGTAGGAGGAAGGTATTTTAGGAATTGGTTTAATTTCTCATTACTCTACTCTGATTTTAATTGGCAATAAATTAAATTAATTTTACCAAGTTGAGTCTGTTTTGCCCATGATAGTAGCTGTTAAGTGATTTATCCCTGCCCATGAGCTTTTCATTATATTTTCCCTCCCCCTGTCCAACTGAGGAAGGCTGTGATAGAGTGGCTTGATGGGCACCTGGTGGGATGATTTACTAGATCATTCTAGGTTGGTCTGAGTAATTTCCTATGCCAGAATCTGTTGCTTTGCAGTTTCCTATACACCTGTATATGCCCAGGAAAAATTATGGTGTGCAGGGATCATGCTGCCATGCAAGGATCTGTTTTCAGTGTTTATTCCTTGGAGCAAGGGTGCTGTTGTAAAAAGCCACTCACACCTACTATGAGCAGGGACATATATAGCAGTATAAATAGACATGTGAGGCTCTGAAATTTTGTTAAGTGTTTTATTGTTCTTGTGAGTTCTTCCTGGCAATGTGTCATTTAAAATATTCTGTGATCATGTAGGTGAGTATCCAGGGCTCTGGAACCCTGGTAGTCGAGCTGGGCTACTGGAGAAAAACAACCCACATTTGAATGGTCAGGCCAACTTAATATTTCATGGTAGGCATAGAATTGAAAGAAAACATGACTTCACTGGAATCATGTTGATGTAGTGCCTCAACATGGTGTGTAACAGCATTAGGAATCTGCAAGAGGAGTACATGCAGCATCAAGAAAAGGTGGATGTGCAGGGTGGAATTTTTCCAGGGCCTTCTATGATGGTAGTATCTTGATTTAAATGTCCTGCCTGTCAAGGGAAGAAGGAACTTTAAATGTCTTCAAGTATCCCATGGTTTTAAACACTTCCTCAGGAGGGAGTGTGCAGTGACCCTTGTCTGTGAAATCTTCATGGGTCATTTCCCCTTCCCAAAGTTATTGAAAAAAAAAAAGAAAAAAAAGATTGCTTGACTTGCCTTTCAGACTGCTTTGCAGGAGCAAACTGGACCCTCTACTGGCTTTGAGGGACTGGTGCTTTACACTTTTTCACAGGTGGTTAGGTATGGAATAAAGTCTGTATTGTGCTGACTTTTTTCCTTATTATAGAGAAACCTTATGTCACATCACATTTTTTTGTATGTTTTCCTGCCTTTTCGACTAATGGCAGGCAGCTGGGTTGCAATAATAAGCAGCCGTTAGATCAAATATGTGCTTCCAGGTGATCAGGTGGTACAGTGTCAAGCTGAGATCCTGGATGCAGATGGCCAGCTTCAGGGGCTGCCACAGTTCTTATGTGGTCTGGGGTGTGTGTGTCTCTCAACAGTAATTGCAAGCTATCTCACTGTTGATGTCAATGAATCAGAATTATTCTCTCATTAGTTGATGTACCTTTCCCGTAAATTGCACAGCCGACACATTTCACAATTATCTTTTGGGCACAGAGATGTTCTTCAGTTGCTTTGGTAACATTTTCTGAGAGGAGATAGTGAAATAGGTAGTGGCACCAGACTGCTACTGGCTCACAGTTAAGACTGATGCTGGTTCCTGCTTATGACCTTAGACAGATTTCTTCCTAGTTCTGTCATTATTTCCATAGTTCCTGTAAAATGGAGACCTCAGTAGCAGTACCTCACAAGTCTGTAGTGAACCTGAAGAAGTAGAGATGTTTAGGGGGTGAAAAAAAGATCTGTCACTTCAATTTGCTAGAAGTGTACTTATCTGTAGTCATAAATCATGAAGAGCTGTGGTCTGGTGTTGTTCTGGATGTTACACACGTATGTGGCAACTGTGTGCCGAGACTCAGACGACCAGGTCTTGCAGGCAGAAGTTACATGAAAACAAGGAGCACAAAACCTTTGGCAGGTCCATAGATACATGGAGAATAACAGTCTTTGCCTTATGTCCTAGATAACACACACAGAAGTTAATTCGGTGAATTTGCGTTTGTTAGGAAAGTTGTGCTTGCCTCTGCTAACTGTAGGCACCTCCTGATGTGTGTAAGCCTCTGGAACTCTCTTCCTTTCACCTTATGTCATAGAACCATAGAGTAACCTTAGAGTGGAACAATCACTCCCCTGGACCAGCTGGTGATGCTGTGCTTGTTCCTAAATGTCATCTTTAAACAGTTTCCAATGCCACAGATTTCTTCCTAGTCTAGAAGCAAATGTATTCCTCTTACTCTTCCTCAGTTTTACTTTCTGAAAAGATCACATTTGTGTATGCCACTTTTGTAAATGTCTGAAGAGAGTTTACTTCAAGCAGTTGATTCTGCTGTTGGAATACTTAGTTTATTCACTGTCTGAAAGTCAGTGGCTATAAAAAAAAGTATTTTATATTTCAGTTACACGCTGCTTCATCAAAAATGTAATGGAACAGAAAAGGCTTGAAGAAAACATTGTTGAATTTCAAGCTGAGCCATGCAACTTTCAGTACAATACAGATCTTAGTGTACAGCTAAGAAATCCCCTCACAAGTCAGTTGTTGAACTGGTATGGTTTATTTAATTATTTATTTGATAAATGATTAATTATGAATAGAGAAATAAATATTTTATTAAAAATACTGGTTATATATTTATTTAAATAAAACACACCAGTTTCAAAGTAGTAGAAAAGCCGTCCAGCACTTCTGGAAGTAGACAGACTGTTCAGAAATTGTGGAGCATTATTAATATGCTGCCAGCAATGATTTAAGAACTTCACAAAACAATGTAAAGGACAGTAATTTGTATTGCTACTCTGAAAGATTCTCAGCTGAAGCATGAGTTCAGAATAGTGGTCACATTTCCTTGCAGTCACTGGAAAGCTGGGGAACTCTGAACCACCACGGGTCTGAACAGTTGATGCCCTCAGTAAAGTTCCCTGTTGATTTGTACCAATGAAATGGAAAGGCTTAAATTGCTTTCTTTCATGCTTTTCTTGCTCTGCCGGAAGAAGGCTCCAATGTCCAAAATAGTTAACAGTCTGAAATTGCCTTCACAGTTTAAAAGCAATAATGTAGTGCCTCAAGCTGTGATAAAGTAAGCAATGAACTGCACTTTTAGTTTTGGATATCACATTTCCATGGCTATATATGTATCTTCCATACCATTGACACAAAGGGATAAAAAGGGTATTAAAAAGGATTCAGCATCAAAGCAGGAGATAATGCAAAGCTGAATTCCATGTTATGCTAACTCTCTAGAAAACTTCTTGGGCCTGCAGACAGATCAGTGCACCCTGCCAGTAAGTTTACCTTGCTCCTGCCACTCCATACACTGAGACACGTTTTCATTTCTGGGTCAGTTCTGAATGCAAGTGAATGCACTTTTTTCAAGTACTATATTTATTGCAAGCTTCTGTTTATTCCTGGCATCCTTCCTTTGTGTTGAGTTCCTGTCATTGCCCGTCTCTGAACTTCAGTTGCCTCATTTCCTTGGCTGCTTTCACACTGTGTGATGGTGTTCTTGTGTCCTGTCCCTGTCCCCCTCTCCCCATCCCACTCCTCTTATGAAGAAGTGTCAAAAGGACAGTTGGTAGCTGAGAACAAAAGATGACCTTCTGAGCCATGTATATTGTGCAGAGAGTTATTTAAAGAGTGACAGGTGGTTTAGTTTTTGTACCAAGAAGATTATTTTTCCTTTCCTTCCACTTTTATAGTGGCCTCTATACAGGGACCTTTCTGGGCTTTCCCATGAAGTTGTAGGATTTCTTAGCCTAATTCAGAGTGTGTGTTGTTTTTGGCCACGTACATTTGACTTGACCCCAACATAGGACTTTTAGAAAAGGCTTTGTAAGGCAACCATGTAATGCTTGTGTTAGCTCATCTTGTCCTTCTGTATTCAGATGGACACTAGTGAAATGAATCTCTTGAAATTATGAATGCCTAGGAAACAGATAATAAAGGAACCGTACCCCAATTGTAACTAGTGTTTTTTGATGTAGTAGGATGCCTCTTGACATTGTGTGAGAGCACAGGAGAACTCATTTCCATGGGCAATTTCTTTAGCATTAGATACCCTGAAGTGTCTGTGCATTCCTGCTAGAGCACCTGTAATGGTATGACTTGGGGTTTGCATAAAAGATTGTTGAATTTAACATGATCTTTAATAGCACCTGTGCAACAGGTAGCTTTATTCAGCATTTAAATACCTGTAGAAGCACTAGACTGCTCTAAGATTGGCTTATTCAGTATTTAAAATCAGGTTTATAAAAAAATGTGGGTATTGAGATTTGATCAATATGACAAAATTATATCACTAGAGTATTAATCTCTCACCTATGTTTCCAACAAATCATACATGCATGATTGCAGAGCAGCAGTTCACATTTCAAACTCTGGTTTTACTTGCTTTTGTGAACTGTATGTCAGGACAGTTCTTGCACATTTATGTGCTGCTATCAATGAAACTTAAGTTCTGCAGAGAGGTAGCTGTTTGGTTAGTACATAACTTCCAATGGAGATCTGTCCTGATGTAGATAAAGATTAAATGATGGTAATTGGTAGGACTGCCTTTAAAAAGAGATACAGAGGTAGGCTGTTGACACGAGGTTTAACTTGAGGTCCTTAAATGTTCTTTTTGCTTATGAAAATTATGACTGATGAAAATTATGTTTTGAATAAACATCACATTTTGAAGACTATGCACAGTATTACGCTGCTGTAATTGCTGGTTAAAAGGTGCATACAGCAGTTTTATCTGTTAAAATAGGAATTATTCTGAGAAAGTATGGGAGCCACTCAAAAACTCTTACTATCTTGTCAGTAATAGCAGCATCTTGAAGAAACATTCAGACAAGGGAAAATTCTAACATTTCACTCATATACTTGCACAAGGTTTTCAGAATTATTCTTAAAACATGTTTGGAGAAAGGTGAAGAACAGATAGGAAGTCGTATGCTGCTTCAGACTTATCGAAGTAGTTGCAAGACAGACATTCAGTGCTTCTTTTAAGCCTCTGGGAAAAATATCAATGAAAAATAACAGTATAGAAGAAAAATAAACATTGAGAAATGTTTTTCCGTTTCACAGGAAAAGCTTATCTACTTGACAGAATTACAGGACAGTTACCCTGTCATGTAGTCCAGTTGTAAATTTACATATTGCTGTGAATCTCATTTTGAACTCCCTTTTTAGTGTCAGAATAATGTCTTTTTACAAAAGGAGAGTAGAGAGTAGATAGTAAGAGGTTCTAGTGAAGGTCTAGGATGAGATTTTTCATATACAGGATTTTGAAGTAGGTTGTAAATAAAAAAATTGGGTTTTTTTCCCTCAGATTTCTTATTTTCCATTACTCTCTCCTACTTTGTTTATCTTCTCTTTTTCTTTCCAAAACCCCTTCAGACCTACTTTTCCTCATCCTTCATTTGATGATACTTTGCTTCACCTCTTGCTCTGGCTCTAACCTGGTCATTCCTTTCCCATCTGATTCAGCTGATGCTAGGGACGATCACACATGCTATCGTGTATGGAGAAAAAAAGGTGAGCAGCTAGTTCAGGCAGCTAGTACAGTTAAACTGAACCTCCTTTTCTCTCACTAAATGTTAGTTTAGGTAGGATTGTATGGCAACTGTTTTATTTTGGGATCTTGGTAACACCTTTCAACACTGACCCATTTTGTTTCCTCTATGAATCTTCTAATGAGAGACATCATGGCATCAGCCTTTCAAGAAAAAAGCTGAGCTTGCCCCATCTTAAAAGAGCTACTGGAAAGCTTTTTTGTAAGCTATCATAGCCAGCATGCTGTAGTCTCCTAATTAAATCTTTGTTATGAGTTGAGTAACTCAGAGCAAAGAAAATAGAGGGGTGGCGCATGGTAATCTGAATTGCTGTTTTACCTTTCTCTGAAGGTATCCAGACTCATTTCATTGAGAATGGTGAAAAACATCCTATGTTACTTTGTTATGAGCAGATCAAAAAATGCAAAAAGCACATTTTCTTGTGGGTGGGAGGATTTGTGAGCACTAATCTGTAGGCCTTTATTCAGTGTTTGGTTTTTCACAGCTTACCTCACTGACACTTGGGTCAGCCTGGCTCTTTGTAGTTGTAAACCCTCTCTTCATTTGTATTGCTGTGGTCTTATGAGGATTACTGCAGCCATAACTATGAAAGATATAGAGCACAGTGACAGGAATTGATAGAATAAGAATTGGAGGTGCAGTCTGTGATCTGCCAGGGGAGTGCCTAGTACTCTTTGGCTCTGTAGGGTCACATGCATGCACGCACACACAGACGCATGGCTAGCCTTCAGTATAAAGTTGGTCGCAAAGAGATGGGAAGGGCCTTTGCATGAGTTCCAGCAGGAGCATTTATTGCTTCTACACTGCTGAAGATTCAGGGGCAAAGACAAGAACAATGCTAAACTCAGGGGTTTTATCCGGGGGCGGGGAAAAGGTGGGAGTAGGGAACGGGGACCAATGGGGAAGCTCTAGGGAGTGGTGAGGGGGTAGAGGCTGACAGCCAACCGGGGAAGCCAAACTGGGGTAGATTAATGTTACAGCGGGGATACTGTAACACGATGTATCAAACCAGGAGTCCGGTGGAAAAGAAATGTGTATGTGGACAGATTCTTGGTAGATGTTTCAGAGATGCTTATTTCTCCAGCTGCTTTGGCTGGGGCTCTGCCGAGGAACTCTCACAGTCTGGGCTGAGGGTCCTTGCCCGTGCAGGGAAACACAAACCAACCAATGGGGAACGAGGCTGACCAGGGGCAAGGAAACCCCGTGTGTCCCCTCAGGGTCCCTCTCCCAGGGCTACATGGCAGGGGGAGGAGAGCCCAACATCTCACCTGTTTTATTTTAATAAAAGGAGAATGAAAACAACTGGATAAACATAACAAGAACAGTTTCAAAACAAAACAAGCCACCCTCCTGAGTCTTTAAATGTCCAAACAGATTCTGTGGAACATCTTAGGGCTGACAGAAGGGAGACAGAACTCTCTGAGCATGCTTTGTGGGGAAACTGAGGCAGGAGAGGGTTTAATTTCTTCCCTCCCCCTTTTCATCCCCCCCTTGGCATCGGAGAAGAATTGTAGGGAAAGGGAATTGTATAGGGAAGCCATGGGGTGACAAACGCATTAGGAATAAACTGGGGATGGGGTAAACCTAGGAAAGGGTACATATTGGGTATAGGGTAAAAGGGGAAAGTAGGTTGTGGGTAGGGAAGCTGCTGGGATGAATATTGTTTATAATTTTGTGCATAATGGCTGCTTTTGACTGGAATACCTCCAGGCCCAGTAACATTTGCTGCTTGTAAACCCTTCTTTCCTTGCACTATATCAACTTGTACAACTTCCCCATCTCCTACACTTTGCAGGTAATTTTTAGGGTTATTCCTTTTAATAGCAGTTCTATGGATGAATAAATCTTCCCCTGTATCATCTCGTGTTATAAATCCATAGTTGTTTTTTACATTGTACCATTTCACAGTTCCTGTGATTTTTGTTGCTATAAATTCTCCTATCACATGCTTGCGTGTTTGTCGTGGCTGCTGGTCCTGTGTGGCCGCCGCCTCGCCGACTCCAACGTCTCGGCTGGGCCCCCGCGTTGCGGCTGCTCCGCGCCCTCCAAGTGGCACTGCTCCGGCGCGTGTCTGGGCTCTGCACAGCCCCGCGCTGCCATCGCCGCCGGCCCTGTGCCCTGTGAGTGGTTCCGCTCCGCAAACTCCATGCTGCTTTGAGAGCGGCCCCATTTCGGCTCAGTGCTGCGCTGCGCGGCTTCTCGTGTCGCTGTGGAAACCGCCGCTTCTCCCTCCACAGGGCTCTCCGAGCTGTATGCTCAGAGCGGGCTTCCACACTGACCCCCGGTTTCTGGCTGCTTGTGGGGGCTGCTTCTCTGCTGCACGTGGCCCACGGCACCTGCAGCGCTTGTGGCGTCGCTCCCTCACTCGCGGTCACGTGGCCGGGGACCCCGAGACAGGGATGGGGTCCGCGATAAGGCGCGCGCTCCCGAGGGGGCCGGGCGCATCCAGCGCAGGCACCTCCGCCAGCACGGCTGCAGTCACGCGCTCCTGAGATGGCCGCCACACAGCCTTGGCCACGGGACTATGGCCATCCTCTGCTCTAGGGGTAATGGGACCATACAAATGCTCCTGAATAGCTTCACTGACCACGACGGATCCACGCAAGGGTTCAATCACTAATGCATGTTCTGTTTGATCCTTCATCTCCAACAAGATCTCGTGCCAAAAACTCTCAGCTCCAGGATTTTCAGGAGGATTAATATCAAAAAGTAAATCTCAAGAAATATAGAAGAAATTTTTGAAAAGCCAGTTAAAAAAATGTTCTAGATCTCCTGGTTGCAATACTTTCTTGTTTTGTTGTTCAAGGATTCCTTTAACTTCTAGATATATTTTTTTCTGTGGCTCAGAGAGCCACATTTCCCACGATTCTTCCATAGTCCAGAGAGAATATCCAAACCAAGATGAGAAGAGAGAGATCTAAAGTGGCTTTTACTCACGAATTTCCTGTCCTTAGGGATCGGTGTCTTGCCTGCATTCTCTACCATTTGCTACAGCGGGGATACTGTAGCACGCATATATCAAACCAGGAGTCCGGTGGAAAAGAAATATATATGGATGGATTCTTGGTAGATGTTTCAGAGATGTTTATTTCTCCAGCTGCATTGGCCGGGGCTCTGCCGAGGA
The DNA here is from genome assembly GCF_041296385.1 of Aphelocoma coerulescens. Classification (NCBI taxonomy): domain Eukaryota; kingdom Metazoa; phylum Chordata; class Aves; order Passeriformes; family Corvidae; genus Aphelocoma; species Aphelocoma coerulescens. Next base: position 69,099,074 of record NC_091015.1, on the reverse strand, counting down.
ACTCTCACAGTCTGGGCTGAGGGTCCTTGCCTGTGCAGGGAAACACAAACCAACCAATGGGGAACGAAGCTGACCAGGGGCAGGGAAACCCCGTGCCTCCCCTCAGGGTCCCTCTCCCAGGGCTACATGGCAGGGGGAGGAGACCCCAACAGATTAACATAACAAAACAATGCATCCTGGGAGAAGCCCTTCCGGTCACCCTGACCTAAGAGGTTCTTGTGGTACTAGGGACTTGTCTTACTGAGAACTCTCTGTCGCTGGCCACCACAATTTCTCCTTTCTGTATTAAACAAAAAGGCCTCCCCCAGGAATCCCAAAACCCAACATCCCAAACAACCAAACATACGCAAAACAACAAAAACGATCAGAAGCACCCACAACCCAATGTCCCAACAAGTCCTCAAATCTTTCAGAGGATTTTTCTCTCTGGATGCTGGAATGGATGCTCTCATAGGTGGAGGTGAGGTTGAAGTAGCACAGTTCTCCTGGGCTGTGGCAAAGTCCAAGCATTCACCGCTGGTGGTACCAGGAGCATCCAGACGACGGCAGGGTGATAGGTTTTGGGTGCTCGGCATCATGGTGGTGACTGTGAGCACAGGCTCTGGCAGTTGCTTCTGTTGGGGTTTTAAACAAAGTTAAAAATTTGCAATTTCAGGTGTGGGGGGGTCCTTTCCCCTCTACCCTTCTCTTACTTCAAGTTCTGGGGAAAGGGGAATGATGTAATGGTAACAGGGGTATGGGAACCCGTGGCTAGGGAATGGATAAGAAGTAGCAAATAAAGAGGGCTGCAAGTTAACAGAAAACATCTCAATAGGAGTATTGGGGAGTGTGGCTGTGGGAAGGGCAAAGTGGAGGGGTGGTGGTAGGGAAAACTAACTGTTGGGAAAGCAACATAAGGGGTAATATCTGGGGAGACACCAAAGGTGTCTTGACTTATCCTGTCGAAGTTTTGGTCGCAGTTCTGGTAATGGGATGGCGTGTCTGTTTCTATGGTGGACATCGGTGCTGTTTTGCGTCATCTCTGTTTCCAAGCAGTGGTTGTCTGGTCTTTTGACTGCACCTTGTTCATCTTGGTCGGCTTTATGTCTACAGGAACGGTGTTTGCTGGGTTGATGTAGGGCTTGTTTTTCTCTGGCAGTTTCCAGGTATCATCTGTGGCCTTTGGCTTCTTCACCCCAGTCCTTTTATCTTCACACTCAGCGTCAGAATCTGATACGTCACTGTTCTGTTTCTTTGGTTGCTGTTCTGCATGCTCCAGCTGCACCTGTGAGCTGCTCAGATCCACCGCCTCTTCTACGATGTTTTCGCAGCTCTCTGGGAACAGTCGGGGTCCTACGGCTCGTTTCCTGCGACACCCCCCCCCCCCCCCTCTTTTTCTGCTTCTTCTGCAGCACAGGAGTGTGGGGTGTGGGCAGGGCTGGGACTGACGTGAAAGGCATCATGCAGGTGGGGCTCCTGCAGCCAGGGGCACAGAGCAGTGGTGGCCGCCGCTTGGCAGCTTTGGGGCATTCCCATAGTGGCGGTGGGGGGGGGAGAGGCGTGGTTCAGCAGCGCCACGGCAGTGAAGGTGTGGCTGGGGGGAGCCGAGGCAAAGCGTCTTCCCAGGAGCTGGTGGGGGAACCCAGGTCCACTTGGTTGAAAACGAGAATAAACATCTTCTTCAATTTCTGCATCAAGTGGGCGGCAAGGGCGAGCCGCAGCAAGCAGCAGCGCGGGGCTTGGTCCCGGGCTGGCTGCGGAGCCGGCCTGGGCATGTCCCCACCTCGGCAGGGGGAGGCAGGCAGGTGCGAGCCGGCAGTGGGTTGCAGGCGGGCTTGGGCTTGGCGGCCGCGACAAAAGGGAAGAAAAGCGGCTGGGCAGGTGCCCTGCTGGAGCTGCCCCAGGGGAAGGGAGGTCTGGCGTAGGTTAGAAGACCGAAGAGGGCGGTCAGCAGCCCTCTGTTCGGGCTGAGCATACTGCTTGCTGGCTGCTGCCCTATGGCTCCCTGCTGGGGCTGGCGGCTGCTGCCTCTCTGCTGCGGCACCACTGGGGAGACTGAGAGCGGTAGGGTCAGGCTTCTTTATCACCTGCCACAGCTGCTGTCGCTTCTTCAGTCTGTGTTCGAAGGGAACTAGATCCCCTCTGTCTCTAGTATCGTCAGGCTGTCTCAAGGCTCTCAGGGAGTTCCCAAATGCTGCCTTTTCAGCTCAGGGTTCTTCTAGCTGCAGCTGGAACCTGCTGGGGTCGTAGTGCCAGGGCTGCCCTGCAGGCTTTGCAGGGGAGTCATTGCCGCCTTTCTCGCAGCTTCTGCTGGGGCTACTGGGGCCCAAAGCCGGCTTGGCTGGGGCACAGAGCCAATGCTGAGGGGCAGGCTGAGCCTGGCAGGAGCGGCTGGTCCGGTGCAGAGCTTGGAGCAGGAGGGTGTGAACGCTTCGCAACCTCCCCTGACAAAGCAGGTGCAAGTGCTGCGTTCGTGCAGCAGCCCTCGCAGAGCTTTGCGCTCTAGCGTGCGCAGTTGCAGCCTCAATATGGCTGTGCAGTGAAGGGAAGGAGACCAGGGCAGTGCACTCACAGGTGCTGCTGTCCCCGAGCATCCTGGAGTCTTTCCAGTTGATACCACCCTCACTTCCAGCCACAGTACCATGGAAACCGAGAGTGGATTGGTTCCTACGGACGAGGTCACTGGTGGAGAGGGCGGGGCCACAGGAGGGAGAGGCGGGGTCTGCGGCTGGGAGGGGACCCCTGATGAAGGGGGAGGGATCCAAAACAAACACGCTCATTGATGTGTGGGAGGGGCCAGGGACGGAGGAGGGGCCGCGTGTGGTGATGTGAGCAGGAGCAGGCGGGAGAGGGGGCCCGCGTGTTTGCGAAAAGCCCGCTGCGGCCGCAGCTTCCACGTGGCGTCCGCCATCTTGTATGACGGGAGGGGAAGCGGCAGAATTTAAAACAAAGGAAGCAGCTAGGATAGTGGGTCTGGCCATGCTGCCGCCGCAATCTTGGAGCAAATTTGAAGTGGAAAAAACCAGCAAAGTAGGTACAGGGAAGCGGTTTGGGAAGGAACCTGGGATAGCCTGGCCATCACCATCCTGGGCAGGGAACAAAGGCGATCGGGAGGTGGCAGGGAGTCAGTAGCACCCCTGTGCACTTGGGCAGAATCCATCTCCCGGTCCCCCTTGAGTCAGGGCAGAGGGAACAGGGATGCAGGGAGAGGGAAGCGGCAAAGGGTTTTTTAAACTGGGGTTAACATTTCCCAACTGTTTCCCAAGACTATCAACAGCTTTTGCTAGCTTGTAAAGCAAATAACCTTTTCCCGACATAAACAACCATCGCACAAAGCATTTTAAGTACTCAACTAACCACTGCTTAGGTAACCACTGAACAAAGTGTTTTAAACCTTCCCTTGTATAATGAAGATTCTCCCGAACAAGGACTCTTAGAAGTGGGAGAAAAACTTCCTGCAGGAGACAGGACAACTGAGCCCCCATCTCCCTCTCTTCCCAGCTCTCAAGATAGAAGGAAATTAACAGAAAAGGATACAAAAGTGGCCCATATTACCTTAGAGGATCAAATAAAGTCTTGAGGCTGGTCCACCGACTCAGACCGATCTTCTCTTCTCCTGAGAAGGTTGTCGGTCTCCCCTGCCGAGACCGCTGAGAAAACTCAGAGATTTCTTTGGGGCAATGGCTGCACTGAAAAGCGACTTACATCCAATTGCGAGGAGCTGCTGGAGATGCTTTTGGGGACGGTCTGAGGCCATCCATGTTCAGGCGCCATTTATTACTGTCTCTGTTTGGCTCTGTAGGGTCACATGCATGCACGCACACACAGACGCATGGCTAGCCTTCAGTATTAAGTCAGTGGCAAAGAGATGGGAAGGGCCTTTGCATGAGTTCCAGCAGGAGCATTTATTGCTTCTACACTGCTGAAGATTCAGGGGCAAAGACAAGAACAATACTGAACTCAGGGGTTTTATCCAGGGCCGGGGAAAAGGTGGGAGCAGGGAACACGGACCAATGGGGAAGCTCTGGGGAAGTGGCAGGGGGTAGAGGCTGACAGCCAACCGGGGAAGCCAAACTGTGATAGATTAAGATAACAGGACAATGCATCCTGGGAGAAGCCTTTACCCAGAATGAGTGGGTTTGGGTTCATTGTAAAGTGTGTGCTTTTAATGTGATCTTCAGTTTTCTGTGGTCGATAAGGCACATTTTCAAATGAGGATTCAAGAAAAACCTACCCAGGGCATCAAGTATATTTATTCGTCCATCTGCTAGTAGCCTGGAAAGCAAAGTGCTCTATTTGTGAAGGAGATACAGTCATCAGAGTGTATTATGGAGTTTCATCTCTGTGGTTTGGATACAGCACAATTTTCCGATGTGTGAATTCCTGCTCTTTGCAGTGCATTCTGGGTCATTAATAACTAAGACAGAGATTATTGCTTGCCTGGAAGAAAAATATGTTCCTTAGAAAGATCTAAATTCTTGCCTGCATGTACACGAAAATTTTCAGTTAACTCAACTGACAGCTTGGCACATCCCAGTGACCATGGTCTAGATCAATGATTGGTACTGATACGCTGCTATGTATATCTTGATTTGTTTTACTGGGGTGCCATGTATTGTATAAACTGGGAAGCACCCATCTGTGTGAAATCATTCATTTAATTTCTGATGTGAGGTTAACACAAGACTTGTCAGGAATTTTTATTTTTCAGTGGGACATCAAAAATAATTGAAGCCACGTCCGTCTTAGCTATATTTACAAAACCCTGGTTGTGGCTGGATCTGTGCAAACGCGGTGCGCTTCTGTTAATTTAATCCATCTGGATATACTGCAAATCGTTAATCGGAAGGCTTCTTCTGTTGGTATAGTCTGTTTCCATTTGGATGCTCTTCTGACATACCTGTGTTAGTGTAACTTCTGCATAAGAAGCTTATAGGTTTTGATTGTAATGTTTTTCCAAATGTGTGACTTCACTGTGCAAAAGCTGGAGACTTAAACACAGCAATATGCTTCTAAATGAGGAGAGTACACACTCTCTTATGGCTGTGTTTGCTTAACAACAAAAGGATTTTTTTTCCCCATGTTAGAATGTGCAGTACACCTGTGTTTTGAGTGTATATATCATCTTCTTGAACATTTTCACCATTAAGAAGCTTAAAGTAAAAATTGCCCTGTCCCTAATCCTTAATATTAGAAACTAGAGGAAGGAGTGCTACAGACAAACCAATAACAAGTCTGACTCAGCCATTTAAAGGATAGATGAAAAGAATTTTAAAAACAATGTTCTCTAAGTGCTCATTATTTTATTCAGACACACTTTCTAAGAAAATAGAAACTAATGTTTGAATAAGCATTTTGAATATTCTGTTGAAACATAGTTATCCTCTACTTGGCTTGCAATTGCACTAGTCATTTTGGATAAGAGTGTGTGGAGTTATCTAATTCATCTCTTTTTTTTTCCCTTCCTAGTTAATGGTCTAATGATGCTTGGATTTGCAGGTGAGTTTTACTTCAAAAATTCAAACTTCTGTTTCTGTTTTACTAATGGCTGCCATTTGAGAAACACTTCCATCCTATCTCATCTTAATTAGTCAGTTGTCATGCATTTTTTCAACTGGTCTAGTCCATTGGCTGTATGAAAAGAGAGTGTTGTAGTGTTTTGTAAAGGCCGTTCTCAATAGTGATGGTGAAACTGTAGAATTAGCCATGATTTTGAACTCTTTTGATCAGGGATTTAGACAGAAACTCTTGTGTTGTCAGATTGTGCTCAAATAACTCTCTGATAGAGGTTTTTTTTTTCTATGACCCTGCAAAATATTGAAGTTTTAAAGAGAGACAACCAAAATACCAAGTCTGTGGCAAATCTATTCAAGCACCTTTCTGGGAAGGGGCTGGAGTAAATTGTCAGCACACAACACAGTGGAAGAAAAACCTGTAGTCTGTTGGATTTTATTATAAATCAAATGATAGCTGGCTGTTTAGAATATCCTGCCAGAAAAAACAGCTTTGTGTAACTTTTGTCAAAGCATTAGTGCAGGATTTAGGTTGCCAGCTATGTAATTTTCATATCTGGTTTCGAATTCTACACAACTTTAGCATTCATCTGCAGATCTCGCTGTGGAAAGTGTAACTGGTAACTGCTGCAGCTGCCAGATGAATTGACAGGATCACTTAAGTAGGCAGGATCCATGCTATCACGTTAATTTCCCACAGATAAAATTATGCTGCCCCTATTTGGTAATTTTTGCAATTTCTGCCACTGGTGATTAATTGTAGTTCTGACTTTTTGCTGACATGGATGAAGGCTTCACATCAGCTTTAAGAGCACTGACAGTCAGACATGATGAAGGAGCAAGGATTAGGTCCCAGTGAGTCAACCGTACACCTGGAGAGGTTTATGGTCTGTCGGACCATCATGGGCCTGCTGCTCTTGGAAAATACGTGAAAGCAAAGTGTTCATTTGTCCAGATGAGATGGCTGTCATTTGTCATACAGCATCACGGAGAGAGTGACCACCAGCTAAGGAGTCAGCTGTGATAGCTGGAGTTAAATTGCAAGGTGCTCCTGCCCAGGCTCCAAAGGAGCCAGCTCCTTCCTGGGTGAAACGATGTTCACTCAAGCCTGTTTTACAATCACATGCCTCATTTCAAATGGAGATATTCAAGTTTCTGAGTGATGGCTGGATTATGATCTGAAGCCTGAGACCAGTCATCTTGCCTTAGAGTTTGGGACTTCTTTTACTGGATAGTAAGGAATGGGGCCATGAGGACTTCTCTGTACTTCTTACCAAGCAAAGTCATGCATGTTTTTGACCTCAGTTCATCTGGCAATGTGTTTGGCTTTTACAATATAAAAGTAGAACCACCAGCTCTTTTCAGCAGTGATAGGATCCTGCTTTCAAAGTAGCTAATAGAAGCAAAAGAAGTACCTTCTCTCCCTGGTGTAAATATGTTCTCAGTGAAAATTTTTTTATGAGTAAGCGGTCTGTTCTCCTTGGCTTTATTCTTAAAAAAAGGTGTTCCTCCAGAGTTCTCAGGAGGATTCCCTGATATACCAGTTTGTTAGGTTTGCAGTTTTGTTCAGGTAAATATTTTTCTTGGATTTGAGCTGCTGTGAAGGGAAGAAATACACACACTTTCTTCTGACTAATTTAATTTAGGCATTTGTATTAAATATGTTTATATACATATATTTACAAGTAATTTTCAATGTTAATGCATTTTTTATACAGACGAATGGTCAAAATAATGGCATCTGTAGAGGTAAAGCAAGACGTTTAATGGCTTGATCAAAACAAAATGTTTCAGGCTTTTCAAAATCAAGCACATTAGTCTGAAGAGAATTTTTTCAGAATTTCAATTTTATAACAAATAACAAAATATTACCTTTGTACTCCCATGCAGGCACATTCTGGATGAGAAAAAATATTTGACTGATTATATATAATGGAGTTGCCTTTATAGGTTGAAAAAGTTACAGGCTTGCTCAAGTCAAGGTTAGCTCTTTCTTTGCAAGTAGCTATATGCTGTAATTTCAGCATTTGATAATTGTAGGCAGTTCACAGAATTATACAATTGTTTATCTTGGAAAAGACCTCTATGGTCATTGAGTTCAACTGTTACTCCAACACTGCCAAGTCCACAACTAATACTTGTCCCTAAATTCCACATCTTCACATCTTTTAAATACCTCCAGGGGTTGTGGCTCAACCACCTCCCTGGGTAGCCTGTTCCACCCCTTCTGGTGAAGAGATTTTTCCTAATATCCAATCTAAACCTCCACTGGCACAACTTGGAGCTGTTCTGTCACTTGTTAGTTGGGAGAAGAGGTCAAACCCCACCTGGCTAAACCCTCCTTTCAGGCAGTTGTAGAGAGCAATAAGGTCTCTCCTGAGCCTCCTTTTCTCCAGACTAAACACCCCCAAGGTCCCTCAGCTGTTCCTCGTAGGACTTGATCTCTAGACAATTCCTTTAGTATAAATACCAAAGAAAAAGCTGTGATTGTGGAGATTTACACCCTTTAGCTGGTAAGGCATACAGATATTTCCAATGTTAAAGTAATTTCACAATAATATAGTTAGTTGAATGGGATGCATCTGTGTAAGCTTGAAAAGTGCTTTCTACACTGAAATGTGGAATTCAGTTAGCTTTTAACTAAAAATGCAAATGGACGGTAATAAGTTATGATAGTAGGTAAGTAAGATTGGAAAAGTGATTAGATAGGTTCCTCTATGCTAGGTTTAAAAGGCAGTACTATGTATGGTAACCTTTAGTTTTTTATACTAAGTTATGTTTTTAACATACTTATGTAAATATGTATTTTATCTATTTTCTATAATTGCTTAGGAAATTAAATGCTAAGCTTATGAGAATGTAAGTGGCAAGCTGAACTGCGTGAACAAATTTGAGTGATGTGTTTGTGCTTCTATTTCAGTGTTTGTGATTAAAGGTGCTTCTGATGTTTCCTAGGTGCACGTCAACAGACTGAGCTCTGCAATGAATCTCTCATGTTAGAAAAGTTGCCTGCCTGTGGAAGATCCTTTGAAGAGATGATGAAGAAAGTGGACTCAAAAAAGTGGTGCAACCTGACAGAATTTATCATGTAAGAGTTAGCTTTGGTTTTAATAGTTCTCCCCTAATGCATATAAAATATTTTTGTGCCAGAAAATAGAAAACTTTCTGTATTTTGTTGCCAGTTGCAGAGGGCTAAGGTGTAGCTCTAAAGCCCTTGCAGTAAGGCCATGTGCACACAGAGAGACCTAGCTCTTAACATAAAGAGTGTGCAAAATAGTCCACTTTAGTGAAAACTAATCAATGGGCTAATTAATACTAGCTGCTGTTGCATTTACCTCAGACAATTGTGTTTACATTTAATCTATATTTCTGTGCATTTTAGGCAAATGTTCCCTAGGTAATTTTTTTTGTGTGAAACCACTAAAGCAGTAATGCTTTTAGAATTGTGCTGATCTCTCTCGATAGCAATGCAGTTCCCTCCTCTGATTTCCTTTTTTCAGTAAGATGACACTGTTTCAGAAATTCACCTCGTATGAAATTGCCCTATCCAAATTTAAAATGATTTGTCCTATTGAACCTGCTGTCATTTGTTTCTTTGCCTGCCAGATAGCATGGAGAGAGTGAGCACCACCCATTCTCTTTGGATGTCTAAAGTACTGCAAAACTGACAGTAGCGAGGGTGGCATTTTTATTCTCTAATCTCTTTTCCTGTTCCGTAGTTACTGAAGATATTTAAACATCTCTCTATAAAGCTGCACACTTCAAATTCTGATCTGGATAAAACTCACAGGGCTTGTGAAATTTGTGGCATTTTTGGCTTTGTGGAACATCTGCTTCTTAAGACCATGTCTGCTCATGCATAATGCCTGGTTTACGGAAACGCTGAGTACCCTCTACACCAGCTGAAATCAGAGGAAACTGCAGGTGTTCAGCACTTCAGAAAATGAGACTCAAGTGAACTAGAGCTGGTGTGGTACGAGCCAGCCTGAAGCAGGACATCTTCCTGCATTTGAAACCACGCTGGTGCTGTTTCTGGAAGCTGCTGTGGAGGCAGAGTAGCCCCAAGCCAGCTGTCACCACATCTGTTACAGTGTCATTGAGCCCCAGATATGTTCTCGCAGGATCGCTGATCTTGTCTCCTGTTTAGTGTCGTGTCATGTTATGCAATATTTTAACTAGCTGATCGCTGACAGACTCTACAGATAATGAAATGTTAGACTGCAGTGCTGTGTTGCAGCAGTTCCCCTTGACTCCCTTACCACTAACACCTGTGTTGAAATGCCCCGTCTGTTGATAATGTTTTAATCTGACAGTGTATTAACAATTTAGATGCTATTCCTTCTTAGCATGTTTATTTGTACACCTTTATGACTTTAAAATCTTGCAATCTGTTAAAAGGTAGATTCTTAAATCTTACGGCACTGGAGTGAAAGTTGCACTCATGCAGCTCTCTCCAGCTGTTGGGAAGACCAAGAGAAGATTAGCTCTTCTAAGGCAGCTTGCAGAAATTGCAGTCAAATCTGACAGAGAAGTGTGTGTATACAAAGAAAAAGAAAATCCTTGCAGTGCTGGTACTGCTAAATTTATTTAATAAATATCTGTATGTTATGGAGCAATACATTTAATTTTATAACCCATCTAGGTATGTTTTATTTATTTTGAAGGAAACACTGTAATTTTGCTCCATTTTATCTTCATTACAACTGTATTATAATCACAGGAGTTCTTTGCTGATATCTTGTTTGTATTGATAAGCAACCTCAACTAATGGGATTACTTGCAGCAGTGAAAAGTACCTATAGGAGCCAAAATATTAGACTGTGCCTTTATTAATACAGGTGAAAAAACAGGCAGCTTTTTGGAAGACTTCTGCTAAAATTTCTTCAATAGTTTACATATTTCGGTGCAAGAATTTTTTAAGGTTAGGAGGTGACTGAAGTCTCTGAGTTCTCCTGACTTTTAATTAGAGTTAAGAATCTACCTTGATTTTATCCTTTCCACTTGTGCTCACTCTTTGGTGTAGTTTTCATTCCCTTTACAAGACAATTTTTCTGAAGAAGTTGGTGAATCTGAGGCTTTGCTCATTTTTCTTCAAAAGCAGCACCAGAAGAGTTCAAGGTTCTTATAGAAGAAAAATCTTACAGTTTTACATAACACACATTTTAAAAAACACCTTTTTTTTTAATGTTTCAAGTTCTACTTTTGAAGAGAGTAGCAGGAGGAATTTGTTTTGAAATTTATTTCCTAAATCAAGGATTAATCAAGCATTAGAAATCTGATTACAAACTTATCATAAGGGTTCATTGCACTGAAGAAGCAGCAGACTTTTAAGATTTTTACTCTTTTGAGAGCAGACATTGTTATTTGATGTCATGCATTCTATAAGAAGCATACAGAATCACAGAATGGCCTGAGTTGGAAGTGACCTTAAAGATCCTCTAGCTCCAACCCTCCTGCTGTGGGCAGGGACACATACAGGCTAATCCTCCAGCTCATTGGAGGAGCCCTGAAAGGTGGGACAGAAACACTTCGGCGTAATCTGACAAAGTAATGAAAAACTCATATATCTAGCCATGGGCACTTAAAATTCAGATGTTCAAACATGGTAGTATTAGTTTGTGCTGATTTTATATCTAGCCTCCAGCAGTAACAATTAATCAGCCTGATCAGATAGTGGGTTAAAACTGGGAGCTTTGTATAAAAAAACCTGTTTCTTCATGCAGTAAATTTTGTATGGCACTTTTCACTTAGAAAGAAATCTTTGCAACTTATATTGAAATGTAACAGTTAGTGGAAATCTGCTAATTTTCTAAATTCCTTGTTTCATGAAGGAGTTTTAGCTCTTCGGTATAAATGGCTGTCATTTGGTTATGGGATTGTAAATAGCAATTATCTGTAGTGTTTCACTGTTTGGCCAAACAGTTGTGAGAGAATTTGCAGTGACTCCAGTTTGCTGTAACTTAATTAAACTGTAAAATTCTCTAACATCTCTGACATTCTTAACAAACTTGTGTTCTTTAAAAAGCAGCCTTTTCACTGATTTTGAACAGACAAGGCTCCCGTGTTTGGCAGCTGATACTGCAAACCAATATGAGAGTTTTAGCCTCTGTAGCTGATATTGGTCTTGCTGGAAATACAAAATGAGCACATATAAACAGTAAATTCTCAGGTAAGGTTTGACAGAAGCACTATTAGGAGAAAGTTTCCCTATTAATTTTTGCATATTTCTCAGAGGATTTGCAATTAGTTAGGATACAAGTACTCTGGGTCAAATTGTTCAATGGTATTTGAAAGCTTAAATATGATGAGGGATCAAAGTGGGATTTTAAAATATTTTAAGTCATTTAGATGTGGTGGGTTTCAGTTGTTCTTGCTTGAACATCAGGGTATGAAGGCCAACCACAAACAGTTTACAAGAAAAGTAAAACCTTCAAAACACAGCTGGAGGTGTTCATTGACAGAAGAGGAGGAGTTTACCTAGTCACAGTTTTGCTGAGGCCTTTAGATTATTCAGAGAGAGCTCTGAAGATGAAAATACAACGAGGTTGTTTAAAAGACTCAAAGTTATGGTACATGGCAAGTGAGTAAGCAGAGACTAAAGTGTGGGTGAAAGCTATATGGGGAATTAGCAAAAGCAAATATATTTTTCATTTGCCAGAAGACTGGAAATTGCAGAAAGGTTTTTATTTTTCACGTGTAATATTTCTATCTACTTATAGTAACAAGTATGTTAGTAGTGCTGTATTATATATTACATATATGTATTATATTTCTGTGTTATCTTCTTAATATTTAGCAACTACAGCTGAATATGTAAAATCAACTACTGGCTACAAACCAAAGTCTATTATTAACAGACAGACTGTTTTTGACTCTGCTGTGATAAATCCTGGTGTGGGACTACAGTTGAGAGGCCAGGTATGACTAATTTCTGAAGCAAGTGGCCAGACGAAGATGGGAGTGCTCAGAGCTGTCTTACATGAACCTGAAAAAATGTTCCTTATTGTAATTGATAAGATTACTTTCTGTTCTAAGCTCATGAGAGAGTTTTTCAAATACTTCTGACTGGATCCTGGAAACAATTTAGCTAGAACAAACAGTCTCTAAACAAATCTGCGTCTGTCTCCTAGGCCTAGGCCCTATGGAAATGTGGGACCAAAATGTACTAATGCTGATTTTCAGTGTTAAGCTTTTGGCCTGCTCCCAAGCACCAGTCTTCTCTCTTCTGCATCCCCATTTTCCACATATTTCTGAGTGTAGTTACTAGCATTTCAGTAGTTTTGAGGCCATAGAGATGGCTGTGGCCATGTCTGCACTGTTGAATAATAGCACTGTTGAATAATGGCACGCAATCTGCCCAGTAGTCACTTTTTAAACCCTGTAAGAGTGAGTGAATATATTGTGGGAAAGCATCAACTCTTAGTTTAAAAGATTAGTATTGATCCATTACATCTATAAACAGATTGTGTCATCTGTTACAGGTGAGGCATTCTCTTATTTCAAGCCAATTTTACTGTTGCAGCCCTCATCTCACAAGTGTCTAGGGGTTGCATACCTGCTACTTCGGGAACTCCCAGCCAGTCATTCTGTGTTTACCAGCCAAGGAGTAGCTGTGGGTTTTGGAGTCCAAGGGTGAAATAGCAATTTGTGTTTTGGAAGAGAGTTCTAGCAAAGTAGTGCATGTAACACATATTAGGTCTGGATTTTCTGTTTCAGAAAAAGAACTGATTGTAACAAACTTCTTCCTCCAATCCCTGCATTTCTTCTTACCTGTTTTTACAGCTCTAGGAGTCCCTAATTTGCTGTGAGGCTGTGGCTGTGTGACATTGCTTTACACTACCTGGAAGATGTTAAAAGTCTGATTTTTCTGATGTTTTAAATTTCGGTTCATATCAGAATAGGAAAGTGAATTATTTCTTTAACTGTACATCTGAAGGAGATTTATTGCAGGTATGTGTGCACCTGCTGAAACTCTCTGCTTTGCTGTGAGCATGGACCAAGGTCTGTGCTCACTGTAAATAGCTATTCTTATTTTCTGTACAGCCTTAGTGTAGTTTTCCCTCAACACTTTACGTGAAATATTAATTCTCTAAACAGTTTCTGTCCCCTTGAAGATGACGAGGGAGTCCACCCATGTTCTGTACAGATGCTGAGGATTTGAAAAAAAGAATTAAGGAAAAAATCTGTGTGACTAAATTTGATGTAATCTGGAAAAGTAATCCTGTTGCTCAATTTTAAAGTCAGTGGGAGTTTTGCCTGTTTCAATTTGGCGCAACTAAGCTAATCATAAAAGTGCCTAGTTTTCAAAGAAACTTAGTAAAATATTACATAAAAGAAAGCCAGATCACATTAAGATCAATGGGAAAGCAAACTCTGGAAGAAACATGTGAAGCCCAAAATGAAATTATATGCCCTCGCCTCCTAAAGCTTGCAGCTAAGAACCTCTGCTGGCTGAGTGTGTATGTAAGAACCCTGCAAACTGAGTAATTTTCTTGGTTGGTTATCTAAGTTTTTTCATCTTCCCCACTGACCGCTGCAGGAAGCTTGGTCTAGACACCAATCAGCAATTTCATGCAGCTGCTAATGACAAAACTAATACAGAAGAGGAATGTCCTGTGAAAACCACAGAATTGCAGAGTGGTTTGGGTCGGGAGGGACCTTAAAGATCATTCATGATGTCCAAGCTGTGGATAGGGACATTCTCCACTAGACCATATTGCTCAAAGCCTCATCCAGCCTGTCCTTGAACACTTTCAGAGATGGAGCATCCACAGCTTTTCTAGGCAACCTGTTCTAGACAGTAAAGAATTTGTTTCTAGTATCTAATCCAAACCTATTCTCTTTCAGTTTAAAGTCATTCCCCTTGTTCTGTCACTACTGTCCCTTTCAGCTCCCTTTAACCCTGTTCAGGTACTAGAAGGTGCTACAAGGTCTGCACAAAGCCTCTTCTACAGCCTGTCTTCAGAGGAGAGTTGCTCCTTTTAAATTTTCCTTTTTAAAAAGGTGTGTTATGTTTCCTCTTTTCCAATGGGAATTTCACTGAACTGCTGTGACTTCTCAAATGTGATGAATAGTGGCTTAGCCACTTCCTCTGCCAGTTCTTTCAGGACCTGCAAATGCCTCTCATTGGGTCCTGTGGATCTTCAGGCTCCTTACGTGTTTTTGAACCTGATCTTCTCCTACTGTGGGTAGTTCTTCATTCTCCAAATTCCTGCTTTGCCTTCTGCAAGTTGAGCGGTCTGACTGGAACATTTGCCAGTGAAGACCAAAGCAAAATTGAGTACCTCAGCCTTCTCATTTCCTGGGTAACAGCCTCTTCCATTTCTTTCCAGATAGGGTCAGCGTATTCCCTAGTATCAAATCTCAATACAAATCCCTTGTGAAAATAGTGAAAATCTCAGACAAACCGCTGGGTTTATTTTACAGCTGAGATGAGCCACTGATTCGTGTGAGCTAATATGTTCCCACAGTAATGGTCTCACAATTAGAAAGCTGACACCTTTGGTTCATTCTTTTAAATATTATCAGAAAAGTTTCAATTCTGGATTTTTGCATGTGATTTTCTCACATGAAAGACAACCTGAGGCTGCTGGAAACTGGATGTTCGAGTGACAAGCACATGTGGTTTTAGATCCAGAACACCACTGATCAAAGGGAGTCCCACCCTTCCTCGCTTGTGTCATGTAGGAGGCAGGTGTCTGTATTTGTGCTGGAATTTGTATCCCTGTAGACAGACTAGTACATTGGTTATGGTTTACCTTGGCCAAAGTAATGATAAAAATGCTGCAAATCACAAATGTACTTGCACAACAAAAGGCCATCGTATTGCCTTGTCTCTGGGTGATCTTCTGCAATGTAGTTGCCTAAAGTTCTGTATGTGTCTGAAGAGTAATGTCTTTTTTTCTCCTGAAAATCTAACTGAGAAGGGGGACCAAAATCCCTTATTTAGCCAGCTGTAAGTCCTCCCAGTTTTGTTAGTCCAGATTTTATAGAAGAAAATATTCTTTGTCAGTTTAGTGTCTCTGTGAAGGAAGGCTGAGTAAACCTGCACTTTGTGTGCCCTCATGTCAGTGTAGCTGATTTACCATTTAGTGTTCGGTGGCGTATAGAAAAAGGACTGGTGTGGTAGATGCCAGCATTTGGTCTTCTTTGGTAGGATTGTCTTCCTTTGAGCTTCTCATACAGATACAGATGCTGCTTTTTTTTTAAGCTCTCATTGAAATGAAGATTATGCTGATATTTAATCTTTTTTACCTGTGTATTTCTTTCACCTCTTTACATATCAAAACTTAGAGTAGTTTTGTACCTAAAAAAGCCACCTAAAAACTCCTAGAGGTCATGGCAGCAGTGGCAAAACCAGGCTGGTTAATAGTTACTTCAAGAACATACTGTTTTCCTTGTGTGACTCATGCCTTTCTTCTCAGAAGCAAAGCAAAGCAAAGCAGCTTATAGATCAGTTAGGTGTGAGGTAGTAAAACAATGGAAAAGAACGTCATATTCAAGCACTTCTGTTGCCATCATGCTGGTGGCTGACAATAGCAATTTTTCGTTGCAGAAATAATAATGCTTGCCATCTATTATTCAAAACATTGGGAATGAAAGAAACCTGAAGTTTATAAAGCGTCACGGAGTAGCCAGGTACAGGGCTGTGCTGAGGATGTGTACAATCACGTGCTGTTTTGGGGTCAGCCATCCTAGTTGCTGTGAAGTTAATGCAAAGCACAGTTGGTCCCTTATTGGGGCTATAGTAGAATATCTTTCATAGGATCTGTATTTCAGGTGAATCTTCATTACTTTCATATGAAATGTATTGGCTTTAGTTTATATTGTGTAGATAAGAGTATGTCCTGATGAATATGAATAAAGTGGTTAGTTTGAGTTCAGACACCAGGATTTGACATGAGGCAGGAATACTTCATTCCCTTATAACTGCTTTCCTCTTGATAGATGCAGAGGCTGAACTATGGTACTTTAGTGCAGTTATAATTTTCACTTTTATTATAAAGGAGAGACACAGACATTTTATATAATACATGGCTGTGAAAATAAAGTCTATATTTGATAATTCCAGGTGAGGTATTGGAAAGGCTTTGGATCCTCATTTCTAATACTTTTTCTCTCTTTAGTGCAGAATTACAGCAATGCATTTCTAAAACTGTGTTTCTGTGGCCATCTTACATGATGCAGAAGGGTGGTGAAAAGCATTCACAAATGTTGAATTTTTAGTGAAGTACTCTGACTTCTGAATTTTATTGCTGTATTAAGAACACTGGCATTTATACATTCTGTGATGACCTGCAGACCACTTTGCTTATAAATGCAAAGCCATCAATTTGTTCTGCAGCATGTTAGAGACATAGCTATGCTACAAACTAGCAAAGCCTTATCATTTTTTCGCCTGATGAGATTTCTTGGGTTTTTGTTTTAGACACTGAAAAATCTTGCTTTTTGCAAACAAAACCTTGCTTTGAAGAGCTCACTTGAAACCAGTAAATGGGTTTATTGTAGAGGATAAGGAGAAATTTGCCAATATTTTGGGAGGCTGCTGAATTAAATACACTAACTACCAAGAACTCAGATTTGGTGAACTACAATACCACAATACATGTTGTAATCACAGTCTACAAAAGCCATGTATTCAGGGCTACAGTGCAGTGGAATGGGGAAAAAACAACTGGAATTTGTTATTCATCAGGGATAACTTTCTTTCTTTGTTAAACCACAGAAGACATTGGCTCTTCCCTTAAAAAACATATCATGACCATATCATGCCAGAATGATGTGCTTTTTCAGCCCATTATCCTTCTCTTCAAGGTTTTTGAGAGCTCAAATATTTCTATTCTTCAATTTATCAATAATTTTGCAAATCTTTGGGAAAATTCTGTTAGTATGAAAAAAGAGAAGGATCTTCTGAGCCTTCTGCTAAGTAGGTAGAGAATTACCTTTTCATTATCAAGAGCTGAAAAACTTTCAGTTTTTAAGATCAGATTTCAGTTTTTCAAGTGCTTTTTCCAGCAAGTTTTAACACCTGTAACATTACCTGTTACAACACTTGTTACCTTGAGTATTTTTTTTTCAAAAAGGGAGTGAAATCTGGCATTTGCCCAGATGTCATTGATATTAATATTTTCTTAAAGTTCTGGAAGAGTTTTCAGCATTGATGAAGTCTAGGTCACCTGGAAGAGTTTTCAGCATTGATGAAGTCTAGGTCACCTGAAGACCCCAGTTACAATATTTTAGCAAGGGTGATGTGAGTCAAATTGATGTGTACTTCAGTAGATGCCTTGGACTAATGGTGGTAGCTTTTACTCACAAGGTGGCATCAGTATGTCAGTGCTTTTATTTCCAAGTCAACTAACAAATAGTTAAAGATGCAAGAATATAATAATTCTAAGTCACTTGGAAAAAACAATGTAAGCAATTTAGTAGAGGTGATGTTAGAAAGCAGTCTGCTGTTAAATCTCAGGACTGTCAGCTGATATACCTTTCAACAACTTTCATGACCTTTTTGAATTTTATTGAGGTAAGATCAGTAATAGAAAACAGTCTTCATGGAGCTTATTATTAAAGGCTGTATTTAAAAAAAAACAATGCACAAGATTTCTGTGTAAAGTTGCTTGGTGGTAAAATAATATGGTATAACTTGATAGACTGGTATGAATTATGCATATGTATGGACAGTATATTTTTAGAGGCAGTGAAAATGAAAATATAAATGTGTTACAAAAATGAAAAGTTAATACAGACTTTTCTGGTTCTTCTGTTCTGGTTTGCAAAGCAGTTTCTACATTTTGTTTTCTAAATGGATCAACCATGAATGTGCAATAATGGAGATTAACTCAGCAGAGACAAAAAAATAGAATTTCTTGCGCCAGGCTATGTGTGTTATTAGTCATGTGGTTAACTGTTGACAATACGATAGGTATGAATTAATACTATTATGTTCTGTATTCAGGGTCTTGTTTCAATTACAAAAGTCTATTATGCAATGGTACTTATATTTTACATGGTTAATTGCCAGGACTCTGGCATTTCTGTTTATCTTTACAGAATAGTGTCAGAAGGTAGTTCCAAGACAAGAAGTGCAGTCTTCTGCACTCTTAAGCAGCTAAGTCAGAGCTGAGTATAGAAGGAGTGGAAATCAAAGGTCGTCAAGGCATAGTGCACTGATGAACAATTGCGAGCACAATTCTTTGCAGCTTCCAGGAAATTGATGTTTTACATTTCTCTCAGATATACAAATGTCTTTCATACATTTCACTGACTGCTAAAATGTACCGTTTCATATTAAGGTGTCATTATAACATAAACATAGAAATGTTAAAATGAGCATTTTGGCATCTAGAATTGGGTTCTATGTCTGCCTGTGGGACTAGCAGTTATCATTGAGGTGCTGGGTCTGATTTTTATCTGCAGGAAGGTAGCTTAAGAAGCAAGATGATCTTAAGATGGTTCTATATTATGTATAATTTATCATGGTGCACTGTAATCTATCATGGATTTTTGCTTCCTGTTACTGGGGAGTATATTTATCTAATATATATCTAGGCTGATTTGTGGTGTGCAGGGGTAAAGTATTACTATTAGTATTGCTACTTATAAAAAATAGGTGCAAAAATGTAAGGTTGTTTCTGCTGCTGGCTATTTCTATGCAGGAAAACAGATAGGTTTTTTACTGTCACAGTGAAAATATGTCATTGTTTGCATCAGCCAAAGAGGAATTTGATAAAGGCTCAGAAAAGAACCGTACCACTTGGCTACTCACAGTGTTTAAGTATTATCAGACCCCGTAACAGCTTTCTTATGGCAAGCGTTTGTAACATATCACAGGTGATGTGCCATATTACACTGTTCTTCCTCAAACTGAGGTAGAGTTTAGCTGGGCCCAAGAAGTTGAATAAACTCAGCAGATCCAGGAGCTGAGAAACAGCTACCTTTCCCAGGTGACAGTCTCAAGATGCTGGGTCCCTCTGCTCCTGATCTGCAGACAGTCGGGCTGGATGTTGTCCAAAATCCCCTGACATAATTTTTTTTCACCTGCTTAGGAGGCTGATGGCTTACCCTTAAGCAACTCCAGGGAGTGTTGCAACACTTGAATCTTTCATACACAGTTGTGGATAAGGAGTAAGGCTGTTTGGGTCCACCATTTGCTTCTGTAGTGTGTATGAGATGTTGGAACAGTCTTGGGAAGCCGCGGAACACAAGAAGAAGTTACATAAGGAGAGGGAATGTGTCTTTACCACCACAAGTAAGAGGGGAAGACATAAGAAAGGAAAAAACCCACATTCAGTGGTGAACATGCTGTGCTGTCAAAGTCACGCCAAAACATAACCATGCACTTGAATAGTAGATCAGCAGAATTTTTCTGTGTTAGGCTTCTTCCCTAACAGGTCTTTATGCTACATTTTAAATCAATTTCTAATGTTGTTACCATTCATCTGATTTTGTGGTTAACTTTTCATCAGTTTTGGTCTTATTTGTGAACTGTCCATGCCTAGATTGCAATTTCAGATAATACATTTATTTTGCAAGACTGCAAAAAGGATTTTTTTTTTCTTTAATTAGTCCAGTAGCTGAACATAATCTGAAGCTTAAGATCCATAATTAGTCAACTGATTTTTGACTCCCATTATTTGTGCTCTGCTTGGAACAGAACACAACAGCCTCTCTCCTCCCAAAACAAGTGGCTTTTTTAATTACAGGAATTTTTTCAGTGTATACAAAACCCATTTTCCATAAATAATCAGCAAAAATATATGTTCTTTACATATGCTCATAAAAATTATGTAAGGAGGGTTACGAAAATGATGATGAAAAGTTCAACTTAGAAGCAGATTAATTGTTGGTCTGTTTTTTTATTTTATTTTATTTTTCAATCTATGGAGATGCTACAGTGGGTGTTTCTCAGAGTGTAAGCCTGATTGACTGATGATTTCTATTTCACAGCTGTGTATTACCAGATATTTCTCTCCCCTCTTTCCACTTGAAGAAATAGTGCTGTGGTATTATAAAAGGCTTGTGCTACTTTGGACTAAGTGGAATCTAGTAACAGCTTGCACTCAGCAGGTGATACTTTAATGCTCTTTAATATCCTCATAAAAATGGAACATGAAGCAGTTGTTTGTAGATGTACGCTGGAATGAAGAAGAAGGGCTCTTCTGTTATTTCTTTCCCTGTGAGTTTTTGTCTGTTGGTCAGAAAAATGATTATCTTCATGGTTGCTTGTTTGGAGTGGCTGTCTGGAGGCCCAGCTGTGGAGCACCAGTCTGAATTAGAGCCACATTTTCTCTGTTCACCTGCCAGCTTGGTTCATCTAGACGGAAAGAAAAGCCTTAACCCCCTGAAATGATGCAGCATGAGCTCAGAGCAGCTCTGGGCTAGCAACTTCCGTCCTGACTTTGGCTCCTGCCCAGGTGTTGGATGATTGGACTGAAGCTGGCTGAGCATTTTATTTTGGAAGCAGTGGTGGAATGATGGTTTTGTCATGGAGTTGGAACATTCTGAGAAAAGTGGAGACAAATAAGCTGTTATTTGTAGCAAACTTTACAAGGTGAATAAACAAAGTGGCTGATATATTTGGGAGAAAGCAGAACCGCCTCAACAGGTGACTGGTGTCAATGGGTGACCCAAATGCCTGCATGCACCAAGAGAACTTGTACTTGCGCTGACTGGAGTAGGGATCATGCAGATCCATGGTGACTCAGGTGGAAATGCTTTTGCGAAGGAGTTGAGCTGAGAGAGATACAAGGATAACATACTGCTTGCATGTCTCTCCATCACTGACAGTGGCAGATTTGAGTGTAATTCTCTACTAGCTGGCTTTTTTTTGTGAGGCTTTTTTTGCTAGGCAGAACAGGTGTGGGACTCATCTGTCCAAGGTGCTAGTTGTCCTGGACTCCCCTCCTTGGCAGGGGAAGCTTAAAGGAAGTTGTCTTGTGCATCATGCCCTACAATGATTAGTGTTTCCACTGACTGTAAAGGCAGCATAGTTTCTAAGCATGCAAAAGTTTGGTTTGAAGTCGCACATGACAATAAATAGTAGGAATGTGCTTAAAATGGTGTTACTGCCTTTTCAGGGCACTCATCTCTGTCATGCTTAGCCTTTGAAGGAGAATATGCGCCAGAAAATGGTTATGGTTTTCTTAGTGACATTGACGGGAGATGCACAGCTGATGGGAAAGAAAAAAATCGAGATCTTAGTCAGGTATTGCCTTTGCTCTCTCATTATGAAGTAATCTGAATTGAGTAGGGAAATAACTGACTAT
Organism: Aphelocoma coerulescens; assembly: GCF_041296385.1. NCBI lineage: Eukaryota > Metazoa > Chordata > Aves > Passeriformes > Corvidae > Aphelocoma > Aphelocoma coerulescens. The sequence goes on along the minus strand of NC_091015.1, from coordinate 69,077,317 downwards.
AATAGAGAAAAAGCATATGAGATAGCAGAGATTGTGCATCTGCCATTTTCAGCACTGAGAAGTGTTTACTGGAGATCAAAAGATGGTCTTACAATTTGGTTCTGAATTTTGGAATGCTTTCTGCTTCCCTTCACATGTTCTAGTACAAGGTTTAAAATTTTAGTTGTAAAAATTTCAAATGTTGATGTGCACAAAAACATGTGATGTGTTTCAATACTTGCCCCCAGAAACATGCTGTCTCCTTTGGTGAGAAACCTGAGGAAATGATGGGCTTTCAGTAGTTGACCAACTTGACAAAAACTTTGAAACTTGATCCATAAGTAAGAGGTTTTAAAACTTGCATTTCCCTGACAGAATCACAAGCCTGATGTGTTTGACTGTAAGGTGTATGTATGTATGTATGATTCTATTAATGATATTAAGGACATCTTCCACACATCGTCAATGACGGCTACTTAGGAGATACTGTGCTTATAAGAAGCTGGATATGTATGCTTAAGTGTTTGTGGGATTAGGATTTGCCTTCACTTACTCTTCTGATTTTTGTCTAATTCAAGGGAGTTATGCGGTTGGCTTCTGAAGATGTGATGTAGTGATGGCTTCAGAGATTACTTCCCCTCTTACCAGGTGTTCTCCAAAAATGGCCAAGTTTACAACTAAGTAATCATTAAAATATAGGCCAGGAGTGGTGGAAGGTAAACCCTGCTTGCCAGTTGAAGTTTCTGGCTTGGTAAAATTCTGGCGCTACTAAATATTTGATCTTAATAACGTAGTACCTGATGTCAGGCTTTGTTTACCTCCTTGTTCTACATTTGCTTAATATAGTGGTTTCTGTTGCTCATTGGAGATGGATATTAGGTGTGTAAAGTAACTGTTTATAGTTGCTCTTTATATTTACATTTTCTGGTTTTATCTTTAGGCAATTAACAACAATTTAGTAATAGGCGTGCATTTCTGAGTTTTTAGTTAGGTTTATTCAACCATTTTGCATTTTCCAGACAGCTGTTGATGTGAAACTAAGGGTGGAGATCTGTAATTACCTCAAAGGATACCAGAATCTGTTTATTATTTTCAACCCAAGGGAGTAAACCTGTCACAGTGTCTATTATTAGTGGCATGAGAGTAAACTATACTTTATAATGCTGTCATTAAACCAGTTTCCCTACTCCCCCATTCATTTCCTTCCTTATGTTTTTGTAGCACATTATTTTCTTCAGGCTGAATTCTGTATTGGAGCTGCACAACATTAGATCTGATCTGATGAGGGAGGTAAAAATGTGACTGTGAGAATCACATCTCTCATCTTGGGAGAAGATATGTGATTAAAGGAATGGTGGGATACAGACACAAATCTGTTTGGAGAGATGTTGAGTGAGAAAATCTCAGAAATATTCCACCATATTTGTAGGCTCATAATTCACTATAAAACTAAAGCTGTCATTTTAACATGATGGTGAAACCTCAGGAAATCTTTAGGTTCGGATTCCTATCTGAAGTTCATCCAGGCCGTTACACCCTGAAGTTCTATACAGTCTGGCTGCATCTCACATAAGAATAGACTTTTTATTTTTGTGAGGTTTTTTGCTACTTTCTGCCTCCACTTCATCTGGAAATGTGGTAAGAAAAGCCTTTCTCATCATATGATAATTCTTGTTAATATTATTACTATTTCAGCATTTCGTATTCCAGATTGGGTGGAGGTTATGAGGATAATTCAATTTAATATGTGACTGTGTATAAAGAAATTTTTGGTTGAATCATCTGGGGGGAAGCAAATAGTTTCAAAGCATCTTTATTAAAATACACCACATGACTTGTAGTGGCCTGGAACAGTGCCTCAAGATTGCTGTCTGGGATTGTAGCATAGCAGGAGTGAGTGTCCCTGGTATATCTTTTACCTGGTTTGCATCAAGACTCAATTATGCTAGAGAGAATTTTCACTGTATTCTCTGAGAACTTAGTGGACTCAAAATAACAAAAATTACTCACCATGTATTATATGTATCTTGCACTACCCTTCTCTAATTATATCAATATTCATGAAGATGATTTACTTTAAACAGGGTAGTGGAAGTGTTGTGTTTTGGTTTTTAATTCCTGGCCCTTCTCATTGAGCAATTGCAAAACGTTCCTGACTGCTTATGTGCTGAGTGTCTCTGTGGTGGTCTGTCCATGAGTGCTGGAGAGGTGGAAAAATTCTCCTATTGGAACTGACACTGAGTCTGTTGGCTGCAGCCAGAAAATGCCCTCAAATGTTTGTCTTAAGTAGCATATATATGTTATTCAGCTTTTTGAGAATTGTTTGGGATTCTTTCAGATTACAATTTTGCATTAGAAAATGCTTATTTGTGAAAACTCTTAATTAAACGATCTATTTGTTTTCTTAGTCTCCTGAAAATTTGGAGGAGGGGGTTGTGGGTTTTGTGTTTTTGTAAACCAGTCATCTCTGCAGTTTTCCCATGCAGGAATATTGAGGAAGAAAGAGCAAGAATTTACCACATTCCTCCCTGGAGATGTGGGAAACTACAGATGAGATTCAAGCCCCCACTTAAAATGAGAAGTGCCCTGAGTGAGAGGCAATGGTGTACCCTGAGATAGATGAGCAATAAACCCAGTAATGAGTAATAAACCCAGCTGTCTATTTAAATAGTTTGAGTGGACTCTCCATGAAACACTGTCCCAGTAAGGCAAATGTGTCCCCTACCATTCCTCATAATACCTGTCTACTGTCCAGGTTCTTAGTTATAGGTAATACATAAAAATATGTTTTCTCATGGGTAAGACACAAAATAAAATTTTCCACAGTTTCAACAAAAAAACCCAACTACACAGTTGTTATTACCTGGTTTAATGGAAACATGAAGTACAGGAGAAAAAGTGTGTGTACTCTGAAAATGAGGTATTATTCTAGAATATTGAAAATTGTCTTTCATGACAAATGAGTTATAATAATTCCTTTCAGATTGCTCTGAAAGGAATTATTTTCATGTTCTCTAAAAGTATTTTCAATAATGTGCAGTATGACCAAGGAGTTGGTTCCTCAATAGAAACTACAGTTGTCCTGAGCATATCAGGGTAAAGCACATCTTTACATGAATTTTGCTGCTCAGACTATGCTTAGATTTGGGGTTTTTTGTATTGAACTACTTAGTTGAGTTGAAACTCGTATTAATTTTTTTGGCCCATTTGTCACAAAGCTTGTGACCTGGCTCCCAGTGAATATCCCTTTCCTGAGTACTACCTAGGTCCCTTGTAGCTAGCCCAAAAGAGATGAAATTGTGACTCAGCACAAAGAATAAGAATGTTCCCACACCCTCTTATAATCTGAGAGGTGAAGAAGCTTGAGCTCCAATGTGCTCTCCAGTTATTTGTTCTGGGAATAAGTAGAAACTATAATTTCTTGTTCTTCATTTTTGCAAGTTGTGTAACTTTAATGCACTTCTTTTGAAGTATCTCCAGTAAGAGGCCAGGGCATCTTTGTGGTAGCCATTTTATTACACAGAATGAAAAAGTTTTCTATTCCAGCCTTTATCATTTGAATAAAGAGAGTTACCTAAGGCATAAAAGATCTAAGCATAGGAGAACTGAACTGGAATTAAATATCTATTAACCCCATCTCCCTCTTAAAAAAGGCCAACAACTTGCAAACCAGTTGGTCAACTACAAAAACATCCATGCTGTAGTAATGAGGATGCATTTCCTCCCTTCTGAGGCAGCTGTTCCACAGTGCCACTCAGAGGATCTTTTTTTTTAATATGAATTTTCTGTTCCAGTGCATAAACTCTAAATTACTCAACTACATAAATATTTAAGTGATTTCAGCTTTACTGGCAGACATGCAATTCACCAACAGCTGAGATTTTCCTTTATCTATGTTCTCACAATTGCGTGAACTAAGAGTTGTAGTGTGGGTAGCTTTTTTTTTCCTTTTTTTTTTTTTTTTTGGTGAGAGAAGCTTTTAAGGAAAAATTGTAAGGAATTCCAACTATTACGATAACATTTTTATGCTACTTTGGCTCTTAGGGATTCAGTATTTCGAATACAATGTATCTCCCAAGTTATTTTTATCTGGCCTTTTGGCAACACTTAACCAGGTTTTTCTAGCTACGTTACATTTGCAATAAAAAATCAGTAGGAAATACTTTTGTTTACACCAGCTAACATTTAAGCAAAAAAAAAATCTATAGAATTCTTCTTTGAACACTGAATTTTCTATAGGATTTTAAACACAGAGGAAAAAAAATTATCATCAAATCTTTGAGCTTAGGATACTTTTATGCTGAAATCACCTGGATTTATTGTTGGTTTTCTTATTGAGGTGGCTGTAACAGCAGTCATTGATGGCACAAGGGTGCCCATGAGACCATGGCCCAGAGCAGGCTGGAACAGAGTCCAGCATTTTGGAGTCTGGCCTGGTGTCTGTGCCAGGTGGAGCACTGACTTGTCTGGGCAGCTGGATGCTCCTCCATCTCTGCATTGTAGACTGCTGAACCTTGTAGCCTTTCCTTTAGATGTGTTGTTCTTCAGGTCGTCTGGGACTGTATCTCCCACATTCAGCTAGACATCTCCAGCTTCTAATTTAGTTCAAGGACATAAAGAATGGATGCCACCAGGTCACACATAAGAATGACACTTCTAAAATAGCAAACAGCTGATATTTGTATTTTATTTTTAGCTATTTCCTGTTGTTTTCCTGTGGCTGCTGATGTCACAAAAGCTTCCTTTCTGCTTAAAATATACATACATTATGCATATATGCATCTTCATGCCAGAGTTTGGCTTTGTTAGATTGTCCAGTGTATTTGCTTATGAATGAAGCAGTATTGGCTCAAACTCCTTGAGAATGAGAACTGCAAGGAACTTGCAGAAGGGCCTTTCTGTGAGGCTTTTTCTTCTTCTGTGAACGCAGCCCTGAGAATTTAGATGCTCAGCAGGCTTTGTTTCCAACCTGTGTGCTTGTAGCATGAGCAGGCAGACATTTCCCCTTACAGACACACAGTAGACAGAAGACTTCATTCTTGCCCAAACACTGAATGTCTCTTCTCCTCTACTTTACAGCAAAGGATTGAGTCAACATTAGTCCCCTGTAGGACTTAATGTCAGAACGAGTAATTCATCAGGAGTTACCATATGTATATGGACTGTAAGGGAGAGTAGGGTCTTCAGATGCTATAAAAATAATACAGGATGCTGTCCCTGGAGGTGTCATGTGGATTCTTGCTCTCTCCTTTTTATTTTTAATTCCCCTTTGAAGGGAGTTTATTGAGTCACGCAGGACTAAAAGAAATGCAACAGAAAATAATTCAGCTTCCTTATTTCTTGCCTTATTCATGCACTGACGAGACACTCTTTGTCTTCCTAATTTCCGATCTCCTTGCCCATATCCATTCACTTCCTGAATTTCTTTGGCTTGTAATAACACCACAAAATCCATATGATTACTCATTTAGGCTTATTGTTTCCTTTTTTTTTTTTTCCTGAGGGGTAGCCGATTCTCATAAATACAGGTTATTCCTGGACAGGTAAATTTTAGCACATGCAGCATTGAAATAAAGTGCTAGGTATTACAAGGAGTTCCCAGCCTTGCGAAAGCAAACACGTAATTAGAAATTATTCATTTATTCCCTGCTGGGCATTTGCTGGAGTTGGAAAGAAGAGGACTTCTGTCAAAAGCTGATTTTCTTTGTGTTTATTTTCCCATTATTTTCTTACTGCATGAGAGTGCAACAGAACCAAAATTTTTACACAGTACTGCATATTGTGGTTCAGTCCTAGTGTCACATCATAATTGTTGCCACAACATCATGTCCAGTGGCAATTGAGGCATAAATTACCCATATTTTGTTCAGAATATCCTATTCTTGGCACATTTATGTGCATGTTTTTTAAAGAGTCTGTAGATGTCTCTAATGAGGGAGTTCTGTTTGTACTTAAGTGGCATTAGGAGATCCTGGCTGTATTAACAGCACCCAAAAGACAAGGGTTTGACCAGTGTCCATATGGGATCTCAGAATTTCACATGAAGTCCCTCAGTTGCATTAGTACATGGAGTCAGTTCTTCTTCTGTCTAACTGTGCAGTGAATAGCCACAGCTTCCATTAGAGGTCCTTCAGCAGAGTATCTACATGATAGACACACTCAGAGATTTCGTGTGGTGCACTCCATAGATTTCTTTAAGTGGAATATGCATATACATTCTATTTAAACTTGCCTAATTTTCTTCTTGCAGGTATTATGACAACTTTACTCAGTGCACAGAACGTGAAGCCAACAATGCAAGTTGCTTTTGGCCAAACCCCCTTGCAGAAGGCTTTATCACTGGAATTCATAAACAATTCTTTTCAAACTGTACTTCAGAGCAGGTTCACTGGGAAGATCCACCAGATGAAATTCTCATAACATTGATCTTGATCCCAGTCATGTTGACATGTGCCATGATAACACTGGTAGTGTGGTGCAGCAAGAGAAGTGATATCCTGGTGTAAGTTCTTCCTCTGGGCTTTCTTTTTCTTCATTTCTTTCTTCCCTAAACACTAGGAAAGGAGGATGAAGAGAGGAACTTGGCATAACGATTTCAGATCTGCTGAAATGGAACCAGTGAGATACTGAGGTGCTCCTGTGGACAAAGAGCTGCCTGCTGCTGCTGCTGCAAGTCACTGCTTCTGTCTTGACCATGAGTGTTGCTGGTGGAAAACTCCACTTCCATCAAGCCTCATCAACATGGAATTCACAGGCAGCTCCCAGAAACCGGAGAGTTCCCAGGCAAATGGACCCCTTGTCTGCAAAAGGGGTAAAGTTACCTTCCTATGGGTAAAGCTGGCTGGTAAAATTATGCAAAGCTGTATGTGGGGGAACTGATATCTCTTCAGGTCTTGTGCAGGACACTCGAGGTTTTCATCTGTGAACCCTGTGACTTGGGAGAGATCACTGGCAAAGGAACTGATCTTGGATGTAACCAGGTGGCAGCTTTTCCTAGAAGCTAGTCAAATTCATCATTATCAAAAACGGGAAGTATTGTTCTGGCAAAGAAACAGTTTATGTGTCCAGTGACTATCTGCACAGGGAAATTATCATGCCACATTATAAAATAGTTTATAAAACTCTTTTAAGCATGGCTACTTGAAATTGTATGTTTTACAAACGAACTCTGGGAGGATGTACAGGTCTTATTTTACAGAGCTGGAAAATGTGAAAGGAAATTGGTTGATTATAAATATACTAAGGAGTAATGAAGAAACTATCATATGCCAGACTCTTTATTTTTCCTCTTTTATAATTATTATTCTTGACGACTTGTGTTCACTGTATACTCCTCACTCTCACTTCAATTTGTGCAAGTGGTATCTTACAAATAAATATAAAGGTGTCATGTTGATTGAGGTGCCTTTCAGAGTAATGTACATAAATTCCTTGTCCTGTGAAGAGTGTGGGAACTAAAGTATGAACATCAAGACTTAGAATAGAAGTAGGAGGAAAGAGAAAAAACTCAATTCAGAAATCTTAAAGTTATGTAATAGTTGAAATAAAGATCATATGCTCAAAACAAAAGAACTTGTCTGCGTTGCAAACCTTCCTTTCACAAAATGCATTTCAGTCCAGCACTGTTGTATGACAAGTGTGCAGTATCTGTTAAAAGTGACTCTTCATTTTTCCATACCTTATGCACACAAATAAAATACAGTTGAATGTCCGAGTAATTGTGTTTTATATATTTTATAGTTCCTTTTTCTCCATTAAGATTCTGGCTCCATGTTTGAGACTTAGGTCTGTGAGTATGAGAAGCATTTCTGTGCTTGAATCAAATTACAAGTGCTCAATTTACTAGATTATTTATCTACATACATTGTATATAGATAAATAAATAACCCCTATAAGCTGTACTGGTTTGTTTTCACATCCTTTCACAAGGGTTGAAGGCACCAACTTGTTTTTTCATTACCCTAATTTTGGAATGATTCAATTTCAAAAGAGTTTCCTGTGTGTTTTTCCAAAGACTCTTTCTCAATTTCTGGATGCTAGCAGAAATTGCTCTTTGTAAAAAAGAAGAGTGAAATAATGTACTAAGGATTTCAGTTTAGTTTTCTATTAAACTGTTGTTTTCTGTATTAAAATGCTTTGGACCACCAAAACTAGTGTTCAATTAAAAAGCCCAACCCATTCATTTTATCCAAAATACTGTTTGGTTAAGGATTTTGTGTGGCCAAAACCAAATAATCTTATATTCTGCATGGAGTTTCATTTTAATCCTCATTTTACCTAAAGTGCAGCAAGCTTCAAGGCAAGTTTCAAAACTTTGGTTTGGAAACCACATAGCAAAAATTTTGACTTTTATAAAACCACATTCATTTCAACCTAATTGCCATTTTTGGGGCAAATTCTGGACCATTTCTAACTTGTTTGAAACTGTGTTCACCTGGTGAACAGGTCACCTGAGAGATACCAGTCATCATAATTCATAAGCTTAATTTATAAAACAAGATTGGCCTGGATACTAAGTGAAGAAGAAAGCTTGGTGACTTCATACCGCCAGATGTGTACTGTGGTCTTTAAAAGAATGCCATGTTTAAAATCTCTAGTTCAAAGAGTCTTTAAAAATGTGAGATCCAAAGAAATAGAATCAGTAGATTTTACTTCATGTGCTGTGGAGTAGGGGTAGAGGATTCTGTCACTAGTCCATGCTTTGGAGGTGAAAATTTAATCATTGTTGTGTGTCTTCTTCATCCAGGTGTAATCTTCCATTAATATTTATATAGCTGAAGAAGGGCAGGGAAGTTGAAACCATGCATGGGAAGCAACACTGGTTATCTGATGTAGTCTCAGTGGTTAAAATCTGAGAAACATTCATAGTGTTTTTAGGAAAAAAAGCAGCTGCAGTAGTCAGTTCTTAACAGTTGTGTACATTAATAGGGACCCAGAATGATAATTGTTGACTCTTTTGACATAGGTTGTACTATGTGTTAATGTGAGTTAGTGATTATTTTCTGCTGTATGGACCTTGCTACCTCTCCCCGCAAAGGGTGTTTCTGTCGGCAAGAAAATCACATCTGGTACCAAGAATCTGGCTCATTTATTAATTGCAAATTAATTTGATGTCACAACAGAGTCTCAGGAATAAAGATATTCAAAAAGAAAGAAAATAACTTGTTCAAAATCCTTCCTAGAACTGAAGAGTGGTTCATCCCAGCAATGTTTAGACCAAAAGAGAAGTGACAGCTACCCGACATTGCTGACTGCTGTGAGTTGTGGGATTTTTTGCATTCAGTAACAACTGGGGAAGTGTGTATTTCCATGGGGTATAAGAGCTTCAGCAAAGAGTTAACAGAAGAAGATGATGAGTAGCAGGGCCAAGACAAAGGCAGAGGCAGCTGTCATCTCTTTCAAGAAAAATAGCAGGAGGCCAAAGGAGGAACAGAGTTGCTTCACGCCAAGGACAAAGATGGTCAAGAACACAAAAAATTCAGTACTTTTTTCCAAGAGTATGACCTCACCATAAGCAGGTTAGTAGCAAATATCCTTCGGAGTATTGGTAAGGAATGGTGAGGAAATCCTGCATGCTCTCTGCCTCTGTCCAATGTTCATGTGGGGGGAATTAATAGCCTCTTTCATTTCTGGCATCCCCACAATTAAATGAATGTGTATGGTGTAAATGCCCTTCTACACGGATGGGGCATCCAGATGAATGTACGGGAACGCTACACAGGTGTGCCCCTTTTTTGACTGGTGTAGGTGGTGTCTCTTCCTTGTCTAAATGTCATGTGTGGATCCTGGCAGCAGGTGTCTACCTGCTCCAATATGTGGGATCTTTTGGAAACTGAAGGTATGAGTTTTGAGAGGCAGCAAAATGTAATACTGTGGTGCTGGACATTATTTTGCTTAAGCCTCGATTGTCAAAAGCATGAGGGTATTTCAGAGAATGAAAGTCCTGACCTGTATTTGCAGCGTCTGAGTTCCATAGGAAAACCAGAAAACATTGTATTTTTTTAACTCATGAGTGGGTTGGAAGGATAAGGACAATTAGTCCTTGTCTTAGCAATTAGGCTGTCGTTGCTTTTGAATACAAGAAGAATGGAGCTCTGTATGTGCTTTGACATAAATACCTACAAGCATGCAGTGTTGTCTTAATACTCAGAAGTGGAAATAGAAAAAGCTATTGAATTTTAGTTAAAGAGTCTGTGTTTCTGCTACTCTAACAGAACTTCGAAATAAGAAGCTGAGACCCTCAAATAGCTCTGTGAATTTGATAAGAAAAGCAAATTTTCTGCACAGTAGGAAATCTGAGGAGCATTGAGGCTACTACCTTGTCTTTGGCTAAAGTCTCAGCAGAATGTTTTGAAAAGAGACAAATAGTAAGGGTGCACAATGGGCGTAATCTGTCAACACCAACTGTGCCAAAACACTCAGTGGAGGCAGAGCCAGGTGGTCACAGGCGGTATAGAGGTACCGCCCTGCTTAGAGTTGGCTGTGAGAGCTAACTCTGCTCAGAAGTGTCTGGAGATACATCAACGTGGTGCTGTACTTGGCTTTGAGGGATGTGCCTTTTTTGCCTTATGCAGAAGCCATCGCTGGTGTGATGGCCTGACTGCTGGAATGGAGACAGCTTGAAATGAGTTTGTAAAAGATGTGCCTTTGTAGAGTTTTGTGGGAGTGTGTGTATACAGACAAGACTACCAGGCATATTACTGGGGGTTTTATTGGAACCTGCATGGCTGGCAGCAGCATAGCTGGAATTACTCCTTAAGATTTGCCATTCAGATATAACGGAGTTCTGTCTAAATCCTTCAGGGTGGGATATTTTCTTATTTTTAAGTTTTTGTATCTAGGGTGTAGGTATCTGCATGTAAATAGGGTCTCGTACTGCATTTTCATCACATTCTAAGGGAAACCCTTGGTTTTGGTGAGATTAATGGTCAGAAATGCTCTCAAAGAACCATCAAATGGATCCTAGTGACAGTTTCACTGTAGCGTCAGCTACAATGTAGGCATCTAAACTATAGAGGATGTTAATCATGCTCCCAAGCACCTTAGACCTCTGTTCTTCAGTGCCCTGTCTGAGTAGGGAATAATCTTGGAAGGATGCTAGGAGGATAAGAAAGTGAATGATCACAAGTTACTTGAAGAATACTGAGTTGTGGAACATACTTAAAACAATCTAATGATTCAAAACGACAGCAAATAGAAAACCAATGGGAAATACAGGGAGGGAGAATTTTCCTGATTCAGTCCATTTGGCTAATAGTTTTTCTTTGTTGTTACTTTTTTTATTTGCAGTTAATATTTTTTAAAAATTAATGGACTAGAAGGGGGAAATACGGAGCCTATGCCTGTTAAAGCAGAGCCCTATGTTTCTGAAAAATGCCGTTGTATTTCTCCTCTATGATTAACATTAACATGGGTCTTTTGTCATCTTCATTCTCCTGCTGCTCAGAACAGCAGGAGAATGCAATTTTTGCCTGACAGTTTCAATACTATTAAAGATTCAGAATGATTACAGTAGAAGCTTTTTAGCACATAGCTGCTTAAAAGTGAAATATCTTCAGTGACTTGGAAAGTAACTGAACTATTCTTGGAGAGCGCACCAGGGAACTGCATAGGTACAGAGAAAGTGAGTGGGAACACAGATAATTCCACTGGCAGAAATCACTTAATATCCTAGGAAATTATGATACATTTAATTGCTCACCTCATAAAAACAACTTTAGCTTGTAATTCGAAAACAACTAGAGAAAACCAAATTGTATGTGTAAATACGTACCTTATTTCTCCCTACTCTTCAGCAGGACTGTTATGTAACTGCAAGGGGATGTGCTGCTATTTTCCATCTAATAGTTGTTGTATACATTATGGAGACTCCATGACTATGTGTGAGTAGTATATCTGCTCAACATTTGATACATATACACATTCTATATAAAACAGAGAAAGTTATGTGGGTGCCTGTCACTGCGAAGAGGAAACCCCACTGGTTTATGTGCATGAGAAGCCATTGGAGGCACATTTCAGCATGGTTCAGCCCTTAGCAAGAGCACAGAGCCCAGCTTCTTTAGGACCAAGACACCTGGGGAGACCAACTGATATCAGTCTTAGAGCATGCTTGTGTCCGATCAGACTCCTGTAACACCAAACATTCATATTTTGACAGATAATATTGATCAATTGTTGTAAAAGCAAAGATATGTATTTTATGAGAATTGAACAAACAGATTGTTTTGTTGGGAACTTGGATAGGAGCTAAATTTGAAAGCAATAGCACATTCAATCATTCTTATTTCAAATGACTGCAATGAGACTTGGATTTGAGTGAGCTGTAGAAATCTAATTAAACTAAATATTCACTTCTAGATAAAATAATGCATGCAAAGTTACACATTGATTTTTAAGGTGATCTCTGCCCTTTGCATGAATTTTAACCTGAATGAAAAGATAAGGGTAAGGAAAAAAATAAAAATGCCAAATTATTTTATGAAGTATTAAGAATTTTACTAATTTATTTAACTTTTTATTATTATTATTATTATTGCTTTGGTTTATTTTGCAATTTTGACTTTGTATAAAAGTACATTATTTTCTTTAAGGTCAGCATGGATGCTTTTTCAAAGGCATGAAGATATTAACACAGACAACTGGTGTCTTGATTTCTGTTTTATTTTAGATGAAAATATTGGACACAGTTGTGTCAGGGTCAGAGTCTGAGCCAGCAGACCTGAAGGAATAGCTGAGTCCGATTATAAAGGAAATCTTAGTCCTAGTGGGGCACTGTAGTAGAGTGCTGTGTGGGACTATCTGGAGTTACTCTGCAGACTGAAAAGCCTCACTTGGGAAGACTCGAGTTTTCTGTATTTTGACAGAGGAAATAATTTTTAAGGACCACTATTCGTAATTGAGGTCAAAGTTTATAGAAACTTTATAGGATCAGAATCATAGAGACCTGTGTACTGGGATCCCTGTGCTGGGATTTTGAATAAGTGCATTCCCACGAGTTTGAGTCTCTAAGGACAGATATTTGCTTAGAGTATAACGTTTATGAGGTGGTTGCAATGAATTTTCCTGTCAGCAGGGAGTGAATCCCAGTTCTCTTGGACTGCCTAATTTGTCCCAGTTTATTTTAAAGTGAACAGCTCTGCCAGTAATTTTTACCCTTTTTAAGAATTAATCTGGACATTAAAACTACTTTTTAAAACATATGGATAAACACCAGTATTTGACAATCACGTTGGCAGAATATCTGCAGACTATCTGTTTTTTTCTGTCTTTCAACAGTTTGGTTTTGCTAGCAAAAATAACATGTTTTAGGAGTACTTTCTTGAGCAGAGTAGCAGAACTGGCAGTCCTTTCTAATAACTAAAGCCTTAATACTTAACAAAAAATACTCTGATAAATCTACCATATGCAGTTTCTTTTCCTGCAAAGAGCAGGAAGATCAATGAAAGTCAAACCATTAAGAACAATTTCAGTACTTCAGATGTGGTGATTGATCACTGGATCCTCTCCATCTGCATGCTGTATCTAATCTGAAATAATTATGAACTTATTTTTATTTAGCTGCAAAAAGTGAAGAAAAATGTTTCTGACTATGGCTGAATACTTTGGTAGATTATAAGACTGAAGGATATGATGTTTTGTGTAATATGCCGTACTGTCAATGTATACTCTAGGGTAACAGTTTAGAAACAGAAATCAAGGACTGTCGATAGGTCACAAATACTTCAAATACCGCAAAAGTGTACTAATGAAACAGGAGGGTTTGCTAAGGAAAAATCAATATTTTTGTATTTGCTTACATAAAGGATCAAATACGATAGTTTATGATGCCAGTTGAGGCTTTTATTAGAAAACAAAACTCAAACCCAAGTGAAGAGCAGGGATACAGTTAGATGAATACTTGGGAAAACAAAGACCTAGACCTGCGTCAGCTGCTGATGTTTCCCAGATGTAAACAATGTTTGATTTGAGTGTGTCAAATGTTTTTGCCCTGCTGTAGATTGCTATGATTAATTGTCCTGGATTCCAGAAGTTTTAAGAAGTGTTAAATTCAAGAGAACAAACACAGCTAATCAAGTAGAAAACAGTGCAAATTAAGCAATGTGTATTCCAGAGATCATAATGCAGTCAATTCTGTATTTAAAAACCCACATTGCTCATCAGTTTTTCTTTTTTTCTTTTTTTTTTTTTTTTTTTTTTTTTTTTTTTTTTTGCAAATATCACTGGTCAGAGTCTAATGTTATCTATTGTATTGCCATTTTAACCACAGAATGTCTATTGACTTGAAGTGAAATCTAGAGTAGTGTCATGGTTTAGCATAGTTTGGTTTTTTAGTAAAGAAGGCTTCATCAGCCACAGAAGTGATTCTCTTGCAAAGAGGTGCTTACAGCTTCCTCTATGACCTAACAGAACCAATCAACTGGCTAGTTTGAATATTGGCAACTTTTAAAGCCACTTAAGAAGCTTGACACGCCTCTGTGATCCACATTTAAGAACGAACAGAGCCCGGGAAAGCTCTCTCGTCTTCTGGCTTTCAGACAGGTAGCGGCGGGGGCCTGCAGATGGCCCAGTGGGGCCGGGCCGGGCCGGCTGTGGTTCCACCCGCGGCCCCCCCACAGCCCTGCTCTGTGCAGGCAGCCCCTGGTGTGGCCGAAACTCATCTGAGGCCGCTGCCCGCTGCCCAGCAAAGATCGTGTGACCGAAAGCAATAAGCGAACTCCACCTGCAAAGCCCAGGTGAGATTAACCCTTTTTTAGTGCTGCAGGTTTCCTCCAGAACAGATGAAGCCTGCAGACATCAATCCTTTCCCAAGTCAGAGGAAGAGGGAAGGTGAAGGTACGTGAAGAAAACGCCGTAAAGATGCCAAAGTCAGTGAAGCAGGAAGAGCTGAAACCCTGAGGGAGGAGAAAGAGGAGATGCTTCAAGCTTAGAAGCTGAAATTCTGTTGTATAGCTATGGTGGTGATGGACTATGATATATCAGAGTACCCATTGTAATTTCATGAAAGCATGAGGGGTTGGAGCATTCAAACTGTAATTGTGAGCAAAAGTACCTGTGCTGAAATAAGCAAATGACAGTAGCTGTAATTTGATGAGGACCCTTGCTCCCAGGGGAGGAGGAGGGCCTCTATTCCTAGAGATGAAGATGCTCCCAGAGATAGGTGAAGAGAACCTTTGTTTCTGAACAGCTCAACCTTAAAATGGTACCCCATTAGCTAAAGATTGGACCCTTGAAATCAGTTGTGGGGAAAGCTGTAAGTCGAGGGATCGGACTCTCACATGTGAGCAGAGAACCAACCTGGGCGGCTGTCTCGCGGTGACATTGAAGCCATAGTAGAACTTCTTTGTGGAGATGTCTCCATAGCATGAGCAAGAGAGACTCCTCTCCCTAAGTGAACTGAAAATCGTTATTATAGAGGTGGTAAACTGACTGAAAATCTCAAGGATTGTCTTTTTATGTTGTCAGTGGGGGAAGCGAGAAAGGTGGGGGGAGGAAAGTGTTCTGAAGGTTTAGTCTGATTTTTTTCCCTTTCTTTTAGGTCTGTTAATAAACTTCTTTGTATTCTTTTAATTTTTGTGCCTGCTATGCTTTCTTCTAATTTTTATCTCACAGAAGCAAAGTAAGTAATGGATATTTTGAACCGAACCACTACACTCAATTGGTGTTTCCGCCTGGTTATGAACTGAACCCGCTACAAGTAGTAGAATTGAAAGATGATGCATTTTTTTGTCTGGGGTACAACATTATCAGCTGTTGAAACAGAGGTTGGTTAAGAATTGCAGTTTCTCTGTACTTAAAAATCAAGTTACTTTTAACTTGGATGCCTCACTTTAGGTTTGCAAATGTGTAAGTTTTGATTTCACTTGGTAAGAGGTGGGTTAATTGTATAGGTCCAAACTGTGTTTTTCATTCTCTAATTGTATGGTATTTATAGAGTGTTATGAAAATGCTGATTTTCTGCAAATGTACTTTTTGGTAAGAAATCAGAGTTGTACTTCCTTGCTCTCAGAGGAGCAACAAAAATGGTCAGCTCTTTGTCTGGAGAGTGTCTGGAGGTGTCCTTTTTTGTGCAATTAATATCACTCCAGTTGCCATGATGAGAAGTTTCAGGGAGAGGTGTGGTAAGAAGTAGAGCAGTGCATCCTTTCTGTTTGGCTCAAATGCCTTTGAGTCCAGTGACAAGGATGTGCTGCAGTCTGGAGAATTCAAAGAACAAGAACTTTGCTTTTGGACCACAGCATGTGCCTGTCTTAACAGTCTCCTTTAAAGAAGTTAACCTTCATTTTAGCTCAATGGCTTTAAACAAATGTTGGTCAAACATTATCTCCCCCACTGCGTTTCTTAATTTTCTTTCATTCTCAGTGCAGTCTACAGAGTCTTAAAAACTTTTGCCCTTCAGAAATACACCAAGCAGCATTTAAGGTTCCTTTGAAATGTTGCTGGTATTTATAAACGTTAGCAGATGGAAAATATTACCTATTCCCCTTTATCTTGACTTCTAGTTAGGTTAGAAGGATGTATATAAGAATTAAAAAGTAACAGACATGTTTTCTTGAGAAAAAAATGGCAGTTTCCATCTGATGTAAAATTTGACAGACATTTTACAGCACCTGTAACAAGTGTGGTGTCAAAAATCATATAATCAATGTATGTATTCATTTAAATTTTTATTATATTTGTAAAATTAATTTATGCAAAAGTTATAGACTGATGTTTTCCCTTGGTTTCTAAACTTCCCTAGTATATTAAAGAACACTGTATATTGTACAGAGGTTTTGTAATACAAGTCAGGACAAGTGGATGAATTTGTTATGTTCTGTTGTGCCCAAAGCTATTATTAAAATCAAAATGTTCAGAGAAGAAAGGCCAGTGCAGTAACCAACTGGACCACCCAGCTCACAGACAAAAATAGAGCACCATTCTCTTTGTTGAATATATGCTATTCTTGCTCCTGGGGATACATAGTGGGAGGGAAAAATGTGGCTGTTGTTCTTCCAAATATTTGTTATAAATGGAACGCACCATTTACCCTTCTGTAAAGTACTATCCAAAGTAAAAGCCTTGAAATGAAAAAAAAATACAGTTCAGGGTGTCTCTTACGAAGCAGTATTTTAGTGCTCAAGGATACAGACAAAGGAATTGATGCCTAACTGTCTGGTGGAATTTGAAAATGGCCAGACATACAGTGTAATGAGCAACCAACAAAAGTTGGCTCTATTTTGCACTTCTGCAATGCACTTTATTTATGGAGAATGAACCTGGTCCTTAGGATAGATGGTTAATCACTTGTAATTCACGCAGTAGGGTTTCCAATTCATTTTTTAAAGTATGACTTCTGGGAAGTACCACCTTTCACTGATATCCAGCCGAGAGAAAATACATCCTTGATGAAAACCAAGTATGACATTAAGAGTAAAGTTTTCTCTAGAAGGTCTTTCCTGCCACCATATCTTGCCAGCCAGGTCACATCCCAGGCCTGTCCCTGTAGCCTGGTAGGTCCCTGCAGCCTGGTAGGTCCCTGCCACGACACCTGGTTATTTGCCACAGGGATGAGGGCCCACTGCTTTGCCCTTGCTCCCTGAGACCTGGACACCAGGGAAACACTGATTAACTTATTACACATGCTTTCATGCCTCGAAAAGACATGACATTGTTCTCAAAAGCCTGTGATTACCAGCAACAGTGAGACACTTCTGTCCCATTCCATTCCATTAAATATACCCCTACAAATCTGAGTGAAGGAATGCATTAGCAGTATGAAACATAAGAGCAGTCTCCAGGGCAAATGTCACTCAATGTTTGTAAGTTAATGGTAATAAGAGCAGTAAAGTTAAATTGCCTGATTAACCTGGGAGTGTTTTAATTGAATAGAAGCCGGAAAGCAAACATGCATTGAAATGCAATCGATTATAATGCAATACACCAGTCAGTACTCCTAGGGTGGCATATAATCCCTGATCTGGGAAGCTGTTTATTTTTGCTCAAACTTTTAGTTTGTTTTTGGATTCAGTTGCTTGTAAGCTTGTACATTTCCATGATTCTTTCCTGACTTGTTCTTAAATGACTTCAGAATCTACTTATGCACTAGTGAAATCAGTTGAGTTGATCTGCTGCTCTGCCTTTGGCTGGATCATGCCAGAACTCTGACATGTATAGAGCAAAATTTGGATCCAGCTCTGAAACTGATGGAAGAGAGAGAGCAATGCCAAAATAAAGTTTGCCTTTGACCAATGTTGAATTTTTGATTCAACATTAGTAACCCAAACTTGGTCTTTTGAGCACCATCACAAATGCAGCCCCAAATATTGTGAGGAAATTTTGCCTTTTTTGGTGACCAACAGGAATTAAAACACAAGGGAATGCTTCCAGCTGCAGAAGAACTTTCAAACCAGATACATTCTTCTCTCATCAGTCATCAGTCATTGTGGAAATTATTAGTGTGTGTGCTAGTGGTCATTATGTGGACACTAGCCTGTTAAAAAGTTTTGTTTTTGAAGGAAGAAATACATGAGATTTAAAGTCATAGAAAGAAAAAGGGCTGAAACTATAGTGTCCCTTACAATATCTTGTCTTACAGCTTTACAGATAGTAACAGAAAATACACCTGAAATCATAGAAATCTGTGTCAAACATTTCTCCTTTTCTTGAAAACTGAGTACAAATTCCTGTTAAATTCTCCCACTAAACATGATGTATCTGAGACACCCACACGCCTTCCAAAATGGAAGATTGCTTGTAGTGGTAAACCATATATTAGACCAGCAGCAGTAACTATTAAGCATACTGCAAGCCACACATTTCCTGGGACCGCTAATCAAGACCAAAAGTTAATGACTACTGCTAATGTCACCAATGCATACTGTTCCTTAGGATCCCACCAAAGACTGTTCATATCAGAGCAATCATTTCATCTCTCCCAGGGTAATATGATCAGCTTCCTCAGTTTTATTTCCACTCTCTGGGGTGAAAAAAGTGCCTGAGAAAGAAGGAAAATAAAAATATTTATAGCTTTGGGTTATGTGTTTCTCTCTTAAGAAACTGGCTGCTGCAGTGGATCAGAAGTGTGCAGTAACTGCTCTCTATTTACAGTCCTCCTTTGAGACTGGGATTAGATTGACAAGGAGTCAAGCATTTGACAAGGACAATGCAGTTCACAAAAAACCTACATGATGGCACAGGGTCACTTTAACTGCAGCTGGCTTATAATGTAATTCAGAAGAAAGTTAGGTAATTTTTATTTCAACTGGCTTGTATTTTGGGGGGAGTTCCAAAAAACAAGAAGAATCCCAAGCAAGTTCACTCTGACCATACCATACATAAGTGACTCCACTAACACTTCATGTGAATGTCCTCAGTCTCTACCACTGATGTTTGAGTGCAAACCAGGCACTCCCCAGGTTTCCCACGCACCAGTTTGTCCATATGGACTGGGATGGAATGTTGGCCTGGTTGATATGTTTGACCCTTTATTCACTGTAGTGCCTCAAATCTACTTTGCTTTAAGGTGTATAATATAACTAATGAGCTCAGGGGAGTGATTTGATCTTTTCTCAGTAAGATACCATGTTTTGGATCTCTGCCAATACAGTCAATATCAAGGACATTAGGGGTGGCACCCAGGTTATAAACCCATGGCAAATATTTAGAATAGAGGAGCCTACCACTTTCGATTGACTTTACAGGTCTGCACAGTGGGAGTCCTGCACCTGTACGTATGTTATTAGAGGCACACAAATACTCTTCGATAGTCTTTGAAGAAAACTGGTTATATCCCTGGCTATATACTCTTCCAAAATTATTTCTTACATAAGGGAAAAAAAAGAAAAGTGGCCACGGAACACTGATTATGCTTGCCTGCTTTCACATCATGCATATAAACTGGTATGGCTACTGCAGAGCATGAACTACTATTATTTAGCTGGAAACCGTGGTCAGAAAGTAGAGTAGTAGAGTCCTGGTGTGCTGTATACGTGTGTGTGAGTGTGTATGCAACAAACCCACAGTTACAAATACTGGAGAATTTTGAGATGAACCAAGATAATCCATTAATGAAACATAGCTCTAAGGGGACAGAAATTTGCACCAAAAAGCCCTAAAATAATAAATTAATTATTTGTGTGCCTATGATAATTATTTTAAAATAAAAGTCTGCAGAAGTAAGAAATTTGCCACTTACCAAATACATAAGTAATAGTACTGGAGTTGCACAGTCCAATGACACTGAAAAAATTTTCATTTTTCTGGGGAATATTTATTGGTGATCAAAAGATGAGAATTGCACAGTGATAGTATTTGGGAATTATTCTTTATTATGACAATGTCATAGATCAGGGAGCTTAGCCGAATGGAAACAAAAGCACACAGTAGATTTGGCAGTAATTGGTCATAATTTGCTTTATTTTGTTCAAAACAAAGTTATTTTCAGTTAGAAGGAAGTATATTCATGTTGTTGGTAGAAAAAATCTCCATTCATGTTTCTGCCCAAGTTTTTTTAAACCACTGATGACAGAGTGGTGCCAAAGAATACATCATAGATTTTGTACAAAATGCAGTAGATGCATTTTGTGTCTTGGGTTTTCAGATTAGTTTTTTTATTAACTACATTTTCTCTGGTGCATAACATAGACTCTGGAAATATTAAGCAGATTTAATAGGTACAAAATTCTAATCCCGTGAACTTCTTCACACAAAATATGGTTAAACTGTGGAACTTATTGCCCCAGGAAGTTGTTGAGATAGATAGCAGCAGCAAAAACCAAAATGACTTACTGTATGGAAATCAAGAATATTAATGTTACCAAACCATACAGGAGTATGGTAATTACCAAATGGTAATTTTGGAGAGCATGTACGTTTCTGCCTTGAAATCTAAATAAAATAATGTATAATGTGGAGAGTGACTTTGACATAGAAGCAAAGAATTGTGTGAATGCTTCTTGTAATTAATGTATAACTTTCAACTTTCATTTGGTCTCTTTAATCCACTATGTATTTGGGGTTTTTTACCTAGTCAAATAAATATGTTGACTGCTGGAGATTGAGAAGACATTTTAAAAGGAGAAGAGCTAACTTTCCTGAGTATGAATTCGGAGGAGAAAATAGTAAGCTGTCATTTAGTCTAGAGAAAATTGTACCTACAACCAAAGCGAAATTTTCCCTTAAAGGAGCTGCTTTTGCGCATTGGCCACAGCAGATTTCTGTGAGGGTGAAAAGAAGGATTAAAGAAGGGGGAAAGAGTTCTTAGCAAATACAGCCTCAAACATTCCCCTGCTTTTCCAAAAGAAAACTAGTGACAGTTAAAATAAAAAAAATAAAAAAAAGTCTAGACACATCCAAGCCTGGCCTGGCTGTGAAGTAGCTGTCTGAGGTATTTTAGTGTAATTCTGCTTTGCAAGGCATTGAATGCTTATTCTTACAGAACAAGCAGGTTAAAAGTCAACTAATTTCAAGAAACATTTTACATGTTTGCAGTGTATGTGAAGTGCCAGCAATCCTGGAATGGGGATGGGATGGCTCTGGTGACCAGTAGTTACTGCTCACTTAGATCTGTAAATCTGAAGTATTTCTGCATTAAGCAATAGCTTTGTTCTCTGCCAGCAAAATGTGTTTCAGTCTTTGAGAAGACTTGAAATTATATGTAAGGCAAGTGGGTTTAGCCTGGATATAAGGAAGAGATTTTTTTGTGGTGAGGGCGGTGGGACCTTGGAACAGGTTGCCCAGAGAAATTGTGCATGCTCCATCATTGGAAGTTTTCAGTGTCTAGTTGGATGGGACTTTGAGCAATTGGATGTATGAAATCCCCCTTCACCTGGCAGGGGAATGGGACTAGATGATCTTTGGTAATCCCTTCCAACCCAAACCATTCTGTGATTCTATGTTTCTATGTCTCTTCTGGCTTAAACTTGTTTTTTCAATTAAAAATACTTCTTGCATTGTGAATCAAGTGGTTTGATGATTTTGTATTTATGTTCCTGGACTGCGTTGGTTTAAACAGACTCCCAAATTCCCCAGGATATTTATGCTGATACTCACATATGTGAAACAATATTTACAAAGGTAACGTGACTTCAGAAGAATGCAAACCCTGTGTGACTGTGGATCAGGTATTGACTTTCCTTTTGATATTTTTATTCAAAATATATTAAATAATATTAAAATACTTAAATAATATTAAAATAATACTTCTCAGTAAGGCAACTGATTTTTTTTTTTTGTCATGAATTGTGAGGATTGTTTCTTTGTTGCCTGGTCACAGGCTTGCTTACATAACATAATCTACACGGTCCTCATTTCCCATTAGATTAATACCTGCCTAAATTTCCTTGTGATTTTTCTTCTAAATCATGCTGCAAATTATAGGGAAACCAAGATTAAAAGATGATTGCTACAGTGATTTTGTAAGTATTGCTATTTCACTGGCCACAAATAACCTGAAATTATTGTAAGAGTTTGATTCATCATCACAATATGCCAATTTTATTCCGCAGTAAATCCACTGATTTGACTGAGCGACTCTGAAATAAAGATTTGTGGTGATGAATTAGGGTTTTTGTGTTTTTTTTTTCTTTTTATTTTCTGAATATAGAAGTTATATAGTAAATAATGTTCACTCTTCACAGAGTAGTTATGTGGAGAAACATACTTTCCCTGAATGTAAAAGATGCAAACCTGGCAGGAGTTAAAATAAAAACATTTGAGTGTAGAGGGTTGGATTGGATAGCTCAGTGAATTATTTGCTTTGCAAGTACTGCTGTTGATGTTCTTGCCTCTCTCAGGACCTCTTTGGAAATATATTAATATATCTTTCGGGAAAGAGGTACATGGAGCAGAGCTAGGGAAGGGATTATATTTTAATAAATTCAGAACTGTATCTTGGGTATATTTTGTTCCCATAACCAAGGAGGGAGCTTCCAGAATCAACTGATGTGGTCTGTGATTTCCTATTACCTTCAACTGGCCAACTTCTCAGAGTCTGGACACTCAGTACTTCCTAAAACTGGGGTCCTTTAAGGCTAATGGTGGAATCAAGCCCTCTGTACTTAGCTCTGGTGCCCTGTCCCCAGGACCATCTTCCCTTGGGTGTTCATGGCATATTCCAATTAATTTTTCAACTCTGCAAATTTTTACCCTGTTCTACTACTTCCAATGCTTTCATTCCCTCTTGGATACAGACACATTCTTTATGTTCTAATTCAGCTTCCTCTTGTGAATTAGTTTTTAATTTTGCAAATAAACTTAAGACAATTGACTCTTGCTGACTTTATGTTTCTAATAACTGAAACACTCATTTGGCTTCTGCTTTGCTTGCCCAAAGAGCACACTGTGATTTTGTAGGCATGTCTACTGAGGTGAGGACAGCTGTATTTTACTAGTTGGCTGTATGGATTCAGTATGTAAAGAACATAAAAATTCCCTTGGACTGTTCACCAAGAGGACTACATTATTAAAAGAAAAAAAGTAATATTTACGTGGTTTTAACAAAGCATTTTCTTCTTTGCCATATATGAGGAAGAACCCTGTGATATGTCTTACTTCACCAGTGTAATCTTCTGGGAATCAGTAAAGATATGACAACTTAAGTTAATAGTGCCAGATAATTAATGATAAGTGTTGTGTATGGATAACAACAGTTACAATGACTTGGATGGACAACTCAATGGATATTTTTTGTTGCTGTGCACAGAACTGCTAACATCCACATTTATGTTGCAAACTGTACGGGGAAAAAATATTAGTGACTTGTGTCAAAAATTAAAAATGTAGATCTTACAGGGCATACATCCTGGTTTTGTATTAGTTTTTAGGCTACAATATGCCCCCTTCTGTTGCATGCTGAAGATTTTTATAGGTTTGTTCTTGTTGCAGTTCTTTACAGCATTTTAGTTGCCTGTTGAGAAATCCGTCCTTTGGCATTTTATACTTGTGGGTGGTGCAGGATCCTGATATTCACAGTTTGCAGTCTGCAGCAGAATGGAATTTTGTCTTCCCTGGGAGGCAGAGTTTTGGGTTGAAGGCCTTTTCCTGTGAAGTATGAAGATTCTCCATCATGGCAGACACATAATCCAAAATTTTTTTGGACTTCGGAAAAATCTATTTGGCTTGATTCGAACTGTGACTTTTTCCTGCATCAGATAAATCCTGGGTAGGGGACTGTGAATATAGTATGTTATTTACAGATGGGTTACTCCGTATTATAGTCTTCCAGGTGCTCACTTCCTCTTGCATCAAAGCAAGGCAATAGACTTTTTGTAATAAGGATGTGACAGGTCTAACATAGTTTCTGAGATGAATTCTTTGTCTGTATCTGCCTGATCTATTTTTTTTTTTTCCTTGGAAAGCTCATGAATGTATCTTTGTTGCATACCTAGGATGCTGCTTGAATTATAACTGTGAGTAATTGCATGGAAAAACATGTACTTGCTCTATGGCCCCCAAAGTAAGTAAACCAGTAACTCTCCTGTGCATAGTTAGTTTGCAAGAAGTTGCTGCAATAATCGAGAAGCTAAGTGATGAACAAAGATGGGGCAGTGATACATACATTTGTTGAAATGTTGATTTAGCAGAGAAGAGTCCTTGTTTGGAAACTTTGGAGATATAATACAACAATTGCTTATTGAAGGTGAGCTTCTGGTTTAAGAAATTATAAAGTTGAAGAGAACAGTGAAGGAAAGTGAAGCTGTTGTTGCCACTCTTATCACTGGTGGTACCAAACCAAAGTAAGTTTGGGTATGCATGAGCAAAAACATTTAAAAGACTTTGAATAAAGCAGACCTTTGCAGGGATCTAAGGTCTTTCACTTACGATAATCCTGACGTATTTTTAATGCAAGTGCTTGACAACCTGATTGGGATTCTAGCACATTACTTGACTGACTACTATGACAGGGTGTGCGCAGTGACTTCTCCAACAATGGAAGACGATTTCTCTGAATCTGTGAAGACAGCATTAGAGCAATCTTTAAAAAGATTCATTCCACATATGGATTTTCATTCATTAAATGAAACATATTATTTGGTATGTCCTGAGGATATCACGTTAATGAAAAAATACTGCACTTCTTTTGTAAAATAGAAATTAAAACATCCCTGGAAAGTAATGGTTGCTTTATGAATTAAAGTAAGGCTTTGAATGAGTGTGAGAGAGAAACAGGAATTAAGAGAAAATCAATAATATCTTTGTTATTTTTTTTAGTTGCTCTTTTCATAAAAATCTCTCACTGGACCACTTAGATCACATCTCATTGAGACATTTAGTTTCCATCTGCAAACTAAAATTTCCTATGGGATTTGGAATGGAAAAGCTGGATCCAAATGTAATTTGACTACATTTCACTGTTCTCAGGGAGTTTACATTATCTTTGCTTTGGAACCCGTTCTCTTTTAGAAAATGCTACAGAAGAGCTGTTTTATTTTTACAGTTCGTAGTTGGGCAGAAGTAGCTGTAAAATAAGCTTTAAATCCTGTACTCAGACTGCTGCATGGGAATAGCAAAACTGCTGTATAGATCAGCTTTAATTTTGTCATAGAGTCTGCAAGGAACAGCATTATGTTCTGGAAAGGTTTTCAGTGGTGTGCTGAGTATATAGATCCAAGCACGATGTTTGGCTTTGGGTTCTGTTCATTTTATGTGAAACTGAAAAGCCCAAGTACAGTTCTTAGCTATCACATGGGGAGTGGAAATGTTGCACTTTTGTTTATGAATCACATCCTGATTTTCCAGAAACAGGAAAAGATTTCATTTTTTAAATTCACTGTCAAAGGCTGAATGCGGGAATCATAATTTTAGGATAAGATCTGTCTTAAAGGTCATTTCTGTGAACTAATGAGTTATCTCAATTTCATCTGACTTTAGAAAAACATTCTACTACTTGGCATCTATTAAAACACAGCATTTTACAGGTTAAAGTTGGGAAAAAAGATGTAAAGCATTAGTAACTTTGAGCAATTGCAGGATTAAATTTGTCTGACTGTATCAGTCAATAAAAATCATGGAGTTTTTTGGTTGAGTGATACTTAGGTGTTCTAGAATAATGTCTTTTTGCTCTAGCTTTCTCACTGTATTACCACACCACAATCTAAACTGTAGGCAGGCCAGTCTTCAGAACAGACGACCTTTGTGATTCCCTGAGAGTATTACAGAGGTAGATATTAAGTCAGAACTGATGAAGAGGACACAGACATATGTACCGTTACCATAAATTGCTGGTTCTCTACTTTAGAATAAAATTTTCTAGGCAAAGGATTCAGCAGCCTATGAGGAATGGGGAATGTTTGGTTTCATTGCAAGTGTATAGGTGTAAGTGATGACAATATCATAGTTAATACACAGACAAAGAACATTGCCATATTAGAAGAGCAGCCCAAGTCAAAAGCAACTACAGAAATCAAAATCAAACCCATTGGATTATAGAGGTAATAAAGAATGCAGTACATGGCATCACATTATGGAATATAAGACCCTATGGCAACAATGTAAAAGCAATGGAAAAATATCGTGAAGAAGAAAGGGAAAATATTGCAATTTATAGAAGCTTACAATGTTAATGAAGTTAGAATTGGCTCAGTAGGTTGCAGGAAGATTATACAAATGTCTCACAATGAATGTATGATCCTGAATAGGACAGTTTCTGCTTTAGATTTCCCTTATCTAAAGGACAAAAGTGTTTTTCAAGTACTGAAGAACTTGATTGTATGAAAATACTTTATGTTTACTGCATGATAAAGATGTTGTTCTGGTTATGTAGATACAAAGTGGTGATCTCTGATCCCTCTGAACTTGAGTCAACTTGAGTTGTTTAGTTTTGGTCCCAAAAGGAGACATGCTCATACATTCATCCATTCTCACCCTTCCAGACTTTCTGAATGCACTTAACTCCAGCACATGAGCAGACAGCATCCTATAGTTATTTAGCCACTTTAAGGAATGTGGGGGTTGAACAACAAATGTTTGTAGCTGACCTATTAATCCCAGAGGTTCAGAACAATAGCACAGGAAAATTCTTATGCGTAGTGGTACAACAGCGTTGCCACAATAACATTTCCAATGGGTTTTATTAAAATGGAAAGGACAGCTTTGTGGTTGTAAGGAAACTTGTCAAAAAGAGAAGAAAATCAATACTTCCTAGGTGAGTAACAAACTTAGGTGTTTTATTATAGCACAAAGTTCAAAAAGAAATAAGGTCCCTATCTCAGTATGAAAACTAATTCCAAAAGGATTAAACCTCCAGCAAAATTGAATCCTTAAAGTATCTTAGCTTTAGTTCTACAGATAAGGATAGCAACATCCCATTTGATTGAATTCTTGTTTGAAATACTCAATTCTTCTGTATGTCTGATAACGTGGTGTCTTCAAAAAGCCAGACTTGCTGTTGGCACTGGATCCTATGCTAGTTTACTACTAGGGGAAGTTTACATTCTAATTGAATTAGCAGGGAAGTAAGGAAACAAAAGAACCATTATTTCAGTATATTATCTCCTTCATCAGACTCAAACAACTACCTTCTTTTTTGTTGCTCCCTGCAGTATAACCAAGTTAGATAGATGTGCATTACCTCTAAGATCCTTGTTCTCTTGAACCAATGTTGCAAAGATAAGCATCTGCCATGCTGTTGTTCTGTTTAAAAAAACATGCAAACAGGAACAAATTCTTATGAACTAAATTGATGTTGGAATCATAGACTGGGTAAAATCATTCTTAATCAGGCATCAGTGGATATGGAATAATGAAATGACGTAATGACTACACTCCTGTTGTAATGCATAACAGAGACCTATAGTTATTGTTTTTATTGCTGGAAGCAAAGCAGTGCCAGACACAAATGTGTCTCTCTTTTTCTTCAAATACACAATGAATCTCCTTGCAAAACAGGAGCTGAATTGTGAATTGGAGAACTAGTGAAAGAAAATACTAATTGTAGGCAAGAGGTAACCCTTTTTATTGAGTTTATTTATAGGAGGTGATCAGCAAAGAAGAGTATGCAAAAGACTGAATTGCATTTTGATAATTTGGCCCAGACCCTCAGAACAAGCTGACCTATTCTGAGTAAGGTGAAGAGCAGGCTGTATGAGAAAAGATTCAATTCAATGTCTTATAGTACAAACACTTCCAGCTACATCTCTAGAGGTTTCCATCCTGTTTCTTCCTAAGTAGCATGATCTCATATGGCTGCACTTGCAGTCCTTTTTACATTTTTTCCTTTTTCCAGTAGAACTGTGACAGCATAAAATTATTCTGCTGTAGGTGAAAACAGATTTTACAGTAAATGTGGATGTTCCAGGGTATCATTAGAGTCTGTAGTGGCTCCAACCTGATATAGTTTTTGTGCTGTGGTGCAAATCAGATTAGCCTTCTTTTAGCAGTATATGAAGTCAGCTTCCTGTATCAAAACATATAACGCATTCAAAACAAGGCTATTTTAAGACCTTATTATGTAGAATCTACATACATCGTTCACTGAAGAGAAGATTGTCAGTATATTCTCATCTTAGATGGCTGTTATTACTTAAGATTAGTACAGAAATTAAATTGGATTAGCATGAATCCTCTATGTAGCAACTGATCCAAGTGTATATTCTGTCTAAATTACATAGCCTCTCCTAATCAAGGAGTTGGCCAGATTTGTTGCATTTATTGTTTATAGCTCCAAATTTCCAGTCTTTAAAATTAGAAACAGTCTTCCTGCTCCTCCATGGCTGTATTGAACAGCTGCTGTAAGTAATGCTTGCTCTTTCAATGGTACATGGAGAGTGCTTATAGGCAGCTCTGTGCACAAGTACAGCACTCCTGCTATTGCCATAACCTGGGTATACCTGCTGCAAAATACAACACAATCTCTGGTTTTTGACATTGAAAATGTGCATAAATGTGATCCAATTAAAGAAGGGCAATACCTTGTGTATTAAAAGATTAATTTAACCTATAGATTCTGTGGTGAGAATTACCCGTTAATTTAGTTGTCAGCAAATATATGGGTGTGAGTATAATAATCTGGATATGAAAATAAATACAGATTCTCTCCTGTTTGCAGCTTGACACTTGCCTCATGTGTTTGGTAAAACAAAATCATAGCCACATTAAAAGCTGATTTTAATATGGAAACCCATTTTAAAATGTAAGGAATCTTGACTATTTACTTTGTGCTTTCCAGTTAGTACTTCGTGAACATTCATTTAAGAACTGTGGTGACTATTAAAAGTAAAAAAATTTCCCATTATCAGTATCCATGTTTTAATTTCAGGATTTTACTTTCTAGAAAAGATCAGCTTTTTAGCTGTAAATTCTGGTCTGTTGTCAACTAAGACTTTCAAGTAACTACAGCTAAACCGTTAAGTTATCAAACAATCTGTTTATGTACTTGGTCCTCAGTAACCTGCTCCAGCTGATCAAGTTTGACCTAGAAGTTTGGACCAGGGAGTATCCAAAGGTAGCTTCCAACCATGGTGATGCACTGATTCTTTGATTCTACTTATCATTTCAACTGTAAGCCTTCACTTAAATTCATAGGTATGTGCAAATGGTATAGATACCCCCAAATTAGATTTTTTTAGGAAAAATCTGGAATGAAATTAATTGGTCAATTTTATTTACCTTTCTTTCAGCCTTTGTTTATGGAGCTATAAAAAAGGGAAATCATCAACAATGTAAGAAGGAAGGGTTATTCAGAAAAAGAAAACAAATATCATTTAAGAAATTTGTGTTGGTATACAATACCATATGAAACTATTTCAGGTGTAGTGTGGTCACATTATACCTTTACCTACCTCTAAGTTAGGTATGTTGTATGTCTGAGAATTTTCTTAGTTGCTTGACTCCTTTGTTACTTTCTAGAAATTACCTCTAGAAAGAAGACTTCTCATTAATATCTTACTCCTGGGTCACATCTCTGTATGTTGTTCAAGGCAAAATTTAATAAAGGTCAGAATTTCTATAATTTTCTATGAGCAGGAGTTATCTAGGAAGTGTTAGAATTGAGTAAAATATGCCCTGCAATTGCACACAAACCCAGAATCAGCCTTGCTAGAACAACACAGTCAAATCATTAACATAATTACAAAGTCTGTCTGAGAATTAGAACACTATTTGCAGTTCAGATTTAACTCCCTCTTTATGGTCTTGATCCAGCAAAATGTTTTCTTGCAGAAAATCCAGATCCAAAGGTAACATGGTTCTTTCCCTTTGAGAATATTTAACATTGGGATTGGTTCAAATACTTAAACTGCCAAAATCCAAAACTTTAAACACGAAAGGGAAACATTATTTAAATTTTAATGCTTTCAGGAGATATTCACAGTCAGAATCCTCATAAAATCATGTTCACTTATGGACAACAAGTCCTCCTCAAGGATGGGGAGACCTATTTCAAAGGCTTCAGCACCTGACAGTCCCTGCAGACATGTGCCAGCATAAGTCATTGCACCGATGGGTGTTGAGATATGACAGCAAATGTGGAAGAAAACAAATGGGTTGAAAGGCTGGCAAAACATTGTCTGCAGTGCTAGCAAAGGCAAGTATTTCAGAGTGAGGACTGTTGGACTACTGTGTGACTGAGGCCTGATTGCCCTTGTTACGGGTAAGGGAAAGGCCAGAGCTGAAATGGAAACCTGTACAAACTTCCTGAAGAGCTGAACACAGTGTTCTCACCACTATGGGGAGAAAAATTTGGTGTGCAGAAGTAACCACTGCTCTAGGAGTAGCAAGCACTAAAACCCAAAGTACCTGTCCTGTTAAATATGCAGATTCTTTTTGAGTTTTGGAAATAGTGAAACCAGCAGAAGAGCCATGCTGTGATCTTTCCCACCATGTATAGAATCTACCTGTCCCTCTAGCTATACTTAAAAGCAATTTACCTGAGTATGAATTCTAAGACAAATGCAGGTTATACTCATCAGATAAAATTTGGGCTTTACAATTACAGATTTATGCAAAATATTTTGTTTCCGTATGCGTGATAGAGACCAGCAAGTATTTTATGTTAGTTGAAAAATAATCCTTGTGTCTATTTTAAACAGAAACTGCTTGGAGAATTAGTCTTGACATTATAGAATATGTGTAACTTTTGAGATTTTAGGTAGCTGTCAGGAGCCCAGAGTGTTAAGCAATGAAGCTGCAGTAATGGTTCCTGTCTTGAAGACGTTACAATCTTAAGTAGGCAAAGACAGTGAGAGACAAAGGCAATTAAAGGACACAAAGAGCCACAGAAGGGAAGTAAAATAAAAGCTCTAAGTTCATAGTAATGATGAAAATAGAAATAGCTTTGATTTTTTGCAAGGCATTGCAGTCTTATCACCTCAAATTGCTCTACAGACATTAAGCAACTTAAGATGAAGAGGATCTTTTTTCAGAAAGTGCAATTTATTGCTAAGTCCACAACTATGTCCCAATGAAACTTTTAACATGCATCTTGTTTGCAAATTCTCAGCTTTCTGCCTACAGACTGGGTATCTTTCATTCCTAATAGTCCTGAGCATTGGAATTCTGACTGACAAATGAGAGGATATGTTTTACATGAATGTATCCTGAGCTGTATTTCTGGATGGAAACCATCGATATGGAAGCCATCAATATCAGAAGCGAAGATGCGAAGAACAGGGTACTTTGCTGATCAGAGTTTTGCTTTGCTGCTTAGAGTTTGTGCTTTGCTTCATAAGCCAAAGACAGAGGGAACTGAACGATGTTTCCAATGCAGCTCTTAGTTGATGCAAATTATTTCCAAGGATTTACAGCTGCTAATGACCTGTCCAAAATATTGATGCTCAGTTTTGAAAATGTCTTGTTTTGGCTAGTGCTCTGTCTGAGTGTGCCCAGCTGTCTACAGTAGATTTTAGTGGCTTTTTCAGCTAGCATTGAAAGTCTTCGATTTTTTTACCTTGATACATGAAAAGCTAAAAAAATATTCTTATGAAATTTTTGTCCATTAGGTGTATAAGAAAGTGCAATCTTAACAAGAGAGACCAAACTGGAGAACATTTTTGTAATCTTCAGGTTATACTGGAATTGTGTATTTACATATTTGTTTTTATGTAATTTTAAACTCTTGCAATCCATGCTTCCTTCCAAGCAATTCACAGACAATAATAAAAATGAAAGCTCGAAGATATGAAACCTAGAAATTCCCAAAGCAAAGCATGATCTTTTACCTCATATCTACTGCACCTTACAGACATTTCTTTTTCAGAATTGTTTTGGAGCACACTGAGGAGGAAACATTATATATCCATTACTTAAGAAGTAAGACTTTCCTTCAGCAAGGTCTGACTTCCTTTCCAAAAAGTTTTCAGTGTTCATTATTCTCATTATAAAAAGAATAGCAGTTTAACATGAGATCTTATATACTTATGAAGTGAATAATGGATGTATTAAAAAATACACTAAGGAAATAGCACCACAT
Source organism: Aphelocoma coerulescens (assembly GCF_041296385.1). Lineage (NCBI taxonomy): Eukaryota > Metazoa > Chordata > Aves > Passeriformes > Corvidae > Aphelocoma > Aphelocoma coerulescens. The sequence goes on along the minus strand of NC_091015.1, from coordinate 69,044,952 downwards.
TACAGTATCAGTGCTGAACTGATTAACAAATTAATAACTTGGTGCTTGTGTGCTGTTGGTTGGCTCTTCTATTTTCTCAATAACATAGCCTCAGGAAGGTTTCTTTCTTCTCAGTAATGTAAGGAAGCAATGTTCATAAGGAGTAATTTGCTAATGATCAGGTCTTGAGGGTGTTGTTGGGTCTCAAGTGTCTCGGACCATTCAGATGTTATACCTTTCCTGTTTCATCTGTTTCCATTTTCTTGCCTGCTTGGGATATGAAGGATTCTCTTTGTTCAGCTGACTGTGTTTACATCATATTGACTCAAAGTTATGCATACACTAAACTGACTTCGAAATAGCAAAAGAGGGAAATTATCTCTCTTTCTGTCCCTTTTCCACTAAACAGAATTTGAAAACTAGATCCTGTGATCCAGACTTGCAAGGTGATGAGACTTTCCCTATCTGATAAAATCAAGTTGTGAGAGGCTTACAGAAAGGAACAAGTTCCACAGCTGGTGACTTAGCTAGTATAGTTGCATGTGCCTCTTCATTGTCTATGCAGAGTTCATGAGTTCATCCCTTAACAAAGAGTTATAATTTCTCATGTTTTTTTCTTCCAGTCTGCAGTAGGTAATATTTTAATCACTGAAGAGAATGCATGGAGACCAAATATATCCTTTGCAACTCTTTAAGTAACTCTTCAGGACAGTTTGTACTCTGTGCTGCTCTCTGATTCACTGAGCTACTAGATCACCACTGACATTTTGTACTTTTAGCAAAGAAAGGACAGAACAGCCTATGGGGTTCCAGTACGTAAAGGGAGCCAACAAGAAAGATTGGACGGAGACTACAAGAGCATGTAGTGACAGGACAGGAGGGTATGGCTTGAAGCTGAAAGAGAGTAGGTTTAGATTAGATATTAGGAAAAAAAATTAATTGGTAGGATGCTGAGGCACATGTTGCCCAGAGAAGTTGCAGGTGTCCCATCCCTGGAAGTGTTCAAGGCCAGTCCAAGATGGGACTCCTGATGTAGTGCAAGGTGTCCATGCCCATGGCAGGGAGGTTGGAACAAGATGATCTTTAACATCCCTTCCAACCCAACTCATTCTGTGATTCTATGGCTCCTTTATACAGGCTTCAGATTTTTCTAGGACACAATCTAGATGCCATCTTGCCTGGGGAAGAATGTGCTTTGCTCCCATTTTTGAAATTACTTTCATGTGGCACTCACATAAGTGGTCCTTTAAAATGTGCCAAAACTCCTATAAGCAAAATAAGTTGTGCCTGTTGAAATTTTGTAACAATATTCTTGAAGCATATTCTTCTACACCTTTGGGCATTTTTTTTTCAGTTTCACTTTAGTCAAGCCTCTACAGCAACTGGCAAAGGGTACCTTGTACCCTTTCTTTGTTACCATTAAGATTTTCTCATCTATTTACACACACAACCATTTATCGGTGATACACTGGTCTGGACAATCTGTGTTTTGGAACTTCAGTGTTTGGTACAATTCTTCTGCTTCTTTGACTCTTTATAACCTTTAGGTATGTAGCTTTCCTAATATTTGTGTTACTTTTTTAGTGGATGAGGAGGATTGGCATTTAGCAAGAACGAGTAATTAATACACTTGCATTTGTATTTCATTTATATTTAATTTTTTTTCTTTATGTAAATAGGTGAAGATTTCTGAAATTTAGACTTGCTAATAACCATGGTTATTATTTGCTAGTGTAAGTTCAGTGTGGAATTAGCGTATTTTAAAATTCAGTAGTATAAAAATCTGATTTTTATAATAATAATAATAATAATACCTACTTTTTGTTTCTTAACTACTAACTGTAAAATTATTACAGGGTTAATGACTAAATTAAGACATCATAAATCCTGAAAAATTATACCTATGCCACCTGCTTGTGTAGCTGATGATTACAAAAGAGTTTGCATGTGGTTTTTTGCAGGGAAGAATAAAACCTTACTGATGATGGATTACTCAATGCCAAGAGATAATGAATTTTTTTTCCATATAGTTGAGCAGTTTTATATCACTTATTCTGCTCCACAACTTCTCCTTTATAAAAAATCTGCTATTTATGATGGTATAGTTCGTTGTTTACTTTATCTCCTACCTACCTCCTACACTAGTGGATTCTGTGTAGCCCTTCATATGAATTTTAGCAAGAACATTATAGATGTTACTCGGTTTCCTCCACCTTTTTCTTCTGCCTGTCTTTTAGAATCATAGAGGACTACAGTGGAAGTATCAGCAGTTCAATGTGGAACCAGTGTAGTCTTAGTGAGACAGCCCCAATTTGTGGCATGTGGGAAACTTTTAAATAGAGCTTCATCAGATACGTTCATTAATGATGGTGTTTTCCCTGCTTAGGATACCAGATAGTTAATTTACTTGCTCTCAGATGACAAATACTGGCTATCAATTTCTGAACTTTTTGTTTTTATTCCATATTCTCAACTGAAAATAAGTTAACGATAATCACAGCTTGTAATAGTCTTGATGTTCCATCCACAGACCTTGCCTGGATTTGAAGTGTGAATGTTGAAAATTATCCTCCATCCCCCAACAAATAAACATGTGGCATTCAAAAATAGGACTCTGTCATCATGAAAAAACATATTCAAAGCTGACGTTGGAACAAACTGAAATCACCACATCAACACTGCAGCAATTAACACCTAGGATTTTCAAAAGTAGGTAGTATCACTGAGTATTGCATTTGTTTGGTGGATCCTGTGTAAGAACTTTTAAAAATATTTCATCTTCTGTGGCTCAGTGCCAGGCAAATTAAAAGAAACTTGCACTTGGAAATCCCAGCTTTACAAGTTGCCTAAGTGGCACTACTAATTGTATAATTTTCTGCCTACAATATCTTTATTTTTTTTTGCATCTATATTCTTTATATGTATTCCATTCATATGTCTCAGATTGACAGAATTTGCCAAATTCCTTTTTGCTTTTCTAGTAAAATGTTGGTCAAAACTAGACCAAATATGAGAAAAAGGAGGCTAAAAATAATTTCCAGCTTCTGGCATGAAGATTCAGACATTGTAAAATCCATCACATCTTCTGGATGAAAGCACATTATGAATGCAAGGTATGACACATCCTGTATGAGAAACTTTTTAAATATCAAAGACAAGTAATTAATTGCTTTGGGAAGCTTTGAACAATCTGTGCTAAAACCAGGCAGAAACCTGTTTTCAACTGTTTGAAACTACTTATATACAAGACAGCTGGAAAAAAACTGATTGAGTAAAGGCAGACACTTAGAACTAGGAAACAAATCTAAATTTGATGCTGGGTGAGTTTCGGGTATCAACAGTTCCATTTGGTTTAGTTAGCATATCTCTCTGAATAACCACAGAGAGCTGTATGAAACTGGACTGTAAAATAAGACTTCCTAAATGTCACTAAGGTTTTTGACTGTACAGTCAGTTACTGAACTTCACTTGAAAATGGATTGGGACAAGAACTGATTGAACCTTCAAATAAATATTTTTTTTAATAGTTTAACCAGTTTGGATTCCAGGAACATGGAAGTGCTTTCCTGTGTATAAAGATCAGAAGTAAATTATGTTAACACATCACATTAGCTGGAGGGATGTGTGCAGTGTTAGAGAATAACCAGCACAGAGGAAGTTAGCTTAATTTATGACTTTGAAAATAGATACAAATACTGACATCATTTACCTGAATAAGACTTACCTGAATGTTCATCTCTTTTTATAAGCTTTCCCAAAATGTAGATACAGTGATATCTTGAGGCAATAAATGGCACATAATTAACATGTGGAGTGTAATACCTTCTCCCTGCACGTTGACTTCTACTATATGTGTCTTGGCTCTGAACTGAGTAAGAAGGAGTGGTTCTCAGTGAGTACTTTACCATCCCAATACCAGCTATTATATCTGCTCATCTGTTCTTATTTATCTCATCCTGAAACTGTACAGTCTCTATGCCTTTAGTCTCTCCTCATACAAAGTCATTCTAGCCCTCTAATAATTTTTCTTATACATATCTGACTTTTCTCTTTCTACTATAAAATATATGAATATAATTGCAAAGCTGTTCTAGCCAGATGCCACCTTTTTTCTGAAGCTGACACAGATAGGTGCTACCTGGGCTATTGCACTGCAGTCAGTAATGGTCCCTTTTACAGGTAGAAAGAAGCAGTTATGTGATATTTCTTCTGAGAGAGAGAATTCCAAAGTAGTGTCAGGAAAATCACATTTCATCCTTACTGGTGTAGATGGAGGTTAACCTCTGAGCAGAGGATCTGCATAAAGTGTAGGTCCCCTCATGAGAGCCTTTTTGGGGAGAGAAACATCTCATTGCCCTAGGTGAGTAAATTGTGTGTGATTCCTATACCTGTTTGACCTGAGTGCAGGAAGCATATGGACAGATCTAAATATCAGTGAAGTTCCTCATGAAGGACCTAAGTTGTATCTTATCCACAGAAGATTTGACACACTGGAAAATTTTCAGAGAACTAGAATTAGTTTTATCTCAGCATGTACACAGAACTACAAAGAAATGAAAGACAAGTAAAATTTTCACGGTTTCCAAATAAAGTAATGCAATGTCTCAAAAGGGTTTTTATTAAAAAGACTTAGAAGATGAGTGGTGCAAATGAATTGGAATGAAGAGGAATAAGAGTTTGTCTAGATGTGTTAAAAATGATAGAAAACATCCAGCACTCTCTACAGACAGGTGGCCCAGCACTAGGAAGTGTAGCTAAACAGTTCCTATTGAGATGGTGTCAGTCAGTCGCTCAGGTAGTGAGGTTCTCAGTAGCCTCACCTGTGACCAACACTGTGCCTATCTGAAGAAAAGGTTGCAGGAGCAGGGTGAGGATAGGGAGGAATCGACACCAATTTTTACAATGCAACTAAGATCTGAGGGCTTTGAATTGCATTAGTTTTTCTACTGGCTTGAATAGAGCTATTTCAAACCATATAAATATCTCAGTGTATGTGCTTATTGGGAAGAGTAAACTTGTTTTTACACAGAAATTGTTTGGCTAATCATGCTAGTGGTCTGGTTTAGAAAATATTCATTCCCAGGCTGAAAAATAGTTTTCTAAACCAATAAATGACCAGTTCAATTACCTGAAAATCAAACATTTAGCATGAGCCTTAAGAATGAGGTTTTTTTTGTCTTTTTAAATGTTGTCAAATTTGGGGAGTAGAACTTACTTGAAGTTAAGTGGTTTATTGATATTGCCAGTTGATGATATTATTTGATTGCTGTTTCTACAGATTCAGTATTATGACCATTTTAGATTCTTAACAGTGAAAATCTGCCTTCTTGAAACTCAATCTCACCTAAAACTAAAGCCAAGTAACTTACAAACTTTTTGATACACAAGTGAGCAAATTACAGCCAAGTGATCCCTACATGTACCCATTAAAAATGCATGCAGGTTTCATCAATAACTGAACATCATCTGAGTCATCAACAAAAGTTACAGCAAAGACTATGAACAGAAAAACCAGGTCCTTAAACTAAGAAAGCCTCTCCTTGGATTTGACAACTCAAGTTGAATGTTGCCATCACATATGGACCAGTCACAATGGGAAGCAGATCCTCTGCAGTATTTGTTGCTTCAAAGTCAGCCTCATGAGCTACTCATTTGGTTTCTGTAGATATGGGGATAAGAAGACAAAGCTACAGGTTTGAGAACATCGATTTACCTTTTGAGGTTGTAAAGGACAGTGCCTTATCATCCCCTCATCATGAGGGAGGGTACTTCATACAGACAAAAGAGGCTTCACCATTTTTACTGCAACACCAAAATATGGGCAGACTTGTGAAAGAAGTGAGAAAAAAGCTGAAATTTCTGCTGCTCTTCCAGGTTCCCCTGCAATAGGGGAAATCATTCCCTTGGGATTTACACTCCAGTAAGAATACTAACACACAACAATGGCAATGTCGCGCCTTCACTGTGTTTTGGGAACTGGAAGCTGTGGGGTTTCCCATGAAATTAAGGAAACAAAGCCTCTTTTTCCTCCAACAGTTTTTGGTTTTTTGTGGGGGAGGGGTGTATGTGGGTGTGGGTCTATGGGTCTGTGGGTGTGTGACAAACCTAACTGAAATATAAAACATTGGAATATATGGACCTGAACAAAGAGATCTAAAACTGGTGTAAGGCTGTTAGTAAACTGATTCCTGAGTTCCCTAGGAAACTTGGTTCCCTGCCTAATAGTAGGGCAGGTTTTGTCAATAAGCTGCAGAGCCTCAGTAATGATGCAGTTTGAATGCAAACAGCAAAGGCCTAGCACATCTGAGTCATCCTGGGCCGTGACCTCCCAGATGAGGTGCATGCACCATCACACCCGGGTGGCAATGCCTGAGCAGCACTATCTAGTGGGACAGATGGGACAATGGTCTGGCCTTTTTTACTCTAAAAAGGTAGAAAAATGTGTATATCTGAATGGAAAATTAATTGCTTAACTCTCCATTCCTGCCTATTTTAGAAGTGTTTTGGAAGAAAAGCAAAAGCAGATGGAAGTATGTATTGAAGTTTATCCAGCAAAAAGACATTTTCTAACTAGCTCTATCAAGAATATCAATAGCCGCTTCACCTAACAAGCACGTTTTAGATTTAAAGGTTTACTTTGTCAAAGGATGTTGGCCCTTCAGAATTAACCATTGGGCCTATTATTTCTCATAGTCTGGAAAAAAGGATATTTTCCTCTTTGAGGAACTTAATAAAGGGAATTTAGGTGGAGTTGACAGAAGAATAGAACTAACACTGAGTAAGATAAAATTGAAGGTTTGCTTTTGGTATGAGTATTGCAAGCAAATGATGATTTCTGTTGTATAACACTCTCACTCAGTTGCAGAAATCAAGCCCCTACACCTGTAATGCAGTTCAGCCTGGCAGCTTTGACCCAGGGAGACAGAAGACTTAATAAAACCACTTGATGTGGCAAAGTTCTGGCTGGCATGTTGGCCCCTGTAGGAATTCCACTTTGGACTTAGCCTTTCAAATGATGTCAGGTGTTTCTCCTCTTCTTCCCCCCCCTCCCCATGGGGTTTCTGTCCCCACTATTTATTACCTTCTATACTGTGCTGTTGACACAAGCTGCAAATTGCCTCCCTAACTACACAGTTCCAGTTCTTTGATTTTCTCCATGTACAAGGCCAATCAGAAATGTTACCTGAGGTTTCTATCATGTTCGGTTCTCCCTCTTCAAATGTATCAGGAAATTGTTTTATAGCTGTAGCTGACTTTGCAAAGTTCATGTATTTCTCCAGTTTTCTAGCACTTCTGGATTCTTCCAGTTAGAGCTGGCCAGATGCAGTTAAAGTGTCATTTACCTAAGCAGTTCTTTAAGACTGGCTTCAACCTAGGCTTCAACCTTAGAAATAAATTAAAGAAATATTTCTCTATCACTCCTCAGCTCTGTTTAGTGTAGCTAAAACCTTGCCTAATCACACAGCTTTTTTACATACACCTCAAAACAACTTAAGAGCACAGGTGTTGTCTTAGTGCCCTGAAATGCTGGCTGGGTAGCCTTGGCAGACCTGGCTGTTGGCATGAAGGAGTTGCTACCTCCTGGTAGCCTCCCTATTTCTCTTCCAGATGCTGTGTGCTGTATTAAATTTTTCACAAGCAAAGTTTGAAGGTATTAAAATGTTCAATGTTATAGTAATAAAATGGTTTAAAATGGTGTGGTTGCCAGATGAGGTGGTTTATAAAATTAATTTTATCACAAGTGATAGAGGGGAAAATCCAGTGGGGGCTCATTAATGAAAATGTTTTCCTGGCAGATCTAAATATTGGTTCAAATAGATATAGACTGTTGCAGGTAGCTGGACATAGAGGAGCTTGTTCAAGGTTTCAGCTGAGACCTATTATGCCCTCTGGAACTACAGAAAAACCCATTGCAGGTGAGAGCAGAGGTAGGGGCCAGGAAAGTTACCATGATGAAAGCAATTGAGGATTACTTTAATGTGGTGGGGGATTTTCTGTTTGTTTGTGGCTTTTTTTGGGGGGGGGGTTTGGTATGTGGGTTTTTTTGTTGATGTTTCTGGTGGAGATTTTTTGTTATTGGTGGTGGTTTGGTTTGGTTTTGTAAAATTTTAGAGAAAAGGCACACTAGGCAGCTGACTAGATATTTGGCAAACTGTAAAATCAGATCAGTAGCTCCTCTGATTTTTGTAATTGATCATATCAAGAAAATGTTTTAAATGGCATGGATACTTTACATAGAGGGAATACTGTCCTGCATATGGATGAGGTGCATTTAGGTGAGATGGCAGATGACATACATAGATGAAGTGACCAAATACTTGATGCTTTTGGAGAGAGTATGGGATCAAATCAGGCATCATTTCTGAATCATTCCAAACCTTCATTTCTTTTGCATTTCTTGGTTTCATTCCCAAATGAAAAACTCTCATGGGAAGACTGATTCTTCCATCATTACCATGCCATTTCTGGAGACAGAGGTTAGCTGTCTGATTTTGAGGTTTCACCAAAGTATGGGAACCTCTCAGTCTCTCACACTTCCTAGTTAGAACTCAGGTTCAGTTAGAACTTGAGTTATAATTGAAGTATATATTTAGGATGAATTTTTTAAAAGATAACAAAACTGTAAATAGGATTTGAGCCAAAAAATCCCTTGGGTTCACAAACAATCCCAAACTCTGGCTGTAGTCCTCTAAGCAATTAAGTAAGTGGTTAAATCAATTTGTTTGAATTATATCCTTGAAAATCTGTATTTCCATGTAAGATTAAGAACAACAAAACATATCTGAAAGATCAGGGGTGTAATTCACTAAGAACTTTTGTAGCCCAGGTGGACACGTTTTTGTAAATAGCAAATATTTGCACATTTGTTCTTTCTTTGAGTAATTTTTTTCCTGTAGCCTTTCATCCTTAATATACTGCCATGTTCTGGGCACCTTTATTGTATTCAATTATTTGCTTCCTGTTTTTTTTTTTTAGTTTGAGAAATTACCTCAGTTCTGTGCAGTTTCTCTAAGGAGAAATGTAGTGCTTTTCTGCTCATAACTGCCAGTTTTTAATTGTTAGTTAAAGTATGGGCGGTTCCATCCTGTGTTCCAAAAGAGCCAGACAATGCAGTATCTAACTCACCATTCCCAGGGACGTTGGCACTTGTTTGGTGGAACTCTGCAGCAGTCAAAATATTCCTGACTGACTGTTTTTCTCCAAATTATTCTACTGTTCCTCTAAGATAAGTGTTCCATATCAACGTGACAACATTATATTTAGGGAGAAATTATTTTATATCAAAAGAATTTCCTTTTCTTTTTGTACTGAAATGACTTTCACACTTTTGTTACAGATTACAACATCATGTAAAATAAGGAAAAATGAGAATAGAGTGATTCAAGTATTTCTAGCCATATGAAGAATTTTTTTTCTGGAAACTTTTCTTGACATATTTTCTTGCTCCAGAATGAAAATGAATTCCTAAGCAGAAGGTTTTGTTTGAAATAAGTGCATATATATGATGATCTAATAGATTGTTATGTCATACAAGAATTTCAAAATGGTACCCAAGAGTTAAAGGCATTCAGGATTATAGTATTATTTCAGGACTTATAGTTTCTGGAAGTTCATATTAGCACTTTTGAGCTGCTATTTTTTAATAACTGTGTAAAAAGAATTGTCTGAAAACAAGAAATTCAGGTGTTCACTTGTGAAGTGCAGGGCAGACAGGGATAAAAGGAAGAAAGGAGTAGAAAGGTATCGAGAATAAGCTTGAAAAGAAACACTTAAATTTTAAGAAGGCTCTGGGATTGCTTTGGTAAGAACTAGAGGGAAAAGCGACACAGCAAGGCTGTGGTCTTCAAGGTTGGAGGAGATTCCTTGTGCATTCAAGCTGATTAAAAATATCTAAGATAATGTTTTCCCTAGTGTGATGAAAGTCACCTCTTTGTTTATTTGGTTTCCCACACAAAGGAGGAGAGAGGAAAACCATGCCCAGCTAGAGTAAAGGATAGAATTCCCAGCTTTTGTTATTTTTCATACACCTAAATTAAAGATATACTGATCTTATATGAATGTAAGAAAACCTAATAGTCCCTAGAAATAAAAAAAACCCTAGCTGTTTCTACCTGCTGCTGCTGTTCCAAAAAAGCTTCTCTGGCCTAACTCTAGCCTATGAGCACAGATTCAGGCAAATGAGAATGAGACTACGGAATGACAGTTAACCTCTATTTTTAAATCACATTTTCTAAGGTTTTGCATGTGGTAGTTTAAAACCTGAGGTCTGCAACTCTGTAAATGCTTTCATAAGGCACAGAATGGGCTGTTGTCACATAAAAATCTTTCTTTTAAAAGAGGCTTTTTTAAAACTGGTGAAATCCCTTTAGGTGAGATGCTTTCAAAGGAAAGCCTTTTTAATTTAGAAAGGAGAAAGTACATTGTATTGTATTGTTGTGGATGGACAACCAGGCAGTCAGACTTTGAATGCAATGCATGTGTTTTATGGAGGTGACAGAAAGCTTCCTGTAGGGTCAGTATGGTGGGACCAGCCTCACTGAGGTTTGCATGTAATAAGACCTGAGCAGCATATGTGCCTGTAAGTCCTGCTTTTCAGCTGCAGGTCCAATAAGGAAACACTGGTAGCACAAATACATCCAGGAGTTAAAGGTCTTAAGGTATTTTTTTTGTGTAAATTTGAAACAAATATTCTCTGAAGGCAGGAAGAAAGGGACTGGGGAAAACAGAAACCATGAGTTAAGAAATGTTCATAAGTGAACCTGTGGGAATGACTTGGGAAAGCCAAGGCAGAAAAGCAGATGGCTCACTGCATAAGGCTCAGTTATGTTTTTACTCCAGCTGACAACTAAGTACCATGCAGCAGCATGTTTGCTCCCCCACCCTGACAGGGAGGAAAATCAAAGGGAGAAAGACTCTACCTCATGGATTGAGATAAGAACAGTTAAATAATTGAAGCAAAATAAAACATATTAGTAGCACTAATACTACTAATGGTAACAACAGTTAAAATAATAATGAAAAGGAGAGAGAAAGAGAAAGAAAACCCTAGAGAAATAAGTGATGCACCATCAAGCGGCTCACCGCCCACTGACCAATGTTCAGCTTGTCCCCCAGTAGCAATCAGCCCCACCCAGCCAACTCCCCCCCAGTTTAAATACTGCACATAATGATCTATGGTCTGGAATATCCCTTTGGCCAGTTTGGATCAGCTGTCCTGGCCATGCTCCCTCCCAGATTCTTGTGCAGCTCCTCACTGGTAGAGCACAGGAACCTGAAGAGCCCCTGGCTCAGGGTTAGTGCTGCTGAGCACCAACTGAGCCATCAGTGTGTTATCAACATCAGTCTCATATTGAATCCAAAACACAGCCCTGTACCAGCTACTAAGAAAAAAACTAGTTCTTAGTACCTTAACCAAACAAGGACAGACTCATGGAAGGCTACTCTTGCTTGCAGTCAGTCTACTCCAGAGGGGGTGAGACCACCCAAACGCCGGTCGTTTCACAGTCCTGCAGTTCTGCAGTCACTGGGAAATCTGAAAGGATGAATGTTTGTGGGAAGCAAATGAAAAGGAGTGAAGCAGTTAAGCAGTGAAAAGAGGGCTAGAATGAAAACGTATGTGGGAAATATGGGGGGCGAAACTGCAAGGAGTGGATAAAAAGGGAGGGAACAAGAAAACTATGCTACACAAAACTGCGGTTTGGAGAGGCAAGATATGAGAGAGGGCAGGAGCACTGCTGTTTGGCTTTTGCTTTTTTTCTTTCCCAAGCTGTTAGATCACTTTCTTTACATCCCTTCTTAAATAAATTACAATTTCTCACTTTGTGTTCCTCCCACAGCTCCTCAGGTTATCCTTCATTTTGTCTCCAGTTGACAGGCTTCTTTGGTTGTTGCAGTGGGGATACTGCAACACGCTGTATCAAACAAGGAGTCCTGTGGAAAAGAAATATATATGGACAGATTCTTGATAGATGTTTCAGAGAGATGTTTATTTCTCCAGCTGCATGGCCGGGGCTCTGCCGAGGAACTCCTACAGTCCCGGGACCGAGGGTCCTTACTGTGCAGGGAAACACAAAACAACCAGTGGCGAAGGAGGCTGACCAGGGGCTTGGGAAACCCCGTGTCTCCCCCTCAGGGCCCCTCTCCCAGGGCTGCATAGCAGGGGGAGGAGACCCCGACATTTCACCTGTTTATTTTTAACAAAAAGAGATTTAAAACTTAACATTGAAAACAACTGGATAAACAAAACAAAAACAGTTTTAAAACAAAATAAGCCACCCTCCTGAGTCTTTAAATGTCCAAACAGATTCTCTGGAACATCTTAAGGCTGACAGAAGGGAGACAGGACTCTCCAAGCATGCTTTGTGGGGAAACTGAGGCAGGAGAGGGTTTAATTTCTTCCCTCCCCCTTTTCATCCCCCACTCGGCATTGGAAAGGGATTTTTGGGGAAACAATTGGCAAAGGCATGATTTTGTGAGGGAAACCATGGATGAAAAAATGGATTGGGAATACATTGGGGGTAATAAGATATAGGGTAAAAGGGAAAGGTGGTATTAGGAAAGGGAGACTGTAGGGGGGGGCTACAATAGAGATATTGTCTAACATGACTATGATTTTTAGCATATATACTGCCTTTTACAGGAACACCATCAGGCCCAGTGACCTGCGATGCTTGTAACCCTTTTCTACCTAGTAAAATTTTGAATTCTACCACCTCTCCATCTCCCAAGCTTGGGATGCATTTTTCAGGGTTACTCTTTTTAATAGCAGTTCTATGAACGAATATGTCTTGCTGGTTGTCACATCTTGTTATAAAACCATAATTTTGTTTGACATTATACCACTTTACTATTCCTAAAACTTTAGCTACAGTGATTTTTTTCCTTTTTCCGAGTGGCTGCTGTTTTCTATCTCGCTGTGTCTTTGCTCTCGCTTTCGGTCACTCCCCTGTTGCAATTGCCAGGGCTGCTAGTGCTGCCGGGGCCACCGGAGCTGCTTGTGCCTGTGCACTCCTCCCGGGGTTGCGCGGGCCGGGCCGCACCGCTCAGTTCTCTGCGCGTCATCTCCTCTGGTTGCAGCTTTGCTGCCGCTGCCAGGCGCTGTATCCACGTCTCGGCTGGGCTCCCGAACGATGACTCCCCCGCGTCCTGCTCCAGTGCGTGTTTCGGCTGGGCACGGCTCCGCTCCACCGCCACTGCCACCAGCCGCTGCCCGCGCGCCGCCCCTCTCGTTTGGGCGTTCACGGGGCTCGCTCCACCATGCGCTGCATGGGGCTGGGTGGGCACTACTGGGTTGCGCCGCTCCTGCCGCGCCTCACTCCGCCACCGACACTGTGACTCGTGTGGCACTGCCTGTGTGCGGGAATTGCCTCGCTGCTGCTCACGGAGGGCTTGGTCCATGTGGCCGAGGCCGCAGGGTCCCTGAGCCAGGCTTCCCTTTACCAGGACACAGCTGACATTGCTCAACAGTCTCGGTAATTAAATAATATTCACGAAAATATTCTTCCATCGGCATATATTTTGACTCAAGAACTAACTGTGTCTAAACAGTGTTCCAAAAGTCTTTGGTAAGAATTAAATCCCATAGAAAAAGTTCTTAAACAACCAAGAAAGGAAATGTTTCAGTTCCTTTTGAGCTTGAATTAAGCTAAAATTTACAAATTGTTGTTCAAGAATAATTTTAAGATAAATGTCCATGTGCGGCTCTGAGAGCCAAGAGTCTTCCCACAGTTCCTCCATAGTTTAGATATGGAATAGCAAAACAAAAACAAGAAGAGGAATCCAAAGTTTCTAGGGTTTACTCACACACATCAGTCGCTTAGGGATTGGGGATCGTTCTGCCCGCATTCTCTACCATTATGTTGCAGTGGGGATACTGCAACACGCTGTATCAAACAAGGAGTCCTGTGGAAAAGAAATATATATGGACAGACTCTTGATATATGTTTCAGAAATGTTTATTTCTCCAGCTGCATGGCTGGGGCTCTGCTGAGGAACTCCTACAGTCCTGGGACCGAGGGTACTTGCCTAAACAGGGAAACACAAACCAACCAATGGCGAAGGAGGCTGACCAGGGGCTTGGGAAACCCCGTGTCTGTCCCCTCAGGGCCCCTCTCCCAGGGCCGCATGGCAGGGGGAGGAGACCCCAGCATTTGGTACCTACCTTCTAGCCTGTGTAAGAAGCAATGACCTTCCCCACTTTCTTTTTTGTTCCAGAAATACGGCCATCACCATCTTTACTGAACACATTTCCATGCATGGAATCTGATACTCTTTACACACACACAGACACACAGAGGTATGATGTTTAGAAGGGCATGTTACCCATGGACAAGGCAAAGTCCAAACACAGTTATCAGTCCTTGTTCTGAAAAGGTGGCAAGATACCATTGACTGTGTGAAGACATCTCAGCTGACATTACCAATTTACTTTGTAAAGAAGATGTAAAACCCCTGTGTTACATGCCATCAACAACAAAAATTTAATTTCTTACCTCAAGAAGTGAGGATGAGCCATTAATAACAGTCACAGGCTTTGGGAGGAAGTGGCTCTGTATCACACTCTGGAGGATTTAAATATTGGATGATGTTTATAACTGCCAAGATCATGTAACTGAGCTGATGTTTGTACAATATTTCATAGAATACCAGATTGGAAGAGGACCTCAAGGATTATCTGGTCGAACCTTTCATGGCAAAAGCATGGTCTAGACAAGATGACCCAGCACCCTGTCCAATGAAAGGTACTGTGAAAGGGATTTGCAGTAGACTGATTCCAGGCACCTTGGGGAGGTGTGTAGTGCTCCTGAGATGTGTATGATATAGCAGAGTTCTGCAATATCTTTCCAAAAGAGACACTGAGAACTGCTTCCGTGGGTAATTAAGTAGAAAAGCATTAACTTTTTAATGATTAGAATGTAGATCAAAAATGTTATTAATCCTGTATAAAGAGTATTATTCATATATATGTGGACCAAAAAAAAGAGCAATAGGCAAAATAAAGTGAACTGGAAATCATATTGGTTTTTTTGTTTCGTCTTGGGATAGGACAAAGGAAGAGTTAAACAACAAACAAAAGGCCTATTGTGCACTTCCTTTTTTATTTGCCTGGCTCCCTAGAAACTTCTGGGAATTAAAGAACTGCACTTGTGGCTCCCTTCTTTAAATCAAAATGAGGAAAGACCAAAGACAGGGTGAACTCTGCTGGTTTCAGTTTGATAAGATTTGCTAAACAGACTGGCCTGTTTTCTTAGTTACACACTTCCACTAGGATTGTGTGAACCTAGTCATATTAAAAAGGTTCTCTTGAGCAAAGAAAACCTTTGTTTCCCAAAAGGGATCCTTTAAAAGGGTGTGGTGTATTTTCTTACTGTTTGCATATGTGTCCACAAAGGCTGACTTATTGGGTGGGTTAGAAATGAAACAATAATCTTCATGAATCATCTGTATGTTAGTTCCACTGCAGACCAGTGAGCATGTAATCAGACCTGCTACACGTCCAAAATGTTTAACTCTGCATAATACCTAATAATTTCACAAACCCTACAGGCTTGAGGGTGGATCAGGTTTCATCAGGAGAGTACAGCATGGCCAGAGCAGTCATAAAGCAGAAAAATTTAGATAAGGGAGCGTAAGGAAAAAGCACTTGAAGTTGTAAATAGGATCTTAAATTCTGCTTTCATGTGACAAACTTTCCTTAAAATTACGATGTAAAAATAGCAGATGACAGGCTTGTTCGTATTGTATATCGTATTGTATATATTTATGCAATTGTATGAAAAGATGTTGGAGAAGAAATTTATCTGAGAGCTGCTTCCTTTCTAGAAAATTTATTAAAAAATTTGTGGAGGGGATGAGAGTGGAAAAATTTACAGCTGCTTGTAATACCTCTGGTGTATGAATACTGTTATTTTCTGTTGCTCTTTCAGTTGTGAGCAATTGGTCTTTTTTATTGTAAGTGAAAAGAAGAATTTTAGCTATTATTAGGTGTATTTGGATGCCATTTCCATCATTCAGAAGAGCCCAGCAGTATTCCATCATGTATGTTTCCTCTGAGCATGTATCAAAATGAAAGGCTGGTGATTGGAGAACTGATCTGAGTAGCAATAATGGAATATGCAATTACAGAAAGGAAGGAAAACTTTAGTAGTTGTAACACTAACCTGGAATGTTAGAAACGTCTGCTGCACTGCAGATACCTGGACAATTTGAAATTAATATTTTAGACCTCAGTTACTCAGTTGTGAGTGTGTATTCAATACCTTGACAAAACTATTGTCTTGATGGGGACATTTGGAACCCTGGTGACAGCAGCAATATAATGTTGATAGACATTTCTTACATCCCTTCTGTTCTGGAAGAGCAAGCCAACATACACATGAGTGGTGCCTTCTAATTAAACTCTGCAAAACTTAATTTTGCTGCCCATTTGAGTATATCCAATCACACCCAATAGTTCACATCTCTCCATGATTCTTGGAAAGCTTCACTTCCAAATGGAAGCACAGCAGAAGCTCTTACAACACATACAACTGCAGCAGTTTATGTGTTGCGTTCACTGGTTTTATGTTGGGGCTCCTCCCCCCTGCCATGGGGTCCTGGGAGAGGGGCCCTGGGGGGAGAGGCACAGGGTTTCCCTGCCCCTGGTCAGCCTCGTTCCCCATTGGTTGTTTTGTGTTCCCCTGCATGGGCAAGGACCGTCGGGTCCCGTGACTGAACAGTTCCTTGGCAGAGCTCTGGCCGTGCAGCTGGAGAAATAAACATCTCTCTGAAACATCTACCAAGAATCGGTCCATATATATTTCTTTCCCATGGGCCTCCTTGTTTGATACATTGTGTTACAGAATCCCCACTCATAACTAAATCTGGAATTTTTAAAAAAAGTTTTCTTCTGAGGTCATGTAGAAACAGAGGAAAGATGCAAAATTATTTAGCAAAACTGTGACATTGCTAGTCAATGTTTCTACAGAAAAGAGAATTGCAGATTTTCTTTCATTGCATTACTGGTAGAGTTTATTCAACTCTTACCAAATAAAAGTGGTTTCTCTACAGTGACAATGAAAAAAAACCACACACTTTTGTCTCCTGTCCACCACTTCTGTGTTAGCCTTTTATTTTTTCTCCACTGAATTCCCTGCTGTACTGTGCCAGCTTTCTTTGATTGTTTCATCTTGGTTTTCTTTTTGACTTGCTTTAGGAGACAGCTTTCAGCCTTCTGTAATGACAGTTACAGTATCAGGCATAAGGACACCTTCAATAGCTTTTTTACAGCTTCTTCAAAAAAGTTTTTAGGAGATTAGGAGAATAAAAGAACATAAATGACACAGTGAATAACGTGGTCAGAGACATGAGGTCTCAATCAGTTATAGATTTCCTTCAAGATTCTGACTGGTAAAGCTTCAGCTGGCAAAGCTGAGTGTTGTCACCATAAAGACCAGGATGGCCTAAGTTACTTAAAGAGCAAAATTAGGTTTTGCAGTGAATGAAAACTTTACTTTTTCAGAGATTGCTGTTCCTGTGTAGCTCTGATTATTGAAATCAAGCATCCAACCTCAGAGAAAAGGGTTTTGATATGGATACCTGAATGCCAGCATCTTCTCTGCAGCTTTCTGCAGTCTTGCCAAGAGGTATCTTTACCTCTGAGATACCCAGTATATAGCTCTCTCGGGGAGCAGAGAACAGCTCAGCTCTTCCTTCCTGCTGCCCAGAGACTCCCATGCCTGCATGGGGACAATACAGACTATTTAGAAAGACAGCCTGAGAAAGTGAGGAATGGGAATTGGCCTTCATGTGAGAGAGAAACTGGAATACATGGACCTCTGCTCTGGCAACTGAGAGCATATGAGTAAGGGAGAAAGAGCAGAGCAGTGGATGTGACGTAGTGGATGTCTGCTATGAGCTGCCTGACCAGGAAGAACAAGTGGATGAAGTCTCCAACAGAGAACCAGACACAGCTTCCCATTCCCTTCTTACAGAGGATTTCAAACACCCCAGTGTCTGTTGAGGGGACAACACAGAAGGCCATAAATGATTGGTCTTGGAAAGGACTGATGACAGGTGATTCATGTGAAAGAGGAGCCAATGAGGCGAGGGTGTTGCTGGACAATTCAATCAATAACAAGGAGGGTTTTGCTGGGGGTGATAAGACCAGTCACTATGAAATGATGGAGTTCAGGATCCTGTAGGCAGGGAATAGGGCAGAAAGCAAAGTTAAAATGCTAGACTTCAGGAAAGCAGATTTTGACCTCTTCAAATGTCTGCTTGGAAGAGTCTCATGGGATGATGCCCTGGAGAGACAAGTGGCCCAAGATAGCTGGTTAATATTCAGGGATCACCTTCTGCAAACTCAAAGAGAAGTCCATCCCAATGAGTAGAAAGGGTCAGGCACAAATGCTGGGAAGCCTATGTGGATGAACAAGAAGATCCTGGCCAAACTTAAACACAAAAAGGGAAGCATACAAAGGGTAAAAGCCAGGACAGGTAACCTGGAAGGAATACAGAGACACTAACAAGCATGCAGAGATATGATTAGGAAAGCTAAATCCCAACTGAACCTGGTGAGATATGTCACAGACAACAAAAAGGGCTTCTGTAAGTACCTAGGTGACAAAAGTAAGCCAGGGAGCTTGCTGCTGACACAAGACTGGGAGGGGTGGCTGATACACCAGAGGGTCATGCTGCCATCTGGAGTGACCTCAATGCATGACAGAAATGGGCTTACAAGAACCTCATGAAGTTCAACAAGGAGAAGTGCAAAGTCCTGCTCTATGAAAGCAACAACCCCAAGCACTAGGACCCATCCGTCTGGAAAGGAGTGTGGCAGAACAGGGCCTGGGAGGTCTTGCAAAGACCAAGTTGACCATGTGCAAGCAATGTGCCTTTGCCGCAAAGAAGACTACTGGTATCCTGGGCTACATTAAGCAACGTATTTCCAGCAAGTTTAGGGAAGTGATCCTTCCCCTCTGCTCAAGTGAGGCCACACCTGGAGTGTTATGACCAGTTCTGAGGTCTCAAGTACAAGAGAGATGGACATGCTGGAGAGAGTCTAGTGAAGGGCCATGAAGGTGATAAAGAGACAGGAGCATCTCCTGGATGAGGAAAGGCTGAGAGAGCTGGGACTGTTCAACCTGGAGAAGAGAAGATTCTGGGGGATCTCATCAATGACTATAGATACCTGAATGGAGGGTGCAAAGAAGAGAGAGTCAGGCTCTTTCCAGTGGTGCCCAAAGACAGGACCAGAGGCCATGGGCAGACTGAAACATGGGAGGTTCCATTTGAACATCAAAACCCACTTTTTCACTCTGAGGATAACCAAACACTCTCATGGGTTGCTGAGAGAGGTGTTAGAGTGTCCCTCCCTGGAGATATTAAAAAGCCATCTGGTCATGGTCCTATGTAACTGGGTCTCGGTGACCCTGGTTGATCAGGGGTATTGGGACTAGGTGACCTCTGAGGTCCTTCCCAACCTCAGTAATTCTGTGCTTCTGTGAACTCAACTTTTCTGCAGTAGTAGGGTGCCTAACATGAAAAGTGAGAACATACAACCAGTTTGCTACATCTGAGAGAAGAAAAAGGGGGTAAGATTGCCTTCAACATGATCAAAGGCAGTGTTCTGCAGTATGCAAACAAAAAAGTGTGAAATGGTGTTTCTGTAGAATTCTAGCTCTCAATATTTGTACTGCATGCTGCTGCTGTTGTTTAAATGGGTAAAATAAAATTGGAAAATATTGCTGCCAGGAATAAAATACCTTAATGCCTCTACAGTCCAATTATATAGTGAGTGTTCATTTGATTGCTTTTGAGGTAAATGAGTTGATATTAAAAAAAAAAAAAAAAAAGAGAAAACTGAGAAAACTGAGCAACTTCAGGAAAAAAGGCCCAAACACTTCAAAACTAATTACAGCTAGTCCTCAAGATGGAAATGAAGCTAGAATGAATCTCTCTGACAAGCTATTGCAATTCAGAAGAGGAAAATGAGGTTGAGTGATTAATCAGAAAGGGTCATGCTATAGAAATCAGTTTTCAATAAAGCTGAGAGAATGGCACAAAAGCTTTAAAATAAGACAGCAAGACATTTCAGAGGCAAAATCTTCATGTTTCCCTCTTCGCTAAACTCTTGAGGTATGCTATCCACGGTTCTGCCATAAACTATCTACATTTAAGTGATCCTATAATCTAGTAGGAAAATATTTCATCAACAAGTACTTTGATGTCAGTGATGGAAAGACAGGTATTAATCATATAGATTCAAAATCTACCTTCAGATTCACCAAGGTGGAGATTTAGGATCTTTTAGGATAATTTGTCTTCATTAAAGTGGGGGGCAGTACAGACCCTTCCTGACACAAGACCAGTTTCTCCTCATTAGCCTAAACCTTAGTTTTGCTCTGAGAATTTGGGGTAATTTGGAACAAAGCCCAGTTAAGATGCAGAAATATGTTGTGTCAAGGAGCACAAGATCCTTGTATATGTCCCTCTGGCTGCAGTGGATGCATTTTTTATAGATATATCCAGGAGACAATGATAAAAAGGTCACACTTATCCCAGAAATACGTTCTCATTGGAAAAGAACAGGATACTTTGTATTAGGTTGCTTGATGCAAGTGATGCATCATTACAGCGTTAGTTCCTTTTTCAGCAGTGGCACATATTTTAGAAAAAAAGCCTAACATTTATTTTAAAATGCTGAGTGATGGACAACACAGAACAGACCACAGTAGGTTGCTCTCCTTGGTCATTAAATTTCTGGGAAAAAATGAAATGAAAATCGTGAGCTTGTCAAGCATCCACCCACGTGTTTTTTCAGTGCTGGGCTGCAGTATCACACTGCCTAATCTGTGTTCCATTTGCGGGGATTTAGGCTTCAATATGCTTTTCTTCTTCACTTAGTGTGTTTCTGTGTCTTTCTCTATGAGGCAGGTTTCCTTAACCTATAAACATTCTTCTCTTTCCTCAGAGACATTTTCCATTTAAAAATGATTTTGCAGTACTAATTACTGTTTAGAGGTAATAAAGGGATCAGAAGTTCTCTGTCTCTACTCACTATTTTCCCTGTGTGTATGAAATATCACTTTTTTCTTTTTTAGCAACAATATCACACTGGCAACTTGTATTTAGATAATCAATAAACATTACTCAAAATATCTTTTCTATTCATTGCTGCTAACATAGAGGCTTACTTTTAACGAAAGGTTTCCTTTATTATTCCTATACATGCAAAAAATTTCACATATCCTTTTCTGAAAAAGAAATACTTTCTTGACTGCATTCAGTTTCCCAACTGGCCAGAGTCCAGTCTCATCTACTCCCTCCATATGTGTAACCAGCCTTCTTCAGTTTTTGTCTCATACAACCTGTGTATCATTAGTTATGTAATGATTTTCTATATTCTTCTCAGTTAATGTAATGTTAAATTGCAGAGGATCAATCTCACAATACAGAATTCACTAGGTCACATCACTTACTCAAGTACCTAGATAAGCTTTTCTAATTTTTTACCTCCTTTATATATCAGCATATTATTTCCTGCCAGGCCTCTTGAGCTTCTCTGATGATCAAATCCTGAAAATCAACAACAGTAATTCAGAGAATATGTCAGCATTTTTAAGCTCTTAGATGCAAGGTACTGGACTTGTTAACTGAAGAAGGCCTCCTTAAAGTAATCATGTAAGATGTGGAACTGTTGGAATATAAGTGACATTGTATGCTATGACTGGATCACAGAACACTCATTTCATGTACACCTCCACCCTTTGTTTAAAGTAATTCTCAGTTCTGACACTTCCATCTAGTAATGCACCAAGAGGTCCTCGATTTTTCTCAATACACTTAGGCAAAACTAAGTTTCTTAAGTAGTATGGTCTATTTCTCACTTGCAGGCTATTTGTGTAGGTAGGGAAATGATTTAAAATAGTTCTCTATGATTATTCACATTTAAATATCTGAACTCTCTCTGCTTATTCTCCCAGTTCTTCCCTGCTTTCTGTGACTGGCCCTTTAAAAGCCTAAAATATGCTTAAATACATTTCACATAGAAAGTTTCTATATACCTCTTTGGACTTTATTCTGTTTGCAACAATAAATTAGAGGAAGTTGTTAAAATACGAGAATGTGGAACTAGATTAAACCAGTGTGTGCTATTAGTTAATCCCATCAATTTGATGTTATTTCAAAGTAAAGCTAGCCACCAACTAGCTCTGTGAACCTCCTCCATGAATCACTTAAGCATGAACTCATCTGGGTACTGACAGCTTTAAAATTTCAAATAAGTGAAGCTCATCGCACAACTGACATTTAAAAATGTACTTTAAACATCTCACTGAACAAGGGCACAGAACAGCTGTGCAGTGGCATGCAAGGAAGCATGATTCCTGACCATCACTGAAACACAGCTTGCCAAAAAACAAAGGAAAAAAAACAGAGAAGATGGGAATATGTTGTGTCTGGCAGGAGTAATAAGAGTTACTCTTGCACACCAAATAAAGGGATGATCACAGAAGCAAATTTACTGTAACATACAGAGCTTCACTGATAAAGATGGTGTGTGAAGGTCTATCAGCACCATGAGGTGATATCAAAAATTTTGTTTTTAACATCTTTCACCATAAGGAACCATTCTACAGGAAGGTGAAGAAAGAAAATAAACTCTGTCTTGGTTGGCAAAACTCTTTGTTGCATTTCTAGGCCACAGGGAGCTTAGTCTTCTCCTGACCTTTAAATATATTTCAGCAGCTTGATTTGACTCCTATGGTTACTCTCTACAGAGTTTGTATTCAGAGTGACAGTGATTTTGGGGGTTTATTTTTGTTCGCTGTTTAGCTAGAAGTTGTACTGAAAGTCTTTGAGGAAATTTCCATTGTTCATATTGTGACCAATTCAATTTCAATTATTTCTGATGCATTTTGCTTATCTGCCAAAATTATCTGCTCAGACCTCAAAGTTGGCTCTACGCTATTGGAATCCACACTGACACTGACTCTTGATATCATTTCATGGCTGTGTCTCTACAGCTGCATGCCTCCAAGAAAGGAGGTTTTAGCTAGAGTGCAAATGTTGACCCAAGACAGGCATGGACAAAGCTTATTTTCATATGAAACTGCTGAGCTGCTGAAGTCAATTTCCTGTAGGAAAAGGCTAGTATCAACAACTGTTTGTTTACTGTTCAAATACAGGAAAAGACCATGCAGATAACTTTGATCTGAAGTTTTGGTTTAAACAGCCAGACTTAGTTTTACTGTTTATTTTTGTAAAATAGAAACTGACGCAGTCCAGCACCTTAATTGTGTCTCCCCTGATGGGGGAGGCTTTTTAGTGTCTTTGCCTGGAGTCAGAGACGAATGGGACTTTTAGCTTTCTCTTTCTTCTGAAGTTGTTTGTTAAGTCTTATCAGCGAAATACAAGCCACTGTCGTGACCCAAATATAGCATGAAGTAGAGAATGCAAGAAAAAGCCAAATTATCAAGATTACACAGTCTTTTAAAGGTAAATCACCCAATGAAAACTTAAAACAAAAGATATTTTCACTTTTCTACCAATGTCTAGTAAATTTTCTTGTCATGCAGACAGGAACTGCGGAATTCTTTATCCAATCATCCCAGACTATTTTTACTGCAGAATATGGAGTAGATGAAGAAGAAGAAGAAGGTCTGGAGAACAACAACAATCCTCAATTTTGATGTTTTTTTGCTTTTATCTACTTACTATATTAATGAACCCAAAACCTCTAAATTTTTCACCCTGTGACAATCTTACATAATATTCTATCACCTAGTTCACACCAGTGTGGATTCTAATTCTTCCCAGAGGGTAGGCAATTTTCTCCATGGACGAAGGTCAAAAACAGTGTTGTCCAGCGGGGTAGAACCCTTCAAAACAGGCAGAGAAATATTCTCTGCATTCTGGGTTCCCACAGAAACACAGCAAAATACTTAAGAGATATTTCACTATTAGTATTTCTGCTTAGATTTTGGGTTCCCATTCCAAATTAGGGCTAGAAAATTTTCACATTCCTGTGGGACAGAAAAACAGTTTTTCTCTTTCAGTCTTGTGCAATCACTGAAGATTGGAGTGATTATTTGATGAAGCATAATAAAAGGAATGAATTTATATTGTTGACTTATTAATGATTAAGTGGAAATATAAAAAACTGTTTGTAAGAAGGATAAAACCACAAATAAATGACTGAGGGGAGTTGGAGGACTTGTCATTAATAAGTAGGATGGGATCAACCAGCTTGATCATCAAGATAATGTTTCTTGGTGAGATATAGTAACTCACTATTAATTTTTTAACAGCCTCACATGAAATCTCTTGCCTGTCAGAGATAGTAAACACTCAAAGAGAATAGAGTCTTCACATTTCCGAATCTCTTGACTGCATTTTCCTAACTCTTGTTCAGCTGCTTTCATCTTTCAGGGCACTCTTGAAATGCAGCTGCCCTTTCATGGCTGTTAGGGCATTCTTTTCAAATTTAATGTTTCATTTCATACTGATGGATTGGTGTATTATGCACTGCCTTGCTGACACTGCTGAAGCCCAATGTACTTGGAAAGTCTTTCTGAGACTTTATAAGTTGCTGATTCTATTGTATCTGTTGAACAGTTAAGAAATTCTGGAAGTTAAATGAACAGAGATAATAGATGGCACTTTCAGCTGAAAATGCTTTCTTTTGGAAAACTCCCTTGATTTGCCTGAAAATGTTAGCAGAATTGGGCAGACTAGTTCACTTAAAAAGACCTCTCCAGCTAAGTCTGAGGAGTCACAACTGCTAAGTGAGGATGCGGAAAACAGAAGGTGTCCACTCTCTGAATCAGGTAGGGAAGAGTGAGATGGAGTTTTTTTACAGTTCCAGGGAATCTCTGGCCACCTGAATGGTGCTTATTTATTTCAGATTTCTGAAAAAGATGGCATCTACAAATAAACAGGCAAATTTTAAAAATACTGATCACCAACTCTCTTCTCAAACAAACATGGAGGTCAGACCTCAGATCTTTGTGCAGTGTCAGCTGATGTCATCACTTTCAACAGGTGCTCCTGAGAGTACCAAGGCATCAGATGTTCTGGCAAATGCTGCACAGAAAAGGGAAAACAAGTGTGCAAAATAAGCTAACCTCGGAGGGAAAGATCTCTTTATTCTAAGAGAGAAACCTGCAAAAATGACCAAGAAGATCAAAAGCAATAAAAAGTGATCCTTGGGAGGAACAACTGAAGTTATTAGTCCGTTTTATTGAGCCTTTATGACATAAAACTTCTTACCTGAGCTTGGCAGCTTAAAGGAAGTTTTTTGTCTGACCTCAAACTCAGGTGACTGACTTTGAACTCATTTGAGTTTTGGATTAGGCATCTGTTCATACAGATTTTAGCAGAAAAAAAGTGCAAAATTTTATATAGCAGTTTCATTTGTTATATTGTTAGGATTCAGATAGAAAAGTAACACCAGCAGCATCTGATTTACAGTAAATTAATGGCACGTACCTTTAATAACTTCTCATTTCAAGCTTCTTCAGGAAGCCCAGGTAAAGGAGAAAATCTAGAACAATGTCGTGACACGACAAGAACAGAAGCTCTTCTGTCATTGTCCAGGACTCAGTTTTAAAGGGGAAATATATAATAAATGATAGATTTTGGATTCTTAGACAAAATCTGAACTGGAAGAACAGAAAGGATTAAATTGGAGCAGTCCACAAAACATAACACGTCAGTCCACACATCCCCACCCTTCTGAAAACCCTTCTGAAAAAGAGAACAGTAAATGTCTTTCACATGGAGCTTATAACCTAGGCCATCTTATGAGGAAAAATGCAGTGACAAGTGATGAAGACAATTTCACTCCATGATGACTCAGTTGAAATAGTGGGAGAAAAAAATTTTCTTGCAGTTTGTTCTCAGGAGTGGTGATGTTTTACTGGAAGTTTCTCTCTGACCCTTAAGAGAGATTATGCAAGCAACCGTTTCCAAAAATTGTATTTCCAATATTGTCTTCTTATACTTAGTGTAGGACTTATAGTTCCTTATTTAAAAATTTGCATAAGCTTCAGAACATCCATATACTAAATGCTATCCTGTCCATACCCAGACTGTTTGTTTGGGCTTTTTTTGCTTTATGGAAAGGTCCCAGACTTTCATCAGTTCACTCCTAGCCTGCATTGCTATGAAGAGAAGAAGAATCTCTTACAGAAGGGTTTTGCAGAGATCAGGTCAGCTTTGATACGGTTATGGTTATAGGTCACAAAAAATGGTAATTTGTTCCTATTTTGTATCTTATAAAATACACACAAAATAGAAATTTAAAATGGATAAGGATGAAATAAACACCATTTTAAAAATGTATCTTTTTTTTTTTTTTTTTTTTTACTTATTAACAGTACAAGGAATATTTACTTCCCAGACCTCAATGACTTGTCTGGCACACACTCTAGGATGTGTGTTCACCCCACTTCAGAGACAACTGTTCTAACCCCTAGCTTACAGGAGTGTCCTTTTTTCCCTTTTTCATATCCCAAAGGAAACTAAGGAAAATTTTCTCCTCTTTTTTTTTTTAATTTTTCCTAAACTCTGAGTTACTAATACTTATATTAGTGCTGAAAGTCTACATAATTTCCCGATTGTAGCAGTAAATAACAATAACCATATAAATTAAAAGTGGAAAGAAATATTGCTATTAACTTGAAATGAAAATACCATAAATTGTGAGAAAACTATCAGGACCCTGAGGACTCTGACATGTCCTAAGGCCCTGACCAGCCTTGCCTGCAATCCCCACCCACACCTTCTTCCCAGGGGCCCAGAAACCTCACTTCAGCTCACACATCAGCCCTTGGACCTTGTGAAAAAATGAAAGTACTTTCTATTTTAAGTAATGATTTGTGCCATCTGCTGCAACCTACCCCCAAACAGAGTGGTCCATTTTCTCAGAAGAATCTCTTGAAGGATTACAATGTGGGGCAGTAGACATTTTGGACTGTATTTTGTCATAGCTATAAACTGAGATCTGTTCAACAGTTCCATTAGGATCTCCAGCATATATCTATATTCAAACTTGAGCATCCAGTAGACCTAACAATAAGACAAGATCCATGTAGCATCAAGGAAAATGTATTATGGAACATCATATAACAATGTTATGCAATTTTCTAAAGTCTTCCTTGACTTCCCATATGACTAGGAAATGAGACAAAGAAGTACTAGTTATTTTCTTCAGTTGTCCTGCTTTGAGTTTCTCAAGTGGGCCAAGTGGCCAATAGCAAAGGAAATTTCTGTTCTTCCTCTCCCAGCTGATAGGGAAACCCAAAGACTTGGATTGCAAGGCATGTAACCAGCTCTGACCATAAACTAGATGAATGTTATGTGATAGATGGGGAGACTAAAAACTTCTCTAGGAAATAATTTAGGAAGCCCCAATACTTCTGCTGTTGGCCCTACACAGCTCAGTCTTCCAAGAGCAATTATCACCACTGCAAAATAATTTATAAAACAGTAACATGGTCTTTCCTTAGGAGAAGCTTCTCCCTTCCCAAAAGAGCTTTGAGTCTCATCTGAGCCTTTGCAAGCTGCACACTCGTTAGCTGTCACATTAAAAGAAAACAATGGAAAACAGATGAATAGGCTCTCAAATAACTTTGCACCATGTTGATGTCAAGAGATTGCTTTGGGAGCTTCACATCAGTCAGAAGGACTATTGCCTTCAGAGTGCAGCTGAGGACAGTAGTGCCAGCAGCTGTTAAGGGCTTGCTATGGAGTGCTGCTTAGGATCTGAGTCCCACAGGGGAAGGAGCACTCTCCCTACCTCCGACCTTCCTAATGCAGTTCATTTAATATAATCTGTCCTTGCTGTGCTTTGCTTTGTTGAGGGGAAAGAGAAACAGCTTTCCCTGCACCCCTCCTGTCACCTTTTGATTTTTTATCTCTTAATTCCTTATTTCTGGCCAGTACAGTGAAATAATAATAACAACAACAATAATAACAACAATAATAAAACTCATGAGGGTGGAGCCTGCATGACACAGTAAAATGTTCATCATGGCTATTGCACTTGATGGAGAACTTCATAGATTCTTCTCGGTCCATTTAAAAAATTTCTGGCAGAGCTTCTGCAGATTCTTTCTTCTTCCTGCTGCATATATAAAGGCAGCCCTTGGACCTACTGAATCAAACTAGTAATTGTTTTGTATAGTGCCTCCCATCCAACAGTGCCGACAGCCAGAGTGCTTCAGCATTTGGCAGAAATACCCTGCCTTGCTCAGGGGTGAGTTTCTGCCAACTTGCAGGCAGAGCTGTTTTTGTATCTTTTAAAATATATGACCTCGAAGGTTGAGTTTTGAAAGCATGTTGGGTGCATGTTCCACTTAAATGTGCCTCAATCTGATTAGGTGCTTGATGGGCATCGCTAATCATTTAAAAGGCTTTGGAAAACCTGACCATGCATAGTATAGAAACTTCTAAGAGATTTGAAAATAGAAGTTATGCAGTAGTCCAAATCTGTTGTGGAATTTAGGTGTTTACCAAGATTTTCAAAGGCCTGAGTAGGCTCTGAAAATGTAGATCTAGGTTGTTAAATTACAGAAATACTTAAGCTTTACAGCAACTTTTCCTTTGAGAATATTTCCTTCACTTAATGGCTGATAGACTGATAATAGTAACTCGTGAATTAATTACTGAATAAAGCTAGATGCAATTCCATGAACAAAGTCCAGAAAATGGATAAAGGCAAATATAAATATGCATACAAATATTTTGGTACATGAAACTTTGATCAAATTGGTCACAAGATCAAATTAACCTTATCTTGGCATGAGCAGATGTCATTATGCTTGGGCTTGTTATTGAAGGCATGGAGGATCATATCCTGTCTCTCCATTTGTTCGATTTTTGTGTTTTCAATTTTGAGCCTACTGAGATGTTTACATGACTGTCTCATCTATACGATATTTTGAAATCTGTGATTATAAAATATAGAAAGTGCAAACAATTCATTATTGTATCCGGAAATGGATGAGACTGCATACACAGGAAAAGCACAATCAGTACAGCTGTACTAATGCAAGTTCTGGTTCTAAATGCCTGATGAATCCCTTCTTTCTTCCAAGATATCTCCCTAGAACCTGCCAGTGGTGCTTTTACTGCACACATTAAAAAAATAGCCTTTTTTTTTTTCCACCTAGCTAATAATTTTTTGGTAAGAGGGCACTGATGTCAGTTTCCAGAAGTTCCAGTTTTCCGGTTTTCTCCAAATGAATATTTCAAATTAGGTAAAGATTTGGATATTTGCATAAGGCTTTGAATATTTCCAGCATCCCTTTGTTCTCTGCCATACACTGGGCCCTAAATCTGAACTGGTTGCGTGTCTTTGTCTTCCCAGGGAATGTGCAGATTCCCTGCAGAATGACACCGATTGACTCCACTGTCCCCTGGCGGTCTGGATGGGTTTGATTAGGTCTGAACCTGGACAGTGTTCAGTGCTGAAAAAACCTGCAGGGCATGCTGCAGCTCTCCTGCCCTCTCATCACTCTGAGCACTGGTATTTTGGCTTTGTATCTTGAGTTTCAGTCCTTGACTGTTAGAGGTGTACAAGAAAAATCTTGGCATTTTGTACATTTCTGTATCTCAGACACTGGGCTGGATATGGAGCTCAGCTCCGGGGCAGGCTGCCCTCCATTGCTGCTTTTGCTTCTTCTGTTATCAGTGTCTTCCACCTCAGCATGTGGACAGGCCAGAGGGTGGATTGACAAGAATCTTTTCAAATTCAGCAGTGAGAGATGGCAAGACCTACCCCTGGTATGCATGAACGCTTTTCAGTCCCACAGACTGCCTAGTTAGGGAGCAACTCTGTGTAAAAGGCCCTGGTGTCCAGGTTGGAAGGAGCAGAGGAATTTTCCTGTCAGGTGAGGCTGGAGGACCTCGGCTTGTACAGCCTGGGGAAGACATAGCTTCATGGAATATGACAGCAGCTCCCCAGGGCTATGAGGATGTCATGGAGTAGATGTAGCCAGGCTGATCACAGTGCTGTGGGGCAGGAGAATGTGAAACAACAGGCATAAGCTGAAAGAAGAGAGCTTCACAGTGGATATAAGGTAATTATTTTCCCCACAAGGAGAAACAGGCAGTGGAACAGGTTGCTCAGAGATGCTGCACAGTCTCTGTTCTTGGAGGTTTTCCAGATGCAAGTGGACAGAGCCTGGAGCAACCCAATCTGATCTCAGATGTGAGACCTTTCCAACCTGAAATTTCCTGTGATCATATGATTGCCTATTGTCATCTTGTTTTGGGCAGTGGATTCCTGTAATCAGTGTTAGAAAAAGAGAGATGTTAAAATGTTATAAGTTTGGGAATTATGGCAACTTCAGAAAAGGGGTGATAGTGTTGGGGAATGAAGAAAAAATGAAGAAGGCTGGGACACATGGAAAGGAGAAAGTAAATGGAGATGGTAAGAGTTGGGATGCAGAAATGAGTGACAGGTAGTGAGATGGGAAGCAAAGTGGTTCAGGGAGACACTAAAGGGAACAGGAAGATGCTAGACATTGTGAAACACTTCATATTTCAGAGATGAGTGCTTCATTATCAGTTTTCCTTGGAGCCTTTCTCTTCCTAAATATGTATAGTAAAAGTGCCCTACCAGTGCCACCAACAAAATTCAGAACCTTTGTTAATTGCTAATTTTGTCTATCCTTATTGAAAAAATATCATTAGAGCTTTCACATTTTTCTCTCAGGTCTGTGGGCAGCACCATCCCAACTATTAGTAATGGGTGGCAATATCTCTGGCTCAGAAGGCCTGGATTAGTTCCCAGCTTTGTTGTTATCACAGCATTGTACTATTTGGTAAAAGGATAAGACTGTGCACAATACTTTCTCTCTGAAAGCACAAAGTCTGGGAATGTGAAAAAGCAGACATTGGTTTCATTTTATTTTTAAACATTATAAAAAGAAAAAAAGGTGCTATATGTTTTAAATATCACTTTTTATATTAATATATTTACATTAAAACTGTGGTGCTGGGTATTGCTCTGGAAAAGCATCTAATATTAGCCTTAGATTTGGGTTATTTGTGTGTCTGGATAAGTAAACCTGTCAGAAAAACTTTGTGGGAAGCTACTTGTTCAAGGACCAGGTTTGGTTTTTGTCACTCTTTCCGACTGATGCTTACTCACATAATCAGTGAGGTTTTTTAGTGGTGGTGTAAAGTGCCACTTCATTTTGAGTAATTGTGAAAAATATCTGTCCGTTACTCAAATTGCATTGACTTCTGTTTTAAATATCAATGCCAATTTGAAGGTCTAGGCTAAAATTAAAAATAGCTGTATTTTAAACTCTCCAGCTACTTTCCTACTCTTTCTCAGGAATGTTACCATATCACTATTTTCAGTGGTCTTGACATCTGCCATTCATATTATTTCTTCATGATACATCACAATCGTTAAGGAAAAGGAACACTGAAAATGAAGAACAGATAAGACCTTGTGTAAAAGCTGTTAGCAAGAACCCCTGAAGAAGATAAAAGAACCCACTTGAGGGTGATACAGTATTTCTATGACAATTTTAAAAACATACCAAATTCTTCAATGGCTGATACTAAAGATATCTTTCAGATGTTTAGGAACAGAGATTTTTTGTGATAAATTGTTTGGTTTCTGTTCTGTGGGGAGGGGAGTTCTCCAGTTTGTTCCTCATATACCTGCTACTAAGTTTAAAAAGTCACAAACAAATGCATTATTCTTTATCAAGTATTTCTGTTTAGCCTAATTTAACACTTTAATGTTGTCTCAAGTGCTGAAATTTCCTTTTGTAGGAGAGAAAAGCATCTGCCATCTTGAGAAAGACATCAATTACCTATGGTATTGAACACATACAATCTATTATTCTCCATAACTTTGATAATTTGAAAAGGAAGTTAAGACGTTCTTTTAAAACTTTTCTTAAGATAAAGCTCCATGGGACACTGTAGCCTTGTAGGGTGGGGCCTTGGGAAACTGCTTGGGTGTGTCTTTGCCCTTTCATGGGGCACAGCCCAGCCAGGCATTGGCCATGAGGCTGGTTTGGGTAGGATGGGCTGTGTGTTGCCTCCAGACAAGGACTGCATCCCCTTCAAGCCTCTAGACCCCAGTGCCCAAAGGCTTCTGTGAAATGTCTGGCAGCTTCCATCCCTGCAGTGTTCACAAACACTGCCCTTGCTCCCTCGCACCTCCCTCACCTCCTCTCCTGCTGGTCCCCAGCTCCAGGCAGCTTCTGCTCTGTGTTATGTCCCACCCAGCCCTGCTGAGTAAACATTTCTCTCATCTCTCCCAGGCCATGGCTGTGTCAGTTGCACTCTTCCTTGCTGTGCTGGCCATGCTGCCCAGGCTAAAGCACCATCACCTGATCCATGTGGCCATGGCCCAGCAAAGGCAGCAGCGCGAGGATTCACGACACTAGGAGACAAGGTGTGTGCTGCAGGACACCGAGCAGAGCAGGCCTGTGGAAGAAGCCACACTTTTTCTGTGTGGCAGCAGTGGTCATTTTGGACCAGGAAATGAAACTTGCCTGTCACAGCTGCTGTGATCAGGACAGCTCCAGCAGCAGGAAGGAGGAGAACAAGGAGGAGGAAAACTTCAACAGACCGTGCAGTGGTGTCAGGTCCTTGGTTGGGCCCACCCTATTGCCAACAGAGGTACCTGACACTGCAAGGAACTGAAGAACCTGGTATGTGACTTCTTGGTGTCCGCTGAGTGCATTGCAAAAGCAGTTTCATGCCAGAGATATACCCTCTTGCCACGGGGATGGATGGCACCTGTGGGTCCTGGAGTGTCCATGAGAACCAAATCTTCTACCAGCTAATTTAACCAGCTGCTTGTGTTCCTGCAGCCACCCCGCAGCCACATGTTCAGGCTGGAGCTGTACACCATGGGGCAGGTGCTCTGGCATCCTTTTGATGCTGGAATGCAGATGCTCAAGGAAGTAACTGATGGGGGATACACTGTTTTTCCTCCCTCGCCTCCAACAACAAGCTGCTGAGGGATCAGAGCTCATCCTCATCCCTCCTACACACTACACCCTCTGCACTCCTGTGCAAGGAGGAAATTTCCAGCTGGGTACAAATTGCTGAGATCTGCCTGGTTCTGTTAGCCTTTAGTGGCACCACTGGCATCTAAGGGTGCTGCCCTCCTCCCAGGCTGCCCCCTGGGATGCAGATCTGGACTGAGCTGGTTTCTGCCATGCAGCATGGCAGCCCTGGCACATACCTGATCCTTCAGTAGGCAGCCGGCAGCTTTCCTAGTGTGCTGGTTTGGTCTGGGGTAGTTAATTACCTCCTTCACAGTGACTAGGATGAGCATTTCTGTTGTTTAAGAATCAAAATCTTTAGGTTTGAAGTTGCTGAAGCTACAAAGTAATTTAGATGGGTTTGATAATTTGAGCATTTGAATTTGACCTACATCCAGCTTCATGAAATTCTTCATGAAGTTTACTCTTAGAGCTATTTGACAGACAGACTATCTGTCTGTCAAATTGTCTGAAAATGGCATACAGTTTCAAATGCTTTCAGTGAGGCTGATGATTATTCAAAGGACTTGAAAACTATTTTATTACAACACTGGGATAAAAAAAACATTTATGCATTTCAGACATAAAGCAGCCCAGTATTTATTGCACTGTAATAATTTTTTTACAGCTTATAGAGACATAAATGCAGCAGTGAATCACTGGAGAATAGCGATCCTTCAAAACAGAATTGAGATGTTTCTTGAAAGAATAATTTGAACACTGGAAATGCACTATGTTTTTCAATTAAAAAACATTCACTCAAAAGTCAAAAACCTCACAATGATCAACAACAAAAGTGAACAAATCCTCACAATTAACTCTAAGGAATAAAACTAATAATGATAGAAAGTCTATCTTTTCAAAATGAATGTCCGTCTTTCTTACGGCCTAAGTTATATCTTACACTTAATTTTTTATCATACAGATCATGAGAAACTCTTGAGGTCTGGTACAGAAATCATGGTAAGAAATTAACTTTTAAAATTGCTCTTGCCAGTATTTCTATATGAATCACCTGCCTACGTATATCTTGCAAAAGCAAGTGGAAATTTTGGTAGCACAATAGACACATGTGTGTACTTTGAACAATTGGATTCAGTGGTAACTTTTAAGCCTCTTTAGCTTGGAATAGTACCTAAAATATGACTGGGAATTATTCCCAGATTCAACAGCAAGAAGAAATATGGGAAAACAAATTAATGAAGACTAATGTGCACGAACTGCCAGCTGTCTATTCAGTTTCAATAAAGCTGCTTCTCTAAGTGATCTAAAATATTGAAATTTTTCATCTGGTCTAGAAATCTCAAAATATAAGACTTGTGAGATTTTCAGGAATAAATACCTTATATTACGATGAAACGGAGAAGATAAAAGGGAGATGAGGTTGGAGACAAAGGAAAGATCAGAACTTAAATTTTACTATTGATTTTGTAAAAATGGGAAAACTCTGAGAAGTAGAGGAGAGCCACAAGACTGTTTTGAAACCCTGATGTTTTAAGCCTCTGTCACTGCTGCTGTGTGCATCATGATGTTGTATTTGAGATTCAGCCAAACTTCTGCTAAAAATCATGTGAAACTTGCCTCTTTTAGATTTCTTAACAAACTTAACTGTGTTTGTTAAAAGGGTTGTTAGGGTTCACAAGTGTTTTGAATTAACTTGGGTGCACTCTGCTGAAAATCACATGAAATTCATTATTTTAAAAGATTTGTTTGCAAAGCAAAAAATGTACCTTTGGCTTTCTAGGCTGACTTTGTTCTGACTTTTTATTCACTGACCATCAATCTCTAGGGGAAAAGTGATATAGATTCAAACCCCAGATATTGTTCAGGAATATCTGTGGAGTGAAAGAGAGAGCTTTGATATCAGTTTTCCTGTTTTCTATTGCTGGTGCTGTATAGAACACATCTGGGTCTCTGCATGATGTATGTAGGCCCATCTGTGAAGAACTGGACAGGAAAATTACTTACCTGCCTGCTTTTAGCATTCAGGAATCCAAGATGTGGGGATGTTGCAAATAAAAGCTTAAGACGAATGATTTTTATTTGTTAATTAAGCCCAGCTGATTTATATACTGAAAAGGAAAAGAAGGACCAAGAACTCTTTCAAAGACTGTAAGTAGACTGAGCAGTGTGCAACTTGAATTTGAAGATTTGTCCAAAGCCATGACTCATTACAATGAGAAAAAAACCCCTTTGTTTCAAAGTTCTTTCCTTTCTTGAGTTACTCAAGAAACACAGTATGTCATCCCAGTGATATCAGGGCTTGCTAACATGTCAGGATGGTTGCCTTGAGGATTATAAGACTGGATGCTAATGCTACATCTTATTTTCTTTCCATCATCTATCATTTCCCTAAGTTTAGAAGCTCTTCCAACTTCTTGCACAAAGCAATTAGCAGCTGTTGCCAACCTCAGTTCCTCCTCTTCGATGTCCTCATCTCTTGTCAAAAGAGAAAGAAGTAATATTAATACATTAATTTTTAGCTGAATTCTTGAAACCACTCTTTGAGGAAAAGCTGACCTTTACCACTCTATACTACCTTCACTTTTCCTTCTTTAAATCCACAGTCTACTGTAACTTGTGACATTTTCTCAGTATCTTACTGAAGTAATTTCCATTCTTTCTGCCTACTGCAATTGAAACATTTAAGCTTATGCTTCCTGATTTCTCTCCCTTTCTCCAGCAGCTTTATTTATATGCATTTCTTTCACCAAGCATATAAAAGTTTTCCCCTAGTTCTCAGAGACCTAATTTTCTCCTCCTTCCATGTGTCAAGTTTTCTGTTCTCAAGGTACCTGTTTCTCAAGGTTTGTAACAGGAAGATGTGAAAAACAGAACAAAAGCTTTCATAATTTGGAGCTTCACATACTTCAGGGAATGTTTCTGTAACTTTCCTCAAGGAAAATTTAATTTGCTCTGAATTTTCAGTGGAAGCTTTGGCTGCCAGTCATTTCAAGTCTTTCGGGTTCTATTGAACATCTTTTCCACTACACTCCATTTAAAAGCTGAACCAAATGTATTATAGAGTTGGACTGTTTATCACAGATGATAAGAGGATTGAATGAAATATGAAATCACTCTATTCATGACAGTCCATATTGCTTACTAATTGTTAGTATCTTTGCTTGCAATATGCCTCCCATGGTTTTCTTTTTGCAGTCTTCATTTATCTTCTTTATCAAAAGCTGACTTTATCCAGACTTGGCACTAATGGATTCCATAGTCTCACTAAATCTGCAGGGAATTGCATTTGCTTATATCATGAAGAAATTAACTTTGCTGAATGCAGAAATTATGCCCTGATGTTTGTAGTATGAAGAATGGTGTAATAAGTTAGGATGAACTCTGAGTACTTTCAGGATCCACCTAGTAGGGGAAATGGATAAGGAAAAATACAACTATCATTTAACCTCGTAGAAGAACTGAAAGCAAAATGATACTGTTAATGGGGAAAAAATCCCAAATGACTGCATGATCAGAACATGCTCTTAAAATTAAAGAAGTGGATTTCTTAGATGGTATTGCATGAAATTTTAATTAGTTGCATTGATTTAGAATCCTAGCTGGATTATTCAGTGCTGGGGCATGAAGGTTGGAAAAAATGAGGTATTTCTGGACAGTGAAAAATTTGGGTAACTTTGACATGGCCAAAAGAACAGGAGAGGGTGACGGTACTTCCACTATGAAGCAGAAGTACTTGCAGGCACTGAAGGGATTTAACATGGATCCAACAGGATTTAGCTGAGGTGCAGCTGCCAAGAGTCACACCCAGGGAACCTGTTCAGTGACTGTACTTTCTGGCACACTGGTCCTACTAGCACACTGGTCATTGAAGCACCAGATTTGAGCTGACAAGCTCTCACAGAGAGCAGAACATGGTGCAGATATTCTGAGTGGCTCTGCTTACATAAAACCCAGCACCTATGTATTACAAAGTACTAGATTAAGACTTACTGTGTCAAGAGCTGATGCTGGCATGGGGCAGGAGGGATGAAAAGCATCTCCTTCTGTACTCCTCCAAGGCATGTGGTCCCATGCTCCTTATCCAAAGTGTCAGACCCAGCAGCTTGTGGCTGCTTAGCTTAGGCTCTGCTGCACATGGAACATTTGGACCACCACCCAAATTGAGGGTTGCCCTGCAGCCATATGTTTGTGTTCACACTGTACCAGCTGGGACTCACCCTGGCTCCAGCCCCACAGCGCATGGCATATTTGGCTGTGCACTGACAGACATTTCAGGTTATGAGTATGTTTCATCGAGATTTGGGTCTTTTCACTGTGTGTATGCTGCATGTTTTTCAGCTGAAGTCTTCCATGGCAGCTCTCTGCCTCAAATTACCTCCTTCTGACAGTGGGACAAGAAGAATTTAGCTCAATTGTTTCTTAAATTGAGATTGGACTAAAACAAGCCTTGTTTTGCCACATGGAAAGGGACAATAATTCTGAGAATTTCTAGTGCCTAAGTTCATTAGAGTAGGAGTAGGAACTTGAACTTAGACAAAACAATCATATCATCCTGGTGTAGCTGTTAAAAAACTGACCAGTTTGTTAAAAATCTGACACAAATACAAGTGCAGTGTTATGCCTGTGTGCAGCGCATACTCCCCTGGTGCTTCTGCAGCAATCATAGAGCAAATCTTCTCTTCAACACAACAACTTAATCTGCAGCTGGCCTGGGCTTTGGGGCCTGGGTAGTGCTTTCCTTGTAAATCCTTTTTCCACTTGTTGGGGACCTCCTGACATGGTGGAACTGCTTCTCCATGCTGTCAGGGTTACTCATGGACAGAGATAAGGGCTATCAGAGGAGGTTAGAGGATCTCAGGAAGATGTGGGTGAGTTTTAAATTGGAGAAAAAATAAAGAACACAGAAGAGGAACAACAGAGATGAAAGTGTTGAGGATAAAGAAGCTAATAAGATCAAAAGGGCAGGGGCCTCTGGTGATAAGAGCAAGACACAGACTCTAACTGGAAAATAAGAAGTAATTAGAAGAAGAGATGGAATAATCCGAGAGAGGGTGGAGATGTCTGAAATCACCACAGTGTTAGTATGTGGAAATGAAGCCAAGAACTGCACGTCCTAATAATTCCTTTGCTGGTTTTGCTGTGAGATCTCATGGCAAATTAAATGCTTTGTCCAACACAGGGGTCATACTGTCCCCTTTACACATACATTGTATAGAGAAAGCTAAAATATTAAGATAGGTCAGGCCACTCTGAATGCCTCACAGTAGTCATATTTTTAGAGGAGAGGTTTTACAGAACTGTGTGTGAGAGCTCAGAACTCCTGAAATGACAAACAGGGAATCTAGAGGATAAAGTTATCACCCAGCGTTCCAACTTGGAAGGGCATTGTGAAAGTGGCTAGCTTGTTGCTTGCTGGAAATTTGGGACAGTATTTCTGAACAGCTTTTGAAATGAGTCTATTCTGAGTCCTATTACCAATCTCTCTGGTTTTAGCAGTCCTATATGTCAAAGATATCACCAGTTAGCAGAGACAGGATTGCTCACTCTATAGCCCAGATATTGTCTCAGGGCAAGAAACAGTCTGTCCTGTAGGAAACTCTAAATATGGCAGCTTTTCACTTGACTTTGCAATACCTTGTAAGTCAGTTGTCATTGAATATAATAATAAATATTTATCTAATTGCAGTAATGTGTTTTTGTGTATTTACACACAGCAGTATGAAGGAAGTCTGACTCTTCTACAGGTGTCTGTATCATATCCTCCTGGCCATTTTAGAGTTTGGGTACTAAATTTCCATCTAAGAAATTTTGCTCATAGCTTTTAGTATTTAGTGTTATCGTCTCTTTTGTGGGTCATTAAAGTGGAATAGGAGGATGTATGTGTAAATAGGCTTTTATATTTCTAGAATTAATGGTGTTTGAGAGGAACGTAGATGTTTTACAAGCATGGAACTCTTCCAGAGAGAATATATTCTGCTGTGTGCTAACAAACTGCTATTCATTACACATTGCATGGATGAAATTATGTAGAGTAACATGCTTTTGGGGAACAGAAATAGCTTCCCCTCATGGAAAAGACCTACTTTCATGGCAGTGTTGGTTTGGAACAAAAAAGTGTACTATGCCTGTACTATAGATATAGGTATTTTATAAACATACAAACACACATATGCAAATGTAGATATTTATAGATTCCCACTCTCTGCGAAATCCCCTATGTAAAGCTCTTTTTGAAGTATAGCAGCTTTTTCTTGGATATGTAATACCATAATAAAAGTGTGAAGATGTAATTTCACTTATATATTTATTTTATTTAGCTCAAAGACAGTAGAAAAATTTAATAATGAGTATTTGTATGTGCTGGTAGTCCTCTGATCTGTAAGCCATTAACAATTTGCATTATTTTAGTCAGAGAAGAAGCTGCTTGAAGCATGGGAAAGTTAATCTACAAGTGTCTGTAGGATAATGGATCATTATTAGGTTCATCATCCTTTGACACTATATGGAAATTCCTGGTTGTTGAATAAATTATATCATACAAATCTATTGTTTTTAGAGATTTCTCAAGCTCATTGAGGAATATAAATTATCTAGTAGTGGTTTAAGATATTATAACAAATCTCACTCTGTCTACTAAGCTCCTAAGTGGGCAGCAATCTATTCACTAGTGAATAGATACTTTAAAAAATAATTAGGAAAGGAATTATGAACTTGTATTTAGAATTGAATGTATTTTTATGAAATTGTACTTGATTTTTTGAAATAATGATGTCACTAAACTAAGAAAAAGTTTGATTCGTAACCAACATAAGGATTTATAAGATTTTCCCCTTTCAATCATAGGCTGGGTTTTTCTCCATTTTGCCCATCACTGTAACAAATACAAAACACATTCATGGATGTTGTGATGAAATATATTTCCATTCCTTTACTTAAAATCCATTGTAGGACAGCCCAGACCTTTAGCTGTTCAAACAAAACATTTAGTCTGAAGTACCCTTCTCTCTCTCCTGCACATTGGAGACCAACCAAAATAAACTGACAACACAACATAGAAAATAGTAATATGGCCCTTAGAAGGTGCTATAAGCAAACAGATTTATTATATTTTTATTTTTGAAAATAAGGGTTTTAAAAACATTTACAGTAACTGAATGGGATTTGGGACAGTACCATAAAAACCTGTGAAGCAGATTGAGGTTACTCTGTGTTTAGAAAGAATACAACAAACTGTAGATACTTCAAAAATCACCAAAAAAATTGTCTTTGGTAAGTATTTGTGATGTTACCTTGTAAGGATGTACAACTCTACCTCTCCTCTTTTCTCTCTTTTTCTCCTTTACTTCCACCTAATTAGTAAACTGCTACCTTTTTAAGTGATAGTTCCTGGAGGCAGGTGTGGATCTGCCACTTTATTCAGATCATAGTTAGAGGGTACTGATCTTTGAAAGAGGACAATTAATAGAGACACTATTGACTATCAAATGAGGTTTCTTTCCATTTCAGAGTTTTCATCTGCTCTCATCTTCAGAAGAACTATCTATTTATCCTTTGTTTCCTTTCTAAAGATGACAATATCTGTTATACATTTTGTAAGGGTGGTTTATTTCCTTAGGGTGAAAAGTATACATTACACATTGTTCCCTTTTTTCCTTTGGGAAGGACTTTTCTTTCTTGCAGAAGGTTTTGAATCTCCAACTAAGATTTGAATCCCAAACTCTTCAGTCTGGACTTTGAAAGACACTTTCTCTGCCCTTGGTTATGTGTTAGAAAGACCATGAGAGAGATGTGGCAGGTATTTTTACACAGTGACTCCTTGCCTTTGGAATGGGACTACTAAAAAGACAGTGGATTAATACCCACAGATCAAGATTGCAACTCAAGACCAGACTCATTTGTTGGACTGCTGCTGGTGAGTGTTCGCTTTCACACTGCAGGGAGAAGTCGATGAGACAAATTCATGTTCTTGTTATGGCAACAGTTATCAAATGGAGTGTTGCCTGCTTTGTTGAGGAAACTGCAGAAGTACATGCATCATTCAAATATACATTTACAAAATACGTGTATATTGTTTCAAATACATGCAGTGATTGTGTAATGGTAAAACAGATTTGCCCCAGAAAGGTTAAACTCACAATAGTTTCATGTCTGAGAACACTAGGTTGCCTCTAGGTCAGACCAAGTGGCAGTAAGAATGGAGGTGAAACTATGAATGTGTCATTGGAATTAAAGCCTTTGTTGTTCTGGGTTACATTTGAGTGAACTTTACTTATTTAAGAATATTTATATAATACTCCCTCAGAAACAGAAAAATTCAGTGTTCTTGCCATTACATATTTCAGCTATAAATCCTAACTGCATTTTTACAACACAGTGTTTGGATAGCTGTTTTAAACAATAAAACTGGTACATATGTCAGGAACAGATGCTAACCTAGGATATACTGTAAAATGAATAAACAGTTTTTATCATTCTCCTAAGGCTCTGAATGACCTTCCTGAGCAGAAGGACAAAACTGGGTACCAAATCTTTTCAGACTGCTGGCAGGCTGAATGCATTTAAACTGACTCATAATGCTGGCTTAACTCTCTTATCTATGCTGATTTATGTTCACAAAAAATGCAGAATAAAAGAATATCAATGCAGACAAAAATAGGCATATATAAAATAATTGAAAGAGGAGATAGAGTAAATTTTAAAAATGAAGATGTAGAAAAGGAAAATCACATTTCATCAAGTAAGCACTAAATCAGAATGGAATTCAGTTCCTCGTATCTATAAGAGGTACTGTATCATGAAGACAGTGATTTGGAATATACTCTGAAAACATAGTCCTAGAAGTAAATTCTGCTCCTATTGGAAGTTTATTCTTTCAGTTCAACAGAATTAACATTTGGCACATAATAAAAAGCCTCTAGACTTCTTTAACAGCTTACTGTACTCACTAAGTCTTTCAATCAATAAAAAGACAAATTTATTTTTAAGGCTGGTTTTGGATGTGGCTATGAATTATAGTCTGGTTTAAATATATTTCCCTTTCC
Source organism: Aphelocoma coerulescens (assembly GCF_041296385.1). Lineage (NCBI taxonomy): Eukaryota > Metazoa > Chordata > Aves > Passeriformes > Corvidae > Aphelocoma > Aphelocoma coerulescens. Next base: position 69,002,960 of record NC_091015.1, on the reverse strand, counting down.
TTTTATAGATTTATGCCGAAAGTCTTTGTTTTTTCTTATGAGGATAGTTTATATGTTTATTCTTATGACTACCCTACCAAATAATGTCAATGGCAGAGTACATGGAAATTACACTACAATTGTTACTAATAATGGATTTCTTTAACATTGTTTCCTCTCACCAATCCCCAAACCTTTAATGCTGGAGAGTGAAGCACACACTTGTACTGCCAGGAATAAGAGCCCAAGACTTTAGGATGGATTACCTGTATCTCTCTGGCAAGCAGTGACAGATGAAAACTACTTAGCTGTCTCACAGCTTTTACTCTTTTGCTGTCTTCTTTCAGTGAGCTTAAAAGCACACAGACAAACTCATACTTCTTCACATTCTCAACACTTGTGCCTGCAGAACTGCTTCAAAGAATGCTTAATGGTTGGATGGGCAAGAAAAAGATGAAACTATATTTGAGCAAGATGATATTGTAAACAGAACTCTGGTTAGGAATCGGAGATGTTGCTTAGAGCAATATGTTCTGGCTGAAAGCACATCTTGAAGGAGTTCTCAGGAGCACTCAGGAATTCTTATTGCACACCCATTTGCCCAAAGAGTAACTCCTGCTGTCTGTTGTAGAGAGACACTATCACCACCAAGTGAATGACAGTCCTGGCTTGACATCAGATTGTATTTACTGCAAAACATTTGAAATAACCCTCTGCCACAAAATAAAATCATCTCCTCAACCTGATGAGTGACTGAAGCTGCTGCTTTGCTGTCAGTGCAGTGAGAGGGTATGTTGCAGTATGCTTTGTTATAGGGTGTAGCAGAACAGTGTAAAAGAATGGCCTTTTTTTGGCCTTGTTGTGGCTTCTGTGTGCCTGACTCAGTAGGAATCACTGAAGAAAGAGGGCAAACCCAAGATCACGGCAGGCAAGGGTGATATTAATTCCTAACATTATATTTTACTGTGCTTTTTCCAAAAGATCAGAGTATCCTGTCTTATGAAGGCTTAGAACATTGGTATTTCTAGTCTGAGAAACTGAATTCCCCATGATTCTTGGTAGGGTTCATTAAGGGAAGAGGCAGGTAACTGAAAATAAAGCCTTTGGCTGACCTGCGATTGCTGACTCTTGGCTAAATGCTTTTAAATGGGTCATTTATGTTTTATTCTTCTAGTAGAATTCGGGAGCAACGTGTATGATAGTATAAATGACACCCTTTTCCTCCTTGTTTCAACATATATGGAAGAGATAAGCTTGGTGTAATCCACAAATGCTGGGTAGGAGCACCAGGGAAAGCAGAGTTGTGCAGAGTAATGAAGAAAGGCTTTTTGAATGGGACCCTGCCTGTCCTGAGGAGTAATAGCCAAATTATTACCCATGTTTGTTTGGGTCAGTGTTGAGCAGGAGAAATGAAGACAGTTAATACATGTTTCTCATTTAACTGAAAACATCTTCTGAAATGATGCTGCTTCTCACTGCCTGAAGGGATTGAATGTGAGTAAGAATGAGAATACCTAAGTAAATAAAGAGGTTGAAGAGCATTAACTGCACCTTGTAATATTCATTTCCTACTCCTTTCTGGAAAGCACTGCCACTTGTCCTCATGTTATTGAAATCTGGATTTATAAATCCAGTGCAAATATCTTAACTAGGTGTGATGCCAGAAGAAGCTCTATTTGTTATGTCTTTTTCTTTTTGTTTCCCTTGTGAATCAATATTCTCAAACATCTGAGAGGTAAGACTGCAGAGTATTACAGTATTAGGAAATGTAAAAAATATGAGAACTCCATAAATATTGCAAAGACTATTCTTACAGCGCAAGTTCCTAAATGGCAGAAAGAATGCAAACTCTTAAATTGTTTGAATTATGAAGTGATTGGGGAGAATGGGAAAGCATGATGTAGGAAGAGCTAAAGAACAGATGAGTGCAGGAAAGGCAGGGGCTGCAGGTAGAATATCCCTTGTGATCCTTGTGAAGTGGGGGTACACTTTGGATCATCAATCAGGTGGGTAAGAGGGGAAATGAAGATGGTGATGTTTGCAATATGTCCTGAGGCCTTTCTCTGCTAAAACACCCTGTGAAGCCTTGATTTGAAGGCTGGGATCAAGGACCACTGATCTTTTTGGAAACCACAGGAGCCTTCAATGCATCTGGCCTGTATTAGGAACAATGAGTAAATTGAAGAGAGCATGATAACTCTACCTGACAAATGCAATATTGGAGCTCTGTGGGGAGATTCTAGTTGACATGTTTAGCAGTTCTGATTTTAGATTTGTGACTAAACACATGCTGTTAGTTTTAGTGTATATGTAGAAATAATATAAATCATTGGCTGGGGGAAAAAATATTTCCCTTTAATTGTTTAGCTAAGTATATCAGAGGCACACATTCTTTGACACTTACAGAGATATTTATATGCCCACAAGCAGAGAGCATAGACTTGTCTTGCTATGGCATGACATCAGGCTGAAGGAAATTTTATTTCTCTATAGGTCTGATGCTAGGGGAGGGAGCAGGGGGAGGAGCACTGAGCAAAAGTTCCTCTTATGGAATGGCTTAAAATAAATGAAAAAAAAAGGGTGAAGTTAATGAAGTTTGAGATCATTGTGACTAAGAAGGAGTCCAGGTGACCCCAACTGCAGGGCCTCACACAAGTTTCAGAGCAGTTTAATGGCTACCAAATCAACAGTGACATTTCAAAGCAGTTACTGGGAGGTACACTTCAATATGTCCATGAAGAGAGACACCAGGAGAGACTGACTTAGACAGAAGGACTGACAAATTAACTCTCATTTTTAGGAGAGTTTTTAGGAGAGATTCATTTTCTGAATTCCCTTCTGGCAGCTGAATGTGAAAATCTGACAGTAAATTCTGTCATATTGTCCTCCCGAAATTAGGATTTCTGACAATTTCTTTCACTGACCATACTAGTACTAACCTGTGGAAATAGCAAAAAATTGATTTATTGTTAGAAGTAAAAACCAGATAAAATAATTTTACTAACTATATGGTCTGTGTAGTATTCAGCAAGGCTTTAAAAAGGACTAGTTTTGCATGTTGGGTTTCAGCTTGTTTAATAATTAATTATGTGATTTGTCCAAAATGTTAAAATCAGATTGAGGTCAGAACTTCCCCAAGAGTACCACACTGTAATGCAAAGCCACCTATAAAGCATGCTGGTTAACTACTCTTCGGCTTCTGTTTTCCAGCTTGTACATGTACCCTATTTTATAGAGTCACAGAATACTAGGTTGGAAGGGAACCTCAAGGATCCTCTGGTCCAACTTTTCTTGGAAAAATCATGGTTTAGATAAGATGGACTACTTTGTCCAGCTTAATCTTAAAATATTCCGGTGTTGAAGATTCTACCAGTTCTGGGGGAGATTACTCTAATAGCTGATTTTATCACTGTGAAAAATCATAGCCTTTGTTATTGTTGCTGCTTTGAAGTTTCTATGAAGAGTGTGTTTTTTCCTATTATTATTTCAGGTTGATTTTCATAACCTTTCTGGAAGTTCAAGGAATGTGATAATTTTTTCTAACAGATTTGCTGAATGTGTGCAATGAGCTTGCTCTGAAATGCAGACAGCACTAAAGACTTCTCAGTTCAGAGTTCAACTGATAATTTATTCTAATCATTTTTCTCTTTCACATGTGTTAGCTCTGATGAAAGTTAACTAGAAGCAACAGTTGCAAAAATATTTTAGCAATATTTATTCCTTTGTTTAAATGAATTTACATTCCTCATTTGTATAATTTTTACATCTTCTGTTTATTTAAGTGCTTAGGTTTTGTTGATATGTCTGTTCTTGGGAATGAATTCCTAAGCATCAGCCTACACTGGCTCAACAGGCTCAACTCTGCACCAGCAGTTTCTCATGTCAGGTATGCTTATTCTTTCTTTTATGGTAATATCAGCTAAGTACCCACCTTACAAAGAAAAGCTAAATAGATGGGGGTCAAAAACAAGTTCACCTCTTCCAACAAATCAGTGAATGGACAGCTCAGGTATTGGTAGGCTTCAGTATTTATTTTATACAGTTAAACATAGTGAGAGCAGTGGGCAAGGAACAGTGCAGTAAAACATTATTTTTCTAGTTTGTTGTTGTAATATGTGATAATGACTAGTAACACCAGTGAAGATGAGATAATAAAAAACTTTTTGTTTGTTTCACAAGTTTTATTCTTTATTCGGTATTTGTTGTGACTCCAAAGCACCTCTGAAATGGCAGTTCAGACAATCTCTGATAGCAGGAAAGTAACAAGGTGAAAAAAATACTCCGAGTGAAGTTATTTTCTTTCTTTGTGTTTCTTCCTCGTTGGAGGGGAAGAAGGATAAACAAATGTGGCTTGCTGTTCAGACTGAACCAAAAAATTACTATTTGCGCTATTCAGAGAGAGGCTTTAGAAAAGACATTCCAAATGCTTCACACCCCGAGGTAAAGAGGCAGGTTTCTGCTTCTGAGAAGCCCATAAATATTTCTGGAGAGGGACAAGTGCAAGAAGAATGCATCTGACACTGATTTTTTACAAGAAGGAGTAGCTGAAGAACAGTAACCATAAAAAATTGCCTACATATTCTGGTTCTCAATTTGTTTCATGAGGACCCTTCATATGGGCAAGTTGATTTATACAGGTATCTAGAGAAAAGCCAAAGTCTCCCTGATGTTCGCCTTATTGTGCAACAGGCTGGGGTCTGAAATCAAGGAGCAGACCATGTTCACACTGACTTCTTTCATGGGCTTTTTGTCTGTTTTGAATATGCATGTGGGAGGTTAGACCTGAGAAACGACACTGTCTTGTTTCTTCGTGGCTGCGCTAGCTGGGAGATAGGGCTGGTATGAGACACTGTGATCCCCCACGAAAACAGTGTTCCCATCAGGCCTTCTAAGGGCAAGGGCTGTCATCTGGTCACAGCTAGAAATGTTGCCTGTCCATCTTGGCTTTGGAAGGATCCTGGTAGCATGCTATAGCACAAAAAAAAGTGTTTGTGTTATGACCGAAGAGATGAAGAAGCTATCTAAAGTGAAAAAGTAAGCCTTTCAGCTGCTGTTAAGTAACACATTTTTCCCCTTTGGAATATGTTTGGAAGGAAAAAGAGCTGCAAAATTCAATATATGTATTTTGCTGCTATATATAAAATAAAGGTAATGATAAAGGATAAGGATTATTCATAGTAAAGAAAGAAATTTTCCACTCTAAAATGCTGTGCTAAAAAAAACCCCAACATTGATATTCCTGAGGAGGAAGACAGAAGTATTTACTGATGAATGAATGAGCATAAACAAGATACTGCAATTTTCTCTGCACAATACTTGGAAATGCATTTAAAATTGAAAAGCACTTTAGCAAATTAGGTTGATCATTGGAGCATCATCCGAGGGAATTTTAATCTTGAACCAGTTTAGTGAAACCCTTTAGACTGCCATGAAGTGAAATTATAAGAGGAACTATCAACAATAATGTCAAAGAATTACTTTCTTGATTATTTTGCAGAGCTTTATGAGATGAACGATTTCTTTTTTCTGTTAAATAAAATATGGGAACAGTACTTGATTCCTAGTTTCTGAAAATACACAGAAGTTATAAATATATGTATAGCATGAGAAAATCTTATATATATGTTTGTATATACTGTAGGCAAGAAAGCACAATCAGGAATATAAGAAGAGATTGCTCCTCCTTTTGATGCAGTAAACAAAACTGATTGAAGCGTTCAGAGTACCTCTGTTTCACTTTTTGCCAGAAAGCCAAATTGGTTGTGCATAAAAGGAATTCTCCTCACACTCAATGGTGAATAGAATGGACTATATATATATATTCCTGTTTCCAACCTCTTTTAAACGAGTAGCATCAAGGGAGAACATTTGGCTGAAACACTACAGTAATCTGCAGTAATCCAGTGGGATGCAAGTTAGAGCCCTTTCAAGACTGCCTGCTAGCCTTGTGTAGTGGTTTGGTCTAAAATACTCATTACTGTTTATCTTCTGTGAGATAAGAATTAGGAGAAATGCAAAGCAGGCACCAACTTGAATGAATATAAAGAAGTTTATTAACAGACCTAAAAGAAGAAAAGAAAAAAATTATACCACCTTTAGAACTCTCCTCCTCCCCCCACCTTCCTCCCTTCTCCCACTGACAATGTAAAGACAACCCTTAAGATGTTCAGTCTGTTTACCACTTCCATAATAACCTTGTTCAGTCCATTTAGAAAGAGAAGTCTCTTTTTGCTCATGCTATGAAAACAGTATCACAACGAGACAGCCACCCACTTCCAAATATTGTTCAGTCCATTCAGGAAGAGGAGTCTCTCTGCTTGCGATGTGAGTCCCTTCCCCCGACTTGCAGCTTTTCCCGCAACTGCTTTCGAGGGTCCACTCTTGAAAGTTTTCTGGGGTACAATTTTAAGGTTGAGCTGTTCAGAAACAAAAAAACAGAGGCCCTTCTCCTTCCCTGGGAGCAAAGGGTCATCTTCATCTTTAAGACTATCTCTGGAAGCATCTCTAGGAATTGAGGTTTTTCTCCTTTCCTCTTTGGAGCAAAAGTCCTCATCTGGTTCATCTGGTTCATCTCTCTCTGTCCAAACTTCTCATGAAATTACAGCTGCGGCAGCATCTGCCTATTGCTTATGACTTGAACACTCCACCCCCCATATCTTCATGAAATTACAACAGGATACTCTGATATATCATAGCTTCACAACAGACTTTCAGCTTTAAGCATCTCCTCTCTCTCTTCCCTCAGGTTTTCAGCTCTTCACAACAATAAAAGGGTTAATCTCACCTTGGCCTTGCAGCTGGAATGTGGCTTATCGCAGTTGGTCACCTGACCTCTGCCGGACAGAGGTGCCGCTTTGCTGAATCTCGGCCGCAGTGGAGAGGGGGGGTTCCGAGCCGCTCCGGCTGCCCACGGCAAGGCAGTGGGGGGGTTCCATGGCTGGAACAGGCCCATGGCTCCAGGCTGGCCGTGGCCCGGCCCGGCCTGGCCCAAGCAGGGCCTGGCCGGGCCCACTGGCCCCCGCACGGGGCCTGCAGCCACCTGTCCCAGCGCCGGAAACGAGAGAGAGCTGGGGTGGGAGTTTGTCTATTCTTAAGTGTGGATCACAGAGGCGGTCACAACTTTAAGTGGCTTAAAGAATTGTCCATATTCAAACTGGCCAGCTGATAGGTTCTATCAGGTCCCAGAGGAAGCTGTAAGCACCCCTTAGCAAGGACATCCCTTCCGGGACTATGCTTGCTAACCTATGACACCTTGATGTGAGAGAGTATCTTTTTCTCAACAAGTCCTATCTTGTGCAGCTCAGCGTGACCTGGAATGTGTGTCCAGCTACAGTTTTTTGCTTAATAGCCAGTTAACTATTTCTAAACTGTTGTACTTGTTTGCCATATTTGATCAATAGTCAAGACAAACACTTTCCAGACATGTTTAAATCACTCCAGCTGTTCCATATTATGTTGTTTGGTCATGTAACTCATAGCACTGCTTCTGTTCTTTCGTAGTATGACAAAAACATTTAAATCAGACAAAAACCTCTAGTATGTAACTAAAATCGTCCACTTTTTTATTCACATAATCATTGCTTTGCCAAACATTTAGTGTTTAATCACATCTGTGATAAAAAAACCCCATAAAAATTCCTGATCTTCCATTTCATTTGTAAGGATGTAAATTTAACACAGTTTCCTTTGCTTCTAGAGCAAATCAGTATAATAATCAATTTGACTTTGCTTCTGTTGGGAGTGAAAGATGTGTTTTAGTTTCATTGGAAACAAAATTAAACATGAGATTGCTCAACTTCTTAATTTTTTTTTAAGTAGAGCAATGAAGTAGCTAAGAATATCTTAAAGATAAGCTTAAAGTGGACTGTTTTTTACCTTAGGTTGCTGTAAATTGAGAACAAAACAACTAGCTATAGTATCTGTGTTCTGCTAAATAATTTACTTGGTACTGACGCTAGAGTATCTGTTTCTTCATGCTCAGTGGAATTGGCATTCAATGTCACACTTAAAAACATTTTCCTTGAGTAAGATAATGAATTGATATCCAACATAATGGATCAAAGTCATAATCTGTGAAATTTCTAATTTGTTCACTATTAATTTGGAAAAAATTGACCCTACCACTATATTTACAGATTAGGAGTTTAATGAATGAAAAGGAACAACAGAAAATTGCTTGATTTTTATGCTACCTGAGTTTTGAGTTATTTTCATTTTAACAGTGACTGGTGAGGAAGATACCTTACTTTATTTTTCTCTTCATGGAATTATCACATATGTGCTTTCAATGACAACAGATTTCTAAGGGAATAGGAAACATGGAGACATGCTTTGAGGAGACAAAGCAGAAGCTAGTGGAAAGAGAACATGAAATTACTCCTAGGACAAAGGAAGTTAACATTTTAGTTGCAAAGACAAATAGCTCCTACCTCTGGAAATGCTTGTCTGCAGAGGACAGGCTTTTCTTTAACAAAAATGTCTCTTACTCATGTTGAGCTATGGCAATCCTGAAGCTCAAGTAGCAGGGCATGTGCAGACCTGTGGTTTCTAGCAAGGCTGGACAGCTGTTTATCTCTACAGTTGATAGTAATGAAATGTCATAATAAAGAGACTGGGAGCAGATTGTTCCCTATCTCTAGGCAAGATGAAGCAGGATTAAAATCCCATCACTAGAGGTAAACACAGCTGGATTTTGGGTGGTATGCTGAGTAGATCTAAGGTGCAATGACCAGTCTTCCGCCCAGTTTCAGGTGTGCAGATATGATAAGAACTAAAAATAACAACAGCTATTTAACAGGACAAGTGGAAAGATGTGGGCAAGATGCAGATATGGTGAAGGACCTGAAGCAGCAGTACCATCTCTATGAATTATCTTTTTACAGAGATTAAATTCGTAAATTGTATCACCTCCTAACATTTCTAAATTGACCTAAGATTCTCCATTGAAACTGCCTATGTAATATTATTGTTTAATTACAATGCAGAAAAAACTCAAACCTGGTGGCCTTCTATGATGGAGTGACTACCTCAGTGGGCAAGGGAAGGGCTGTGGATGTTATCTGGACTTCTGTAAAGCCTTTGACATGGCTTTCCACAATACGCTTCCCTCTAAATTGGAGAGAGACGGATTTGATGAGTGGACTGTTAGATGGAAAAGAAAGTGGTTGGATGGTAACATCCAGAGGATAGTGGTCAATGGCTCAGAGTCCCAACGGACATCAGTGACAAGTGGTGTCCCTCCGGGATCCAGATTAGGACCAGTGTGATCTAATATCTTCATTAATGGTATAGACAAAGGAATTGAGTGCACCTTCAGCAAGTTTGAAGAGGACATCCAGCTGAGTGATGTGGCTGCCAGACCTGAAGGACAGGATGCCATCCCGAGCGTCCTGGACAAGCTTGAGAAGTGGGCCCATGGGAATCTCATGAGGCTTCATAAGACCAAGTGCAAGGTGTTGCACCTGGGCTGGGGCAACCTTTGCTATCAGCACAGGCTAAGGGATGAGCAGATCAAGAGCAGCCCTGCCGAGAAGCATTTGGGGTTGCTGGCAGATGAAAAATTGAATGTGAGCCAGTAATGTGCACTCACAGCCCAGAAAGCCAATCACATCCTGGGCTGCATCAAAAGCAGCATGGGCGGCAGGGCAAGGGAGGTGATTCACCTGCTCTGCTCTAGTGAGATCCCACCTGCAGCACTGCATCCAGTTCTGGGGTCCTCAACACCAGCTATCCAGTACCTGAAGGGAATCTAAAAGAAAGATGTAGAGGGACTTTTTAGAAGAGCATGTAGTGACAGGACAAAAACTGACAGGCTCTAAACTGACAGAGGGTAGGTTTAAATTAGATATTAGGTAGAAATTCTTTGCTAAGAAGGTGATGAGGCACTGGAACAGGTTGCCCAGACAAACTGTGGATGTGCCCATGGCGTTCAAGGCCAGGCTGAATGGAGCTCTGAGCAACCTAGTTTAGTGAAAGTTGTCCCTGTAATTGGCAGGGGGATGATCTTTAATGTAACTTCCAACCCAGGCCATTCTATGATTCTATGATTTTATGTATAACTAGATAAAGAAAGCAGTGAAATCTTCCATCTATTTTTTTCCAAAAGTCTGGAATATTTTTGTTATATTACAGCAAAACAATATTTATTTTTAAGAGGCATCTGCTTTGTATGCCTTTTTATGGTATTTAAATTCAAACAAAACAACTAGTCTGGAATTTTTCTACAGTAAACTTGAAGATTCTGAGGCACGTTTCTCAGCTTCTTTAATTATTACAGGATACTACATTACTCATTTCATGCTCAAAGCAGGATAGGTGACAATGTGCAGTGTGAGACATTGGCTGTGACAGAGGTCTTAAAGGAAGAGGTCCATTACACAGACAAAAAGGACTTTCAACCAAAAAGCCCTAATTTTCCCTGTGAGGGAAGATTTTCATTACTGTTTGACAGCATTGGTGAGCAAACCGGGTGCCACCAACTTCTAAACTCAGTTTTGAGTGTCTGATCTCTGTCAGAACACAATAGTTCCTGATGTACATGGACAGCAGTGGGATTGCAGTCAGGGCCTGGCAAAAGAACAACAGTTCAGTGTTAACTTCCCTGCTAACTCTTTTTATTCTCTAAGTTCCATCTTCAAAGGAAGCAATTTTTGTGTTTTCCTTCCTGAAAACTGAGACAGTGTCTGCTTTTCTTCAGTGCACCACCTCCAGGTTACATTGCCAGATAATGAGTGACTATCAGATCTGTCACTAAGCCATGATCTATCTCTGGGAAATCTCATGGTACTTTCTAGTGGTCCAATAGTAGAGACATCAACAGAAACAGTGCTACTATCCAGGAACCCTTACTCTTTTGTTTTGTTTGAACTCTGACTGTGGGAAGCCATTTACTCTGCAAGTGGCTTTGGTCACAAGGGACTTGCTTTTCAGCCTGTCTTGGTACAGTTCCCAGAGTGATCTGACTTCTCAGTATGCCACAGAGGCCAGATGTGTGATGTCTGAAATTTCCATCTGTGCTTAATGATATTTAGCATCTTCTAAATTAAGAAATGAAAAAAAAATACAGTAAATTGAGTGAAAAAGAATTTTCATATTGTATAGCAAAGAGTTAATTGAGGGTTACCATTAATTTTGGAGGGCAAATAAGGGTCACTTTGGATGGGTAGGTTCTAAAAGAGAAACATATATCAGAGAGAAAAAACTGCAAAATTCCTGATTTTGCAGTGTCTGTGGATGAAGTCTTTCACTGATTTTTGTTTTATGATTGCATACTACTCTTAAAATACACATAAATGTATATACATATTTTGCAGGCCACATGAGACTCAGATGTAGAGGATGAAATATTAAACTAAGCATTCTTTATTCAAACCTCCAGTAATACAGAAAACAAATAACTAATTGAAAATACCAGAAACTTGGATAGAATGATGATGAATGTATATTGGCTTAAGTCAATTGGTTTCAGACACTCTTGACATTTTGTGGATAAAGTTGGTGACATTCATTGTGAGTTATCTGCTCCCATTAGACTACACATATCTTGTAGGAGAGAAAATGTGTCATCTACCGAATTTCTTGCTGCTCAGAGTCCTTACAATAACGCTATAATGCTGATGTTTCACTGAAATGGTGAAGGCTAATACTGAGTGAGTTCACCTATCAGGGGAGGTGATAATCCCCACCAGGAAGGCGAAGGTGTGACTGTCAGTCTTTGCTCAAGAAATCCAGAACATAAAGAGTTTAGCCAATAGACACTGTCAGCATCTGTTCCTTCACTGAGTAATAGACTATCATAAACTGTGGCAACTACCTGGTGTCTAAATGCCTGAATATCTCCCACTCTGGTTTGTGTAGGTGCCAGACGATTGAAAATCTGAATTTTCAGTGATGTGAGAAAAGGTAATTGTAGCCATTAGGGATTTTCCTTGTCTTGGGGAAGTGGGTAGGAAAAGATAATGCCAGCTTCTGTGGTTTGTAATCAAAATTTGGCTTCTATGCCATCTGAAGCATTGCAGGCAAGTGCTTTTTCACTGAAATGCGAAGCATTGGTTTCCATGTTAGCATTTATGGATGGTTTGTCATTGTAAAAGGTCACTTCCCTTCCTGTATTTTCTTTCCCATCTATAGATTTTTACAGGGATTATTCTGAGCTGGAATCATATGTACCTTGTGAGGTACAGGAATCACACACAATTCTTTCTGCAAGAGAGGGACAGGGGCTTAGTATTTGCCGCCTTGTGGCTCAAAGCAGCTTGTGGTGTAAAACACTGGACTAAAGGATAAAGCCCTCAGGTTATGCTTTTTGCTTTTTGGAGACTGTGACCACAGAGAAAAAGATATATGTTCAAAAATAAAGCAGGTTTGTTTAGATATTTATTTTTTCTTGTTTTCTGCCTCACTCTGTACGTACCAGTGTGGCTGTTCATCGTGTAAGTATGTTAAACAAACACAGGAACTTACATGGACACTCTTTTGTTCTCAAAATCTAAGTGTATAAACAGGACACTGTCAATGTAGTTTCTGTCAAGGCAGATACAGAGTATGTTTATATTGGGTCAGTAATGATAGCCTGTAGAGGGCAAAAACTTTGAGAACAATCAATTGGGATGTGCTCTGTTATTTTGTATTTAGTATAACCTTTAGTAGCTGGGATGTCAAGAGTCACTAAGAAAGAACCAAGCACTCAGAGTTTGGCCAAACAATTTGAATCATGTGTTCCTTAAAGCATTAGAAATACTTGCATTTAATATGCTAAATAAAAGGACTTAAAAAACCCCACAAATATGAAACAAGTAATTTGGTAAATAGCTTACTTATAAAGTGCTTTAATTAGTGTCATTTGCTTGATTTATGAACACATTTGGATATAAAATAATTAGGTGTATTAATAAATGTTGTATTAGGAAACACAAGAGCTAATTTTACAGCTGTATCCTGATCCGAGTTACTTTGACCTTGACATATAGTGCAACAATTTCACAGAGGTTTTTTGTTGCCATTAGGATGAGGAAATTTTTCAAAAATCACGGAGAAGGAAAGAGGGGCAGAAAAATGGACTTTCTGTCTAGATAAATCTTTTACCTTTTATATGTGTACTGTCAGGTGTTTATTCTACTGTCATGATGGAACAGGATCAAGAAACAAAATCCAAGTAACCAGGAAAGCAGATGATCCAGGGTGAAGGTTTGGATGAGAACCTAAAGATAAATGAGGAGAGAATAAAGGCAAAACAAAGAGGTTGTGAAGCACAGGAGAGAGAGAAAAAGAAAGGAGCAGTACACAGAAAGGTCTCGGAAATCCTTTGATCACACTGTGGATTTAAATACACATAACAGGACAATCATCTACCTTAGGCTCAGCCCCAAAGAAAGCATGGATATCAGCTTTAATGGAGCACAGACTCAACTGAGGGAGAATCAAAGAATCTGAAATTCAGAAGTGGTAAGAAAATGTCCAGGAGAGATGGAGTGCAAGAGGGGTCTTACATATTTGGTTGGTAGAGAGTGCCTCTATCATGTAAGCATCCTAAGTATTTTAGATGTTGTATGGCATAGCCATGAAAATACTGGGTGTATATTGGAGGCTAGTGGGTTTTGCAACATGAAAGAAAACACATTCAGAGATGATAAGAAGTTGGAGTTCTTACAGCTTGGTCTGCAGCCAGGACCCCTCCTTGTCACTGAAAATGTGTAATGAGAAAAATCTGACCTCTGTGAATTGTGTACAAGGAACATCTGTTTTAAGGAGGTGCTATGAGTAGACAGCTTGCTTATGCTATGAAATTGTTAGGGCTGTCTGCAATTTTCCTCTCTCCATTTGTGAATCTTGATCTTAGTATATCAGATTGCCTCCATAAAATTATTCTTGCCTCGACTTTGTCACAGGAGTCACTGAAGTTCACACTTATTTAGTAATTGCATTAAGTAAATTAAGAGTATAGTAATCAAAACAGCTCTGTATTGTTCTTTGTAGCATACAAACAGTAAGAGCAAGGAAGATAGTGACAAGCATTTAAATCTCAATTGAGGTTCATAACTTAAGAAAACCTAAAGAACAGAGCTTGCAATTGGAATTAAATCAAGTTTCAGTATTTTCCATAAACCTTGACTAGAGAGGCTTGGTCAGTATTTGTTCCTTTGAGAGCAAAGGGAGTTGCTCTTTTCACCCAAGGACAGATTTCCTAAATCTGCCTCAGAAATGAGAAAACAAGTGGAGGATGAGAGCACAACCCTCTCTTCAGCAAACCTGTAGCCAACTCAAACATACTATTATTTCCTCTTTGTTTTGGCTTTGTGTCCTGCTTGTGTACTATCCTCCTCCACTAACAGGACCGGTGGGAGCAGTGGTTTATATTCCCAGCTGCTGCCTGCTGAGAACATTTTTCCCTTGCATACTCTTTATCTTATTCGTCCCAACCATGCCGCACAATCTTCCTGCCTCCCAAGGTAACTTGAAGGTATAGAAGAGCATAACCAGTCCATCTTTCCATCCCAGGTCCCACCCACTAGCTGCATGACTTGAGAAATACAGAGTTCATCACCAGGGCTGGGGAGACACTTGTTCAATCATGCTGCTACACAGCTAGTTACATGGTTTTTTGAACAATACCTTGAGCAACATAATGTTTTTAAGGAAGAAACCTCTGAAATTTTGATTCTCTTGATAGAGGAGGTAGGCTCCCATTATTCTGTGCTCTGCTTGGAAACACATGATATTCCGCATGTTTGGCAGTGCACAAAAGGATGTGCACGTGCGTATTGAACGATCAACTCAAACACCATAGCTTTAATTCTGGAGCAAGATTTTGTTTTACTGAAAAAGCCTATGGTCATTTAATTACAATTTATTGTTTTGTAACAAATTACAGCATTGAAATACTTGGCAAATTTGTTAGGAAAAAAAAGAAGAAATGGCAAAAAGGCAATTTAGGGAGGGATGATTCAAGTTCCCACTATTTTAAAATTTGAAAACAATTACACTTTTCTTTGTAGTTCTCCAAGTCACCCACTCTCATAAACTCAGAAATGTGATCTAAATGCAGCTGTGAAGCAGAGAGGTATTTTCTGCTGATTTATTCAGGAATGTCACCATCCATTTCAGCACAGGAATATTAATTAGGGAGGCAAATGATAATAATGATACTAAGCAAAATAAAAGGAACAATCTAATTTAGTGATTTCAAGTTTATACAAGGAAGAATGGCAGGTGAAGAAGCTTAATGAATGAAGCATGAGGGAACCTCATCCCCATCTTCAGCACTGGAAGTATTTTGCAGCTGAAATGTCAATAGCAGTAAGTGCTGAGTCCTCAGGGGGCTAATTTTCTGCCTCACAAGTTTTAGCCAAAGCTGGGGTGGCACCAGGCTTTTGATTCAATTCAGTTTCAGAAAACCATGTTGACTCCTTTGGGGTCTCAGTCCTCCTCCATTACAGATCCTGCTGCTCTTCCCCTCCTCAGTCCCTTCATCTCTTGTCTTTCTCTGCTCAGGCATAAGTGATTTCTGTAACACCTCCCTGCTGTTTCAGCAGTGGTACAGAGACAAGATTCCAAGGACATGAGCAGAAGAGATGTGGCTGCACTCCTCAGCTCCTGGGACTTGTTAAGCACTTGGTTAGTGGTCTCCTCAGCTCTTCTTTTGTCTCAGACTGAGCATGTACACGTTGCCAGATGGGTAACAGGCAATGAAAGGAGTTTCTGTTCTCCTGTGGATGTTCTTCTTCTGGCAGCTTCAGCTAATAGAATAAATAATACTTTCTTTTAGTACATAAGATTTTGAATGAATGTGTAAATACCTTTCAACATTTGTCTGAGTTCCTGAGTAAGGAGCTATTAGGTCTAAATACTGTCAGCTGAAAGAGAAGAGCTTAGATTCGGGCCCTTCCCTGTGTTTAATTTGCAGTACACTCTCAATTCTCTTAAATTTGACATGGTATAGAAAAGATGATCAAAGCTACTTAGTAGTTTTAGCACAGATATTCCCAGCTAGAGAATTTAGCTAAATCAGCCATTTAAAACCTGCTCTTGGCTTCAGTCTTGCTCTTGGTGGAATATATAAGGTGGTGTTTAAGGGTAATTGTGTTAGGAAGGCTGTCTTCTGGCATAGAGCACTGTTTTGAGTGGCTGAATAGGACGTAAGCTTGTGCTATGGATGTTTTAGATTATGCTATTGCCACCTGTGGAGCACTGGTTAAGTCAGGAGCAGAATCTTTGAAGACATGTATGTGCTGCCCTGTTGCTTATATCTGTATTCAAAGATATGGTTCTGGCTGCCTTGCTGTGCAAGGCATGTGAAATGAAGCCATAAGGATTTAAAAAGCATGTATCTATTTGTCTACAAAATAAAGGGGAAAAGAAACCTTATTTTGGTTGGTTTGGTGGGGTTTATTTTGGTTGTTGCTGTTTGGTTGGGTTTTTTTTCTCAGAGTATTCTAATTTGAAAAGGAAAATTATATATGTATTAGTTCAAAGCTAGATATTTTGTGACCAAAAAAAGACTTTTTCTAGTCAAATCACCATCATACCCATTTTTGGGTACATTCCCTAGAATACTGTTTTAGTACAAGATAAAGTATATGAAAATACTACAGTATTTTTTCAGTCATAATTATACTTTGATAAATTTATCAAAATTTCTAATTATTTCAGTGTACACTTTATAACATCTTTCAATTTCTAATGTGTAGGAATATTTCAACAAGTAAAAAGGAGGGCTATTTCAGATAGTAAAAAGGAAAGGACGAATTTTAGTTTATTGTTTGAAAGCTGGTCAACAAGATTCAGTCTCTGTATAAAATTCCGGAAGGTAATGATTACTAGGAATCCATGCAGTGTTCCTACAGAAACTGCTCTGACATTCTCCAGCTGTAAACCAGCTTATGGCAAGAGTAGGAAAGAGGCAGTTTAACTTCCAGTATCTGTGTAGAAAATAATGATCCATTTTTATCTCTGATCTATCCTCTTTCTTATACACAGGATGTAGGTGTCATTAAAAATGAACCATGCTAAATACAGAAGGCTTATAAAGTTCAATTTTGTCTCCCCATCCCCAAACAGTGTCCACAACAACACAGTCAAGGATGGACAAATTTCAGTAGTTACTGAAAGCAGGAGAGAGCACAGGAGTTAGACCCCAGAAAAAGTGACGTGTATCTGGGACCAAAGTGCTGGGTTGTCTATGTGCAGGGAATATACTATTGTCTTGCAGGAGAAGAAAATAAAATAACAGTTCTCAAGGATACTATGAAATCACCATAAGATTATGAAATTTTATAGCTCCCATCTCATGCTAGACTGTGTGCTTGAGGATGCATAGCCACAGCTATAAGATAGACTTGGGTTTTTTACCTACAATAATAAAAACCTATCCTCTCTGGCAATTTTCTGTTGCCAGAACAATTTAGTGCTTAATACATCCCAGCCTTGCCTTCAGCGAGCTCTGTGCTGTTCGCATCTTCCGCCAGGTAAAAGCAGAAGTCATTTGTGCCACAGGATGTCTAATGCCTACCCTACTTTTGTTGTTCAGATGGTTGATAACCATAAGACAGAGGCCAGGTATCTCATTGTCACAATCACATGGATCTAGTGATCCCCATTCTCTGTAGCATGGAGGAAAACATAAACTGAATTGTTACAGTTTTAGGATATTCCATATCAGTGATTCCAAACAAAACCTATTCTCGGTGTACTTCGATCTGAGCTTCAAGGCTCCCTAAGTTCCCAGCTTTTTTCCCTTTTGTTCCTGTGTCAGAACTGTGTATACTGATCCATTTTTATCCCTAACATCTACTGTGACTGACCTCTGCAGATATCCTCCTAGGCCATGTGCAGGATGTAACTGTCATAAAAATAAACCATTCTAAACACAGAAGGTCTATAAACTGTGCACTGGAAACAATTCCTTTTCAAATTATTTATGGATTATTTTCTTGAGTTATTGTATGAAGTTTCAGCAATAGCAAAAAAAATCCAAGTTATTAGCCCTTTGGCGCAGAAGTGAAACTTGAAGCTGCCTGTACAGTAACATTGCTTTAACTGATGTCATTCTCTGCTGGAGAAAAAGCTCTTAAGTCACAGCTAGCCCCTTTGTTTACACTACTTTAAAGCTAAATATGGAAACATTTGCTCAGGATAGACTTCTTGCGGCAAAGAGGTTCTGCTTTGTCCGAAATATTCTGTCTGGAAAGGAAGGATATTTTCTGGTCATGTTGGCAAGCCTGTAGGGAATGTGATTCATCTTCTCCGTCCTGTTGCCTGTGCAAATAAGGAGCTGCAGGAAAGCAGGTTAAGTAACTTTCTAACTAGTGGATGAGGTAGTTTCAAAACAGATATCTCTCTTATCTGATGAAGCCATGTTCCAACTGCTACTTAGGATAAACTAAACTCTAAACAAGGATCACAGCTTGTTGTATTAAGTTATCTATAAATTTCCAGAATGAGATCTTAATCTATAAAGAACAGTTGAGTCAGATGATTTTTAGCCTAAATAAAAGGGAAAATGTTGTGGTAAATAAAGGTCAAATCACTAAAATATAATTAGCCTTGTCAGGCCTAAGCTAAGCTGTTATACAAAGTGCTCATGATGTTTTATTGGTAAATAAAAAAACCAACGTTATGCATAATTCCCCTCCAGGGCATCTGTAAAAGGGGCCTGCTCTCTCAAAGCATGGTTCACTCTGACACAAACAGCTATGTTGTGTCACACAGCATGACTTTGTGCAGGGACTAAGGTCCTAAACACTTTCTTTTCCACTATTGTTGCCTTCACTGCTAGTGGTACTAAAAAAAAAAAGAAAGTTTTTATGCCAAAAATTTCTGTTGTCCCAGTAGGGTTACTGAATGTTAGCCATGAGACTAGATTACACAATCAAACTATTTCATAAGTTAGCTGTTGTCATGCATCTTTTTGCAAAACAGTAGAGAATCTTAGTAACAACTTGGTTAAAGGAAAATGTTGCACAAAATGGTTCATAGAGTTGATATCTGACCAAAAATGCTTAAATCCACAGACTTTCAAGAAGTCTGCAGTACCGTTTGAACTTTATCATTGGAACCAATCTTTAGCCTAAACACTTTGCTATTTTTTTTTAGCTTTAGTACATAAAAACTCAGATACCAAAGATATCCAATTATTTTTCCAATAAAAAAAGATACCAAAGATAAATACAATTTTTTTTATTTTCATAGAATCATAGAATATTCTGAGTTGGAAGGCACCCATGAGGATTGTTGAGTCCAAGTCCTGGCCCTGCACAGGACACCCCAAGAATCACACCATGCATCTGAGAGTGTTGTCCAAACTTCTTGAACTCTGTCAGGCTTGGTGCTGTGAGCACTTTTCTGGAGAGCCTGTTCCAGTGTCCAACCACCCCCTGGGTGAAAGCTTTCTCCTGATATCCCAGCTAAATCTCCTCTGACACAGCTTCACACCATTCCCTCGGGTCCTGTCACTGATCACCAGAGACAAGAGATCAGTACCTGCCCCTCCTCTTTCCCTCACAAGGAAGTTGTAACTGCAATGAGATCTCCCCTCAGTCTCCTCCAGGCTGAATAGAACAAGTGACCTCAGCTGCTCCTCACACTTCCCCTCAATGTCCTTCACCATCTTCACAGCATTCCTGTGGACACTATCTAGTAGCTTCATTCTTATGTTGTGTGCCTGAAACTGTCCCCAGGACTCCAGGTGAGGCCGCCCCAGAGCAGAGAAGAGCAGGACACTCCCCTCCCTTGCCCAGCTGGCGATGCTGTGCCTGATGCACCCCAAGACATGGTTGGCCCTCCTGGCTGCCAGAGCACTGCTGACTCATGTTCAACTTTCTGTTGACCACGACCCCCTGTCAGAGACTGAAATATATATTTTATGACTTAAACATTTTCTTAAAGGACTTTTAAAACTGTATTACAAAAGCTGAAGAGAAGACTACCACACCCTGAATGGGGCCCTGAGGCCTGACACTGCTTGCTGATGATGATAAGATAAAAGTAACAACTCAGAGCTGGGGACATTCACTGAGCACAGGCTTAACACCTCCAAGATGAGGACCACACCCCCAGGGCTATCAGCTACCAGGCTCAAACAGACCCTCGCACCAAGGGGTGGAGGGAGGAGAGGCTTTGGGTATCTTGGACAAGCCTCTGGTCAGAGGAAAGTGACTGCCCATCCTCCAACTGTGCAGAGCCCAGCTGAGGGGTCCTCACCGGGGGGGAAGAAGCTTCTCCACAGCAGGAGGGGGTGACATGGCCCATCACAGGAGCCCCCCTCAAAGAGGTCCCCAGATCCTGCACCAGAGCACCAGAGATGATGCAACAGACCCTCAGTGTTGCAAGGGACAAGCCAGCCCCTGGAAGAGGAGACATGTAGGCGTTCCCACCTGGCCCAAAGTGTATATTAATCCACGGAGTTCTGCAGTCTTTGGCGTGTGGCGGCGTGTGGCAGCATGTGGCAGTGTGTGGTGTGGCAGCATGTAGCGGCATGGCCACAGCGGCGACGGGGGACCCTCACCACCAGCAGACCAGATGGAGGGGAGCAACGAGACGTCGTTGGGACCCTCAGATGGGTGATACGCTTCCACCTAACCCCTGTCACTTCTCCCTCTTCCCCCACCCCCCACGCACACTTCTTTTTCTTTCTCTCTTTCTTTTCCCTTCTCTTTGCCTCTTTTACTATAAAATACATCCATTTTTTGGCAACAACATCTAACCTTGTTTGGTTTTAATCTCATTTCTGGGAATATTTTGAACCTTCTAAGTTCTTTCCGGTTTATGCTCAGAGACTTAGCTTGCTTTGCTTTCCTGGGTCTAAACCAGATCGTAACACCCCCAGGTCCCTTCCTGCAGGGCTGTTCTCCAGCCCCTTGTTCCCCAGTCTATGCACACAACCAAGGTTGCCCCATCCCAGGTGCAGAATCCGGCACTTTCCCTTGTTGAACTTCATAGAGCTGGTGATTGCCCAATCTTCTGATTTGTTGATGTCTCTGCAGGGCCTCCTTGCCCTTGAGGGAATCGACAACTCCTCCCAGTCTAGTGTCACTGGCAAACTTATTTAGTAATTTTAATTACTTTTAATTACTTTAGTAGTTTAATTTTACTTAATTATTAGTCAATTAGTAGTCAAGCAAAATGTGGAGACACTCAGAACTTAACATAAGACGATTAAGCAATCCTAACAATACATTCAATGGCTAACCATTTTTTCCTGTAGCTGTAGAATGCTGCAGTAGTGTCTTCACCTATTCAATTCAGTATAATAAAGATTAAATAAATATTAAATAAGTACCTGCACCATTATACCAAAGGGCATGCCTTGTGTGCAAAGGTCTCCAGAAGGTCTCGAGTCTCTGGTTATCCCTATTGCAAGTTTTCTGTTTGCTACAGAAAGTGGAGGCCAGAAGGTCTGAATCAATGAAATACTGCTGAATAGAACGATTGAGGTGTTTCTTCCAGCTAGTAACTGAACTCAGATTTTTATATTGCCTTTATTTATCCACTTTAGAAAATGAAATTTTCCCTTTTTTTTGAGAAATTCCAAACTGTGGTGGGCAGATGTCTTAATAAATTTTTATAAAATAGTAAAATTTTACCTTCAGAATTTTTTCCTAATAAGACTGGTGGAAATTCCAGCTAGAAATATATTCCACTCACAGGAAGATTATAGATCTGGGCACTTAAAACCTTTGCATCACCACCTTTGTAGGGATTGTCTGAGATTTTCAACCTGAAAGTTATTGGAACTACATTCCATTAGACTCTAAACCATTAGATATAACATGGAACACTACATCAGAGATGTTTCACGAAAGGTCATTTACTTCTGAGTCATCAAAATAGGTTTCAAAATCAAAATCAAAAGAGCATTTAAGCTTCCATTAAGTAGCCATTCCTTATTAAACTGTATTACAGAATGAATAATGTCCTCAATATTCCTAAATGGCCACAATGATTTTATAAAGGTTATCTGTATTACACCATTGAACATTCTAAAAAAATAAGCCTCTTTCTTTATTTATATGGCAGAAATTCTTCAGATAAGATTAATGAGCAAACTAAAATCTGGCAGAACTAATTATTTTGGAGTGGCACTTGACAATTAAATGTATCTATACAAGTCTAACATTTACAAATGAAATAAAGGACAAATTAGGCACCATCTCATTATGTTTTTAATCCAAGCTAAAATATTGCTAAGCAGGATGTAGCTCTAAGGTGTTTGTGACATTCAGATTACTGTACATCAGAATATCCTTGTGGCACATGTAGCTTGTGTAGAAGCTCCAACTCATGGACAGCCCCCATGACACTTCAGGTTCTCTGCCTACTCTAAGAAAGGCTTGTGCTGATAAATAGAAATGCACAGTCTGCAACTTTTCATGATTTTTCAACGGAGTAAAGATATTGGGAAATTACAATAATTAAATGTAATTTAATGAGCCCACCATGCAGAAATGCACTCTTAAGGCAACAGAGGCCAAGAGAGTCCTGGCCTGAACTAAGATGGGTGCTGCCCACAGGTCGAAGGATGTTATTCTCTTCCTCTGCTCTACACTGGGGAGGCCACATGTAGAGTGCTGTGCCCAGTTCTGGGCTCCCCAGTACAAGGAAGACACAGATATACTGGAGAGAGTCCAGTGAAGGGCTGCAAAGATGATGAAGGGACTGAAGCATCTCCTCCTCTTGAAGAAGAATTTTAAAAAAAGGCAAGTAATAAACAATGTTACAACCTCATACTTGTAATAGAGGCTATAGATGAGAACAAGGTGATCCATGAGACAATCAGCTAATTATGTCTTTGTTGAAGCATGCATTTCCTGTCGTGTTCTGCATACCTGTCTGGAGAGGGATGCAGCAGGCTCTTATGAAAATGTATGCTGTCACCTTTGCTGGCAGTGTTCAAGGAATGAGAGATCCAGGTTTAAAAGAGACATGAAAAAGTGTGTATACAGACTACTGGGGCACCCTACCTGAAATACTGAGTATCTGCCACACACTAGAAGGTCTTGTTCAGCCTGGAACTGCAGCCGTGACAATCACCAAGACCCTGACTGATGAGAAGAGATGGAAATAGTACAGCTGGTTTAGTCTAGGGAAGTAAAAAAGGTGAAGGAGAGCTAAAAGATTATGTCTACAAACAAATTCAAGTGTATCTCAGTTTCCAGCTAGAGAATTGCAGTATTGTGACTTTTGAAAACATAGTTTGATAAGGCCACACAATATAATACCAAGTGATTATTTGTCATTGTGGAAAAACAGATAGTGTGATTTAAATTATTGTTTCCAGACCTGTCTGGACATAAGAACAGAAACTAATAACTTGTCAACATGTTTCTTTCAATATTTGAAAACAGTATTATTGTACTTCAGCTCTGGTTTTGGCTAAGCCTAAAATGTCCAGCTATTTTTATTCAGCAAAACTGTAATATTCAAGCCACCAAATGTGGGTAGACAGTGTAAATAGGCTCTTCATTCTCGAACCTTATTTACTCACTCTGGTGTCAGTTCTGGGCTGTTCAGTCTAATCTGGTACTTTGTGCTTTCAGTTACATGGACATTTTGGAACCACAGATGTTACAGTGAAGCAGGTTTCATATTACTTCAGGGATCTCAGCATGAAAAGTTGATTTCAGGTGGTGGTGAGTAATTGAGTTTGTATTTTGTGATTCAATGCAAGGACAGGCGGGGAAAATAAATGCAATTTATTTACCTAATATATTCCTCAATCTCAAATTCATTTGTTTTGGTTGGAGTGATTTATTTTTTTTTTTAAGAATAGAAACAAGTACAAAATCATAGAAGCCTCCACATGTTTCACCATCATAGCTCAAACATAGATTGAATCCTAATTCAGTTTCAGTCTGCTGGACTAGACTGTGGAAATTCAAATGTCCTGCATAACAAAAAAACAAAGCAGTCAACAATGTGACAAAATAGTCTGTGTTCAGATCAATTTATTTTATTCTACTTAATGGGACTATAATATTTTAGTTGAATACAGTACTGGATTTAGTTTGTAATGGGCCTTTTGGGATGAACATATGTATTCCAGTTCAAAACGTATGGTACATTTTAAAATAGAGGATTTAAATAATGTATTTTCTTAGGAAGAGCAGGGAGTTCATGCTGCCAAGGGAAATATGTTAGACTGACAGTTTTGGTTTACTGGGACCAATCAGATATAGATCCCTAATTATGTCTTAACCTTTAAATTTTCAAAACTTCTGATAGCTTATGATAAACGAATGAATTTTCTCAGTCCAGTTTCTGGCAAGAATGGATATGCTCCTCAAAAAACAATATAATTCCTAAATTTAAGTACTGTTTTAGCTTTGGGATAAATGGGTATGGGAAAAAGAAACCCAAACAAGACTTGCAGCAACTTGTAGTAGGAGGCTGATTTATAAGACAATGCCTCTTTGGTACAGTTTGTTTATTGGGTTCTTAGAATTTGAAAGGTGAAAGGACAGACTTGATCCTTCCTCCTTGTAATCACACATTGTATGATTCTGCATTTATGAACAGCAAATTCATTCTGGACTGTTGCTTTATTCCAGAGGTCACATGAAGTTTTTGTCTTTTTTTAAATTTTAACTATGAATTAGAGGTACTGTTGTCTAAATATTTTCATCTCATATCTTGAAAGTATCTGTAATGGATTGTTTGCAACAGAACATACATTATCTGTGTGCATCTGGGGTGTTAAAACATAATAATTTACAAGAATCTGTGATCAATTTTCCAGAAGATACCAAGACAAGGGTCGTATTCTATCCCCTTCACCCCTCAATTATTATGAGGTCATTATGAGGACTTTTTTCCAGGGACTTTTTGACAAAGGTCAAAGGAAAACTCATTTTTTGTCCTTGGGCTTTTTTTGCCTTGTCTTTTGCAGAACAAATTTTTTCTTAAAATATCTTGTAATGAAGTGAAAGAATTCTCCCCTTCTCTCCCACGGCAAACCCTGGGACCATTGTCATAACACAGGGATAATTTATCCTCCTGTCTCTAGGGCTAGCACATAATTCTCTATAGGTTTTTGCTGTGTGAAAGTTGGACTATTTCTTTGTCTTATTGAAGCATCCAAGAGTTTACAGCTGCTAAAATAATTGTCATTACATTGAAGAGAAAATAAAATATCATCCCAGTGTACCTTTTTGCTCTGAAAAGTGTGTGTAAAGAGGATGTGCTAGTCTTTGGTTGTTTTTAAACTCTTTATTACCAACCTGAGTTCATGTCCTCTTCCTTAGTGATGGAGCCTGAATTATAAAACATTGCAAATACAAAAATTTGCTAGGAGTCTTCCTTATATCTCATATGACTTCTTATAGAAGACAGCAATATAAAGATTTGTATGCTGTCTTTGATTTCTGCTTTCCTGCATATAACAATTTTCATTTTTGGATCTTACTTTATTTTACTGTATAGCTTGCAATATTCAAATCCTGTGGTTATGAACAAGAAAAATGCAAAGGTAAGTAGAGAGTTTAGGATGATGAAACAGTTTGGCTGAAGACTACTAATAAACTTCAACAATTTTGAGCTTTAGGAGTGACACATTAAATCTAGAAGGCTCATATTTTGTACACTCCTTTCAGAAGCAATTGTACAGTATCTAAAAATCCGAAAACCTAAACCAACATATAGATTTACCAATATTACAATATTTGTCCCTGGAAAAACACACCATTTTAAGGAAGTCTGTGCCTAAAAGCATTGTGGCCTAGTGCAAGTTAGTGGAGTGGGAAGGGAGCTACAAACTGAAGTATTTCTAAAGGCTAAAATTCATGTATAATTTAATACCTCTTGTACAGTGAAGCAATAATTATCTCTGATATTCCACAAAATAAACTAATCATTCCACAACTCAATTTACTGCAGCACAGGGGAGAATACTAAAAGCTTTCTGAATAATGAGGCATTAATTTTAGTTTCTGTATTATTTCCATTAGTGATAATTGTCTGCTATATGGAGATTTCAGTGAAAAGACTGTAAAGCTACCATAGTGGAAAAGGAGCCAACACTTTGTTTGAAATAAAAAATCCTCTAATAAAAAATTAAGTGGCAAGTGTTCATGTACTATCTTGATCCAAGTCAGGTAATTAATATAAATGTATATTTAAAATGCAAATATTTAAGGATTTAGTCGCAGGGTGATTGGTGGGAATTAAAAAGTTTGAGTTGGGGTTCTGGATTCTGTCTGAGTAAATAATACCTCAGTGGAAGCATATTTACTCAGCACTGTTATCCTTTATAGTTCAGCACATTTGCATGACTTTTATTTAATTTCAATCAGACTGGATAGTTGCCAGCAGGTTGACTATGGGCAGAAGAACTGGCAAGGCCCCCAGGAGAGGTTGTCATAAATTCCACACTTTAAATTTGGATGTGTTCAATTGCAGAAACACATAAAGTCCATGGAAGCAGCTGCCTGTAATTCTCAAGTTTGTCAGTTGGCAATGCTCCCTCATACATTAGGGTCACAGATGCTGCTTTCATGTCAGCTGAGCACATCTTCTCCTGGTGGAAATCCTCAACTGTCTGGTTGGACACTGAAAAGCACCAGGACATCAGAAAAGCACAGTGGTACTGAGCTGAATTTAAATAAAAAGTGCTCGTATGATAACACCTGGTCGGTTGTTGGTTTTTTCCTTTTTAGTTTGTTTGGAGTTTTTTTGGTGTGTGTGGTTGGGGTTTTTTTGTTTGCCTTTTGTTTTTTGTGGGGTTTTTTTTGGTGGGTTTATTTGGTTGATTAGGGATTTGTTTGTGAAATTTTTTAAAACTTCCTTGCATTTTTTTAACATAATCTCTGTACTAGTGAAGATAGTCACTTAGTTATCTATCTTTGGTGGCCCCAGGCAATACTTTTGGAAGGAGAGATTCCCCCTCTGATATCGGCACCTGGGTGTGCCTGATGAGAAGAGGTCCTTGGTGAGTCTGTCATACTGAGAAGAGTAGAGCAATGTACAGATAATTGAAAAATATGGAAATACTTTTTCTAGGGATGTATAGGAGACAGTGAAGTGTGTGTTGGTGTTAAAATGAGAGGAGCTTAGAGGAGGGAACTTGGTCTGCATCTTCTATTTTATTTGCTTTATATTTGGAAACAAACAGTGTAGGCTAGTTGATGGTCAGATGCCGTCTGCTGTCAGAGCTTAAAGCACTGGCTTTTGTGCCTCAAAGGAGACAGATTCATGAGTCCTACTTGGACTGGCCCATCTCCCTGGCCAGTGGCTGTGGGGATGGGAGGCTGCTCTGGAGAAGGCTTCTAAGGATTTATAAATCTTCCTTCTGGGAAACCTGGAAGGGCCTGACAAAGGGTTTCCACAAGGAAGCACTTGGATAAGTGGCAAGCAAGGGAGATAAGAGGAGCACTGGCTAAGAAACCCAGATTTTTCTCAGAGAAAGTGCTTGGAGCTGGGAGGTTGCAGAAGTCAGAGAAAGTGAGTGAAGTTCACTGTTTAGTTACAGAGCTAAAAGTGACTCAGTACTGCTTGATAGCAAATTGAGTGAAACAATCAAATGAAATTGAGAGGAATGATTTATTCCTCTTCAATGAGAAGTTGCCAGCAGATTTGCTCTGGAAGATAGCAAATTGTGCTGAAAAGTGAGATACTTGTGAGATGGATGTTATCATAACACTGAACTGTTGAAACATTTCTTGGTTCAGAACTCAGTATTTTTGATATAGCATCTTAGCTATCTATATATCTATCTATATGCAGAGGAAGATTCTTCTGTGTTAGACAAGTAAATCTATAAAGAATTCTTGACTGTATACATGGTTAGAACAAATAGAGGTATTTAAATCATACCCAATCTATTGAAACCACTACTCAGTTATTTTAAGATTCTCTTAGAAAACTATGTGCAAAGAAAATTTAGGATTATCTATTCATTCACACTGATTTAAGCTTCAGGGAACAGAGTTTTAAGCAAATTCATAGCATGAAAAGCCATGATAAAATAAGAAATTATGAAGCCAGAATGTTGCTTTGACTGGTAGCATCAAGTTTTGCATTCATGGAGAGTACCAGCTAATCACAGTGAGACCATGAATTACCAAAGTGACACTGTCCTGTGTAGATGATCCCATTCAAATTAGGTTCTGACCTCTTCAATTTTTAACTCCAAAACTCGCATTTACTTAACTGTATATCTTTAATACATTTAAATACAAAACTCTTATCTTTTGTAATGGTAAATACCACATTGATTGAAATTGCAACCTACTCCTGTATTTTTCACTTCGAACCTCTTGTCAGGAGAGCAAGGGGCTGATTCAGAGAGTACCTTGGGAAATAGCCCTTAAAAACAAAGAAGTTCAGGAAGGATGAATATATTTCAATAAAGAAATCTTGAAGGTGCAGGAGGAGACTGTCCCTCTGTGCCAAAAGATGAGCCGGCAGGAAAAATGACTGGCCTGGCTGGACAAGGAGATTTTGTAGGAACTCAGGGAAAAAAACAGGTGTATTACTTCTAGAGAAAAGGGCAGGCAACTCAAGAAGTATTTAAGGATGCTGTTAGGTCATGCAGAAAGAAAATTAGAGAGGTGAAAGCTCAATTAGAGCTTAATCTGGCCACTTTTGTAGAGAATAACAAAAAGTAGTTTTATAAATACATTGTCTTGGGGTGACCTTATGTTGTGTATCCCATATCGCTGCCCTATGCCCAGAAATTAACTTTGTGCCTTTCTATGCCTCTAAACTGAGCCTGAGAGGGGGAAAGAAAAACTGAGCAAAACTTCCTCAAAGCAGTTTGCAGCTTGTTCAAGGTCACACACAGATAGCAACTTTTTTTCCCTGTGGCAGGGGAGAGAGGAGGCACCCGGCTTGCTGCTTTCCAGTCAGCTTTTAGCCAGTTGTTCAGTTTCTTTTTCTTCAGAGAGAGACTGAGAGTTGAACTTTGCTTTTCCTTCCCTGGAATTTTGGATTTTCTCCCTTTTCTACTGGACTGCTTCAACCTCAGAGCACATCAGGAGGACTTTCCACCAGACACAGAGGGCCTGGCTCTGGGCCAAGCCCCAGCTCTGAGGAGACCAAAGGGAGGACTCTAACACTTTCCCAGGTTTTTCCTCCACAGCGGAAGATTTTATTATTTAGCATTATTTTCCTTTTCCCGTGTGTTTGTTAAATAAATAGTTTTATCTCCTTCACTTTCCTTCGAGGAAAATTTATTTTTCCCAAACCTGGTGGGGGAGGGGTGGTTGTGCCTTCTCTCAGAGGATATATTTCTAAATTTGGCCAAACCAGAACGAAAGGAGGGACAAGGAAAACCTCCATTCTTTATTGGAAGTGTTGGGGAATATAGTTATCAGAGATGAGGAAAAGGCTGAGGTACTTACCACCTTCTTTACCTCAGCTTTTAACAATAAGACAGGTTGTCCTCAGGACAACTGGCCTCCTGAGCTAGTAGACAGGAACAGGGATCAGAATAGATCCCCCGTAATCCAGAAGGAAGCAGTTAATGACCTGCTGAGCCACTCAGATGCTCACAAGTCTGTGGGACCAGATGGGATCCATCCTAGGGCGTTGAGAGAGCTCGTGGAAGAGCTCTCCAAGCCACTCTCCATCATTTATCGTCAATCCTGGCTAACCAGGGAGGTCCCAGATGACTGGAAGCTGCCCAGTGTGATGGCCATTCATAAGAACGGCTGTAAGCAGGGCCAGGAAACTACAGGCCTGTCAGCCTGACCTTGGTGTCCGGGAAGGTTATGGAACAGATCATCTTGAGGGTGATCACATGGGACTGCAGGATGGCCTGGGGATCAGGCCCAGCCAGCGTGGGTTTAGGAGGGGCAGGTCCTTCCTGACCAACCTGATCTCCTTTTATGACCAGGTGACCTGCCTGGTGGATGCGGGAAAGGCTGTGGGTGTTGTGTATGCAGACTACAGCAGAGCCTTTAACACTGTTTCCCACAGTGGAAAGGCTGGCAGTCCATGGCTTGGACAGGTGCACCCTTCACTGGGTTAAGAACTGAGTCGGCCCAGAGAATGATGGTGAATGGTGCTGCATCCAGCTGGCAGCCAGTCACTAGTGGGGTCCCCCAGGGATCTGTGTTGGGCCCAGTGCTGTTTAATATTTTTACTGATGATCTCAATGAGGGGATCATGTCCACTATTTGAAAATTTGCAGATGACACCAAGGTGGGTGTGAATGTCAATCTGCTGGAGGGTAGGAGAGCTCTGCAGAGGGACCTGGAAAAGCTGGATTGATGGGCCAAATCCAACAGTATGAGGTTTAACAGACCAAGTGCTGGGTCCTGCACTTTGGCCACAACAACCCCCTGCAGCACTACAGGCTGGGAACAGTGTGGGCAGAAAAGGACCTGGGGGTACTGATTGACAGCAGACTGAATATGAGCCAGCAGTGTGCCCACATGGGCAAGAAGGCAAATGACATCCTTGCCCCTATCAGGAATAGTGTGGCCAGTAAGACCAGGGAAGCCATTCTTCCCCTGTACTCGGCACTGGTGAGGCCACACCTTGAGTACTGTGTCCAGTTCTGGGCCCCTCAATTTAGGAAGGATGTTGAGATGCAGGAGCATGTCCACAGAAGGGCAGTGGAGCTGCTGAAGGGTCAAGAGGGTAAGTCCTATGAGGAGTGGTTGAGGGATCTGGGGGTGTTTAGCCTGGAGAAAAGAAGGCTCAGAGGACACCTTATCACTCTCTACAACTGCATGAGAGAAGGATGTAGCCAGGTGCGGGTCAGTCTCTTCTCCCAGGCAGCCAGTGACAGAATGAGAGGACACAGCCTTTAGCTGTGCCAGGGAGGTTTAAATTGGACATTAGGAAGAAGTTCTTCACAGAAAGAATGATTGGGCATTGGAATGGGCTGTCCAGGGAGGTGGTGGATTCACCATCCCTGGAGGTGTTTAAGAAAAACTGGACGTGGCACTTAGTTCCATGTTCTAGTTGACAAGGTGGTGTTCAGTCATAGGTTGGACTCAATGATCGCAGAGGTCTTTTCCAACCTAGTTGATTCTGTGATCCTGTGAATGTTGCTGATGGGATTTTGTATCTTTAATTACTTTTTCTTTTGTTCTTTTATAAAAATTATTTTTCTTTTTGTCAATATGCTCCACAAATACTAATAATTATTGTAGAAAATTTGTATTGTACACAAGATCTGTTACCTTCCTTTTGGTTTTAAGGAATGAAAAAAAAATCCACCCAGACAATCCCCCAGCAAACAAATACACCATCACTGAAAACACTATAATAAAAAAGAAAAAGGCTCCTTCTAACTCCTTAATATATATGTTCTCTTACTTATCCTAGAGCTCTGTTCCTCTTTTCTTCTTTAGTAAGCAAAAAACTGATGATTAAACTGATAATTAACTTATGATTCTAGATGGCAGCATTTTTTCCATCTATGTATTTCTAAAGGTGGTATGTATTTATGGCGAAAGCATGTTGAACAAGTAAGGCAATTACAATAGTGCATTTGGACATAAAAATGTTTTGAGTTTTAAAGCAAGAGTAAAATTAGTTGTGGATAGTACTTATCTGTCTCTTGTTCAATTTAACATATTTCTTCTCCTAAAGGTGCTATTCTGTAAGCTGTAAATCAGCTTTGTGGCAAACTCATGAGAAAATGAACTGCCCTGTTTATACACCATAACACAGTACAGCATGGGTCTTGTCTTGATTTAAAAGACACGCACCTGCCAAGGAAGGCAGGAACCTCCCTTGGAATGAAAAATATGACTCCTTCCCTCTGAATTATTATAACTTTGAAATTATGGGGCTTTCAGGCAGAGATATGGGAAAACGAACAACAGTTATTTACCAGTGTGTATATATGTATAACAAGGCAAACAAACAACAACAACAGCAGTAACAACATGATGCCTTAGTGTCGGCATTTTCATCGACAAAGGGGACAGGGAGCCCAGACAGGTGTTCCAGGAGCCTTTTATTATTTTATTCCGTTATCAGTCTCACACACAGAGTTGAGACAGAGATGGTACAAAGCTCACACTGTCGCAGGCATCCAAAGACTTCCTGGTTACAGAGCATTCTTAAAAGCTTCTTAGCCAATTAGCATGCTTCTAAAATTTACAGACCGCTGTTTTAATCAATCCACAACAGCACACGTACATCTGTTGTATACAATACTTGCTTGTTATGCCTTTATATAACAATGCACAATATTCCATATATTCCATTATTAAGCTTAAATTTATCTATCTTGCTAAGCATATTTTTTGCAACTTCAAAACCTATCTCAGCCAAACCTAAAAACTCTAACCATTGTTTTAATGTCCTTGTGTGCTATATAATTGAATCTTCTTCTGTATAATTGTATCTTCTTCTATCTTCAAGTTTTTGCAGTTAGAGCTAATTCCTAAATTCTTTTTGCTTTATTTTGAAACCTGCTTTTTTATCACACCTAAGAGCTTTTCTATCTTTTATGTTTCCCCACACCTTAGGTTTTAGCTTTTGTATTTTTCAAATCCTGTACTGCCTAGTGTGTAACTCTGAAGTTTCGTGTGGCCCGTTAACTACTGTTCTCTCATGCTGTTTAGACATAACAAATCCTCTCTAAGTTTGCTCTTCAAGGACACCTTGATTGTCCCAGGCCCCAAAATGTGTAAACTAAAAGCCCTTGAAAAGGAGGGGTAAACTTCAGGTAACTACATCATTAACTGAAGTTATAATTGGAGAATTAACCTTGATATGCTAATGAACCACACTTACAAAAGTGTGAAGAACCCGTGACCCAGCATCCATCTTGGGCGTAGCCTTTTTGACTGCCCAGGGCGTACCTTTGAAGGCCTTTCAAATAAATACTGACTTTTATTCCCTTATTTTTGTGTAGACTCTGTTTTCAGCCACATCAAGGCATCAAACAAACCAAACCAGAAACCCAGTACCAGCCTTCTCTCGGCTGTCAGGCCCTTTCCCCTTTGCTGTAGGCACGGCCACAGCCGGCGGGGCGCTGGTGGCTCCTGGCCAGGCAGGGCAGGTGCGATGATTCCCCCACGGCTGCAGGGGGCGCTGTGGCGCGAGCTCAGCCAGCTCTCCACATGGGTAATGGTGGCGCAGCCGGCACGAGAGATTGAAAAGGGGCTTCCTTTGCAAACTCATGGGGGGCAGCCGGTCCAGTGCCCCTCTGGATGGTGAAATGGGCTGTAGCCAGAACGTCGGAGCAGTAAGGTGGAATGGCAGGGATGAGCAGACCTCGGAGTAGCAAATGAAATGTATCAGAAACTCCGCAGTTGTAGGAGCTGAGGGGTGTCCTGGCAGGCAGGGGGTGCGCGGTTACAGTATAGCTAAAAACTCAGAGCAGTGGCAGAGAATCGGCGGGGCTGGGCAGCGGCAGCCCGGCTCTCAGAGAGGCTCCCTCAAAGAGGAGAGGGACTCAGGGTCCTGGGGTTTCCCCTGAGGCACCCCAGCAGATGGTGAGGGTCCTTTCCAGTGAAATAGGGTGTTAACAAGGTCCCGGTCCAACGCCTGCTCTTACAAGCAGAGTTTCACTCATGGTAGGACAAGACAGCAGAAGAAGAAACCTCGTGGTGCTGGCAAGTTCTTCCCACAGCTACCATGGCCCATCTCTCCTTTGAGAGTGAGAGAGAGCTAGGAGCTAAGCCCAGCTCTTCACCTCACAGCCACAATCTTGCAGTATCTCTGCCTGTCCCAAGAGAAAGCCCCCCAGCTATGAGAATGCAGCCAGCTGCATTTCTACCCCTCCGCCTCAGCTATATCTTTAGCCTCTCTTAAGTATTGGTTGTTATTGTCTCTTAGCCACAAATGGGAAAAAATTCCATGAGAGAAAGGGAAAAAAAAAAAGGAAAAATCTTAACCTCCAACAGGTCTCTAAGAATCGGTAGCTGCAGATGACTGATGGTCTTGGGAATTGAACTTCTCCTGCTGGCACAGAAAAATGACTATTTGGTATGTCACCGGTTGGGTTAACTCCTGTAAAGAATAAAGAAACTAGATTTTCCAGTGTTTTTTCCATTTCACATTAGGAACTTCTGCAAAACACTAGCATCTTTCTCCCCTGGCTATATAATTTTTAAAAACTTTATTAAAATTAAATAAAAAAATAAAGTTAGAATACTCTTTCAGGGTGAGAGAGTAGAATTGCTGCCTTTTATGGATACTGTTATCATTTGCATACAAAATAGCATGACTATACAGTTAATTCCTTTGAGAAGAAACACTAGAGCAGAGTGGGAAGGCAGGGGTCAAATAGCCTTCCCATCAAAGCTTGTGTTAAGAGCAAAAAACGTGACTATAATACATCATAACTGAGGGCATCAAAGCACTGTATGTAAGCACAAGAAATCCTATACAAATACTTAGGCTGGATGAAAGCAGTTAGCGCTAGATTGTTTGATTCTGTATAATCCTATGAAACATTCTTAATAACTTTCATGACACAGATGAGTGATTATTGGGTGAACTAAAACGAGCATCTATGAAGACATATTGCCAGAGCTGACACTGCAGTTAGATACCCTGTGGCACTCACCTGCTATGTACCACAATGTAGTATCACTGAATCTTCTGTTGTTTATTGCAAATTTTCTAAGCTGGGACTGAGAAAAATACACTCTTATATATCTGGTTGCCAGAAAATAGCAGAATTTCATTCACTTTACATTGTGAAAGACTAATCTGCTGGAATTAAAAACATTGATTATGTTTAAGGAGGGAGGAAACAAAAGAATGAAAGAGAGGTTGTGGAGAAGTGTGCTGTTTTCTCAGGTTTTATTTTTATATGGAAATGCTGTTATTGCTATCTCTTTGTCTATTGTCTGCAAAATTCTCTTCAAGAACTTATTTGATTTCTATTTTGCTCAGAGTGCCATGGATATTTGTGAGACTAGAGTCTCTGTAGTGAGCAAGCCCTATATATTGCAGTTAAAATATGCAGCCAAATCAGCACAAGGTGTGCTGAACAATGCAAATGTGCATTTATTCCCTGTCTTGTTCTGCTGATGATCATCTATCAGGAGGCAAAAGGCACAGCTGAAAGACCTGATACCTGGCTTGTTATTGCTCACCTGACACATTCCTTCAGAAATATTCAGTCTGAGGAGGATAATTCAGCTATTGGGTAAAGCAATGAAGAAAAATCTCTCTGATATTAGGACTTTATAACAGCAGTCTATCATCCCTGCAATTATCCATTTGTACACTTGTGAAATCTGTTTAGTATCACCCTTTACGGGTAGTAGGTCTCCAAAATTAGGTCCTTCAAATTAATTAACCAGATCTCCAAATGCCTTGACTCATTAATGTTTCTGTACATTTTTTGAAGGGGCCAAGGGAATTTGCTGTGCAGAATATAATCTGATTTGAAAAGATATACTAGATTAAGGAAGCTGTGTTTGCCACTACATATTACAGAGCCTATCTAACTGTTCCTAAATGTCTGGATGTAAAAATAACTACTCATTCCTTCCATTGTGGTAAACATCCACATCCTCACTGTTTTTCCACAGAATGAAAATATCATAAAGCTAGTTAGCACTTGCCTGCTTCCATCTAGCTAGTTCTTAGCAAATGCTTTGTGGTATATTTACTTTCTTGTGAAATTTGTTTAAAAATCTCAAAAATGAAAAAAGATAATCTCTTTAGTTGATCCCCTCTCCCTTCTTTCCCACATGCATTTAAAGAGCATATTGCAGTAATTAAGTAGAATTTGCGGAGGAGGAAGGAAAAAAAATCTTTAAAATAAATCAGTTAGCGCTACATTGATTGAAGTCCCTAAAAAAGAATTTTAAATTAAGAATCTGCTGCCTTTCTAGGAATTGTTGTCTTTTTCCTCTTATTTGCATGCTGTAAGGACTGCCTTAGTTGCTGCCTTCAAGACTAGAGTAGGGGGGTGGGTTTCAGGTGACATTCCTGTGGTATCTGGGGCATGGAAGAGATTACCTGCTTCTCTTTGAATATGGGAAAGTGTCTTTCCATTTGCAATCTCCAAAACAAGAAGTGAATTCTACTCTTTTTAATGTTTCACAACTTTATAGCTCTTAATAAAAGGGAACAAGTGTGTTTGACCAACTGCTGCAGGCCAGCAGACTTTTGACTTGTAGCACTAGAAGAAAATGAATTCAAAACACTTTCAAAATGCTTTTGTAACATTAACAAAAAGGCCTATGTACTTTAGTCTAGAATAAAACTAAATTTTTACTAACTTTCTAAACAAGATTTTCATGTATTTGTAGGAGGCAACATGCCTGCAACATACAACTTTCAGTAAACATAATATTGGTGGTGTTTGCACATTTAAGTGACTCTTTCCCCCCTCTGGAGTAATTAGAAGCATAGAATAGAATAATAAAGTGGTTTGGGTTGGAAGGGACCGTAAAGACCCTCTAGTTTCAATGGTCTCCTACTTCTAGTGCTATGGGCAGACACACTTTACACTAGTATACTAGTTTGAAAACAAACCAGTGGGAGGCACCAAGTCAGAATACCAATTAAATGGGGAAATTAAAGAAAAGGGAAAAATAAAAGAAAAACACTGTTTCAAACTGATAGAGTCAAGATACAACCTGACAGCCTGTTAGTCAGGGTGGTGGTAGCAGTCTGACAGAATGGTGGCTGCCGTACTCTGAAGTGGTGATCCTGTAGAAAAAGGGTCTCCTCTTCCTCAGAAAGTCCAGTGGTGGCTGTGTAGCTCCTGTCCTCTGGAAATCCAGTGGAAAGGGTTGTCTCTGGTGTTCAGAATCTCAGATTATGTCCAGGATGGAATGCTTGGTTCCTCCCTCTGGGTGGAGCATCTCACAATGGGGTAATGAGTCATGAGGCCAAGTGTTGATTAGGCTCATTAACAGAAGATAGTCCAGAGGGAGTTATCTCTGAGTCATGCAGCAGGACAATGATGGGCCATTAACAGAAAATAGTCTGGGGGGAGGAGGCAAGGAAACACTGCCCCACCTGATTTCCACAGCTCATGAGGATGGTATAGAATACACTGCAACCCAGGACAACTAGACCAGGTTACTCAGCACTCAATCCTACCTGGCCTTGAACACTAACAGGGATGGTACATCCACAGCTTCTCTAGACAATGTGTGTGGTGCCTCACCACCCTCACTGTAAAGAATTTCTTCCTAATATCTAATCTAAATCTACCGTCTCCCACTTTAGAGCCATTTCTCCTTGTCCTGTCACTACACTTTCTGATAAAGAGTCCTTTCCCATTTTTCTTGTAGGCCCCCTTTAGGTACTGGAAAGTGTTATAAGGTCTCCCTGGAGCTATCTCTTCTCCAGGCTGAACAGCCCAACTCTCTTAGCCTATCTTTATAGGAGAGATGCTCCAGCCTTTCTCTGGATTTACCCAAACAGGTCCATGTCTTTCCTGTGCTGGGGACCTTAGAGCTGGGTGCAGCAACTCTGGGTGGGGTCTCACCAAAGCAGAGTAGAGGAGCAGAATCAACTCCCTCGACTTGCTGGTCACACTGCTTTTAATGCGGCCTAGAATGCAGTTGGATTTTCGGGCTGTTAGTGCACATTGCTGGCTCATGTTCAATTTCTCATCTACCTGGTCCCCGAAGTCCTTCTCCACAGGGCCACTCTCAATTCTCTCATTGCCCTGGGATTGCCCTGGCCCAGATGCAGGAGTTTACACTTGACCTTGTTGAACTTCATGAGGTTTCACAGGCCCACCTCTCAAGCCTGTAAAGGTCCTTCTGGATGGTGTCCCTTCCCTCTGGAGTATCAACCAGACTACTCAGCTTAGTGTCACCAGCAAACTTTCTGAGGGTACACTCAGTCCCACTGGCCATATCCCTGACAAAGACGTTAAACAATACTGGTCCCAATATGGACCCTGAGGAACAGCACTCATTACTGCTTTCCACCCAGACATTGAGTCATTGACAGGAATTCTTTAGAGTGTGAGGATCTAGGTAACTTCTTATTCACTGAGTGCTCCACCTGTCAGATCCTTGTCGCTCTGTTTTAGAGCCAAGAATGTTGTGTGCGACAGTATTGAATGCTTTGCACAACTCCAGGTAGATTATATCAGTCACTCCCCGTTATCCACCAATACTGTAATCCCATTGTAGAAGGTCACAAAATTTGCCAGTCATGGTTTGCCCTTAGTGAAGGCATGTTGGCTGTCACCAATCCCTGTTTTCCATGTGCCTTAGACTAATTTCCAGGAGGATCTCCTCTGTGATCTTGCCTTACACTGACTGCCCAGCCTGTAGTTCTCTGGGTCCTCCTTTATGTGGGTTTGTGTGTTATATTTTTTCTTTTCCAGTCAGTGGACACTTTTCCAGCCTGCCATAACTTTCATGTGATGTATGCATTGTATATATGACCTGACAGACAGCTGTCTTTCAGTAAAGGCACAGAAAAATTCTTAGTGGAGAGATTGGCAGTTGTACTGATTATAGTACTTAATACAGCACTTGGTTCAAAATACTGTCAGCATAAAGCATTCACATCAGCATCCCTATTAGCTCTATTATATAAGTAATTAGCATAACCCCTTTTTACAGAGAGAACAGTGAAGGAAGAATGGGAAGAAAGTTGGCTGACTCTGTTAGGATGTGTTGGCCAGCTGCGAGGCAGAGTTAATGTCAGGACAGCTAGAACTCTATATTGTATACAGTCCTGCCATCCTGAAAAAAAACAGATGTGCTTTTGGAATTAACTTTTCTTTGTCAGACCTCTCTTTTATACTAAAATTATATTTAAGGAAGATGATCTTTTTATCCATGTAGATTTTGCTTTTGTTCCACTACTTTTGTTTTTTCTCCTTGCAGTGTAGGAAAATAGTTTCAATCCATGTGGCAATGAAAATTTTATACACAAAAGAACTGGACTGTGTAGGAATCACAGAAAATGTTGTTTCTTCCTTGAAAACATTATTCAAAACAACATTCACTGTGTATTCCACAATCACACAAATTTGAGTTTTGATTCTGAGCTTCTACCAATGAAAATTGTATCTATATAAATTAAAACTGGTAATTAACACTCAGAGTCATAACCTCTGTTGGCTGTCAGTGTATTATTAATTGTACATGTATATATATGCATAATGTATATAATAAATATTTTAAATGACTTCTAAGTGTAATTGATATTTCTGCATATGATATTTTGTCTGTAAATAACAATAGATAATAATCTGTAGCAATTTAATCTTGTTTTAAGAACTAGCTGAATTAACTCTCTTAAAACATAAACAGCAAAAAATTTGCACAATTATTTTTAGCATTAGTTAAATAAAAACTCCTGATGAAGCTCCTGCTGTTTCTCTGAGCTAGTTTTTGCCCTTGGGAAATGATTTCAAATGGCATGGGAATAATTAATCATTACAAACAGACCGAGAACAAGTGTGAAAAAGGTAAACAGGAAGGCAAAAATACTGTACTGAAAAGATTACACAGATGTTTTGGACATTGGTTAAAAAAAGAACAAGGCAAACCTGAAAGGAAACTGGTGTTGCTAGTATGGCATAGCTAAAGATGTGAGATCAGACTCTACAAACAGCAAGTTACTGTAATAAAGCATGAAATCAGCCTGAAAAGTGTGGTCTCCTTAACTACCAAATGGAACAGGGATTAATTCTCACTGGAGAAAGCTCAAGTTAGGAATGACTGCAATAGTTTACCTGAGTCTTCCCAGCAGTCTGATGTTTAAACTGTTCATGATCTCATCCTTACTTACTAACATTCTAGGTAATGTGAATCCCTCACTAAAAATGAGGGACCACAACAGGGTCCCTCAAGTAAATCACTTGTTTGAGGCCCGCAGGAAGTATTTAATCCAGGAATAGGGTGAGTTTCTGTTCCCTTGGCCTACATCAATCACCTTAGTAGCAGTTTAGGTAGATACGGTACCTATAGCTGTCACCAGTGATGAAACATAAGCCAGCTGAGGGATGTGAGAAGCCTGGAACAAGATATCTACACCTTACATTTACATCTCATATATATGTGTATTTGTAGGCTTGTAGTTTGCCCTTAATAAACTAAGCTGGGTAACAGGAACAAAATAGCTGCATTTACACATCTACTGTTCTCCCAGGTCCTGAGCTGCCTTGTTCAGAGGTAGATCTGTTTTCTCTGTGCCATATGGCAATATGCTATGAAAATATATGCTTTAACATAAATAAAATTATGGTAGCCATTTTTTTCATCCATGGAAAAACAAGGAAAAAAAAAGCAAAGATAAAATCAAAGATATACAAGGAGAAAAAATGACAAGAGAAATACAATGGTTTGTCATCTGACAAATGATAACATGTACTATGAATGGAGATAAAAATGCTGGTTGCCAAGGTTGAAGAGAAAAAGGGCAGGGAAGTGACAAAAGAGTTCTGGGAACACCCACAGAGTGAAGATAAAAGAATGACAATTACCATCACAGAACAGTTTGAAAAGTGAGTCAAACCATAAAATATGAACCACTGGAGTAATGGGTGGTAGATACACTAACATTTTGCTTTAAAACAGTGGTAAAGAGCTATCTGCAGGGTGGAAAGCAAGTGAATAATCAGAGAACAATAAGAGGATGAATCAGGGCCTTCACAGGTCACCTGAGGTAAGTCACTAATAATGAGAAGACCCAAAAAGGGAGGTCATGCTGGAAAAGGTCTGTGCAATGTGATAGGCCTGGATTAGATACTATGCAAAATTATAGATCCCGATGTCAAGACTTTGAGAAATGTGGAAAGAGGGAAAGATTATAGTAATTTAACAGAACAAAGGTTGAAATCGTAGAATTTTCTAACATGGGTATTGTCTTTCTTTTTTGACCTCAGGAGACGCATCAATAATGAGAGGTGAGAAGCAATAGTAGAAAGAAGGAAAAGAGAATCTTGACGTAAAACCCACCAACAAAGAAGCACAAAGAAGATAAAAGAAATATGGGGGTAAATAAGAATAGAAAGGAGGCAAAGGTCTTTGTTATTGCACTCAGAGAAGGAAACAAGAAGGATATACATATTTCACACTTTCCTGCTGAATTCACTTCTACTGTTTGAGGAGTAAGAATAGCTTGGTTTGAATACTCATGATAGAAATTTGGCCTCAGTCAGAAAAGAGAAAAAACTGTGGTTGTTACAGGTGTGCAGTATTTTCTTAGTTGTGGGTGCCACAGATGTCCTGAGCTTCTTATCCTCAGGCTCCTGTTTTTACTTCATCTGATTCCCCTGCAACCTAATTGGAAGCAAATGACAGGCTTCAGTAAGAGCTGGCATGTTTTTTCTATTACATTAAGTGGTTTCTCATTTGTGCCACAGAGTGTAGTGTAAAAACTTCTAAATTACATACTTCTTGTGACTGTGGCTTCTATGGAGCAAATTATTAAAAAACATGTTTCCCAGATTGATGTTCCCAGAATTGCAGACAATGATCAATGCCTATAGTCATGTGGGGAGGACTTGTCCCAGGGCATCTTGTCTTCTGTTTATAGTCCCTGGTGACTTGTAATTCTTGCTTTTTTTGCTTCCAGACTCTTTTCTTTCCCCACACCCATGGGAAAGAAAGTGTGTTTTGTTGTGTTGGGAGTTGGGATATAATGGACTAGCTCCTGCCTTCCTCTGAAATTGGTTTATGCCATATTCCCTGCAGTATAAAGGCACATATTTTTGTGCCAGAATCATCTCCTTAGGAGTAGGCTTGAAGAAATTCTGTATTCTGCAGTAGGACTCTCTAAGGTAGGCTCTCTAATGTGGCCCTCTCCAAGAGCCAGTGGACTGATTGCCTGTGCTCCCTTGCAAAGGAGCTGTACTGCTGTACTACAGCTATTTGTGCCTTCAGGGAATGGTCTTTTAGGGATGACTCACAGCTGAGAGAAGGCTGTTTGTGTGTTATGTCAGAGCTCAGGTTTGATCCTAAGTCACTGTTTACTCAAAGTGAAACCCCAGATGTAGGACTGTGGAACCCTAAGCTGAGTCTGTAACCTTGGGAGCTCTTTACTAGTGAATCCTTATTCACAAGGAAGTCCAGTTTGGACAGAATCAAGCTGAGACTGAGAAATCCTAGCTGTGGTAGGAGCTGCATTTCTTAGGCAGACCCAAGCTGTTGCTTACTGCTTTTCAGCTGAGAAAGGAGCTCACTGCTGGTTCTCTGCCCACTCTCTGCTGCTGGGAAACTGTAGGCTTCAGCTGAAGAAAGAAAGTGATGCTGTTCATTAATACCTTCTAGAAACAGGCTAGAAAGGGAACATGTGTACATCTGGGATTACTTTTTTCTGGAGTCTGGGAGATGAGACTCCAATTTCAGCTTTGCAGAAACACCTGATACCTGCACTGCTGGACTCAGGCCAGCCCTGCAGGAGGCAGAGGCAGCCCCTCCAGCCTCTGTTGCCAGTGGCACTGCTAGCTTGAGTGTTTTGTCAGTGATAACAGCTGTCACAGGTGCCAAAGCTCAGACCTCCAAATAAGGTTTTCTGTAGGGTTTAAGGTTATGTTT
This sequence comes from Aphelocoma coerulescens, assembly GCF_041296385.1. Taxonomy (NCBI): domain Eukaryota; kingdom Metazoa; phylum Chordata; class Aves; order Passeriformes; family Corvidae; genus Aphelocoma; species Aphelocoma coerulescens. The sequence continues at coordinate 68,960,598 of NC_091015.1, read as the reverse complement.
ACACTGCAGAACAAGGCCAGACTGCAGGTATTGAACACCAAGTAAGCATAATAGTGGCCATCTTGTCCTTGCTGTAGTGAATAGGTAGTTGAGAATTTGGTGCTCAATGAGTTCTAAGTTCTTTCAGCTCTCATCTTTCTCAGTCTGTGCTGAGATGCTCAGATCACCCATTATCTTCATAGTACCTGAAATGAGGTAGACTGCTGTATCTGTTCTGATTATCCAAATAAGTATGTCTTCTCTCCACACATATACAGTTTCTTTAAGCTACACAGGGTTTCTAGACTGACTTTTATGTTATTTCCTGTTTATAAGTCTATCCAAAGGCATTTTGCATTATATCTTAGTTCATGACATAAAGCAGATTACCGCCTGTGCATTTGAGATATTTCTTATGACTATGTACATAACTTATAGAAATGCTGGTAACAAAGGCTAGGACACTTCGCATATATTTTTCATCTCCAACTCAGAGTTTGATTTATCGGTCCCTTGAAGCATTGGTGAGCCTTCTGCAGGTTTTACAGTTCATGTAACAAATCACACACTATTGTTAGTTGGAGTTAATTTTTCAGTAATGTGTTACAAGCAACACAGGAACTTCTTTATCCCTTTACTAGCAAATTTTGTCTTTCAAGGCATATATTTTTGTTCTACTTGTACTGCAATTCGATCAAGAGATGTGTTCTAGCCATATTTATTCTTAAAAGCATGTTAGTATCATTTATAGTGTCAGATCCCTTGCAGTTCTATTTCATCTGTTTATAAAGTCTTTTTTTCTTCTGATGCTTGCAATACTGTTAAGCATTTGATTCTACACTTAAAGGATGTTAATTGCCTGCATAGTTGGGTTTCTCATTTGTGGTTTTAGACATAAAAAAGAATGGTACTAGATTCTTTTTCCAATTATTTAAGCAATGATTGGTTTTATTTTATTTTAATTGTTAATAAATTAGTTTTAGTTCAATTATTCTGTCCTAATGACCAGTGGCATGGAGGTGGGAGGGAGGGAATTTCAGCTTACATTATACCCTAGGGCCACATTAGGCTTTTATCAGACAAAATTTAGCTCTTAAGAGCCACAGTATTTACAGGTTCTCACCTAAATACATTTTGTCCAGAACCCTTAAAATCTGATTCTCACCACTGTATGTGCACTTAGTCTGTCTTATCTAATTCTTAGCACCCTGTCTGCTTTTTTACTTCAATACCTGAGAAGATGCAGATTTATTTTCACAGAGAGCAGAGGTTTATTTTCAGATGGAGCAAAGGCATTCCAAATGACTTCACTTTTTGGATCTCTCCTTAACACACAAAAGAAAATAAAAATCCATGCACTCAGGTGAGCTGTAAACTGTCAGTCTTTCTCCATAAGCTTCTTGGAGCACAGTGATAACAGTATTTAAATTATTACTCTGCTGTATTAAACCAAGATTGGTCAAAGTTGGTTTAGCTCAGCTAGGCCCAGTGAGCTTGTAGGAAAGCAAGGGCTGGGCAGCTTCCAGCCAGGGACTGACATGAAGAGGACAGCAAAGATGCCTGGGTGGAGCACCTTGTGCTCTTGTGTAATAAATTCTTGTAAATTCAGGAGGAGAAGTTAGTGAGCAAAAGTGGCACTTTTTGAAGGGTGATCATAGCAGTCCTTCCCATTTATGCTTTTTCTTTGCTGACTTGAAGCTAGGACTTAAATGTTTCATTTTATTACTGATGGTATGAAGTTCTTGTTACATTTGAAGAGTATTTCCAGTAAGAACTTACTTGGTATTTTCAGTGGCAAAACTTCTATCACAGATTTAATGAATCTTGACTAATTTAGCCAATTATTGATTGAAAGTGTAAACAATTAAAACTGAGTTTCTAACGTTATTATTAAGTAATCATATTTCTTAACAGAGGGGTTATCCTCTATAGGGAAATAAATTTCACCTACAATTCATATATATATATAGCTTTTTAAAATCTTTAATATATTTATCCTTGGATCACTTCAGTAACACAGGCACACATAATTATGTTCTTACTCCTCCTTCTCTTTAAATAAAGACAGTGAGTAACTCATTTAATTGCTGAAAGATGCAGATAGGTATCGGATAAATTTTAGAGTCATTTACATGAGATAGACACCTTTCAAAGCTTCCAGTAAAAGTCACCCAGAAACCATCTATGCATCTGTGTTCTATTTGAATCACAAAATACAATCATGACAATCTCCCTTTCTTACAAGAAATATCCTGTTTGTATTTCAGGGTTTACTCTTTGTATTCTCTCTAAGTGAGAAGTTGTTGTTCTGGGTTTGTGCAGAGGCTTTACCAAAGGGAGCTACTCCTTGCCTAGCTCATGACCAAGCCTGATCTGGATTTAGAAATGGTGTTCTTTGGCAAATGTCACTTGAGGAACACAGGCAGAAAGCATTCTCCTGAACAAGATGCAGGTGCTTCCCTCTCCTCCCTCGACTCTTTTTTTCAAAACAATAGGGGAGGAAGTAAAGGCCATACTTTTTGTAAAAAACATTGCAAGTTAAGGGATGTGAGAGACCCAGGTTTAGTTCTCCCTGTAACCTTCACACTTGCCTGGGGAGCAGGCTGCACACCAAGACCACAGCCTGGCTGGCAGGAGAGCTTCTGCCCAGGGCTGCAGCTTTGCTTGGGAAAGAAGTGGAGGTTTGTCAGGCTTCAGAGGGTAAGTGATCATGAGAACAAAGGGAGTGTAAGTTCTTCCAAACCCTGGGTTTGATAGTAGCTGTGTCCCACAGTGGATACCTATCCAAGGGAAGTATTGCCATTACCCCCTCTCACCCGGTTGAGATTTTTAGGTGAACCTATATGATTTTCAAGGCAGAAACCAGGGGCACTTATCTTTAGCAGAGCTCTGGAGATTCCCACACACTTAGATACTATTGTTGAGCTGGGTGCCAGGAGAGGACCAAATTAAACACATGCCCATGCAATGCCTTTGGCTGTGCTAGCAGGACTAGGGAAGAAGTTCTGTCCTCCTGTACTCAGCACTGGTGAGGCTGCCCCTTGAATCCTGTGCTCAGTTTTGCCCCTCACTACAAGAAAGACATTGAGGTGCTAGAGTGTGTTCAGAGAAGGGGAAACAAATCTGGTGAAGGATTTCCAGCACAAGTTGGATGAGCAACAGTGGAGGGAGATGGAGGTGTTTAGCCTGGAGAAAAGGAGGCTCAAGGGGGACTTTACTGCTTTCTACAACTGCCTGAAGGGAGGGAGTAGCCAGGTAACTAGTGACAGGACAGGAGGAAATGGCTCCAAGTTGCATCAGGGGAGGTTTAGATTGCATATTAGGAAACATTTCTTTGCTGAAAGCATTGCACAACACTGGAGAAGACTGCACAAGGAATTGAGTCAGCATCCCTGGATATATTTAAGGGGTGTGTAGATTTAGCACTTAGGGACATGGTTTAGTGGGGGGCTTGGCAGTGTTAGGTTAATGGTTGGACTCAATGACCTTAGAGGTCTTTTTCAACCTAAATGTTTCTTTGATTCTGTGGTTAGCTCTAGCAGGATTCCCACTCAGATGAGGTAATTGTTATTCCTGTCTGAGATACTTCTCTCTTTGTTTTTAAGGTAGAATCTGCATCTCATTCAGGAATGCCGTATGGCTATGTCAATACCAGGCTGCAAAAATTCAGACCCCAACTGTTTAAGATACCTGATGTTACCTCAGGCACTACGGAGCAGCCTGTGTGGCCTATGGCTGCCACTCTGGAGGGGTACAGATGCCCAGGAAATCTTGTGTCCCACACATTTGCCAGCCCATGTGGCTACCTGGGATGCTCTAGGCAGTGCCAAAAAGCACTGTATGCCTGGGAATAGGCAACCTGAATCTCTCCCATAAACACCCCTGCAAATCTGTCTTTTCTATGTCCTTGTGCAGGTTTGTGTAGAAAGTCCTCTGCAGAGCAAAAAGTTACTCTCCTACTTTTTTCTAAATTCCTGTTGCTTAGCCATTGGGTTATTTTTTCCCTTGAGAAAGAGAGATGAAAATGTTTAATTCTCTTAGGGTATTGAGCTTTCACCCTGCAAGGATCTCCAGTTGCACAAGGACACAGGCAAGTCAGCAGAAATAAAGTAACAGTGCCCCAACTCCGTTGAATAGAGTCTTGTGGTTATTCCTTGAGTGTGTTCTCAACTGCCTGATGGCTTGAGTGAGACTCAGATACATGCTTTATTGACCTCCAGATCTGCACAATTCGCCCCCCAGAAAGGAAATATCTATATCAGTTTTTCTGCTTTGAAAAAGCCTTTAGCTAAACTCTACGTATTTGGTTAAATTCATCAGGTATTACCAATTTAAAATGTGATTTGGAAAAGATCTTGGAGTTAACAAAGAGTGCACAAGAGAGTACAAGGAGAAAAATCTGACCTTTGATATTTCACACAATATGAAGGGCTCCCACAATCATTCAGATGAAAATGTAAAGGGCATCAGTGCAGTATACCAAGGAACAGGACTTTTGACTAATGAATATTACACATCCAAGAGACTTCCAGCTTCCCGAAAAAAATTGTAATAATTGCAAATTTTTAACCTCTCAAGGTATTTTTAGAAGTCTCTTTGCTCTTTATCTTCAAAGTACTATAACAGAGTACATGTGATGGACACATGGCCTTCAGTATTTAGCCATTCAGGATTAGGAATCTAAAACTGAACCTTTTTGATATTTTTTGTTGTTTTGTTGTTTTTTTGGTTTGGTTTTTTTTTCAGTATGATTGTGTTTAAGGATCTTGTCATGGCTGTGATTAATCTTTGTCAAAAAAATCTTCTAAAAGGATTGGTCATGTCAGGCTTGAGAGAAGCATTGATGAGCATGCAGCCCTGTCTATGAAGAATCTTTGCACAGTTTGCAATATTGTTTAAATGAAGAGTTAATTTCCTACTGCTACAACCACATCATTTTCTTTACAGACATTTTCTGCGCAGAAAATAGCCAGTAGCCTGAGTTTTCCCACACTTTTCTGCTTGATTGCAGAAAGTTTGTGAGTAAGGTCTCCAAGTTACTCCAGAGAAGTATCTGGGAGATGCCTTTTGCATATGTTCCTGAGCAAGAGAGGTTTTTCTTGCACTGCAGGCTAAAGTCTGTAGGAGGCTTTGGCTCTCCTGTTTCATCCTTAAGGAGTGTTTTTTTAGGATTGTTTCTAAAACCCTTACCTTAGTCCATACAGAAACCATGCTGATCTGCGCTTAGCGAAGTAGCACTTGTCCTCTTCTCCCAGTGAGAGATTCCCTCTTGTATCTATACAAAATAATTTCTCTGCACTATTTCATTACTTATTTTCTCAGAAGAAACAAGCCGAGTATTCTACAGAACCTGCCTTCCTTTTCTTCTTAAATGCTAAAATTAGTACCTGCTCTTCACCCAGTTTCTTAGACCTTTGAATTTGCTGGAGAAGTTTATTGTAGCTTTTCATTTCCATCAAGAGGTATTTTATTCTGGTTGCATATTGGGACTCTTCTTCCAAGATGGTCGAGGGGTACACCATTACAATATCAAAAATTCTGAAGGAATCTTAGTCTTTATATAGACAGTCTAGGTTCAAAATATGCATTATGTGTATAATTTCTCTGTATCTGAGCAAAGATTTTCCAGACTCCCTTGGGAGCTGGTCTTTTAGTTTGCTTTAGTCCTTCCTGCTTTGAGATCTGGGCAGCTGGGAAAAATCTGTCATGGAAATTTTGTAGCACTGAAAATTTTGGATTAAGTACGGAATGCAAAAGCATTTTTCTCTCACATGGAACTACTTAGATCTTCTGGAATACACAGCTGAACTTTGGTCTTAATGTCTCATCTGCCCTGTGGGTGGGATTTTCAGAGTTTGCAGCTCTTGGACAGGACTCATACACTTCCTGCACCTATTTTCCTATATTGTCCCTTTTCAACAGCCTGAGGCACCTTCAGAATCCGCATGGCTTGGTAGCCCATTTGAATTCATCAGTAAGTCCTTGACATCAATTGCAAGGAGCATATTTCACTTTGGAAAGAGAGTTGTATCTGAAAAGAACCACTGTTGGATTTCAAATCTGAGGTTAAAAATTCTTATATGTTGACTTTTTGTCAAAATTTTCTATTATTTTCTCTTCTTCCTCTCAGTTGAGGCCGCCACTCAATAGCAATTTTTTAATTTATTCAATACCATTTGCCATCTGTTTTGAATGCTTTCCCCTGACTTTTATCACCCCATGAAAATTGAAATGTTCAAATTCATTAGCTGGAATATAGGAGAAAGTTTCATGAAGGATGTCTGGACTTCAGGCGGCTCTCTTGAAAGCTGTTTATTGCATAGGCGAAGTTACAGCATTTCAGGGAGTGGGTATCCAGAGCCAGCCCTACAGCTGCCAGCTCCAGCTGTAGGCATCCCTGAAGCCACTTTCTGTTCAAGTTACAAAGCATTATATACTTTTCTTTGCAGAGTATCTTAACACATAACAACCAATAAGCACCATACACAATACCTTTACATTTGCCTATAGCCTATCATAGCTACTACCATCACCATATTATTGTGATTATTATCCAATCACAAGAGCAAGTAAGTTACAATTTAAGCTTACAGTGGAAAATTCTCAGACCTTTCTTCTTCTTGCTACATCAACATTTCTTGTTTGCCTGCCATATCTTTCTTTTTGGTAAAGACATGTTTTCTATTTATTTATGCTCTTCTTGAGACTTATTTACTTGGTGAAAAACATGTCTTCGTTTGTCGTCACATACCTTTGTCCTACTCCTAAAAATCTCCTTCCAACTCATCTCCAACCTTTGCCTTCTCAGTTACTCATCGATCACTGTTTCAGCAAAACATCTTTTACTCTGTATCAAAACTTGCTTTCATTTCTATCCCATCCCCAGTCTCTACATTCACAGACCTTTCTGCCAAGCCTACATACCTGTGAAACTTTCTTACCAAACTTTCATCCTCCCCAACACTGGAATTCATTTGTTTGCAATCATGTCTTGCCTTTTCAGTTATCCTGAGAAGCCAGTGATATACTATCCCTGTACCCTGTTAGGGAAGGTGTATTTCCAGACAAAACTTTCAGAAAACTAAGAAGGCTGCCAGTTAAACAATACTGGTTTGTCAGGAATATGGGGTAGATCTCATCACTACGCAACTGCTGCATAGTATATAAAAATTTACAGCTGTGTTTTGATAGGATATACTGTGGTTAAGTAACTTCAAGAGCAGGTGGTATTCCACCAAAAAACCTGATCTTTGATGATGTGAGAGCACACAGTAGAGGTCCAGATGGGGAAAAGGATGTTTGAAAGTGGCATTTTTTCCAATTTTGTTGGTTGCTATGGCTGTCCATTCTCCATGCAAATAAAAACAATGAGTAGTGCAGGCCTCTCCTGCATAGCTCCATTCTCAAGAGATTTGCTTTGACGTACTGAGAAGCAGTCTGTACTCTGCCTGCATTTGGTCTGCCTATGCATCTCCTGTCTTTATGCCACTAACAGCAAAGTTTCTGGCTATGATGATGTGATGCAACCATCTAAAGCTGAGTTTTTTGCTTCTGCTGAAGGTAAGAGATTGGTGGTTTGAGAAGCAATTGTGAGGATGGGGAAGGGGGGCATGTGCAGCTCTGTGGTTCTCTGCCTGGGTGATGGCCACTTGACTCATTGTAGCAGTAGTTTGTTTCTTGGTGGAGAAGGTGCTGGGGTATTTTTTGGAACAACATCCTCTTCCTAGGAAAAGACTTTGTTTTGTTAACTATTACTATTGCTCTCCTAGTAAAAAGAAAACACCAAACCTTTTGATTTCCTTAAATAAAAAACATATTGTGGTGATGGAGGAAGAAGACTTAATTTCAGTCCTCTAAACCAGAAACAACTTCAAGATGATGAAAAATTTCAAAAGAAATCATCTTCAAAGAGCCCTGATCTAGTCAACCTTCCCAGCAGCACAGAGCCCCTGAGCAGGGTAACATTGTGCATCTCCTGTTTCCTGGCCTCTCTTGGATGTTATTCTGCAGATGCACTAACTGCTGGCCACCTCCCCTGTCAGGGAGGATGAGGATGGGGTCTCTCCCCTTGATTCTGTAACTTCTGTCATTTCAGAATGGTCCCAGGACTAAGAGAAGGAAAAGCAGATGAATATAACCATTGTTTGCTTGTTTTATAGGTCTGGGCTGAGAGTAGTTACAAGTGGTTCCTCACTCAGCTGTTAACTTGAAGAGATTTGACAACCAGATAAAACATGGAACAGAATCTAGCTGAAAATATTCACAGTGACCTGGAGGATTTAATGAGAAAAAGAATATAGTGTTATCTATTCTTCTGTTTGTTGTAGTTCTTTTAATGCATTTTATTTCAACTACACTGGCATTATTAGGACAAATAAATATTGTTTATTTTAAAAAGTGCTTCTGGTTTTCTGGTTTTGTTTATTTTTTCTCCATCCCTCCTGCCATGTTAACAAATTAGCTACCCTGCTGGGAATGGATGAAAATAGCTCAATCTATCCATCTGAAAAGCACATACATTTTAAGAGGAAAGAGTAAGATTTTTATATGCAAGCCTAGAAGAACACAGTGAGATCTGCCTCTAGGAATGTTTTTCACATATGATAGGAAGTCATGCTCTTCTTCACAACATATCTTTCTTTATAACATCATCACTAGTTTTCTTTATATTTAGCAGCTTGTCTTGTTTGATCAATCAAATATTACAAGCTCCAAGTTACCTTTTTTGTAACATCCTACATTCAAGCTACTGATCTTCAGCGTGTCACCTGCATCTGTGCTTTCCAAGCTTCATCCAGAAAATATTTCTAATTAAGTCCTTAAGTCAAATCGAGCCAGCCTCTGCAAACTGTTGGGCTGTAAACACTATTGTCATAGGTTAGCAAGCATAGTCCCGGAAGGGATGTCCTTGCTAAGGGGTGCTTACAGTTTCCTCTGGGACCTGATAGAACCTATCAGCTGGCCAGTTTGAATATGGACAATTCTTTAAGCCACTTAAAGTTGTGACCCCCTCTGTGATACACACTTAAGAATAGACAAACTCCCCCCCAAGCTCTCTCTCATTTCCGGTGCTGGGACAGGTGGCTGCAGGCCCCGTGCAGGGGGCCAGCGGGCCCGGCCAGGCCCTGCTTGGGCCAGGCTGGGCCAGGCCACGGCCATCCTGGAGTCAATGGACCTGTTCCAGCCGTGGAACACCCCCACACTGCCTTGCTGTGGGCAGCCGGAGTGGTTTGGCTCACCCCTCTCCACTGTGATAAGAAAAATTCAACATTCCAGCTGCAAAGCTGCAAGGCAGAGGTGATATTAACCCTTTTATTGCTGTGAAGAGCTGAAAACCTGAGGGAAGAGAGAGAGGAGATGCTTAAAGCTGAAATTCTGTTGTGAAGCTATGATATATCAGAGTATCCTGTTGTAATTTCATGAAGGTATGGGGGATGGAGTGTTCAACTTGTAAGCAATAGGCAGATGCTGACCCAGCTGTAATTTCATGAGAAGTTTGGACAGGGAGAGATGAACCAGATGAGGACTTTTGCTCCAAATGGGAAAGGAGAAAACCTCAGTTCCTAGAGATGCTCCTAGAGATAGTCCTAACGATGAAGATGAGGAAGACCCTTTGCTCCCAGGGAAGGAGAAGGGCCTCTGTTTTTTTGTTTCTGAATGGCTCAACCTTAAAATTGTACCCCAAAAAACTTCAAGAGTGGACCCTCGAAAGCAGTTGTGGGAAAAGCTGCAAGTCGGGGGAAGGGGCTCACATCACAAGCAGAGAGACTCCTCTTCCTAAATGGACTGGACAATATTTGGAAGTGGGTGGCTGTCTCGTTGTGATACTGTTTTCATAGCACGAGCAAGAAGAGACTTCTCTTTCTAAATGGACTGAACAAGGTTATTATGGAAGTGGTAAACAGACTGAACATCTCAAGGGATATCTTTTTCCATTGTCAGTGGGAGAAGGGAGGAAGGTGGGGGGAGGAGGAGAGTTCTGAAGGTGGTATAATTTTTTTTTTTCCTTCTTTTAGGTCTGTTAATAAACTTCTTTATATTCTTTCAAGTTTGGTGCCTGCTTTGCATTTCTCCTAATTCTTATCTCACAGAAGATAAACAGTAATGAGTATTTTAGACCAAACCACTGCACTAAATTGGTGTTTCCACCCAGTTACAAACCCAACCCGCGACAACTATAAACAAAAATTTTCCTGCCATATTTCCAACAATTTATTGTTTTCCTGGTTAGATTGATACCTTCTCCTGTCTATCATAGGTATCTAGACCTGCAAAACAGAAGTAATTTCTGAAGGATCCAATAATGTTAACAGCCAAGACATATAGTGATGCCTAATGAATTAATAAAGGACTTAGTTGTGTTTTAACTCCAGCCAGTCACTAAGCACCATGCAGCTGCTAGGTCGCTCCCTCTCCTCATTACTGGGCTGGGGAGGGGAATTGGAAGAAAGGTGAAACGCATAGGTTAAGAGTTTAATAGTTGAAATAAAGTAAAATACAATACCACAATGAAAAATACTAATAGTAGTAACACCACCACCAATAGCAACTGTAATGAAAAGGAGAGAGAAAGAGAAATAAAACTGAGGAGAAAGTAGTGATGCATAGTACCACTGCTTGCCACCCATTGACTGATGCTCAGCCCATCTCCCAGCAGCAGTCGACCCCTCCCAGTCACCTCCCTCCTATTTATGTGCTGGTTATGATGTCCTGTGGTGTGGAATATCCCTTTGGCCAGTTTGGGTCAGCTGTCCTGGCCATGCTCCCTCCCAGATCCCTTGTGCAGCTCCTCACTGGTAGAGCACAGGAACCTGAAAAGCTCCTGGCTCAGGGTTAGTGCTGCTGAGCACCAACTGAGCCATCAGTGTGTTATCAACATCAGTCTCATATTGAATCCAAAACAGGGCACTGTAGGTTAGGGTTAAGGTTATGTGTTATGGGTTAGGGTTAGTAGGAAGAAAATTACCTCTATCCCAGATGTATAACAGTGGCAGTTATATGACAGTTGTGCAAATGGGAGAAATATTTCTTTATGTAGACTGTTATAAATCTTTTATGTGTCATTGATGATAATTTAGATGAAGTTTAGGAGAGAGGAAATAAAATTTAGACTAAAAATTTACTCATGATTCCTGGAATCTCTTTTCTCTTTGCTGTCTTTCAGCAAATAAAGGAATACTGAAACAGAATATGAGAAATTCAAAATGAAATCTGTCTAATGCATATTTACTGAAAAAATCAAAAGCTAACCTATCTTTATGTAGAGGTTTTGTTCTTCCCTTTGACTAACAGTTGACTAAGTTCTTTCTTAGAGTTTGTTCAGAGAGGCTTAACTTCAATAGGGGAGCCATAGAAGGAGATTCACAGAAGTTTTTTCCTCAGGTGATTTTAATGCGTTGTTTCAATTCAGTTTCCAAAAATTGGAAAACACAACTTGTAAATGTTTAGTAACCATACGGAAACAAGAATGCTTGAGGAAGAAACCTGGTAGAGCTAAAGTAAAATTAATAGGATTGGGAAGAACCAAGTACCTGGTCAGAGATGGATGAAAGCTTGTCCTCCAGGTTGTTTTGTTATCTGAGATGGCTGAAGCAACTCCACCCACAGGAGGTAAGGAGTGCCTGAAAACACCACTGCTCCTTCAGTGCATTTTTTTCATCTGAGGAAATGTTGCTGGTGTCATGTTGCTGGTGTGAAATCCCATGGGATACTTATTTTTGGTGTGAATTTTGTACCTGGCATGATATTTGTTTCTGCTGAGCTTAGGCATGGGAAGGCACAGTGCTATTCATGTGCCCTCAGTGGTGGCAGCAGCACTCCCTGATGACTGAATTGAATAAAACTGCTGTTTCACAGACATTTATTTCAGAAGAGTTAATGCCCTGTAAAGACATAAAAGCCATATGAGGCTGTTCCATGGTAACTTGTTTGAGCAGCATGTTGTGACTTCCTGAATGGGGGTGGTTCTTCAGCAACATTTGTCCGTGGTATTCTGCTAACAAGTTTTTGCATTTCAATTCCCCTGTGAAAAGCTGGATATTGCATAGAGATGTTACCATTATTATGGTAATAGCAGCTGCATTTTGTTTCTAAAATGGATGCACACCAATAATGGGTGAAATATTTCTTTTGTGCTCTTTACTGTCCATGAGGAAGCTATATCTTACACAGTTATCATTCAGAGCAAGTGCTATAGTGTCACAACTGATATTTCAGTGCCTTACACCTAAAGACAGGTGTAGACAGAACTATTTTTTTTTGCACTACTCTAGTGACTTGTTGATGTACCTCCCTGACAGACTGAAAACATTCCGCTGAGGCTCCAGCTAAGCTGGAAAAAGAAAAGAAATTGATGTCTGCTGGAGAGTGTATGAATGTATTTAAAGATGGAAGAAAGATGAATTTACTTATGAAGTCTAATCTATGTGTCCTTATCTCTTAAATCACTTCTTGGTGTAAGTCTTAGCTATAAACAGGCTATAAATACATAGTATGTGTATTTAAATCTGGTAGGAAAAAAGCAAGGTATTTTTTCTTCTTAGCAGAGAGGAGTATTTAACCTAGTTGTATTGCAGATTTGTACACTTCAGAAATTCCCAATTTATTGGGTCTAAACATACACACACACACACACAACCTATTTGTTTGTAGTGTTGTATAAAGGTAGGCTAATGTGCAGTTGTAATCAGTTGTCGAGTCTGTGAGTTAGTTTTTAAGTAAATGAGGCCAATGATTTTTTAACAGAGGAGTTTCTGAGACACTTAAGTGCAGCATGACATCCTTATTTTAATGTAACCTCCCATATAAAGGACTATAATACAGATATCAGTGTGTTATAGTGTTCTAGTTTGAAAACAAACCAGTGGTAGGCACCAAGTCAGCATACCAATTAAATGGGGAAATTAAAGAAAAGGAAAAAAAAAAAAAAAAAAAAAAAAAAAAAAAAAAAAAAAAAAAAAAAAGAAAACACTGGTTCAAACTGACTGAGTCAAGGTACAACCTGAGTCCCTGTTAGTCAGGGTGGTGGTAGCAGTCTGGTGGAATGGTGGTTGCAGTTCTCCTGAAGTGGTGATCCTGTAGAAAAGGGTCTGCTCTTCCTCAGAAAGTCCAGCGGTGGCTGTGTAGCTCCTGTCCTCTGGAAATCCAGTGGAAAGGGTTGTCTCTGGTGTTCAGAATCTCAGATTATATCCAGGATGGAATGCTTGGTTCCTCCCTCTGGGTGGAGCATCTCACAGTGGGATAATGAGTCAGGAGGCCAGGTGTTGATTAGGCTCATTAAGAGAAGATGGTCCGGAGGGAGTTATCTCTGAGTCATGTGGCAGGACAATGATGGGCCATTAACAGAAAGATAGTCTGGGGGGAGGAGGCAAGGAAACACTGCCCCACCTGATTTCAACGGCTCATGAGGATGGTAATAGAATGCACTGCAACCCAGGACATATAGTAGCTTTCTATTACCAGTATTATCATGAGATAGCACAATGCTGTTTAGAAATGTTTGGATGCTTCAGTCATTGTAACCTTCTGAGGTCTTGCTTTTCCAGGAAATTTGTTAATCAATTTACTTAATATTAGCAATTTAGTCTTTTGTGTGTAAAAAACCACACTATAACTTCCTAGTCAGAGGTATAATGATTTTACCTGATCCAGATTCCTTCCAAAATTAATAATTATGACACTAATGACTCTCATGTTTTACATATTTGGTTATGTACTCACTTGCTTTATTACAAGGGCACAAGTCCAAACAGAACTCTTCTAGCATCATGTTATCACTCTGGTTTGTAGTTTTCCTTTTCTTCAGATTTTTTTTTTTTAATTATACTGGATAATTGACCTTCCTGCCTTTTCATTCTTTAGTAAGAGGTTTAGTGAAAATAAAAAAGTAAAGTATTTGTATTACTTTTTTTAATCTCTTCTGTTATGTTACCTGTAATTAAACATAGGCATGGGGATGAATCACTTGGCAACTAATTTCTCTTGTAATTTCCTACATAGATACTGCTCCAAAATCCAAGAGTTTTGACTACCAGTTATAAAAAGATTGCTCACTCCACCCCAACCTTGTCATTGTCAGGATTTAGCTCTGCTTCTCAGAAGGGAATCTGTTATTTCTTTCTACTTTAATAAATATCTGTCGCAGTTTGATGCTGGCTAAGTGCCAGGCACCAATGAAAAACTATTCACTTCTTTTTTTCTGCTATAGCTGAGCAGAGGAGGGGGAATTAAAAACTTCATTTTCATGAGTTGAGATAACGATTATTGAAAAAGAACTTTAAGGCAAAACAGGTTCAAAACTTAAAACAGTACAAAGAAGATTTACTATTAACAGAATTAAAAGTAAAAAGAGTAATGAGAACCAAAGCAAATCTTCAGAACATCTTTCTTTACCTGTCCCTCCCTCTTTCCACTGACTGCACAAAGAAACAAAACATGGAGTTTTGGTCAGTACTTCAATTCTTAAAAATCTTTCTTCAGTATGCTTAAGGAAAAGAGTTTCTTCTGCTGTGCCGTGGGATCCTTCCCAGGGGAGATAATTCTCTTTGAATTTTTCTAGTGCGGTTTTAACTTCCACAAGCAACAGCCCCGCCCAAACCTGCTGCAATGTGAATCCCTCCCACAGGTCATGCAGTCTTCTCACAACTGCTTAGTGTGGGTCATTTCAGTTCATGGGGTTTAATCTTTTAAGGATGAGCTGTTCTAGTTTGGAAGTGAAGGCTCTCTTCCTCTATCTGTGAAAGCAAGGGTCATCTCTCTCTGTTAGAGTTCTTCACTAGATTACAGCTTTTTTAGTATCCACATGCCTCCAGTGTGAGTACTCTTCTTCACAGGCTGCACGTGGATCTCTGTACCCCTCACGCACCTCATGAATTATAGGGAAACAGTTTGTTGTATTTTAGTCCTCACCACGGCTTGCAGGAGAATCTCAGCTCCAGCGCTTGGAGCACCTCTTCCCTCTCCTTTTTTTTCACTGACTTCGGTGCTGCCATGTTGGTTTTCCTCATGTGTCCTCACTTTTCCTTTTTCTCGGACTTGGAAGAAAGTTGGTGTCTGTAAGTTGCAGTTGACAGGCTGATCTTGTCCGGGCTCCACATTGGGGAATTGCTCGTCATGGCTCTCACTGCTGGCCATGTGGTCCCTGCCAGCACCACACGACTGGCCCCGGCCGCATGGCCTTTGCCGGCACCGCATGGCTGGCCCCAGCTATGTGGTCCTCGCCAGACCTGCATGGACAGCCCTGGCCTTGGGACGGCCTTTGCCGCACGGTCCCGGCCTCAGGAAGGCCTCGGCCATGTGGCCCCCAGCTGCAGTGGGCCCCGGCGGCTGCCTCACCACCCCTCCGGAGAAGAAAGAGAGCTTCCCACATTTTTTCCTTTCTTAAATATGTCATCACAGAGGCATTACCAGTGTATCTAATTGGGCTGGTAACCTGCCCATCGTCAGAGTCTTCAGTGATTGGCTCTGTGCCAGACATAGAAGTTTCAAGCAGCTTTTCTCCTGCTCACTAAAACCAGGCTGTGCTAAACCAACACAATGACCATCAACTTGCTGATATCCAACTACATGTGGATGAAAAGTTTCTTTTGAAAAATAGATAAGAAAAGCAAAATACTGCTGTTGGCTTATGTTCACTTTAGGGTGATCCAAGGCACCATTAGAACATTTTTAGAGGTTCAGAAGAAAAACGTTGAAGATTTTAATTATTTCCAGCTATTGGCATCTGAGTTAAAATTCTTATTATCTGTAAGTTAATAAAATAACATTATAATGAACTTTTTCATGAAAGATTACAATGAATAAGACTATAATAAAGACTATAATTAAGACTATAATGAATTTTTAAAAGTATGTAAACTGCTTTCCTTACAATAGATATAATTTGCTTCCTGTCTTGCTTCCAAGAAATAATCTGCAATTGTTATTATTATACACAGGCTGGGAGAAGATGGCATAGACAGCAGTCCTGCTGAGAAAGACTTGGGTTTTATCATGGATGAAAAGCTAGACATGATCACTCACAGCCCAGAAAGCCAACTGCATTCTGGACTGCATAAAAAGCAGTGTGGCCAGCAGGGCAAAGGAGATGATTCTCCCCCTCTACTCTGCCCCACCCGTAGCACTGTGTCCAGCTTGTGTGTCCCCAGAACAAAAAAGACATGGACCTTTTAGAGTGGGTCTAGAGGAGGCCATGAAAATGATCAGAGGGCTGGAGCACGTTCTATGAGGGCTGGCATGTTCTATGAAGACAGGCTAAGAGAGCTAGGACTGTTCAGCCTGGAGAAGATAAGGCTCCAGGGAGACTTTATAGCAACCTTACAGTACTCGAAGGGGGGCTTATATAAAAAAGAAGGGAGAGGGACTTCTTGCTCAGTCAGACAGGACAAGGGGCAGTGGCTCAAAACTGAAAGAGAGCAGGTTTAGATTAGATATTAGGAAGAAATTCTTTACTGTGAGGGTGGTGAGGCTCTGAAATGGTTTGCCCAGAGATGTTGCACATGCCTCATTGTGGAGGCCAATAGGCCTGCCAATTCAGAGACCTCAAAGGTCCCTTGGAGGAAAAGCTCCAAGCGTATCGTAATAAATGGGTAAAAAGTTCTTTTTTTTGGCTGAGAAGAAGTTAAAAGTTGCTTGTTAGAGGAGTGGGGGTATGCAGTTAATGAGTTAACTGTTATTGCTATTGTACAGGTGTAATGTTGCCATGTACCCACTAGATGGGGACACCAATGGGGGAAAGTAGTGGGTCTACAGGAAGGAGGGGAATGCTCTAGAACGTTCTCAAGACAACCCAATATTCATGATGTAAACAGTTTGAAAGATTATTGGTCAAGGGGCCAACCAATAGACGCCCCAGAGACTGACAGAATTGAACACCAATGAGGACCCTAGCAATGAGCCATCAGAGGGAGGATCTGAGCTGCACCAATCACAGCATCAAAAGAGACTATAAGAATGGCCCTGGGGCTCAGCCCCTCGTCTTCTGGAGGGACCTGAGTCCAAGGGAACACCTGGTGCGACGCACTGTTTGTTTTTCTGGGTTGTCGAGTGAGACTTGGGCTTACCTCGAGTCTCCGCTTCTGGTTGTCTTTTTAATAAACGAGCAGACTTTTATTCCACCCGAAAAAGTCCAAGCCTCATTTATAACACTATTACCTCTTACTCATGGAGACAAAAGAAGCCTCTCCCAGGGTGCTTTGTTTAACTATATTGATGTACCCCAGTTCTGTTTCCCTGACTGGTCCGTTGGCCTCCCTGCCCCTTTCTACCTTATATGCCCCTAGCCTAGAAAGTTCTCCCTTCCCTGATCTCCCATTGGCCCTTGTCCCTTTGCCACTCCTCCGGATCTTCCCTATTGGCTCTCTTGCCCTAGCCCCGCCTGTGTACAGGTCCTGTGCCCTCAGATCATTGGTCTCTGATGCTCTCCCTGCCCCCATATATAACACTGGACGCTTCCCTGAGTCCTGGTCTTTGTCCCTGGACTCCTTCGCATGGCTGGAATAAACACCTCCTGTGGAACCCCATATGAGGACCCTTCCTGCTCTCTTTGCCATTGGCTTGTTCGTGATAGCTTTTTGGCGTGTGTGGACTCTTTGTGTGTGTGTGTGTGTGTGTGTGTGTGTGTGTGTGGAGTGGCCTCTCCGAGCGGCTTCCCTCGGGGGATGCTTTTGGAAGATTGCATCACCTGCCACCGGGCATTGCTGTTGCAACACCTCATCCCTGGAAATGTTCAAAGCCAGATTAGATGAGGGACTGGGCAACCTGGTTCAGTGAGTGGCATCCCTGCCCACGACAGGGAGGTTGGAACTAGATGATCTTTAAGGTCCCTTCCAAACTAAGATGTTCTATGATTCTATGAACTTCGACATTTAGTTCAACTGTACCCGTTCTGAGGTGCCTTAAGTTGTACGCTTCAGCTGGCACTTCAGATAGACTTAATTTAAATGTTTTCTCTACTTAAAACATTTCATTTTGTAGTTTTTGGTTTAATGTCTTGCATCATTATATAATTTTGTTGATATCCTGTCCTCCTCTTTAAAAGAACAAAGTTACGTTTATGTCTCGATGCATTTGATCCAAATCAGGCATTTACTACTAAGTGTTTAGGTGTAAAAACTAAGAGGCTGACTTCAGTCGTTAAGAAGTGAGACTTCTTGACATTCCTAAGGATAATTTATGAACTTCATTTCTTCAGTTGAAATTTAGGGTGTTTTTGGTGAAAGAGTTTTTAAGTTGCAGAAGGAAAGTTTTGTGTTCTGAATTACTTGCTGAATGAAGTAATTTATTTGCTCTGAGGAAACAAACATAAATGAGTGTATAAATACCTTGATTTATAATCACCTCTTCTTCTAAGGCCAGACGTGTTTGCTTTGCTGGGTCATCCTAAAACATGTGGGTAATTTGATGTACTGTAATCTGAGTACCAAAGTTACCCCAAATCATTCTTAAAATACATGCAGATGTTGCTGAGTTTTTTAATACTGAGTAGTAATAACTTGCCTTTTGGGGAGATTGTGTCTCCTTAAACACAACTTTCCATCACCTTCTTAAAAAGTGAGAATTAGGCCTACCAGCAGATGTGAGTGAGTATATGTCCTGGGTTGAGGTGTATTCTATTACCATCCTCATGAGCCGTTGAAATCAGGTGGGGCAGTGTTTCCTTGCCTCCTCCCCCCAGACTATCTTTCTGTTAATGGCCCATCATTGTCCTGCTGCATGACTCAGAGATAACTCCCTCTGGACTATCTTCTGTTAATGAGCCTAATCAACACTTGGCCTCATGACTCATTACCCCATTGTGAGATGCTCCACCCAGAGGGAGGAACCAAGCATTCCATCCTGGATATAATCTGGGACTCTGAGCACCAAAGATACTGGCTCCACTGGATTTCCAGAGGACAGGAGCTACACAGCCACCGCTGGACTTTCTGAGGAAGAGCAGACCCCTTCTACTACAGGATCACCACTTCAGAGGAGTGCAGCCACCATTCCACCAGACTGCTACCACTACTCTGCCTAATAGGGATTCAGGTTGTATCTTGACTCTGTCAGTGTTTTCTTTTACTTTCTTTTCCTTTCCTTTAATATCCATTAAATTGTTATTCTGACTTGGTGCCTCTCACTGGTTTGTTTTCAAACTAGTACAGTATACAAGTAAAAGAACTAGTGATACACTTCCCGAGGACACAGCAGATATCTTTGTTAGAGATGAGGTTAGATGCCTTGTTTATTTTGCCTGAAGATAGTGCTTGAGCAAAGGAATCATGACCCTCTTGATCACTGTGTATGAAGCACTTGTGAACACTCAGACTCTTAGCCACAGTGTTCATGCCCATCATCAGTATATTTTCTAGATAAACAGTGCCTAAGCGTCATATTGCTCACTGCCTTTATCTTTAAATTCAGTCCTGAGGAAACCATAATTTCCCATCCCAAATACCATTTTATTTTTCTTCTAGAATTCATCTTCAATTGCCTCTGGAGAAGTGATTTAATTTCATATTAATACAAAACAAGTGGAGCAGTCTTGTTCAAGTGTGTCCTTGCAGGCAACCTCCAAAGTACCACCCCTAGTCTGTTGGACTCAGATGCCTTGGACTACAGGCAACTGCATGTTATGACCACGGCAGAAGGAGCTAAGATAGTACATAAGCATGCAGGACCCTTGTGCTTTCCTGCTCCACCAGATACACAGTCTGACTCCAGGTTGAGGCTCAAAACAACTAGTCTGTGATCAAAGCCAAGTTGGGAGGATTTGTTTGTGGATGGGAGTAAACTGCATATTAAAGAAACCCAAGATGTACCTGCTAAAAGGTAGTCTGATTTCTTAAATTCACTTTACCTGAACTGTTATACTGAGATATCAAAGAAAAGGTTTTTAAACTTCTGAAAGCCAAATTTATCAAATGAGACCTGGAATACTCCAGGCAGACTTTGTTCTTGGAAGCAAGAATTCACTTCCTGCCAATTCAGTGTCTTAGACTTAGTTAACCTTAGTCCCAAAAAATTATTCTTTGGACCTTTAAAAGGTCTGTCTTGGACCTTTCTGCCAATTTAACAGATTGTTCCTTTCTCTGCATTAATTGCAGCTTCCAGATCTGTACTGTATCTCTGGACTTATTGCACTCCATCACTTCTTTGGCTATCTGTCTCACCAGCATACACAGGCAAAGGAATGCCTCTCCTTCTTTCACTACCAGTCTCATTTAGTTTTCATAATGGATTTTAACAGTGTTGTGCACAAAAGTACCGAAATCAAAACCAAGTACTTTTCTTCACATTTACTCCACCTTCTTTTGAGGAGTGCATTTCTATCCAGGCTACCAGTTCATTACCAACTTCTGCCCTGCAATCACTCCACATTTTGGTAATTTAAATTGATCCTGCAGACATTAAAAAATCGGAAGAATGTTCCATAACTGGGATTTCTAGTGTTATGCAGTGTAAGATGCAGTGTGTCAAAGAGAGCTAGAAACAAACACATCTTAACAGATGTATTTAAAACAATTCAAACAAAGTAGGAGTAAAGAGTACTCAAATGCAAAATTAAAACAGTGCATCCTAAGGTGTTCAACTGCATAATTCAGCCCCTACAAGGATTGAGTGAATCTTGGCTGTGACTGACATTTTGCAGACACTTGATCTAAGATAATGCTTATCAAGAACTAAGTCTTGAATATCTTTTTCATCTGCTAAAGTAAAAAGTCCCTTTCCTTTCATCTTGTCTAAGTTATCTTTGCAATACGTGCAGAGCAATTCTTTCCCGTTTCAAACTTGAGGTGATAATAAGTTGTGAGATTCCACCTTAAGGCTTTTTCTTTATTTCCCCCTGTAGTGGGTTGAACCTGAGTTGATGGACAGACTTGTAGACCAATAACACTTCTCTCAGTTTACATATTTGAACAGCGTGGAAAGGTGGGAATTTCCTTTTCATTCCAGCTCACCTGCTGGAAGGTGGGGGGGCCTGTGAGCCTCCAGGCCCCACTGGGCTGGGGCCCCTGCCCCCTTCCTCTTTTCTCAACACTGTGGCATGGACCCCGGGTCGCTGTCCGGGGGAGGGGAACTATCCCAGAGCCGCAGGCAGCTAAAACCAGCCATAGACTGCCACACAGGTAAATCCGTCCAGCGTGTCTTCTTGGGACTGGCAGGTCCCTCTCCTCTCCACACAGAGCCAGCGTAGCCTCCTTTCTGTAGCCAGCAGCATAAAGGGAGCGAGGCTTTCTCCACCGTAAAGCCTGAACAAGAACACTCTTCAACATGGTGGCTTCAGAGTCAGAGAGAAAGTGAGTCACGTGAGACGAAACTGAAAATGGCAATGGGAGAAAAGAGGGCGGTACCGCATTTTTCGCGCGTAGCTTAAAAAACTTCTTGCATGCTGAGGTAAGAAACTGTAATATCACAAACTGTAAATCTCTTTAATCCATTCTTTTTTAAAGTACATGGGAGATGAAGAATTCATGTGCGGCTTATAAAGATGTGAAGAGTGCCTATGCCAGGCTATATAGAAGCAGTGAAAGGCTTTGAGACTTGTGAAGAAGAAAGCCTTTGTGTTTAGGCCAAAATAACTCGTCTTTAAAAAGACTAATAGCACCATGTGATGGCCCATGTCTGGCAGTATGAAAGAACTGTGAAATTTTTCATGGGAGAGATGTTTTTTCATGGGAGCAGATTTCCAGGCAGACCTGTTGCTGGTGGCAGTTTGGGAACCACGTGAAGCAGAAGAAACCTTTTTATCCTTAAGCATAAGAAAGAGGCTTTTCAAGAACTACAATACTGACTAAAATCCCATGTTCTGTTGTCCTTTGTGCGAGTTGGGTAAAAGGAGGGGGTTGCTGGAAGAGAGCAGAGGTTTGCTTTAATTTCTTGTTATTTCATTTTGCTTTTAATTCTGTTAGAAAGAAACTTTTCCTTTGTACAGCAACTATTTAGGTGTGAACCTGTTTTGCCTCGCAGCTCTCTAGTTTTCCTCAATATTTTCTTATTTTCCCCTTATGAAAAATAACAGATTTCATGTACTTGACTCTTAGAGCTGTGTCAAACCATGACACCCCCCAAGTGTAAGTTAATTCTCAAGCAGTCCACATTTTGTATAACTTTTTAAATAGTTTTTGCCTTTCTATAGCAAAGTGAGATGACTTAAGAACAAGCTCATCATGTTTCAGTTTGAATGAAGTCAAAGTGGGATGGAACAAACCAATACCAGGATGCAAATAAAAGTATTTCCTGTAATATGGAAATAATAAAGCATAAATAAAAAGAACAAATACGGTTTCAGGGTTCATTAGCAATCAGTGTAAACATGAATTTTTTTGGTTTAAAATCTTCTTGTGTTTTGGTTTTTTTTTTGTTTGTTTTTGATAATTAGGCACATACCCAGTGAGAATTTTCTGTCTGAACATCTGTCTAATACACTCATACACTTTAGGAACTTGTTGATTTTTGAACTACTTTTTTGTTTTAACTCCATTTGAAGTAGAAGCTATGTCCTATACAATAAGGAATTGCCTGAAACAAAGCAAATTTTTGAGACTGACTTGTCTGAAAAGGGTTCTTGAAACAAGATGATAGCAAGGCATCGGTAATACTTGAAATACATTAACTCAATAAAATTGAATGAAAATGTCAATTATTTATAATTTATATGAGGAGGAAAAGAAATACAAACAGAATAAACTTAAATACGGACTCTAATTGCTGTACAAACTCATGCGTCATCCACTACACTTTAGTGTTGTATTGTCACTTGAACAGGAATTTTTCAATGAAACTGGAACATTATGCGGGAAATTAATTCTGCTTCAGCTAATGGGCAGCTTCTTAGCCGCAGGATAATTTTCCTAACTCAAAGGGAAGAGTGAGTTGTCCCAGAATTGACAGTATTCTTGCAGTCATTTCCTGCAGATGTGGAAAAACTAGCTTGAAGCCCAGGATTTGGGCACTGCAATCCTAGCGTTATATGAATGTCATAGCTACTTTATCAGTTACTGTTCCAGAGCACAGTGGTTGTGTGAGACCAGATCCAGTGCTGCATTCTGTCTGACTATGGCAGACAACTAGAGAAATAATGAAACAGGCAAATGCTGGTGATACAATACAATCTCAGGTCCAGTGATTTCCTGAGATTAATGTTGTTTATTTGTTATTAGTAGCTTTTGAAGATGTTTCTCCATAGAGAACTTGTCTGATCTCTTTTGAGCTCACATAAACATTAACATCTATCATGTACTTTGGCAAGGTGCTCCATGAGTCTATTAGCCATGGTTTGAAGAAATACTCCATATGTGTGTGTAAACATTGAAATTTCATTTGTTCTTTTATTTATCTTTGCCTTTTGTTAAAAAAAAAATTGAAAAGACGTTAAGTTTCACTGTTGGAAAGGGAGAGATTTAAAATGCTGTTTTTCTGCCCACAGAAATGGCTTCCTGCCAAACACTGATTAACATTATATTACAAACTGATGTAAATAATGGAGGCAGAAGTCCCCTTCATACAATTCCTCCAAGGGTAATCCCCATGAATGTTCTGAGTTTAGAAAGACTAGTAAAAATGTGCAGTTTGGGATTCTATTTATAACAAATGCTTGAGCAACATAACTCATACATGGTGTAGGCTGTATAGTGATGTAAGTATTGTAACATTTTCTTATACAACTGCAGGATGTCTGTTATTCAAAATGTCCACTAATTGTTAGTTTTCAAAACATATGCTTGAAGACAGGCACATTGATCAGCTAGTGCTTTTGCACACTTGAAATACTGCTATTTCAATAACTAAAGCTAATGCCAAAACTTGTTCCAGAATGAAGGAACAAAACAAACTTTCTGGATCCTTCTGTTGCAGCCTAAAGGAAATATGCTCAGCACACAAGGAGTTGTAATACTGCAATAAAACACTGGTTAGGGTCTTAAAGACAGCAACAGTAAAAATGGTCACAATACTAGCTGGTTTCTCTATATTAGTAAGGCAAATGGAATTGGGACTCCTTAGTCATCCAAATTAAACTGGACTCTACAAAGAATCGATGTGGAAAGAATAAGGTTAGGGCTGGGTTACAGTTAGGGTTTGGGTTAGGGTTAGCATTGGACAAGAGTTAGGGGTATGGGAAAGAATTTTTCTTTTCATGCAGATGGTGATATTGGGAAATGTATATTCAGCCACAGATTTTTTGCAGTGAAGAAGATATTTCAATATATTTTCTGCCTTAACTTTAATATTTTTATTTTTTTAACAAAGTGGGAATGGCTTTTTGTTTTTGAAGCACAATCTAATCAACATATTTAAAATGTTTTCAAGATTTTTTTTTTCATTTATTGGCAAATAAGTTTTTGCTTGAAATTTTAGTGAAATCAGAGGCAGTGATGAAACAGGTTGCTGAAATAGTATAGCGCTGTCCAATTACAGTAAGAAAGTGTAATCCTTTAAGTAGCTTTACTTATGGCAAAACTAGTTAATATTAATAAAGAGTAAAGGTTCACTTGCAACATAACACATCTAATTTTTATTGAGCATGATTTATGAAAGACAGTTGAATGTAACACTACGCAGGCAGCATTTGTACTACAGAAGTACCTTTGATTAAGAAAAAGCAAGAAATATTAGCTATAGGCTAAAAAGAAGAAACAACTCCCTGGTAGCCCTCATATTTCTTAATGGGGGAGAAAGGCATGTTTGTATTTTAATACAATACATAAAACCATGATTTTGTCTTTTTCAGACTTAAGCATGTAAAAGAAGAAAAAACAATCTCCACCCTAAGCCTGAATTCTTACCTTCAGACTTCCATTCATGGAACTCTATTTCCAGGTAGATGAAAGAGACAGCTGTAAATTTCTGTCTTGGTTTTGAAAGACAGATGTCTGCTAAGGAAGGCAGAAGCCTCCCTTGAAGTGGCAGATGTAAGCCCTTTCCCTCCGACGGCTTTTAGGCAAAGATGTGGGAAATAGGAATAACAGTTCTTTACTATTATATATATAACCAGTCAAACAAACAACAATAACTATGGCAGTAACAGCAAACAATCACAAACCCAGTCCCAGCCTTCTCGGCTGTCAGGCCCTTTCCCCTCGGGTGCAGTTCTGCTCGCAGCCGGCAGGGGTGCTGGCGGCTCCCGGTGAGCAGGGCAGGTGCGATGGTTCCCCCGCGGCTGCAGGGGGCGCTCCGGAGCGAGGTCAGGGAGCACGCGGCACTGGTGCCCTGGGGTCCTGGGGAAGGATGGAACAAAGGCTTCACAAACCCCCGGACAGCTGGCCCCGGTGTCCGGCTGGACCTTTGGGAGCAGCAGGCTGGAACAGCAGGGATGAGCACAAATCCCAGGTGGCAGACGTGATGTATCCAAGCGGGGAACCCCCCGGAAGTCTAGGCAGGCAGGCCGAGCACGGCTACAATGCAGCGAAGGCTCGAATCAGCGGCGGGGCAGGGCAGCCACAGCCCGGCCTCCAGCGGGGCAAGGAAGGTGGGCTGGGGATCCCGGGATCTTTCTCCGCAGAAAGAAAAACGGCCGAAAAGAACCAGCAGCTTCTCTCTCCGAATGCTGAGAGCGAACTGACCCCACACCCAGGTGAAATAAAAGAGTAGCCAGGTGCACCCCACCCCCAGTGGGTAGCTCTTTGTTTCTTAAGTACCCAGCGATTAGCCAACAGTATGGGGAAAATTCCTTTAACAACAACAAAAAAAACTAGAACTCTTAAAACCCCAACAATTTCAGAGGCCACTAATAAACCAAATTCCAATCTATGAGAGTTGGAAAAATTAACAAAGCTCTTCAGTTCTCAGTATTTCTACTTGTGCTCATCTGCAGTGAGCACATGAAATGGATGAAGAGAGAGTTTTTTAATAACGAAAGAAAGCAAAAGAAAATGGAAAAGTATATATGCTAAAAGAAATAATAAATTTCAAAATTCTTAACTACTGCTCCACTACTCTTAGAAGTTTTTCTGTCATGTTTTTTCTTCTTGCTGTTTTGGCCTGGGTATTTTTGCCTTTTGCAATGAGGTAGGAGTTAGGCTAGTCGGTTGTTTCAACATCTCTGTGTGGACTCACTCAAACTTTGTGATTAAGAGATATTAGCTGTCTCTGTTTCTGAATTTCAAGTTATTTTACTCAGAGTTTGGATTACAACACAGGAGACACCAGAATTCTTGTTCGGACTTAGTTGTTTTTTATATCTTATCAGTAATACAGCTGCACAGTGTGCCTCCAAGGTTGGCAAGGTGGAAAATGGCCATGAGTTTTAATTTTCCAAGCTTTTTAAAGTCTAAACTAGCCAGTTTTGAGATACCAAAGTAATATGTTTTTACTTACAACCCAGTTACTAACTTTTCATGTTCTGCAGTGTGGAACTTCTGACTCAATGACAGAGCATTCAGATTTGTGAAGAAGAGAGAGAAAGAAGAAGACATAAATCCACACCCAAAATCCTCCACATTGTTACACTTACATATAATTATATCCCAAAAACCTAAATTCTCTAAAGTCAGGGTTCCAACAAAGAGACATAAGGACTTGATCTCTTTCTGACTACTGGCACAAGGCCTGATGCAGACAGCATGCCTTCATACATTGAAGCTTCATTTGTGCATCCTCTGCATGGGCTACGTCCTGCACCCTGGCACTTATGTTTTGGATTCTGTTAAATCAGGATTAGAACATCTGGAACCTGCAGGTTCACAGGTGTCTACCCCTTCTCTTTTTAGAGCTACCTCAAGCTGGCTTCCCAGCATTTACTTCAGCTGAGCTAGTCTACGAGCAGGACCCAGAACTCGCCTTCCTTCCACAGTCCAACCCTAAAGTGATGCTGGCTCATTGTTACCATGAACTCAGTGTGTGGAGAAAACCCCACAATTCAAAGGTGGTGTGGTTTAGGAATGGTATTCTCCAATTCAATACCGCCACTAAAACCATAGTGCTGCTTGGTCCCCCTCCCCCCTGTGGCTGCTGGAGAGGATAATTGGAGGCACAAAAGGCAAAGATGGATTGAGATGAGAACAATTTACTGGAAACAGGAATGAAGTAAGAAAGTGAACAGTAACAGCAACAACACTAATGCCAGAAGATACAAGAAAGGAACAATTCATGTGGAAAACCCTCCCAACGATAGACAATACTGGATGGCTCCTTCATCCATGATGGGACCAGGACCGAAACCCCTTCTCCCCAGAAGGGATGCCTTCTCCTGCCCGTGATGATGACACAAGGTGGTATAGAATAACCTCTGGGTCCTAGCCATGCCCTCTCCTGCCTACTGCAAAAATTAACCTTGTCCTGGCTGGAAACAGGACAAAAAGCTTTTTTCTTGAGGACACATAAAGTGGCCAGCTGGTGATGCTAAATAAAGGGAACATCTTGAGCACTGCTGATTGCTAAAAGGATGGTAATTGCAGTGTGAGCAGAGAACTGCCAGATCAGATCCAGAGCGAAGGCAGGTGGTGATGGTGAAGCAGATGGACTTAAAAAAAACAGGGACAGAGTAAAATCTTTTGCTAGTACAAATGTACTGACTGTTCCACTTGCACTTCTCTTTTATTTTTTGGATGGCAAACACTCTACATAATGCCATTCTTTTTTCTTGATAGCCAATTATTATTGTGAGCAGTGTTTGCCAAGCCTCTTAAACAACTAGAAAATACTTGATACGCCTGCTTGGAAGTCTCAAAGGTGTGCAGAATTGCCATGTTACTTTGAATCTCTTGGGTATACAATTGCCCTTCCCTGATGGAATGTCCCAGTTGTAGTTTGCAATTTGCATGGTATTTTTGACACCATCGAACAGTCCTGGTGCTTATGCGCTGTGACTACAGAGAAACACCAGATCTATACACTGCAATGTCTGAGACATTGTACTGCTGGGAGGACAGAGAGTACATCTGTGGTATGATTGTCCTGATAATCTCCTCTGATCTATGCAGCTGGAGTAGCATTGATAAGTGCTCTGAAATCTCTAAGCCTCTCTGATAAACTTGCCTTGTAGCTGAACTCTCCTATATTGTATAATGGAGTTAGGATGATGAGGAGTCATTAATTAATCCCATCATAAGAAATTTTTAATGCTCTCATCTGGCACTATCTCACAGCTTGCTAGGGTAGTTTCCTGGACGTAAAATGTCTTTTGCTCACATTTATGAGTAAATTTTTATTGCTGACCTTGGACTCCTGTCCCAAAAAATGGCAAAGCATTTCAGAGATTTTCGTGGTGAATTCAGCAATGGGAGGGAAAGAAAGGTTACTTTCCTAGGTCAATGGTAAAGACAGTTTCTGAGATAAATGGGTGTTCAATTGCAAAAGGCTGGAGCTTTGCATCTCTTTCTGGAAGCTGATGATCATGTACTTTTGAGTGTAACTCAATGTTCTTTTTGGATACCTCCTCTTTGAGAACTAAGTGCCCTTGTTTAATAGTGTTATTCTAAACTTAGTGTCATTCACTCTGTTGTTAATTTTCTGTGGTGTTGTAACAGACTTGCTGGAAAATGTTAGTTTTCAGGAGTAAGGCAGGCTTCCATTAATTTAAAACTGCACAGTCTATTTTTCATATCTATACTTCAAATTATGGAAATATCTACCTTAGATTGATTATTTTAAAATGATTTAATATAATTTTTTCCCAAGCCTTAAACACAGAAAATTTGTCTGTTCTTCCTTACTGAATTGTGGAATTCTGGTAGCAAAGGGTCAGAAATAGCTTTAATGACACAGAACAGAAGGAAACTTGGGGAATGTAAGAAACTGCTGCCCTTTGGTTGGGGTTACTAGGAGGAACTGCTGGTGGCTTTCACTTGGTAAAGTGAGTAATTTAGTAAAGTGAGTCATTTGCTCAATCATAACTAACAAAAGTTAACAGAAGAATGAAGTATTTTCAGAAACATGTAATGTGTCAGTGAGATACAGTTTTAAAGAAAGTCCTCATTGCTCCTACTTTGTCTAGTTTTACTAATATTCGTAGAAGTAATAACACAATTTTCATTTTCAAATGCCAGTATTTATTTTATATTCACTTACAATGACAGACAGTGAGATACTCTTGGCTTTCAACCAGTGAACACGATTTTGACAAGACTGAATTTTTCAAGGGAGTGAAAAAATTCCCTTTTGACATATATTGGATTTTGATAAAATAATTTAGTCTGGAATAAAGAATGTTGTTTATCAGAAATTGATGCATATCTTCCTGCTTGGAAGCAATGGAATTTTCTTGTTATGTAAGTAGAAGTTTGGACCTGGAATAGATTTCCCAGTGCTTAGGCTCTGAGTCTCAGATAATGCAGAAGAGTTTAATTACGACACTGCAGCCGTGGTTTGGGAAGCTTCAGGACCCATATGCTGGTTAAACTAAATCTCTTTGAAACACAGGTGGTTGTATGCAGTTGTAAGAGTATTCAAACAATAAGATTTTAAGTCAGAGTTCTCCAGTCATGATGATCTACTGGCATAAAAACAAATTGTGGAGAGAGGAAATATCCCTTATCATACAAAACTCATATGGTTAAAAAACCCCAACAAACAGACTGGTATCCAAACAGAACTTCTTGTTAAATTCATTCTGAGGCTCCACAAATTATCTATTTTAATATATTTGTCATTCTTATAGAATTCTGGTCTTATTACCATACAAACACTATAATAGTGTTTTAAATTTATGCTGTTTAAATATCATATATTAAACCATAAATTAATGTCAAATACATTATACAAACACAAATAGTGTGTTTATTGAAACTATCTAGAGAATTAATCAATTAGTGAGGAATATTTGAACCATGAATCATTTTAATTAGGCTACAGAGTTATAGATGATACTGAATGGAGGCTATTAAAGGTAGACTACAACTTCTGCATCATGCACATAATTTGAATTTATGAATAGTCATTGAAAGATTTAGACCAAATTTTGGGTTTGATTAAAAAAAAAAATTATGGAGCTGTGGAGGATAAGTAGAAAATGTAAGGAAAATGTGGCATAAGTTCTGTTGAAGAAGACTTTTTTTAATCATGCTCTGATAAAATAGCTGCTTTTCTTTCAGGCTTAAAAATGTGATGGACCTAATATCTCTAGAACTCACTGCTAGGGAATATGCCCAGTGCAGGCAGCTCAGTGAGCAGCTGCAGTGCAAGTTGCAGGTTGTGCCCTGGGTGGGGGGAAATGGCTGGAGCCCCCTGCAATGAACCATGACCTGGGACCAACCCTTTGCCTAACAAAGGACACAGGGACCTGTAGGGCTGGATGGCAAGTCACTCAGAAACTCTGTAGACCCCAAATAAACAAGGAGAAGGTCCCAGGCCCAAAATTGCCACTGGAACATAAGGCACCTATAAGGGGCATGAAATGTGTGTGAGAAACGTGTGCTCAGGCTGTAAGGGTACAAAAAGCCTGGAGGCACCCAGCCTGACTTGTAGTCATGTTCCTGCACCACAGTTAAATTCCTGAAAGGAACCAGACCTCTGTGACTCTGCTACAGGAAATCTGGGACTGAACCAGTGAGACAAACTTGTCTGACTACGTGTAGTGGGAACCAAGCAGGGCACTGGAGCTGCTCACTGGAGCTGCCTGCTGCGAAGGTGCCTCAGTTCCAGCAGTAAATCTGGGGTGGTGCAAGTGGGACTCCAAGAATGGCTTCTGGATGGTTGGACAGGGAAGTTTCCTTAACAGTGGGAAAGTGGCAGTACTGACAAGACACAAATTTCTGTATCATCCAGATACACACTCAAATTAGTACAATCATAGTTGTTCAGTTAGTGTCTGTCTTGCAGCACCATACATACCACTTAGGCTTTAGTGATCTTAGAGAAACTTTCCTGACTGACCATTCAGGAGCCATTCTTGGAGTCTTGCACCACCTAAGCTGGGACTGAGGCTACTTCACAGCTACACATCTCACACACACACCGTCAGATCAGGTTTCCTCACTGGCTAACCCCATATTTCCCTTATCAGTCTCAGATGTCCTGATCCTTAAAATAATTAAATCTTGGAGCAATAACAAAATAACAGCTCAAGCTGTGTGCCTCCAAGGCAAACAAAGACCCCAAACAAAGGAACCCCATGGCTTTTATACCCTCTATGTCTAAGGATGGGAAAGTCTGGGGTCACTGGCTCCTGTGATGTCTGGTCCCCTGGCTGGGCCACAGGTTCCCAGGTCCTTTGTTATGCAAAGGGTTGACAGGTCATGGCCTCTTGCCTCAGGCTTAGGCTCCTGCCCCTCCAGAGCTCAACCTGCAGCTCACACTGCAGCTGCACACTGAGCTGTACAAGCACTGAATGTATTGTATTCTTTGACACCTTTGACATGGATTTGATGTTCAGCCTGTCAGCTCAGCACCTAAGAGAAGCAAAGTTTATCCAGCTGTCCAAAACCACGAAGGAACAAAATGTCAATTTATTAATGATGCTGGCTTATTCAGTACAATCCCTACTATTTAGGAACTTCTCTTTTCCTGCAGAACATCTTGCTAAACCAGGATCTGACAAATTAAGCTGTAAATTAATAGCCTTTCTGCTTCCTGTTGCTTGCTGAGACAAGTTGTCTTAAAAAGGTGTGGAAGGCAGTTTTCAGAGTCCTGTTGCTTCTCTAATGCATTTTTCTTTTGAAATATGAAAAGTAGAAATAATTTCTTCCAGGTTTCTCATCAAAGAGAGCACTGTTTTTGAGCATGTTATCCTTTTGACTGCAGCTGAAGGACGTTTTCATGTATTATGTAGGAAAATATTTAGGTTCAATCAGCCACCTGAAAATCTTAATGCAACTTATTTTTTACACTTTTTTTCTTTTTAAATTTTGCTTTATTTTGTTGGTAATTTATGTTTTCCACTTACTCATGAGGTGTCTCTGGGCTGTCCTAAAATATCTAACTGTGCTGCTGCATACGTTGTATTACATTCTACTTCTATTAATGGAAAGTAATCATATGTGATTTTATTGAAAGTCACAGAACTAGGCTTCTGCTGAAAATATTTTTTCTGCTTTTATGGATTTTTAACATTTGTGCATCAAATGCATCATGGTGTATGTAGTAGTGATTTTAAAAATGTTACATGCATGAGAAACTGTATATATATCTGTTCTTAGAACATTTCTGTTTTATATGGAACAGAGAAATACTTAATTTGAAAAGAATCTCTTATCCTAGTGTAGAAGTACCCAGAAGAACACCCTGGTCCTTTTTATATACAAATGAATAAAAGTGTAGTAGTTCATTAGCTCTGCCAGTTTTTTGGGTTTTATTTGTTTTTCCCTTTTTTTCTCTTCTGAAGTAAAATGAAGGATAATTTGTTCTGCTGTGGAAAGCTGTTTAAAGTCACTAATTGCTTGAATAATATATGTAATTTTTATGCTAGTACATAAAATTTATGTAACATGAAAAATTCTCAGTCAGGAGAAGTTCTAGGAGGTGAGTTACCATTTGAGGAGGAGCATGAGAAGACAGGGATGGTGTAGGCAGTAAGCAGGCAAAAGCTGCAGTCTCTGGGTAAAGGTAGGAACAAGCACTATTTCAAAGACCAGCGTGGAGGCCAGTGAAGTGAGAAGGTGGCAGGAGAAAAGAGCAGTATGAGCAGTTTTGGGAACTGCTGCTCTAAGCTATAGTATGCCCCCTGTAATTCAAACTGTGTCAAGGCCCTGAGCTATCATGGAATCACAGGATGAACTAGGTTGGAAAAGACCTTTGAAATCATCAAGTCCACCTGTGACCTAATTTAACACCTCCTTATCAACTAAACCATGGCACTGAGTGCCATGTCCAGTCGTTTTTAAAACATGTCCAGGGACAGCGACTCCACCACCTCCCTGGGCAGACAATTCCAGTGCCCAATCAGTCTTTTAGTGAAGAATTTTTTCCTGATGTCCAACCTAAACTTCCCCTGGTGCAGATTAAGACTGTGTCCTCTTGTTCTGTCAGTGGTTGCCTGGGAGAAGAGACTGACCCCCACCTGGCTACAACCATCTTTCAGGTAGTTCCAGAGAGTGGTAAAGTCTCCCCTGAGCCTCCTTTTCTCCAGACTAAACACCCCAATATGTATCATTACACATATGCTGAGTTTAGAATTACAGGCAGGAGTGTAAAGAGATGGTGTTTCAGACAAGTTGTCTCCAGGGCAATATCAGATTATGTTCAATTTTTAATAACATTAAGTGGGACCATATTTTTTAATCCAGGATCTGAAACTAGGTGTGACTTTATGGAGTAGAGGGCATCCTTGTTTATGAAGTTTATAAAGTTTATAAGACTTGGGGGAGCAGATAACAAATGTTCTGAGTCTGACTAGAGAAAATGGCTTATGACTAATAAGAGTAGAAAGAACACTTCTAGTTAAGGTTTAAACGTGATAAGTAGGCCTTGAAACTACTCAAAACTAGGCTCTCTAAATAGTCCTTTTACACTGAAATGACATGGCTCAAAAGTATTTACTCTGAGAAAAAATTGTGATGTGTCTCTGAACCAAGTCATGTTTTATTACATAGTTTGTTTCAGAAGCTCTTAATTTGTATCACAAAGCCGGGCTCTCATGGAGCTGTAGCATTTGTGAATTTTATTTACACTATGACAAAAATAGTAGCAAATTGCTGCAGTAGAACACAGCTGAAAGGTTAGAAGAGGGCAGATAAGAGAAATGTGTCTCCAAAACTCTGCCTGTGGGTTTTTGCTTGACCTAAAGCCTGACACTGCTTCCTCTGACACAGGGCAATAATTTTTTTCTTGTCTTTCAAAAGCTAAGAAGGACACTAGATATATTTTAATTATATTTGTGTCATTTTATAAAATCACAGTGAATTATGCTCTTTGCACCATTGAGAAAAGGCAAGGAATATTTCCTTTATTTGTTATATGCTGAAATTTCTCGGGAATTATCTGCCGTAGTGAATCACAGAATCATAAAATATCCTGAGTTGGAAGGGAAACACAGGGATCATCGATGCCCACTCCAGGCCTTCACAGCAAAGCCCCAAGATTCTCACCATGTGCCTGAGGGCATTGTGCAATGAAGTCATCCTTCAGAAAAACTGAGGAGCCTTGATTGTGGCTGTGAATACACACATATTGCTAACAATCAAACCTTACCTGATACCTTCTGTCATGGTATTTGTTCTTCTCATGACTACTTTATTCTGGTAGCTTATACTTATCCTTGACTAATCAATACATGCAAATCCATCTCCTCTTCAGTTATTTCCTTTTGAGAATGTAGCTGTTTGTAAGTCCCTTTATACTAATCTCTTAATAAAAAGTTTGCATTTCATAAAATTGAACGTTCAGCATGCCTTACTCCTCTCCTCAAGGTCCTTTAATTCTTGTACTGCCCTGGTCTTTTTCTGTGTTATCAGTGATTTCTCACTTGCATGTAATTAGTACTTGCCCATTATTTTGGCAGAGCTGTTAGAGAAAATGGCAGGTAACACCAATCTCAAAACAAGCTATTGAATTATTCAGCTGATGTGATTTTCTCCACTTTGATACTTTTCCTTCTAGTATATATAGCAAATTTATTCATTATTTGTCCTAGAATCCCTTTTGTGATTCTGGTGTTTTTCATTTTTGCTAGTAAGACCCCATGGTGCAGGGAAGCAAGTACTTCACCATAGGTGACTTGTTTCACTTGCCTAGAAAGCATATACTGTACTATATCCTATTCTCCTAGAATTTTAACCTGTGAGAAATCTCTCAAACCATCACTTCCATTTTACTTCACCAAAGTTTGAGGTTTAAAACTTGCGGAGATCTGAAACTTGTGGGTTTGTCTTAATACACAGAAAGTTCAAGTGCTTTACAGAATACTATAATAAAAGTAGGTGTATTTGTAAATCTTAATACAGCTTAAGAATTTGTTTTTTATCTTGGCAGCATTCCCACTGGTAGAACTTAAAATTTCTAAAATTGCTGCTGCTTCTGTTAAAATAGTAGTTTTAAAATGTGCCAAATACTGTGAAAAATATTTGGAAAAAAGGTCTGAAATTTAAACAGCTTGTAAAAGTGGAGCTGCATTTAGATTTTCACTACCGCTGTTTCCTTTGAAAAAAAGGATGCCATGATGATCAGGATTAACAAGCAGTGACATTGTGTTTTAAAGAAAAAACACTTTTTCTCCTCCAGAAAATGAGCAACTTGTTCTGCTCATTTCTGTTCTGTGTCAGGGTCTTGACCTGATTGTCTTCTCTTTCTGCTTGCAGCTCACTAGCTGCAACCTTTTCTTAGGTTGATTTGAGTTGTGTTACTCTGTTGACCATTCCTTGACGTTTTCTTCCCTGTGATGAAATGTGAACCAAGAGAAACTCACAGTAGGTTTTACCAACGAAGCTTCTCCTAAAACAGCAGTGCTAAATATCATAATGTAATGGATCTATAGTTAGCCTTATTAACCCATGGGGCTCATTAATTAGTTAAGTAACATGATAATATTCTAATTCTGCATTATATTTATCTCTGGATTTTCAACTTTGACATCCTAAGAGGGGATGACAGGATTTCAGTGCTAGATTTATGTGAAAATTAGGCGAAAGAAAACCTGCTTTTGGTGTCTTTATCCACAGGCTTTCATGAATGGTGGTAATTGTGAGTTTGGACTGAATTTTTCTACCAGGTTTTGGCTTGTGGGACTGAGGGGCTAAAGGGCTGAGGGGCTGTGCCGGAACTGCTGGAATCAGCTGTGCCCAGCTTGGGGCAGCCTGAGCCTCTTCTCTCACTGAGGTAGCAAGTCCTCTGTTCTTTATGTGCTCTCTCTGTCCTGTGAATTTACCTAGAGTAATCCTGCTGGCCTCAGCACCCTGAGGAGGGCTGCAGGTAACAGGGGGACCTTTATTATGGGAACTGTGTACCACAGTAATGCTGGAGCTTGCAAAGCCATTTTTCTGTCTTTAAAGGTCAACAAAGATTTCTCTTCCTGATGTACCTAATTCCTAGCATATCATACCTCACATTTTATTTTGTTTAACTTATTTATGGATCTCTGTTCTGTAATTAATTGTTTCTGTCATAGATAATCCTTTGTCAGCAGTTTCTGGTCACTTTAGAACAAGACACCAAGTATGTCACCTACTTGTTGACCCAATGAGATATCAGGAGAACATTATTATACCTATATCTATACATGCTTTTCCATCAAGCTTGCATGGCTTACTAATTACTTCCAAGAATTAAAAACAGCATTTGGAAAGGAAGACCTGTGCTAAGAACATTTTAACACAGAAACTTTCTGAAGACAGAGATAGCTTTCAGGCTCTGTTTCTGTCTTCTATAAATGAATTTTTGCTTTTAGGCTGAAGTTTAAAATAAGGTGGTCTTGTCAGTAGAAATACTAGGGTTTGGATGTCAATGATAGCAGCCTTAGAGTGACAGATACTAAAAATCTGGAAAATGTTTTCCATGCATGGAAATGCTGCTCCTTACCTGGCATCTAAAATATTTCTACAAAATATACCTTTATACATAGGTAGTACACAGTCTGTCCTAACAAGCATTCAGAAGTATCTATAACCCATTCTTCCCCTCCCCTCTGACAAATTGTATATACAAAATCTGACCTTCTGCACAAATAAAATTTGCAATAACTGTGATTGCTCTGACTAGTCAGAGCATTAAATTGCATGGATGTTTGAAGCTGAATTGGGTTATAAGAACAAACCACACTCTTTTGCTTTTAGTTACAACAAATCAAATAATATAACAGCTTCCCTGTATCATTTTCTTATATGCTTATTTAAACAGCACAAGGGAAATTTTTATAGCTTGGTGTGTTTAAAATTTATCACCAGCTGCAAATATCAGGAGCTGTGTCTAAGAAAAACTGTTATCTTTCATATAGAAAGGGGAAGGAGAAAGGGCATGTGGCTTTCTCAGAAGCAGTGAGCAAGACTATAAAAATCTTACCTGAAGTTAATTGTGGACAGAATAAGTGACCACAAATGTTTAATTCTGGATGTTGCTTAAAGGGCTTCCTGGAAGTGCCTGGAAAAAAATCCTTATCACCTATAAATTAAGGTTAATATTAAAGGCAAGCCTGGGTGTAGTAAGAAATCAGTTTTATGCATGGATGAGCCAAGATTTGGTATCTGCTCTCAGATACTTCCCTTTGCTTCCCACACTCAAATAGATATGCTTGGCTTCTACTTCAGATGTATGGTTATGGACCCTGAAACTCTGGCCAAGGCATAAACAAACAAGTAACCACAATTATCTCTCTCCTTGTCTTCTTTTTCTAACTGCACTACAGGATTGTAGCTATGTTTGAGAATATATATTCAACATATCTGGAAGTCTGGCTCATTTAATTCTTATCAAACAGACAGATCTAAAATGCATTTTTTTGCCATTTCCCATTAATTCGTCTTTCCCTTCCTAATTTTTCTTTATCCAGCAGACAGAGTATTTCAAACCACATAGCTCCTAACAGCAGTTCAGTTTTGAACCCCTAAAGTCCCTATTGAACTTGCAATAGCACTTTAACACATTGTAGGAAATGTTTCTAATCCTCAAGTATTTTGGAGATGCCAGTTTTTTTCTGTTTACTTGAGTTGCAGGACCATGTTCAATTTGCTGTGTTGCTGCAGGCAAATAGACAATTACTGATTTCTGCTGTCAAGAGAATGATGATGTAATCTCTATTCCCCCTGGGCTAAAAGACCTGCCTTCCCATGCAGCCAACAGAGAGAACTGGACATACTGGACAGAGTCCAGTGAAGAGCCACAAAGATGATGAAGGGACTGGAGCATCTGTCCTAGGAGCAAAGGCTGAAAGAATTGGGGCCATTCAGCCTGGAGAAGGGAACTTCTCTCTCCCTGCAATGTTGGCTCTAGCTCCCTCATGCAAACTGCATAACATCCTGTCTTGTCATGACCCCCAGCTCACTGTGTTTTTTATACACTGGAGAGAAAATCCACCACAAAGATTTATTATGACTTTAAAAATGGGATCCTGGACAGGCAATTTCTCCTGTTAAAGAATAAGAAAATGGGTCAGTCTAGGACTATTTCAGAATTGAAATAGTTGAGTCTTAGAGTTTGGCATAGTCATTTTACTCCTGTTTTTTAACAAACTTAAAAGGAAAGAAACCTTTTTGAAACTTCTGGTGAAACTCTATTCTGACTGTGTGATCTCTCTTTCCTCACTGTGAGCTATATTGTTTTTGAGAGTATAACTCAAAGTGAATTATTTGAATTATGAGCACCTATAGAAATAGTTTTAATGGGTGTAAATTTACCATTAATTCTGGTTACCATTTATACTGTTGACCTCAGCATTGTGGGAAAGCTGGAGAACAGCTTTGCAGAGAAGGACCTGTGGGCCCTGGTGGGCCCTGAGTCGACTGTGAGCCAATACTGTGACCTTAGAGCAAAGATGGCCATATATATTGTCATTGATATTATCTTTCTCAGGGAGAAGAATTTTTGAAGAATAGTGGGATGGATGAAGAAGTTGCCTTCACCTGTAAATCCTGTAATCCTTTTAATCTACACTGGCACTGCATACCAAATAAGTATTTTTGCATCTGGCTTTCAGCAATACTGATAAGGTTACAGATCATGCAAAAAATTAAGGTCCATATATAAACACTAATTTTCAGTTGATTCAAACATATAGTAGACGTGTCTTATTGTCTCTGTCTTTACCCAAACCTATTGCAATTTTCTCCAAAGAGTTTTGATTTAGAGCAGTTTGATCTAGCTTTCCTGGCACTTTTTCTGTAAGTACAAAAGGAAGCAAGACTATCTTTTGCATTTAGGTCTAGAACTATTTTGGTTTATGTTTTTATACCTGCCTCTAAAAAACTTGCTGTCATAAAACAGATTAAAGAATCATAGTGTCAGATGACATGCTATCCTGGATCTTGACTCTACTTTATTTTTAAACAAATTTTGATTTTTAAAACACTGCTCTAAAACTTTGTGACAAGCCCATTCATAATATAATTTAGACTCCTTAAACTGTTCAGGCTGTAGGAAAAGGTATTGGGAGCCATTGTTTTTTATAATTGTCTTATTTTGTGACACCTTATAACTAGTTAAAAGTGTCAAGGTCAATTTTTTAGTTTATCATATCCAATTTCTTTTTTAGAAGCTATATCTCAAGATATATCTCAATCTGGCATTTTCCTTGTACATTTGAACTTTGCACATACAGCATGCAGCAGTTTGGTAACTGAGGTGCAGCAGCCCGAAAGCCATGGTGAATTAAGTCATCTTCTTAGAATGCCTTCTTTGCATTCTCTTCCATTCAATAACACATCAAATGATTGTTTCGACAAGAATTTTATGAGACTGAAATGAAAAGAGGCTATGATGTGATTAACCTGAGGGTCAACTTAAATGAGAATTACTATTTCCTTAGGTATTTGGAACATGAAAACATCATAAATTTGTTTTTACAGAGTCCTTACAAAATGAGATATTCATAATACGTGAATGAGCCTTAGTCAGTATGCTTCCTCTCTGCTGCTTTTCAAATTCCTAAAATGGAAGGAATCCTAATGGATGCATTAAAATTAGCTGCTACAACTTTGCTTCAAATAAAACATAGGCAATTTCATTATGCACTTTCTTGAGGATACTGGCAAAATGTAATTATGAAAGGAAACATATTTAATACATGCTTTTTACCAAAACCTAAGATAAATGGACAAGGTTTTAAGCTTACTCTGGGTTAAATTTGGGCCAAATAACTTTCTGTTCAAGAAATCAAATCTTAAAGTACCTATCCTCATCAGAGAGTAAATTAGGAAGGAAAGCAAGCCCAGGTCTTCTTGAACCCTAAACAGGCTGCTTTATCTTCCTCTGAGATTAATGAAAAGAAATAAGATAACTTGTTGTTATGCTAATGTAGTATGATAAAACCCCAGATGTATTCATTCTGATTTTATAGTGTAGAAACCATAGCAGATTAGTTCAGAGGAATGCAGGTGCCTCTCTAGTTTAGTGTGTGGCATGTAAGGGTAAGATGTTAGCTAGGAAGGCTTACTATTATGCAATCAAGGAAAGTTTTATTTAACTAAGAATGTTGATTAGGTCATTATTTAGGAATAAAATAATGAACTGTCTCAGGTGAGTGGTGAGAGGAATACTAAGTGAACAAATTAAAGTGTGGAACATCATTAAGAGTCATACAAGGAATATATGAGCAAAGCCATTAAAATTTTCCCGATGAAAGTTTCTGTGAGACTTCAGGAATGCTGCCTAAATCCTGCATTACAAATGCATAAACCCTGAGGTTTTTTTATTTATCTGAAATATAAGGAGTCCTTCACAAGTCTTAGACTATCTTGAATATATTGCCCTAATATTTAAATGCTAGTGAGAAGACTAGTGGTATAGGATGAAACGGGAGAAAGTGTAGGAGGGTGAAGGGGAAGTGTTAAGGTCATAAAAATGTAGAGGGCAGTATGGAAGTAATGAAGGAATTGTTTGCAAATATGTCTTCAAATGCATATGGCAGGTTGGAATTTGTTAGTAAGCTTGTAATTGGATGATGATAATGATGTCTGCAACACAAAAATGGGAATGTGGTGGACTCTGAAAGTCCTTCTCTATTGGAATTGCTGTAAGTTGTGATGCTGGCTGGACAGCTTATGCCTTGGCTTAGATTACGAGGGCAATAATTATTTTGAAATGAGGAAATTATTTTTTAACATATTTTAAAATGGTTTATTATTTTTAATGTAAGGTGTTTTTAAAATTAATTTCCTTTTTTTGTGATTTTACTGTTAAATTGAAAATTTCTGAACTTGGCACACACAGGCACTAGTTTAATAATTATAATTACCTGGTTTTGCATAATAATTGGGATCACTGTAAACCTTGAGTGTTTTCAGAACTATGATGATTTCCCTGTAAAATACCAGGCAGTTTTTTTGTTTCTCTGTTCCTGATGTAAAAGGCAGGGGTAAAACAAAATTGCATTCTAGAAAAAGAAGAACATGAGTTCAAATCATTAAATTTGCTTTCTTAGTACTCCTTTGTCTCTCTTGCAGATACAAGGTTTTGGGTTTTTTCTTTAAATGATTGACACTTCAGCACAGTAATATTTCTGTGTGCAAAGGAGAATCTGCATCTTTGTTCCTGTCCATCATCTCAGCTGACTAAGAGATGACACGAGTCATAAACAGGTGCATGTACAGAGGATTTTCAAATGTAATATAGAACACACAAATGTGTTGTTTATGTACAACTCTTTGAAAAAATAATGATGACTGAATGACAAAGAAAACTTTATACAAATTCCAAGTCTTACTTTTTCTTTGGTGCACTGAAGTCCCTGAACTACAGCACTCTACAACTAATGGGAGATTCTATTTAAATTGTTATGCTACATATTTAGTCATCATGCTGAGCCCTCTTAGTCAAAACAATTTTCTCATTCTTGTTATTCACCATTTGGGAGTGAACTGCTGCCATCAGATTTTCTCAGTTGGAAACTAAGCAGTAGTGCAAACTCAATCACACCTCCAACTTTTTTCTTTGAACTAGTATACAGAGCCATGGGAAAAGGAGAGAATGGAAAAATAGCTCTGTTTTAAAAGAAAACTTTATGTCTAAACTCCTGTTTTGTGTCATACTCTTGTTGCACTGAATCATTCATCTAATGAACACAGGCAACTGTGAAAGCACTAGTATCACTGTTGAGTCAACTCAGGAATAAATTGGTAACTTTTGTAGGGGAGTAAATCTGACTCTCTTAAGACAGGACCCTGTGTTGCTAACTGTGCACAGCTGCAGAGGCCACACTTTCCCATGGTCCTGCTGGATGTCCACATTCAGATTGGACAGAGAGCCCTCCAGCAGTGTGCTGGAGGTGTGCTGCAGTGTGCTGCTTAGGCCACTGGGGTACCTGCCCAGGGCCAGCAATTTATGCACCACTAGGGTACTAGGACCAGCAATTTACCACCATACACCAATATATGCTGGTGCCACCCAGCTTGAAATCAGCTTGGCAGTATGGGGGTCCTCATGGACCCCAACTGACAATGAGCCAACTGTGCCCTTACAGCAAAAAAGGCTAATGGTATCCTGGGATAATGGTATCCTGCTGTCCCTCAGCAGGCTGAGGGACAGAATCCTTCCCCTCTCCTCAGCACTGGTGAGGCCACACATGAAGTGTGTTCTGGGCCCCCAGTACAAGAGAGACATGGACATACTGGACAGAGTCCAGTGAAGAGCCACAAAGATGATGAAGGGACTGGAGCATCTCTCCTATGAGCAAAGGCTGAAAGAATTGGGGCCATTCAGCCTGGAGAAGGGAACGTTTGGTGCTGGCAGGGTGGGTCTTATCTGTCGCTTTGTCGAGACAGACATAACAGCACGACACTTGTAATCCAAAGCTGTAAAAGTTTTTTATTTTCTCTACTGCTACTCTTATACCTCTTCACAATTGCTGTGGGTTATTGAGATTGGCTGCTTAGCAAACAATGACACGGCTGTCTAACAAACAATGACCATTCAAGCAGTAAAACAATTAGCTATACAAGCAAAAGTGTAGTTGTTACGTATTATCTGCAAATTCTTCCTTGTACGCACTTAACGTCCCATAACAAGAACATCTTCTCCTTAAGTCCAGAACATCATCTTTCACTTATTATCTTCTTGGCTTTCTCTGTGGGTTTCACTGAAGCTGCAAAATTTCATGGTAAAAAATCTTACGAGTAAATTCTTACTGTCTTTAGGTCTGACTCTGTGAGGCTGTCAGTCCAGCTGTCAGTCTCATCACTTATCAGTGTGTGTAAAACAGAAGAGAGGCTGTAAAAAGAGGGAGCCAGGCTCTCTTCAGTGATGGCCAGTGACAGGATAAGAGATGATCTGCGCAAACTGAAAAACAAGTGGTTCATTCCATCCAAAACATAGCCCCATAGTAGCTACTAGAAAATTAACTCTATCTCAGCCAACACCAGCATACCCTTGTAGTGTGTGGAGTTTCCCTTGTTGGTGACATTCAAAAGCCATCTGGACATGTTCCTTGGCCACCAGGTCTACGTGGTCCTTCTTGAGCAAAGGGATTGGACCAGATGGCCTCCAGAGGTCCATTTCAACCTCAGCCATTCTGTGATTCTGTGATTTCACTGTCAGCAGAGATGCCATGTGAAGGTATATCCTTTTCTCATTGCACCACACTGGTTACTAATGTAGCTACACCCTTAGAAAACTTGAGCCTCCCTGGTTTACTGGAGTCTGCTCAATGTTGATCCAACTGTTCCTTCTGATTGTGCAATAACTACAGTGAGTAGTAATTATTGACAGAATATGGGAGATGCATAAAGGCAATAAATATGTACAGACTGTATGACAGGAAAATGCTGACACAATTTCTAGCAGAATGTGTTTAATGCCATTGGAGAATAAGAACCTAAGTCTCTGATTCACTGTAATAACATGTGGGTCTCATTTTTATGGGCAAGATTATATGTCTATAAGCAAATCCAGTTGTGAGGGATTAATATGATATTAAGTAGAGGTAAAGTTTTAGCTCTTCTGCAGAAATGAGAACTCTGGTCTCTCTACTAAGGAATATTTTATGAATAAAGATTTATGATATTTGTTTTCAGAGTGTTTCAGGTCCATGATTCATCATAGAGGTTAGAATATTGTAAAGCCAAAGAGAGAGAACTTTTGGAACACCCTGTCTTCCTTGATGCCTGCATAGTTGTTCATTTACAGAACATTTGTGAAACCTTCTGAAAAAGAAAAATATTGAAGAAAAATAGTATAAAGAATTTTAACCAAGGAAAAAAGTTCAATACAACCTCATCTTAAATGTTTGCTATATGAGGACAAAAGTAATACCATTATGCAACTTCTATGAGGCAATAATCCCATTCCCTGATGGGACAGACTGCTTTGCCTCTGGCACCACTTACTGTGTTGTGACCTCGTAAAATATGACAACATTGCATATTCTTATGCAGTATCTAGAGCTCTGTCATGCATAACAATT
Source organism: Aphelocoma coerulescens (assembly GCF_041296385.1). Taxonomy (NCBI): domain Eukaryota; kingdom Metazoa; phylum Chordata; class Aves; order Passeriformes; family Corvidae; genus Aphelocoma; species Aphelocoma coerulescens. The sequence goes on along the minus strand of NC_091015.1, from coordinate 68,916,728 downwards.
GTCTATAGCCAAGAAATGTGATGTGACTTTCAAGGGCTGAATTTTATGCTAAATTGAATAGATTTCAGGAAATTACAATGTTTTAAGTGTCTGGGTTGGGGTTGTAAAATGTGAAATTTATTTTTCAAAAGCTCTAAAATTGTTGCTTTTTAGGAATATTATAGATATTACATGTAGATATTATAAGAGGTGGGCAGGGCTCTGACAGCACCTGTTTTTTCCCCTTAGATCATGCTGCTGCTCTGGGTACAGAAGAATTTCAAGTGAATGTCTATATCCATCCATTTTTTCCTTTTCTTTCTTAGTAAATTCTGGTTTTCTGCATTGGCATTTTGCATGAAATGGATGTTCTAGGTCTTTCAGACAGCTTCCACAAGAACTTAAACCCATGATCAGCAGATCTGACCAGAGATGGGTGTGTTAAGACAAAGCCTGACACTGGGTTTTCTCCTGCACTGGAACAGTGAAGCGAGCATCTCCTGTGGGAATAGCTGGATGGCAGCACTCTCTGGCCAGGAAGTCAGACCTTTGGTGCAGTTCCTACTTGTCTATGTTCCACAATCAGCTTAGAAACCTTCTATGAACCTAAATCATAATCAATTTTTAATATTCCTGGCAAATCTGCTGGCTCAAGCAGTGGCTAGGTTTAGCTGCTGGAGAGGAGCACAGAGGGCTGTGCAAAGCTGGTCAAGACAGGAGATGAGTTGACCCTGACAACTTAGGAGTAGTAAGCTCCATGTGTCAAGCAATAAAAATATATTAATGCTGTCCCTTGACATAAATTACTTCAAGACAATCATTAGGAGAGGAGCAAGTGTGTACCACATGATGTGTTGCCTGTAAAGTATCTCTTCTAGAAGTCTTATTTGCTAAAATTACAGCTTCATCTATTTCCTGCCCAAACAGTATAAACATTTGTAGAATCCTTACTTACTATCATATGGCAAAGCTCTTACTGTGCATGGTCTGATGCACATTTAAGAAGTTACATTCACTATTATGTGATAAAATGCTACCTAAGAAATGTTAGTTTTACAAGTAGCCTTTGCAAGGCTATGCTAAATGAGAAAGCATGATCACTGAAAGAAATTATCAAATTGTGTCATGATTTAGGTTTTGGCTATCAGAAAGCATGACTGAACCTCCCTATTTCATGAATCCAAAATCCTAGTGATCATGGTGGTTCTGAAAGGTGTGGGTTAAGAAGAACCCCATTTGAATTAGAGCCTCCTTGTTTTTTGTAGCTGCTCAAATTACTTGAAATTAAGAGGTACAAATATGTTTGCTATTTTATTTTCTCATCTGGGGATATTCTGAATATGCGATACTTTTTGATATTTATGGAATCTCATTTGTTATCAAAATGATGCATTTGTTCAGTTTTTGGGGGTTTTTTTACAAGTCTACACTTTTGATAAAACCTCAGAAATAGCTTCCCAGCTTAATCCTTTCCTAATCTCTATGACAGTAAAGTTTTAAAGATAAGCACTTATGGGCAATATTCATGCCATAATTACAGACTCCGGAGTGTCATTCTGTGAAAATGACTTGATGGCAAAAAGTTTGATGAGAAACAATTACCTAATTTTTGTAGTTGCCAAGTACTTCTGTATTTGCTACCCAAGTTATGTTGAAAATGTTTGCTGGTTTCTTTTAATATCTTAAGATACTTCCAGAAGATAACTGTGACTATAAATCTGTTGTTAGACAGGAGCTGGTTGGTTTACATAGAAGATAGGCCTCTATGTAAGGGCAAATGAGGTGTGGAAAGCTAATAAGAATATGTTAAACTCCAACCTCCTCTTGTCAAATGCAGACCAGGTGCCCTGGAAAGGAAGGTGATATAACGAATCCTAAGGATGGTGCACTGGTGAAAGATTATGCTTTATCTTCTGTTTCACATTGTGCTGCATTTTATAATACACAGTTTTCAGAAGAAATGCAGTTTCGATTTTGCACTGCTTAAAAAAAATTGTTCTGAGCTGAAATGGAAATAGAATTATTTCTTTTAAATGGTATCCAGACTTTCATGTTCTACTGCTGAAGGAGCTTGTCTGAAATATGTGTGTGCATGATTTATTTCTTGCATTGTTTTAACAATTGAATAGTCTTATCTAGTATATGAAAAATTTAAAAATATTAGACTAATAGAGATGGTATTGAGGAGTGTGGTATTTTTAGGTGGGCAATAAAACACAGGAAACTGCCTCTCCCTGTGCAGGTAAAAAATCAATCTGTCATCCTATTTCTGTACAAAGTTATCAAACACTGGCAAGGAAGGTGGAGATACTTTTCTGATGATTGCACTAGATGAGTCAAATTTGAGGATCTTGAAAGATGTTAAAGCCTCACAGAGATTGGTAACAGAGCATATATCTACGTACCTGTACCTTGCAGCTTTGAGTCTTGGTGAATACCTGGGGGATTTGGAAGTAATTGCTCTATTCCTGCATTTTGTGTCTTGGGCTAGTGCTTACACTATTCTGTGTACAGGATATTGAAATGAGCCTTTAGGATTTGTGTTTTGCTTTTTAAATTTCAGCAAAGTTCTTAATATTTGATTTATGTATATCTTTCTTTTACAGCCTGTATGACTGTCCCATAAACCAAGCAGCTGTGAACAACTAAGGAATTTATTGTTTAAGTGAATTTGTAGTGGTGTAGGATTAACATGCTTATCTCATACATATTTCTACTTGTTTAAAGGCTATTGTGAATAGTGAAACAGTAAGCAACTTTCAATTCTTTTCTTTCCATTGAGGGCTGACCAAAATATGAGTATTCTGTAATGAAAATTTGTGTAGCAGTTCCTTCATTCTTGCCTGATCCAGCTTTCAAGACTGATTCTACTTGTCCCATAAAAGTAATAGGAATGGAAGTTTTCTTTTGTTTCTCCCTTCCAAATGCTTTTTAAAACTTTTTCAGTGTCTTCCATAAGCACTGAAGTTGAACTTAATGGGCAGGAGTACTATTAATCTGTGTTGCTCTGCTGGCTTTGAAAGAGAGGTCAAGACATTCTGAGTGTAATACTCATTATGGAGAGTGCTGCATTTTTTATGAGTATTGGACCTTTACTGGTAATCTCCCTCAATGGCCACAGCTGTCAGTGGCTAGTTTTGATCATGATTCCTCTGTAAGGCAACTTTTTATTTTTAAAGACTGCGAAAAAATTAAGAACTTATCTCAAAGAGATTTTGCTTTGCATTAAAAAGCATCCACATTAGGGAAGGCCCCCCTCCCTTTATTTATGGTAATTTCCACTAAGGGAGAAACCCTGGAGGAACCCTGACAAGATCTCGTCTCATATTCAGACATCCTGTGCAGAAGTGTGACATTTTTCAAAAAGCTTATGAGAAATAGCACATGTTAAACATAAGATCCTAAGATACAATTAATCATAGTGATACATGAAGATACATTTATTTTTTACTGTGCTTTGAATCAATCCACTCTTTTAACGCAGATGAAAATGATTAAGAATAAAACCTGCAGAAGAAAAATATATACACAAAACTGAACCCTGGGTTTCTTTGCTAGGGCAGGCGTATAAACAGATATAACTCTTTTGCATAAGGAGTCATCAGGATGTGACATTTATGGGTTATGGTAATTTTGGATAAGGTGTACACTTAGTGATGGAGTACCTTCTCACTGATCAAGCTGTATTTGAGAGAATGACTGTTGTAATTGGAGAATACAACCTCATTTGTAGTTGAGATCTCTTGACAGTCAGTTGTGAATTGAGAGTGACAGCAAGTCCAAAGTTCTTGTTATCACCTGCTAAAATGTTCCCTCTAAGTATACAGTAGGCCACATTTCTTTGTTAACTTTTGTTCTCAGACATAAACTTACTTACTAAAGGTTACCAAGAAATAAAATAGCACTTACAGTTGCTTCTACATGCTAATGCAGGTTTGAGCTGGGGATATATGTGACAAGATCAATCCTGAAGTTCTTCTGTATATTGAACTTCAACTAATGGCATGCTCTGTGCTTTGGGGAGTAGAGGGCAATAGATCTCAAGATTGCCCTCAACAGAGGGAAATTTATCTCAAGATATATCACTTCTGAAGAAGAGAAATTAATGTGTGCCATGATATTTTGTGTTGGTTCTGGCTAATTCTGGGGTCTTTTGTGGATGGAGGTCATTAAATCTACCAAATAAAGCAAAAGAACCGTACACTGACGTCTCAATCCGGTGATGTCTCAGTCTGGTTCACATCAGAATAACTATACAATAACTATACTCTGGTTAGACAGTAAATTCAATGTGCAAAGTTAGTAAAATTCCGGATTGTCTTATCCTTTGACAACCACACAGTCAACTTTGAAATTCCAGACCTGAGTTCTCACGTGAAAAATCTTTACACTAAGAATTTATCTGAGATGACTCTGCAAAAATATGGATACCTTCTTCTTTTTAAAGCATTGTCATATCTCCTTCTCTCAAGAGTAGGAAGTTCTAATTAAGTTGCCTCACTCTGGTCTTTCATTTTAATCCAGAGAAGGTGAAATGGCACAGGATATCTGCAAAAGCAGAATTTTCCCCGCTCCCTAAAGAGACCAAAATCCCCTCCGGAGTTGGGCAGCCTGGAGAGAACAGCAGAAGAGGGTAAGCTAAGGCAACATGTCTGGAGACTATTCATTTTCCCACAGTTTTCAACTACCAGTGGTAGGGAAGCATCTCTTTGGCTGTAGTTTGAGATCTTTTTGATTGATTTTTCTCCTTTCAATAATAGGGACCACAGGAATCAAAATTTCTATTCAGTATGATTTAGAACTCTTTATCCTACTTCTTATTGGGTTGTTACATGCATTGGAAACAAAAGTGTTAAAACTTTTTTCAAACTGATTTTGAAAACAATTTTCCAATCGTCTGGTTAGAAGAATACATACCACAGCTACGTTATTTTTTTTTCTGAAAAACCTTGATTTAATTTTTCTCATGACTCATTTCTCTGATGAAAATTCTAGGCAATTTAACAGTCTTCAAATCTCTCCTTTATTACCCCTTCTTTATAAAAGCAAAATTATAATTCTTAGTAGTTAATTTGATGATCACACAAGAAATTAGCTTTGAAGAATTTTTTCCCTCTTAAGAAGTTACAACTAAGTTTTTTTTGTGAAATGGTTAGCATTAGTGTACCTTAACAGCAGGCACAATGAGAAAATAACGCAAACACTTGACTTCTGCTTTTCATTTGTAAATTCCTAGTGTGACTTCTTGTTCTTGGCAAACATAAAAGATTTTTACAGCAAATATCTTTCTCATGATTGAACAATATATTCCTGGGTTTTGAAGAAGCATAAAATTTTTTTTTTGTGTGTGTGACTCCTAAACTGTTAATCCAAGCCTGATTATACAGAGCCATCTCTGCATACTGATTTATTAAAATGAACACTCAACTAAGTTTCTTAGCTTGGCAAATTGCTCTTTCTGGTTTATTAAGAAACATGTCACTTTTGTCAATATTATAGTAAGCTAAGTAAACTTTCCCGTGAAAAATATAAACAATATAACTTTAGATGACAAAAGCAGACAGCTCATGAAGACAAAATGAGGAAATATGCACTGTAGTTGCATAATATTTTCTTGACTAATAGATGCATCCCAAGTTCTAGTAGACCTGTGAGAAAGGAAATTCTAGTATTTAGAGTTTCACAAAAGACATGCTGTGCATTAGTGTTTATAGGCCTGTAGCAGAGTTTTCAGTCCAAAGATGTCTCAGAATTGTTGTGCTGGTACAGAACACTTGGCAAGGCATTACCTGTGTTCAGCTTCTCCAATACAGATAATGACAAGATTTATTTATTACGTTTGTGAATTCTAAATGCAGTTTTAATTAATAACCATATTTTTTGTGTGTCTGAAAGCATGCTTACATTGGTAGAAGCAACCACTGGATGGCTGGAGATGTACCCTGTGCCTCACGCCACTGCTTGTAGCTGCATCCTGGGCCTTGAAAAGCAAGTCCTGTGGAGACATGACACCCCAGAAAGAAGTGAGGTGGACAAGGGGACTCACTTCAAAAATCTCCTCATAGACACCTGGGACAGAGAGCACAGTATTGAGTGGGTGTATCATATTCTGTACCATGCACCAGCCTCTGGGAAAACTGAATGTTACAATGGACTGTTAAAAACCAGATTGAAAACAATGGATGGTGGGACCTTCAAACATTGGGATCTAGCAAAGGCCACCTGGTTAGTTAACACTACAGCTCTACCAATTGACCTGGCCCTGCCCAATCAAAACCTCCACATACTGCAGAAGGGAATAAAGTCCCTGTGGTGCATAAGAGGAATGTGTTAGGGAAGACAGTTTGCATTAGTCCTGCCTCAAGCAAAGGCAAACCCATCTGTGGGATTGTTTTTGTTCAAGGACCTGGGTGCACTTTGTGGGTAATGCAGAGGGACAGGGAAATATGGTGTGTACCTCAAGGAGATTTGATATTTGGGTGAGAACAGTCTGTAATGTTGAATTGTATAATATTGGTTGCTGAATGACACTGCCACTGTATGCCATAACTGCCATAGACAATGAGGATAGACAGCTCCAGATAGACCAGTCATGAGCTCCTGATGCAGCTTGCAACCACCCAACAGCACACCAGCCTCCTGCTGTGGAAGACATCTAGGACTAATAGAATTCAGAGTCATGAACTAAATGAACTCAGCAGACTTCTTGGAGGGAAGGCCATTGACTATGGAAAAGATGCTTGTGCTTATGCGTGTATGTATACATATATATATGTATAGTTGGAAGGGATAGGATCTGGGCATGATATGGGTGGTATAGAGTAAGGGGTGGATAATGTGCTGGTCCCAGCTGCAACAGATTTAATTTCTGCAGTAGGCAGAGGAAGGGGACATGGCCAGGACCTGGAGGTTGTTGTACACCACCTCACATCATTGCTGGGGACAGCAGGAAGGGAGTCTCTTCCAGGAAGAAGGGAGTCCTTCTAACTGGGGAAGTGTGGTGAAGAGAGTGATCTCATGACACCGGTTCCAAGCCTGAGGAAGGGATTGGGTAACGCCTGTTCCAAGCCAGAGGGAGCAGTCAGGGTGGCGTGACTGCCATCGGGTTGAACTCTGGAGGGAGTGTTTTACATGTGAATCACTCTCTCTTTTGTACACTTTTGCTAATAATATTGTTCCCGTTACTGTTTGTTTTCTTCTGTCATTGCTGTTTCCAGTAAATTGTTCTTACCTCAGCGCGTGATCTTTACCTTTTTTACCTCCAATTTTACCTCCAAAGGAGAAAATGGGGAGAGGGAGAGGGACCAAGCGAGTGGCATGTGGTTTGGAGTCTCAGTGGGAGCACTGTATTGGAGAGTACCAGTCCTAAACCTTGACATACACAAAATGCAGTGTGTAGTTTCACTTTCTTGAATTTCAAATGGATGAATTTAGTACAGTGTAACAAGACAAATCAGTCTCAAACTGCTGCCTGTGAAAATAATGAAAAAATATTATGATTGTCTCCTATGACCTGTTGCAGGGACAGTAAATGATAGTACTTTTTATCTTGCCTGTCTGATCAGTGAATTTTCAAACAGTTTTCTGTTTTGCTTCTTGAGGCCGAGCACAAGAATAACCTTGTCAAGTAGGACAGTATTGACACTATCTTCTTGTGATTATAAAGAAATGTTTGTACAAAATAAACCAAAACAGAGGAAGTATTTTGTCATTTCTAATGGCACTGTCAGACTTGGAGGAAACTGGGAATGTTTTTCCAAAACTGGAAAAGTCCGATGTTTCAGTACTGTTCCTATGGAAACTGGTGCTAGTACAGTGTGTACTTCTTGTTCCTCATTTCTTATGCCTGATGCACAGCAGTTGCTCATAACAGCACTCTTATGAATAACATCAGGATGCCAGAGAAATTTGAAAGCCCAGTATTTGTTATCTTCCTCTTCTCTGAACTGTGATGCAGACATGTCAAGGCTGTGCTGGTTATCTGAACTAGCACACAGGCAGTGTGGTTGCACACCGGTATTTCAAAGAGATGTCAATGGGCAGAAGTCACCTTTGGAGCACTGGTTCTCAAGATACCCACTGTGATAATAGTCAATTACACATTCACTGTTTATTCAAATTGAGGTTTGGTATTGCAGACACATCATGGCTATTGCAGAATTGCACAAAGCTGTGAGAACTGAGTGAACAGATCAGACAACCAACCTTCCCCAGGAAAGCCTGGGGTGGATGGAAGAACACAGTGTTATGAGAATACTTTGCAGCATACCTTTGGGAAAAGAAGAGCACAAAATATTGCATTGCTAGTTCTACAGTAATAAACTCAAGTAGTACAGAACCACTAGTTACATCTGGAAATGATGAAACTGATGTCCTGTGCTGTTACCGCTCATGTAGTTCAGATATGTGCTGCTGAAATGGTCTGTTTACTGGAGTTGTCAGCAGGATGGTATCATTATTTCAGAAATGGACACAATCAGATCCTTTTCAGAAGTGAAAGGACTTTGTCAATCCTGTTGACACTTCAGGACTATGAGAGGTTGGACCCTTCGCACTAGGAAAAAACCAAAACAGATGCTATGTTATGATGCGTAGTTGCTGATGATGATTACACTTTGCTCGCTAGTGAGGAAATAGTTTCCTGAGTCCTGAAACACAGAAGTGGACCTGACTAAAGAATAGTCTACAGTTAATCCTTGATTTAAATAAACAACGAATATGTAATTGACTATTATCATAGTGGGTATCTTGAGAACCAGTGCTCCAAAGGTAACTTCTGCCCATTGATATCTCCTTGAAACAGCAGTGTGCAACCACACTGCCTGTGTGCTAGTTCAGACAATCAGCAGTAGTTGAAAATCCCTGTATGTAAAATGAAAAAAAAAAAAAAAAATTAAAAAATCATTTTAAAAATCACATAAAAGAAAATCACATGAAGAAATTAAAAACTTCTGGAAGACATCTCTAAGTAACTGGCTAATTTTGATTCGTAGTCCTAGCAATCTTACCTCTAGTCAAGTCTGCTAATAAATACTGTGGCATGCAAAGAACCTCAGATTGCACAAAGATTAGTAGCAAGACAGGAAACCATGGCTATACCAGCATTACAGAGGAGGTATACCCTGTCCTGTTTCTCAGTTGTGTGCTTTTTAAATCCCTTATAAAGGAAGGGGCCTGGAGGCAAAACAATGTCCTGATAAGCTGCATAGCAGTGGCTGTGAGTGTTTGGTCTGTAGCATGTTCTGCTGGTCTTGGCATGTGCTATTTAGAAAAAGTGGTAGCATAGAGACTTCCAAAGTAGTTTTTTTACAGTTGCACAGTCAGAAAAGTTGTTACCTTTTTTACCTTTTATTCTTCCTGCTGTTGTGTGTGGGTGACCTCTAAGATAGTAAGACAGGTATGAAGTATTTCTGTTTTGTCTGTTTGTTTGTTTGTTTGTTTTGGGTGGGATGGCAACTGCTTGGAATTTTTTATTAAGAGGGATTTCAGGAGAGTTTATGAAATGTGATCTTTTTCTAGTTGTTATGCATAATTTGTGTATAAACTGCATAAAATTTTTCAAGGATATCAATGCAAGATAACATGTAGTCTATGATATATAAAAATGGAACAAAGAATTGCTCAAGAGAACACGTCTTGTGTCCCTGCATCTTGAATTCATCCAGAATGATTTGAATTCAAAGGACTTTGCATTTCCAGGTTTTTACAGAATATTTTTATTTACATTAATATTCACTCCCAGAATGAGGCAACAGTGTTGTTTTCTCTTGTATTTTGCTTTGTTAAAAATTTTGTAAAACTTGTTATTATCACATGTGGTTCTTGTTTTGCCACCACAGCAGTAGGCTTATCTCTATTAACCAACTAAGATAGACTAACTTAGTTGGATTAGTTACAATGAATTGATCTGATGAAGGTCAGAAAACTGAAAAATGTTGAAAAATAGGAGAACAAACCTACAGCTGTTTTGATGCTAGATTTCTTTGGTAAATGTGGTTGTGTATTGATGTGCTTGCATAACATAATCCCTGCTATCCAAACATTGTGGCAACTAACTGTAGCATTTAGGCACCTCACAAGCAGTAACTTTATTGTCCAAATAGCACTTGTGAGTTTATTAAATTGCACTAAAAAGAGCATAGCACAAAATAAGGATTGGACTGAACTTGGAACCATAGCAAAATTTCTTGAGTTATATGCAATGACCTATTGGCTACAGTATCCATTGCCTCCTAAGAATGATAAATGAGTTAATATTGGATTTTCTTTCAATCAGTAAGATGATCAAGCCCCTGTTTTCGCACTATATTTGTTTGCTTCTCTGACACAATCATGAGGATATACTTGTTTTTGTAGTCTAATATATAGTTTAACGCCATGGCTTTCTTCTCCAGCATCCCCAACAGGAAAATTCTAATTTTTAAGGTAAACATGTCTTAGTTGAAGCAGACAAACCCATTCCCACAATTTCAGTGGCTGAAATATACACCACCAGATGGTTCCTCTCTGCTCAAGAGGTCCACAACCCTTGTGTTAACTTTTCCTGTTGGTTTCTGGTTAGATAAAAGCAGATGCATCTACTCAGTTCATGAGGGATTTATTTCTTTTGAAAAGATTGTGTTTTCTTAATTTTAAAAGACTTTTTTGTTTGCCAAATATCTGATTTATCGAGCAATTAATTTCTGGACGTTCCTAATAGAAGAGAACTAATTTTGAATCTGGGAAAAGCCACAATGGAAAGGCTAATGCTGCTATTATGGTTAATTTAAAAAAAAAAAAAAAAAAAAATTGTATTGAAGTAGTGTAACATTTTGATATGCTGACTTAGAAAGCTCTGAAAATCCCTGTACGTAAAATGAAAAGAAAATTGTATTAAAAAATCATTTAAAAAAATCACATAAAAATAGCAAACAAATAAATGTAAAAAATATTTAATAATTATAAATTAAATAAATAAATAGTAAAAAAAAAATCCCATACAGCAAATAAAGGAAGTCTGTAGCGAGTAAGCTCACTTTTATTAACTATCTTCTACCAATACACTGGAAGGTTTTCTCAGATGTTCTACATATGTAAAAGCTTTCCTGCTCACCAGCCTTGCAGAGACCTCCCAAAAGAACTGATCTGTCTTATCCATCACAAAGATGAAGGAGCTTCCAGGATGGCCAAGCTGAGTACTTGCTCAAGTCTCAGTATACTAAGCTCAGCATCTTTTGCATGTGATCACTGAAATATGAAACAGCCTTTACTGAAACTGGGACTATTTGACAAAAATCAAAGCAGAACAATATATATATTTTAAGAGTGAGGAATCTTTAGTGGTGTTTTGGGATCTTCATTCTTAATTATCTTGTTAATGTCAGTTATTTTATGTTTTCAGAAAGAAGTTTGTTATTAGGATATTTGTTTGCATCTAATTAGTGTTTAATTACAGTTTTATTATCTTTCATTGAGTGTTTTGTCTCTTTTGTATATTCCCTGTCTAAGGCACATTCTTGGTTATTGAAGTATGTCTCAAGCCGGTAGAAGGACATTTTCATTAAATTGGACCACTTAGGATCTCGAAGATACAGCCCTATTCAGCCTTTAATTAAAGATGAAATTGTTGCTACCACTGTCACTTTGCTGCTCCCTTGTACACATAGTTCTCTCGGAAAAGGTTTTGTGATTCTTTTGAATAATCTCTGAGTCAATAAATAGGGAAAGTCCACTGCTTATACAGCATGCTTTAGACATCTGGGTAGACTCAAAACTAGGATATTATAATGTGCAAAATTAAATATAGCAATGCTAATAGTATGGTCTGTATGGGAGAGCTAAAAAGTTATATTAAAATATTGTAAGATACTGAGGCAAAAGTACATCAAAGAAAACCCTTTTCCTTTGTGAAACTATTATCATCATTGCTACTAAGGTTTTGAATTTTTGAAGGCATATAATTTCCAATATTTTTTCTCTTCAAGTCTTCCTTTACATTCTAAGGTCTCCTCTGCAGAATGATATCTGTTGCACTGAATTTTCTAGTTATACTATAACTCACTTTAGTTTGTAAAGTGTATTGTAAAACTGTATTGTAAAACTGAATATTTTTGATTGTCCCAACCATCTTTTACTGAAATATTATAAAAAAGAAAATAAATGGGATTAAAAAAGTAAAGCACTTAAGAAAAATAAACCCCCTCTATTTTAGGTTCTGAGCAAGCTAGAGAGGCTTGAATAAATATTCAACTTTTCATTTGTTTTTTTAAACAAATTAACTCTTCAGATATGAACCTGGAGAAATGTAAATTTATTTATCTACCTTTTGATCCAAAAATTCTGAGTACCGGGGAATTTAGCATATTCTTTCTCATTCAGGATTGTTATTTGAGACATGCAAAATGCTCAAGGAGAATTGGTATTATTTTTTAATCATAACAATGATTTTGGTCCTTTTGCCAAATTTAGCTCTTTTTCCAAAAAGAAGAAACCTTTTCATCCAAACACAAAGACAAGTAAACTGCAGGCACTTTTTTAGTTGAAGGTAGTTCCTACTGACCTGCAGGATTCTGTAATCAGTTCTGCAAGTCTTCAAATATTTTATACCTTACTTTTTTTCATCAATCTGAAAGAACACCCTGTTAATGTCCAAAGTGTCTACTTTATGATCCATTTGTTGATTCAGCAAAGGAATTATAATTTCATGCAAGTTCTGAAAAGCCGGTGGCTGAATGAAACACACATATAATCTTCAGATCTGTTAAAGCCTCTCCTAAAACAACTTCTTGTGGAAAGCATGCCAGAAATAAAATATGAAAGAGAATGTTGTCCTCGTCCTGCAGAGGGATGGTATCTGGGTGGGATTGCACAGTTAGGTCTGTTAAGTAATTAACTCTCAGATCTGTAATATCTGACTTTTTTCTGAAAGCCTCCTCTACTTCAGACTTGTTATGCAATGCATGCAAGGAGCTCAAAATTCTCCAGATAAATACTTGTCTCATGGACATCAATATCAAAACCAAATTATTTCACTGGGATTTCCCTCCTTCCTTACTTACCTCAAGCAAGAGTGTGTAAAGTACATCGATGTCTGCGAATAGTAATTTTTTTGAACATTTTAGGATTCTAGTACCCATACTGCATTGTAGTATGCATTCAGGATGTGTAGGGCAGGGTTGCTATTCAAAGGAACCTCAACATGGCTGAAGACTGGGAAAACTTCATCAAGTCCAAAAATGGCTCAAATAAAATCCCAAACCTGTTATGGAAAAACCCTGTGCACTGGCACAGCTGGGGACCATCTGGCTGGAAAGTAACTCTCAGGGGAAAAAGACACAGGGCTGTAGTGGACAAGAGGAATGTAAGCTAGTAGTGTTGCCTGACAGCAGAAAAGGACAGCAGTGGATATGCTACTAACAGAGTAGCCAGCAGGTCCAGGGAAGTGATTGTTCCCATCTGTCTGGCACTGGTGATACCACATCTGGAGTGCTGTGTCTAATTTCTGGCTCCCCATACTAGACAGACAGTGACACACTGGAGGAAGTCCAGAACAAACGGGGATAGGAGGACACAGTACATAAGGAGGAACTGAGAGAACTGGATTAGATCAGACTTGAAGGGAGATTTAATTTCTGACCAACTCCTGCTAGGAGGGAATACAGTAGACAAACTTACTGAAGGTACACAGTGATAGGGGAGAAGCAACAGATGCAAGGTGGAACACTGGAAAGCATATTGAAATATCAGGAAAAAGGTTTCCAACATGAATGTGATCAGTTCCTGGAGCAGATTTCCCAGAGTGATTGCAAAATTTCCTGCCTTGGGAATATTCCAACTGACTTGGATAAGGTGCTTCATAAAAGATCTAAGTTGGCCTTGCTCTGAGTGAGGAACTTGACTAGATCACATTAAATTGTATTATGATGCTACAGGATGCTCTATGGGATTTTTATAAAACTCTTTCTTTTGTATTGCTGTTCTACTTTGTAAACTGGTAATTGGAATTAGGAAAACTAGTTCAATATTGATAGAGCATACTTTTCTCTATATCCATCATTGTCCGCCAGTGATGCAATTTTCAGCCTAAGGGTAAGAGTGGGTTAATTTTAAGGGTTTTTTTGATTGAAAGGGGCCATGCAAGTTGGTATTATATATACACATGTAATTTTTTTCCTAGTTTAAGAATAGGCAAATAGCAGACTTTTGATTTTTGTGGAAAAATCTGAGTTTTGACTTAGCTTCTTTCTATTACCTTGGAATTAGAATGATAAGAGATGCTACCAACTGTGATTATCAGATTTTAAGATGTGTCATAGAATCACAGAATGGTTTGAGTTGGAATGGGGAATGGACATTAAAGATTACCTAGTCCCAACCTTCCTGCAGGGGACATGTTCCACTAGACTAGGTTGCTTAAAGACCCATCCAGCCTGGCCTGAAACACATCCAGGATGGAGCATCCCCCACTGAACAAACTGTGCCAGTGTCTCACCACCCTCACAGCAAACCGAATCCTGGTATCTAATCCAAACCTACTCTCTTTCAGCTTGAAGCCATTCCCCCTTTACATGCTCTTGTAAATGCTCCCTCCCCAGCTCTCTTGGAGGCCCCTTTAGGTACTGGAAGTACTGTAACATCTCCTGCCAGCCTTCTCTTCTCCAGGCTGAACAACCCCAACTCTACCAGGTGCTCCAGCCCTCTGATCATCTCTGCAGCCCTTCTCTGGACTTGCTGCAATAGGTCCATGGCTTCCCTGTGCAGGAGGTCCCAGAGCTGGATGAAGCACTTCTGACAGGGTCTCACACGAGCAGAGTAGAGAGGAAGAATCACCTCCCTTGACCTGCTGGCCACGTTTCTTTTCATGCAGCCCAGGCTGCATGAAAAGTTGACTTTCTGGACTGTGAGTGCACATTACCTGGTTGTATTGAGCTTCTTGTGCATCAACACCCCTAAGTCTGTTCTCAGTCCACTATGCAGTAATATTTCCTTTTGACCAAGATATTGATATGAAGTTACCACAATGCAATTGAAACTTTTAATTTTCCATGTGTTTGTACCCACTTTTACTCAAAGTAACTACTGAATGGTTTTGTTTTTCTACTCTAGCACAATTAATATTATCAAAAACTCAGAATCCTATTGAAAGAAAACCCAGCACAAGATGATGTAATGAAATGGTTCTTGCCAGTTTATAAGTATGCACTTGGAGTCATTAAAGTAAACATTTCTCATTCTCATAATTTTTTTCAGGTTTTCATGATTGTTTTCAGTGAACTTTAAATGTCTCAGCTTTGTTTATATTCTGAAGAAAGACCTCTAGGATCACCTGCTTTAAACAATAGATAGGATATCCTCTGGAAAACATCTGCCTCTAACATCCTCCCTGGTCAAATTAGTTTGCAACAGAAACAATGTTCTTGTAGATCACTTATGTATGATTTAAATTGACTGGTGCCCAGCTTAAAAATCAGAATCTTAAAAGTAGGATGCTTTGAAACATCTAGTTGTTAGGAAATGTTGGTATCTCCATAAAAATTAAATTTTTTAGTTTTGATTTTCATAATGCATGGTGTCATAAAATAATGTTTTCCATGTTGAAATATTAGTGTCTGATGCTATATATGTTTAATATCTTCCTCTCCCTAAAATCCTAGTCTGACAATTTTTTTCTTCTATTTTGTTTTCAAAATGCAAATTTATTTCCTAACCTCTATCTCACTTAGGGACATACAAAAAAGATTGGCCAATTAATTCTCTTTAAAATTTCATATCTACCTTTTAGACCCTGAAAAATATATGCTGAGTCAGTCCTTGCTGACAGGTGCAACTCCTGAGGAATTTGCTACACAAACTGAAGCTAGGTCATAAAGTTGAACAGTTTCATTGAGACCAGTGCAGAACCTGCTCAGGGTCTGGGCTTCAAACTGTGTTTATATCATTCTACTAGATGGTTCAGACTGCAGGTGGAACAGACACACCTCTCTGCAGTGTACTCAGGGTGCATATGATGCACGACTCCAAAGGTGGAAGGAGTATCTGAATTTATGAAATGTTGCTGGACATAAATTGTGTCCTAAGTGGCAGTTGCAAAGAGCTCTGTAGTGTCTATCAAGCAGTTACCTAGTTGTCAAATGATCCTATTTTTCACCTGTGGAATAAAGAGTTTGATTTAAAGAAAACAGCAGGAGTCTTCCATGAAGTTTTGTTTGGAGGTAGGGTTAGACTCTTCATTTTTTTTATTGTGTGTGGGTTGTCTGATTGAGACTTCAGTTTGCTATTTTGAATTTAACAAAAGATGAAATTTTGGAGGGGCATAATGGTTGTGTTGAGTCTTTCTTACTTCTAAAAAAAAGGACAGAAACATAATTTTTTTTCATTGAAATGGCAGGAAAACCTGTTCTTAACTAAATCGTTGCCTGTTTCTGACATCACACCCCCTCAATGTACCTCAGATATATGAGCATGATATGTACCTCAGGTGTAGGGCATGAAGTATGGTCTATTTGTCATATGATTAACTTAGAGCTTCAAATTATATCTTATGTTTATTTATTCTCTGTCTCAGACTGAATTTATTTTAATAATAGGATTTTTAAAAGATTCTACTCTACAAGATTCTACTCTGAGCCTCAGGTTTTCCATTTGCATAATTTTTCAAATTAGTAACTGTTTTTTCCTTTTGTATTTGAACACCAATTTTTAAATGCTCAGCAGTAACACAAATAAAATATACATAGTTTCTATTTCAGTTTGAGTTGTTTCTGTAAACTTAAAATCAAGACCTCTGCTACAGAACTAGCCTGCACTTTAAACTGATGGCAGAAGAAATCATTACTTGCAAGAAAAGAAAACTTAAAGATACTGATATGTCTGGTGTTTGTTGGGATCTGTCAGCTGTGCCTTAAAGAATGTGTATGTTTATATGCACACTGAGTACTGTTTATAGAAGACATGGTTTTCTCAAGCACCATGTATGTTGTGGTTAGTACTTCAAGTATTTCACCAGAAAATTTGGGTTTGACAGCCTTGACATAATGCAGACCTTCAGAATATAAGGCTAAGATGAGATTCTCCAAACATCTGTGTCTCAAGATAGGACGCTGCTCAGACAAACTGAACAGTGTGTGACCTCAGTATATTTTGTTTGTGTGCTTGATATCCTATATTAAGTTAACATTGTTTTCTTTGGTTGGGGAAAAATTATAATGTGAGCTGTATTGTTTACATGATATTTCTCAAGTAGTACTTATGCACTGCATGAAGCAGAGCTTTGTGAAGTTCCTCACCCCTGAATGCATATGAAAGTGCCCTGCCTGGGCTTGCTGCAAGGTTTGGGATATTGGCACTTCAGATGAGATCTGCTGGCATTAAAAAAGTCAAGAAAATAAGGAAGAGTATCTGAGATCAAGAGTGGTAACATGTGGCTAGAGAATAACAGAAGCATGATGGCTCATTCCAAATTCAGAGATGCTTGAAGAAATGTTAGACAATCTCAGCCTAAAACTGATGAAGAAATAATGGGCCTGCTGGCTGTTCACAGTGATTCTGTCCACGAGATCTATCCATAGAAATAATTTTAGTTCATTAACAATTTTTAACAGGCAAACTTAATGGTAATTGTGGACATCCCTGAACTACAAATAGGAACAGAAAAAGCTGTGTCCTCACTGAGAACAGTAAATGAACCTGGTATTATTGAGTAAATTTCATTCCGATTGTTGGTAATGCTTAAAAGGTTTGTAACTATAATAAGGTAAATGGATGTTATATTTCATCCAGAAGTCAACATTTAGCCTATAACTTAGATTTAATGTTTTACTGATATTAACTACTTTTCAGTTTTTAAACCTTGCCAACTTAGTATGATAGGGAATTTGAAGAATGATTTTACATAGTATAATTAATGGTCAAAATCCTAAAAATTCCAGTATGGGACTTAATTAACACACTCCTGTGGGATGGTAGTACAAGCTTTAAATACTCAATGAAAATATGCCATGCCAAACAAACATGATTTTGCTGCTCTGGTTTGAAAGAATATGGAAATCAATACCTTCTCCTGAGCACTTAGTATCACACCATGTGATACTGAAATAGCACTGCAATCAGTTGATTAAGAACATGTTAAATAGATTTACAGTTAATTGTCTATGCCAGATAAATAGAGACAATTTATATGCAGATACTTGTAGGCACATTTTAGTTTCAATATTTTCTTGCACTAAATTGTATATATGGTTGGTTAAATTTGCCAGAGACAGAAATTTAGGCCAGAAAATACTGGGAAATTACTTCTGTACCTGAGTGTTTTTACAGAATATTCTCATTGTGGCATTTCATCAGCTTGGCCTTTTTGAAAAAAAAAAAAAAATATATATTTACTTGAATGGACAGCAAAGAATGAAGATTATGTGTAAAGGGTACAAATCCATGTAGTGTAGCCAGATGGACTAGAATTGTCTTCAGGTGGTGAGTGTAACACCACAATACTATGCTGTTGAATAAGAAGGTATGTTATCTCTGTAGATGTAGGTCTTGCCATAATGGAGATCAGGAAGCCAAAATGCCAAAAATACTTCAGTGTGAAAAGGGTTCAGGAAAAAATGCTAGGATCAACTGGGCATATGAGAAATGGTTCTTATAGCCCAATGTAGTTTGGTCAAGAAGAAAAAAAATTACATACCTGGACCAGTGTACATAAGAGATTTTTGAACTTAAATGAACTTTAACTTAACAGAAAAGGCTTGACAAGGTCTTGACATATTCCCAAAGATAAAAAAACCCCTACAACAATACCAAAACAAAACCATCCACACTGGAAAACAAAAGTCAATGTTAATCCCAAGGGTGGGGAAGAAGAATTTGAAGTAGAACTGTATGTATAAGGCAACTGAGAGTCTACTACATCTTTATGCTTTTTGGGTTTTTTATCTGAAATATAACCAGTCAAAACAAAAATAATAGATGTTTTCATTTCTGTTAAGAGGAGATGAAACTTAAATGGTATCTTTGCTTGAAAACTATGAAGTGTGGGTAAACAAAATGTTTACACTAAAACTTGTTTTTCTCAGATTTTAGCCAGATACCTTCAATTATCTGCAATAATTGTTTTGAGGCAGTAGATTAATGCACATTCCTAAGAAATGGATTTGGTTAACTTTGGTCTTAAGCCTTGGAAAATATTTGACATCATAAAATATGCTGGAGAATATTGGTCCTTTTAATCCTCATGTCTTGCTGCCTAGTTCAGCTGCCCATATTTTTCCTATTTGATTTTTTTTTCCAAAAGAGAAAAAATGAGTGAAGGTCACATTGTTTTAGGAAATTAGTTCCAGAAAGTATTTCTTGAAAATAAATTGGCTTTAAAGTAAACAATATGCATCCCCCAGTTTTATTTTCATGTATATTTTAAGATTAAAAATATTCTTCAGTCTCATGGATTTTTTTCAATTAAAAAAATTAGAACTCATTTTCCATTTCAATACTTTTTAAAGAGGAATTTAAAGGTAAAAAGATGAAACTTACTTGAATCAGTAAACTTTCTGTTTTTTATAACGTAGAGACTATACCCCACATTTTCATACTCAGGATGAAAGCAAGCTTTCTTTTTTTTTTTTTCCTTTTTTTTGTGGAATTCTTTATGGCATGTTTTTTACCAACTCTTTGCTACTCAGGTCTAGAATATTCCATGCTGAGTGTGCTAAGGGCTAGACATGTCCCACGTGGCTTTTGAGCTTCTTGAGGCTGGTGAGCAGCTAAGCACTCCTCAAAATCATGGTAGCATTGGGCTGCTGGTGGCTGGGGAGGAGTAGAAATAACTATTTAGGAGGAAAAGCAAGCCCTCAGTGCCCAATTACCAATTAATTCAAACATCTTTACTCTCTATTTCTTTGACTCCAAATAAGTTTCCCTGAGCCTTTTCACATGCAATATTTGACTGTTTTTCTGCATCAATACCATATTCTAGAAGGCAAGTATATCATGTATATCCATTCATGGTATAAGAGGATAGAAAACTCTCATACTGGAGAGTGGGGTTTGTTCATAAAATCAATGAAAGTAAATTTTCAAATATTTTTCTTTCTTCTTGGGTGAAAGTATTAACATTCTGTGGACTTCCTTAGGCTCATTAGATACAGTCAGTCACCACACAGAGCAGACTATAAGCATACATCTGCGAAAGGAAAGGCTTTCCCCCTGTTTCAGACGAACAATATTAAGAAAAAACATGTTGTTTCAATAGTCCACATATTTACTGAGCTGCTGAGTTCCTATTCAGGAGAACATACAATTGGTTTCTGTGCAAAAACATAATACAATTCTTTGCGATATCAGCAGAGGATGTGGGACAATGATTCAAGAGCATATTAAAGACTGATAGTCTTGTCAAGTGATTTAAATTGCAGATGATTCTTAAATGACTACAGCTGTGATCATGATTGTGAACCAAAACTGATGGAACTCTATTCAGATAGACAATAATTTGGCAAAGGAGTTCACAGCCAGATCAAAGTAGGGAAGAAAACCCTCCACAAACAAACAAACAATTTAGTATTTGTATGTAGGTCACTGGGTGCTAATGTTCTTTCTACCTTGATTGCTGTTTTCTCCAGAACACATGACTGTTTAGACCAGCCAAGAGTGCACGACTTCAAAGTCATGGTTAGGAGCATGTGCCAGTTTCTGTAATGCCATAGCTAATGTTGTGGATGCATAGTAAAGGAGTTCAGTGGCTGACGACTAGTGTCTCAACTGCTGTGAGCGGGCAGACTCCACTGGAACTGGTGGAGCTTTGATAATTAACACCAGTTGATACTCAGCTACAAGAATTCAAGTGTTACAGTTTGCATGTCTCTAATTAGTAACACTGATAAAATGTGCATTTCCATTATGTTCACTAATGCAATTTGTAATTTGTATTTCCCAAATTTTCAGATCTTTGGGTGAAATCATATTCTTATGTCTTGGACCCAAATACGTTCTTCTTTCCCCCCCCCCCCAAAATAACAGTGTTAGTTGGGGCTTCTTTTTGTTTTGTTTGGGGCTTTTTTCCCCCAGAGAATGGAAGGTCTGAGGAAAAAGAGCAAGAGGAAGAGAATTTTTTTTTTTTGTGCCTGGAACCGGATGGCAATATGTTTATGTTGAATAGCCTTTGCTCAGAGCTATGATTCACTGCAACGCTTTCAGCCTTCTGTTTGTGTGGTCTGAATTCAGAGAGATGATTTGCTTCTGTTTCCCACAAGGCTAAGGACAAGCTGAAGATGTTATGGAAAACGTCAAAGGAAGCAATACACAGATACAGGGAAAGAATACAAAAATACTGTGAGTAATTGTGCTGGAGACTGCACAGCAACAGCTCCAGCTTGGTTGGAAAACAAATTTGGCCAGTGAAACGCAATGGAAAACACCCACTGCACATTACAGGCTTGTTTATACCCATTGTAAATTCTGGCCCCAAGGTACAAAAGAAGGTATATTTGAAGCTCAGCACAAATTTATTCAGATTTATTCAAGGACCTGGACTCCATGGTGCATTTATACTAACAAGAACCTGGTGCAGGCCCACTGCCTACTATTAAGTTATGAGAATGGCCCTGGTATGTCTTTAGCTTGCATCAAATCCTCATTATGCTTCTTGAAAACTGCAAGGCAAAATCCAGGATGGGTTGGGAGTACTTGTTGCACTTGTGTGATGTAATTTATCAGTTGTCCATTTGGCCTAGTACCCACACTGGTCGTGGGCTTGGGCATGCTGGAAAACCACACACTAATAAGGGATGCAGAGCTGTGGCTTTGTTATTTTCATTACTTAAAGAAGTTCTGGTCTTAGAGTGGCTTTACAGTGGGCTATATTGTGCAGGGAGGCAAAGGGTTCATTTAAAGATAGAAATTCTTGTTGAAAGGGAGCTCGGGAAATTACCTAGACCACCTTCCCTGTCAGAGGAGGATTGCTATCACCTGTGGCATTATCCCTCTCGCAAACCTTTAAGCATTTCAAGGGCTGGGGGAAAGAAAGAAAGAAAAGTGTGGTGGTGCAGGTGGCTCCAGCCACTCTGTCTCCTGAGGACAATTCAGACAAGCAGCAGTGGCGGACAGCAACCCAGGTTTAGTCTATCACTGCAGTTACGCTGAGAACCCATGATACCTTTGATCTCATATTTGCATGTTTTCCCCTGATAGGTTAATGTTTTCCCCTCCCAGTTTTATGTATGAAGTTATGTATATTCATCTCCCTTGTTTAATATGCATACATTCTAGAAACTTCTTTGTTCCTCGACACCCCCACTGGATCCTTCCCTAAGTCCCTCGTATGTGTTGTTCCCATTGGTTCCCTTACTGTCAACCCCGCCTACTTGTCCCTATCCCATTGGATGTAATCCCTTTCCCCACCGATCTTGTACCTAGTGTAAGATCCCTGGACCCGCCTACCAATTTGGCTCTTTGTCCTTGTGAGTTCACTGGAATAAACTTCTGTGTGGAGCACGTACAGAGAGTCTTCTCTCTTTCACTTCTTTGCCTCTGCTACTGCATGCACTCACAACAGTTCAAGGGGAAGCTCTTTCAGGTGAGGAGCATACCCTGTCCGCCTGCGTATATTTGTAAGTGTGTGCCTACCATAGTGTGGACGGGTCTGTGGCTAGACCTCCGGCCTCTCTTTGGACTAGCATGCAGTACACCTTTAGAAGGGATGCTTGCTGCTGAATTGCCTGAAATTTATACCAAAGTGCTCTGGTCTTAGGAGGTCCCCCAGTGGAATGGCCAATTAGTGCTGGGACAAATTTAAGGAACTAAACATAACCCGCATGAAATTTAGGGCAGAAAAGAGAATGTTTGGTATCGCTGAAGTAATCATTCCAGCCAGGAAATATGACATAAAAAATGTTTCTGCATAGGAATTAATTTGATTTTGTTGAAGGCATTCTAAGTCTTCTTTATGAATGTTAGTGGGTAGGAAAACACAGCTTTCATACCGTCTGATGCATGGCTTAGGATGGAGCCCTGAGACAATGCTTTAGTTTCACTGCATTATTAGAATAAAAATCCAGCTATTTGAATTGCAACAAAGAGAGGTCCTGGGTGCAAACAGATAGATATTTGTAGGACTCCTTCAGAGAAGACAAAACTAGGATGTGAATACCCTTGACATCGCCCAGCTCTGTGCAGTCCCACACTGAAATGGGTTCCCACCTCAGCAATGTCTTGGACACATGAAGTTATTTTGAATTTTGACATTAGCTTCAGCTCTGGGAATAGGAAGAGAAACCAGATTCTGCTTTCCTTTCTCTTCAGCACGTGTGGGGAAGATGCCTTTCTTTTGAAATGAGATGATCAATTCTATTTCCTCCACCTGATACATCTTCACATAAGCATCCTAGTGCAATGTATTCCAGTTTTGTATTCATGTGACTTTTGAGTCTCTACAGCCATGTGGATATAGTGGGGCCCAAATAAGAAAGAATCAAAATGGGGACTTACAGAGATGGGCTGATGCAATGATCAGATGAAGAGGTGGGAAACTAAAGGAACTTTTGTTGTTCAGTCTGGCAAGTATATGGAGAAAGGATGTGATTTTTTGGTTTATATATATCTAGGAAGTAACCAACAGGAGGAGAAAAATTCAAGCAAGAGAGTGGTCATGAGGAAAAATGGTCACAAACTAAACATTGATAATGGTCATGAGGAAAAATGGTTTTAAAGTAAACATTGACAATTGTAGTCTGGGAACAGAATAATGGGGTTCTTCATTTCCTAAGAGGGCCCTAGAGGCAAGAAATCAAATACTTCTGAATGATGTAAAGATCGGGAGATACGCCCAATAGGTAGGTGAAATGTTGCATATAAAGGGGCAATGTACATAGGGAGGATTTTAGCTTTTTCCATTTCTGCTTGATTTAGGAGTTAAACAACAAGCATACCCACTCAGTGAATACCCACTGAGTTGTGAAATTGTCTGCACACCTCCCTGCTCTCAGATGGCTAGCTGCAGCCAACTCAAACAGGAACGATTACTTCAGTGGATATTTTGAAAACAATAAAAATGCTTATTTTTTTTTCTAGACTTCAGGTGCTGAAATTTTACCTAAAGCTGGACTTGCAAATGTTAATCTCTTTAAAAACTTCCTTTAAACAGATGCTAAGGTGTTCCTTATTGAACAACTGATTTTTTTGTTATTTTGTATATAGTAAATTTTTAATAGATACTGGATGTAACTTTGACAGATTAATTGTACACTCAGACATATGTATTAAGTTTAGGAGCCATCCTGAATTTGTGTTTAAATCTGGAGCTTGTTTACCAATGGGCTTGGCTGCAGACATAAGAAAAGATTGGTTTTTTTTGTCTTAGTAAGTGGACCTAAGATTGACATACAGGTTTGAAATCATTCTGCATCTGTAGATGCATAGACGTAGGATAGAACAACAAAGTGTCAAAATGACTGAGTATGGGAAAAGTCAAAAAGGGTAAATGCAAAGATGTTGTCCGTGCATCTTACTAAAAATGACAGCCATACTGAGGGCATATTCTTCTCTTAGATGAGCAGTTTGAAGCACAAGAGTCTTAAGCCACAAAGCAGAAAAAAAGGAACCTCAAAGGGACTTAATGAGAGTAATTAATTTTGGCAGACAACATAGTCAGGAAAAATGTGCCAATAAGTTTTGTGCTTGTCAGGAAAAACTTTAGGTAAAAAAATCATGAAACAAAATTACAGAATAAATTGTTACAAGATGGATGTCAAGGAAAAAGAGGCACAAGTTAGGTAAGAGGAAGAAGGCAGCAGGGGAGTAAATATTGCTTAACTAATTTATTACCTCTCTTCTAAGCTGCTGATTCACTAGAAAAAATCAGACAAAGTGAAACTGTCTCAATATGTAAAAGAATTCCACTAGGCACTTTGAGTGTTTTATTCAAACTGTTCACCATAAAAATCAGCACAAGAATGCGTGCAACTTTATGCAGGGAATGATGCTGATTGACAGTCCTTCTGTGTGTTTTACATAGAAAATGCAAAGCCTTCTTTAGATTAACACAAGTATAGTCTGAGAATATGCCACCAGTCGTAACTCAAATTTAATGAGTGCACAAGTTTATGTGATTTTTTTTAATAGTTTTTGAAATATACATTACAAGATAATGAAATATATTATCTATTACACGAGTGACTCAGAGCATAAACAGCATTTATGACTGTCTTTAATTTTAAACTGATACAATTTTTTCTTGCAAATTTTTTGATGGTTTTCTTGACAACTTTAAATCAACACTGGATGCTTTCTGGGACCAAGTTTTAGGTAAGTAAGTTCATTAATTGATTGGGCTAACTACACATATAATATTGTGAAATTGTGTGACGTATGATCATTCACAGTAATATAAAACAAAACAATGTAGATGCCTTCCATTCATAAAGAGGTGGAAATATAAGATCTTATTGAAACACTGAATTTAATAATTTATTCTGTTGAAATCTGCATTAAACATAACTGCTTAAAACAAAAAAAAATTGACTCTTCCCCTACAGTGTTCCAAACCAGACTAAAAGCCATAATGCTGCACTCATGTAACATTAAAAGCAGTAAAATTTCTTCTCTAATGCACTCTTGTGGTCAACTGTTTTCCTGGTTTATGTGTCAATGAATTTGTGACTGCAAGAAACAACCTTGTGTTTTCCATCTTGAAGTAATATTTTTATGAACATTCAGGAAGACTTCAATTTAAGATGGTAATCTCCGAGTTTTGGACCAGGAGTAGTTGTGGTTTTCCAGTCAGAAAATATTTCAGTAGGCCTTGGAGTGACCACATTTGGACAGTCTGAATGCCAACAAAGTCCTGTTATCTAATGTTTTCTTGTATCTGGCTTCAGGTTTACAGAGGTGTCATTTGGAAATGGTAGGCTGTCAAATTTCCTGCGCGTTCACTTGTCAGAGGAAATAACTTTCAGGGATGGGACTATATTACTGCAGGCCTAGGCCCTAGGGTATATCACCGTGTCCCGCAGCCATAGGGAGAAGGAGGAGAGAAGATCCAGCAGGCAGGAATTGTGCAGCAAGATTGATTTATTTAATTATTTTACAGACTCTTTTATGGACTTTTTTCTTCATAGTCTAATTGGACAAAGGACCAGCCACCCCTTGGGGGTGATTGGCTAAAATCCTAAAACATCCATTGTCAAAATATTTTTCTACTATACCATAAACAAGACTTTTCAAGGTTGCAGGTGGCTTGGTTGTTTACATACTCTGCTACCTCTTCTGTGAGAGAGAAAAGTCTCTCACAGACTTAGAAAATAGCAAGAAAATCCTTGCTAGCAGCATTTTTGTATCTACAGGACTACATGATTACACGAATTTATTGTTTAAAATAACAAAACGCATCAGTCAAGGCATGCGATTTTACAATACCTTTGAGTAATGGCGACTAATCACAAGATTTAGAGTTACATTGTAATTTATAACTTTCTAATCCAATAGGCACTTAAAATGACACTTTGTTTTGGATTTATGACCTATCACCTGTGGCACTTCTCGTTGCAATGGAGCTATGTCTTGACCAATAACTTCTCATGTCACGTACACACAAATGTCTCTCTTATACCATCTACATTCTTAACTTAAACTATATAAAATCACACTAATATATTTTAAAACCCTCCACCAAAACACCCATTGTACAATTTTACTTACAACTATAGGAACACAGGCTTGTAATCCTTTTGCTTAAGATCTATAAATCTCTGTCAATTAAGCCAGACCTAGTCTCTTCCAGGGTGGTAAATCAAAGCCTCCTTTAATTGCAGGAGTTTCTACTCCTCTGTCTCCCACAGTAGGCTCAGGACATACCTAGATGCTGGAAATGAGAATTGTCCTGGTAGGTCACTTTGGATGAGCAAGGCTCACTCGTTGCACCAGAATCTCCTTGGATACTTTATAAAGATCTAAACAGCAAAACTTCTCCGAGAGCCTTCAGAGCTGGTTTCTACTTCTTTTGTTTGACAATAGCCTTTCAGAGAACTAATGAGGAGCATTTGAAGAAACAATTTCTGTTAGCTTAGGAAATTTCCATCACTGTTAGAATGGTGTTTGTTCTTTCATTATTCACTTTAAAGTCATATTAATGACAGAAACATGAAAAATGGAGCCATTATCTTTCACTTACTATGAAAGTATAGACAAGCAGGAATCATCTAACTGTTTCTCTCTGCTCTACAAGAGAGCCCAGATTAGTACACAAGAGTATAATGACATGATAATCATTTTGCATGCTATCAAACTACTCAAACATTAGAGGTTTCAAAGCACAGTGCAAAATCAGCATCAAATCTGAAGATTATGTCATCTTGTTTGAATAGTTTGTTGGGAAGGTGGACTGAGAGAGAATTAAAAATACTAGGTGGTAAATGATGAGTTTATATAATAAAATAATATAAATAAAATGTCTGATGTTCACCAGTAATAGCCCCACAGTTTGAGGGCTTTTTATTTTGAATAGCAATATGAAAAACTTTATATTTCACATAATAAAATTTTTCTGCAGTACTGAAGATATGAGCTTAATAATCAGTGGAAGTCAAAAAGTGCTTTCTTAATATTTAATAGTAAGCAAGAACAAAAGTTATTATGTCACTCCAAAAATTTGATAATTCTCCTATATTTTTAGTACTACAGATCTGAGTGCTAGTGTTTTCTGTAGTAGAGAACTGCGTTTATCTATTTTTCACCTGTTTTATGTAGTTCTAACTGTGTTTATCTAGTTGAAACTAGCTTTTGGATGTCCTTAAGGGAAGACAAAACCATTGACTTTCTAGCATCAGTTACAGAATAATTGGAAATTTTAAAATTATTCCATTAGGACACATATCAATGGCAATCATATTGAAAATTAAAATCTGTAATCCTTAAATCCTCAAGCCAGCAAATCGTCTTTATTCATCTTTACATTTGTCTTGGGTGCTTGTCTGTAGGATCTTTTTCCTTACAATTCCTCATCTGTAGAATTGAATTAATCTATTTCTTTTTTGGATTTTATATTGCAGTTATGGAATGGGGTGCTTGAAAATAAAAATTTCTGATTTCAGAGAGATTTCCCTACTACAAATCTACCATGTTGTGACTTATTAAAATCAAAATTTGTTCAGTAATAGCATGCAAAGCTTTAGATTAATCTGATACAGCATATTTCACTGTCATATGGAATCACACAGAATAATAAGAAAAAAAATGCAGAATGTCTGTAAGAATAAGGTGTGATGCTGTTTGTCCTCTGAATGCTTGATTTTACTGTCTTAACAGGATTTATAGCTTAGTACAACAATTGAAGCCGAGGGTTTAAAGGCTCAATATATTAGGTGATTTCTTTGCCTGCTCTGGTGAAAAATGTCTCCATTCTAGATTCACAGGTATATGTTTGTTTATTTCAATTAATCAAGTAAATGGAGACTAATCAAAAACACAGATTGCCAGCTGCTCATAATAAAGGGACTATTTCACTGTTATACAAAGAGTCTTTCTTTATATAGCAAAACTTTCCCCACCATATGCTTTTCGGAGATACTAAAGCTTGCTGTTCATCTGCACAGCTTTTTGATTTCAGGTCAATAATTTCAAATGATGGCAAACAATCCACTGAACACAAAACCCAGTGCAGTGATCCATGATGTCTGTCAGAATCATTAGACCTCACCTAATTTATTGTAAGTTCTTTACTATGGAGGTATAAAACTGGTGTGCAACTCTCTGCAAACTGATTCAGTACCTGGAAGAATGATGGGGAAGATCATTCTGAGAGCTACTGAAAGACTTTTGAAAAACAGTGAAATTATCAGACACAGTCAATGTGAGTTCACAAAGGCAAAGTCCTGTTTGACTAATTTGATCCCTCTACAGCAAGGTCACGTCTGTAATGGGTGCTGAGTGTAGTTTTTTCTGGGTTTTAATAAGGCTTTTGGCACTGTCCTTCACAGCATCCTTTAGGACAAGTTGTCCAGCTGTGAGAGGAGCAAGTTGATGGTGTTTAGGACATCAGAAGGAATTTTTTCATGGAAGGGTTGTTAAACACTGAAGTAGACTGCCCAGGGAGGTGGTAGAGTCACCATCACTGTAGGTGTTCAAGAAATGACTGGATGTAGAACTTAGTGTCATGGTCTAGTTGACAAGGTGGTGGTAAATCAAAGATTGGACTCAATGTTCTCAGACATCTTTTTCAGCCTAAATAATTCTATGATTCTGTGAAGAACTGGCTGAAGGACAGAGCTCTGGCTGGTGGCCAGTCAACAGTGGCATTCATCAAGGATGAATTCTAGGGTCAGTTCTTTTAATATATTTATCAGTGATCTGGATGCAGGGATTGAATGCACCATTGCCAAGTTTTCTGATGATACCAAACTCGGAGGTGCTGCTGACTTTTGAGGGACAGGGGGCTTTGTAGAGGGATCTGTGTATCTTAAAGCACTTGCCAATCATCAACAGCATAAAACTGAAAATGACCAGATGCTGAATTTCGTACCTGGGTCAGACTAACAGTGGGAACAAATATAAACTGGAAGAGGAGTAGCTGGAGAACAGCCCTGCAGAAGGGGATCCGGGGGTTCTGGCTGGCAGGAGGCTCAAAAGAAGTCAGTGTGCTTGGGCAGTCCAGAGGGCAAAGTGTATCCTGGAGTGCATCAAACACAGCTTCACCAGCTGGGAAAAAGGTGTGATTATTCTGCTCTATTTAGAATTGGTGTGGCCTCACTTTGAGTCCTATGTGTGGTTCTGGGCCCTGCCATTTAAAAGATTGAAGATAACTTCAATGCATCCAGAGAAAGGTGACAAAGCTGGTGAAGTGGGTGGAAGGCATATCCTGTGAGGAGTGGTTGAGAACACTGGGCTTGTTTAGTGTGGAAGAAAAGGAGGCTGAGGGGCAACCTCACTACTGCCTGCAACTTCCTGTGTAGCAGTTGAGGCACAGACCCAGACCGGCAGGGAAACGGAATCATTTACTCAAAGAAATGAGCTGGTTTTATACACTTTTCCAAGGCACAGTATTTCCTTATATGGCAGTCCTCACTACGTGACCTATCCTGTGTTGCCACATCAGCAACACACTTCCTAAATGTTCTTCTATGGGGTGATCACTTGCTGTTCACCTGTCTGTCAGCTCCCAGCAGCCTCCTCTCCATAGGGGTCTGCTGTGTGACACTTCCTCCCCCCAGGGTCCAGTGGAGACGAGCTTCTCTGTGCCTCCATGTGCTCCTTTGTGCTGCCACGTGCTTCTTTGTGCTGCCATGTGCCTCTGCAGGCGCATCCCACAGCCCGAATCCCACAGCCCGCAGCTCAATTCTATCTTATCTCTCCCCACATTCCTGAGGACAGGAAGTGGAAAGGCAAGTGATGATGCCTTCTCCCTGGTCCCAGTGCCAGGACATGTGGGAATGGCTCAAAGATGTATGCATCAGGGGAGTTTTGGACTTGACATCAGGAAACTTGTTATTTACCAGATGGTCATCAAACCCTTGAACGGGCTTCCTGGAGGGGTGGTCAATAGCCCAGATTTGTCAGTGTTAAAGAGGCATTTGGACAACACCCTTAAGCCATGCTTTAACTTTTGGTCAGCCCTGAAGTGGTCAGGCAGTTGCAGTCAAAGGTCACACTTTCAACTCAAGTAGGTCGCTTTCAACTCAATTCTTCTGTTGTAAGATTCCTCCTCTATCTTAGATATGAAATAAATGTATATAAATAAGTATATTTTCTTAATAGTAAAAAGCGATGAATAAAATTACATAGGTGCTGCATTGTTCAAGTGCGAAGAGAAGCAGATAGGTGGCCTACTGTAAGCAGTAATTTATCACAACCAGCAAATACATTGAGAAGTTTAATGTAGGGTCTCAAGCATATGACGTTTGTGAAGTATTTAATCGTTGTTTCCTAAACTACAGGTTCCCATGTACAATAAACTTGAACTTTCTTGGAGGTAGTGAAAGTGATAGCCCTTTTTCCTAATTGCAAACTACATGTAGTTTATTTGGTTTTACCTTATACCTTGTGGGTGCAGGGCCACAAGTCCCAGGAATTAATCTATCAGTGTGAAAAATAAGCAGCTGAATATAATTCTTAGGCTGTTCGTTGAAGTTTTTTCTTGGCTATTTCACTAGTTACTAAATTGGTGCAAAATCTTGTGAATTTTTTAGCAGTAGTTTGTGGTTTAGGATATTGTCCTATGAAGTAAACTTTTGATTTAAAATGTAAATGAGAGTTTAGTTTACTTGCTTTTTACTTGTGGCCCATTTTCTACAGTTACTTTGACAATTTGTAGGCTTTGCATAGTTTTGTGTAATATATCTGGGCCAAGTGCAAAAGCCTCAACTTTCTCTTACGCTGTGATGTAGAGAATACTGCTATCGAATCACACTTTAAAGATGACGGGAAAACTTTATCCACCAGGAGAAACCATTGTTTATAAGTGAAAACTATTCTGTGGAATTCATTTAAGTGGCATAATTTGGTATTTGTGCAGAACTTCTGTAAAAAAACAAAACAGAAGGAATTTAACTCACTATCTTGCCTATACTCCAGTTTTCCTACCTGCTGGCACCTAAAGCAGTGATAAAAGAAGACAGGGAGAAGTACAGAATGGTTGCATGTGTTCTGGTACTGAACAGGAATTTAGAATGAAAACAAGACCCTCCAAAAATTTTGGCACAATTGAGAAGTGAATTATTACATATATTTAGGATGTGAAAAGTATAGAATCACACCTACAGGTCAGGTCAGAAAGAAAAATAATTTTGAACCTGTTTCTTCTCTTCTGTATGACTGTCCTAACAATCTAAGGATCAGTTTCCTTGCACTGATAAATGTACATGTGAAATTACTCAGACTTCAGCTACAGGGACTTAATTCTGTCATGTTTTCCTATCTGAAATTTACAGTTACTCAGAATTACTAAGATTTTAACTACGTATTAAAACTAGTAGTATTAAATGCAAACAATATCCTCTCCCCCACAGCCTGTCATTCCCCCCAAAAAATTCATTTGTGGTTAGCTGTTGAATTTCTCACTTGACTGAATTTGGTATGTGGATCTGAGAAAAATTGCTGTGTGCTACTCTATCTCATACGGTGACACATTAAACTGAATCCAAGTAGAACTGAGAGTAGGAGAGACTTGGTTTGGCTCTATATTCTCCCACTGTGGTTGTTTCTGTAGGTTCAGACCAGCAATTAGCTGTTGCAATTATGGTCTTTCAAATGTATTTGGACTCACTTAAATGTGTCTTAACATTTCACATACACTTTTGGCACTGTTGGGACTTGCCAGTAATACTAATTCCAAAACATATTTAAATATGATTACTTCTGTTGTCTCCATAGAGCCCAGTGTCTTTAAAGAACTGGTTTATGGAACCATTGAGGGTCACCTATTTCTAAGACTTGGTGATTAATTTAAGAACCAGTTTGAGGAGTTTGGCCTTTCTGCCAAAGAGCTGGGAATGTGTATTTAACTTTGGCAGGAGTTTATAGCATTAGAGTTGCAAAACAGACTGTTTTTTGTGATGATTGTGTAACTAATTGATTCTCCTGGTGATGACATAGCTGTAGCCGGTGTTATCTTTAGAATTTCAACACAGAAGTCTGAGAATGTGATCTAAGCAACTTATAGTGGTATCAGTGAAATGAATTAGCAAGGGATTTTGTTCTTTCCAGCGTGCATTTTTGGATACTCCCTGTGACAAAAATGGAAATTTCACTTGTCAGAATATTGACATTTTTTTTCTTTTGTTTTAGAGTAAAACTTCACAGTAGTGTAGAGGTTCTAGCACAAAAGTTAATGCATCTCTTGGGACTGTAATACAAATTGTATTTTGAGGTTGAAGAGGTTCCTGGACTCTCTGTAAGACCACAACAGTAGTGTAATATTTACTTCATCCAAGGAATGTGTAGAGACCCCGACTATGAACTGGACAGAGCAGAAATAATTTTGCTTGTTTTACTTGTATAGCTATTCATAATAATATTTTAAGAGCAAAGGAAATAACAAAACAGTAGTCTATATAGACATGGTCTATACTGTTTATTTACGAAGGAGTTAAAAACTTTGGGAGAAAGAGCTTACTTTGCTATATCACAACTGGCGAGATGAGAGACATAATTTGTTTCCAAATGACAGTATTAAATGGTTATAATGGAAGAATGAGGAGATGAGTAAGAACCCACATCCTCCTTAATATAGCCTGGTTCTAAAGAGGAAGAGGAAACAGTGTTGTGCTGTGGCTTTTTGATGCTTCCATGGAACTTGAGGCATATCCTTTAATGAAAGGTTCTTTTTGGAATTGTTGGTTTGGATAACTTTTGTTTGAGACTGCTACTACATTAAGATTTAAATTGTTTTCCACTAAATATTTATTCCTTCTTCCAACTTTTAGTCCTTGGATTCCAAAAACCATATTGGAAATTGGCTGGTAAAATGCATCTTTTTATGTTTCATGGGAGATGCTGACCTAGTTAATCAGATCTATTCTGATGAAATGTTGACCGTCTCATTTATGTTCTTTCCAAATTCTATTTAATGCAAGTCCTTGATTTTCTTGTAATTGACCAAAATTGAAGTGGAAGAAACACTTTGAATTTTACAGTAAGATAAAATGGGCTTTAGTGCCAAATCTCTCAATTATCATAGTGTCAAAACTCAGCTCTAAGTCTGTATCTAAGTTTTAGTTGAAAATATGAATGATATTTTATGTCTGAAGTAATTATATCCAGTTGATATAAAAGCAAAAACCAGTGAGACTGTAGCAATCCATGCCATCAGGGCACCGTGCTGCTTATTCATTATTGCACTTACTCCAGAGCTCTCCTAATTGAAATTATGTTGCTTTCTTTTTCAGTTATAAAGACATAGGCATCCTACTGAACTGTGAGGGACTGAGCTGTTATCCAAAACTAGGAAATGAATCCATCATAGGAAATTTATAAAATTAAAAGTCTTTATTGTTTTGCTTTGTACAGTCTATGATCAACTCACTTTCGGAGCTAGTTCATAATTATGAGTTAGTTGAGGAAAAAACTTTTACAACTGAGTTTTGATATGCAGTCCATGGTAAATGCCACTTCCAAAGTTGGTGCTAATTTGCACTCAGTCTTGTTCTTATTTGGCTGTATTTGCATAATAGTGTTATAAATAAAGTATGTAATTCGTGCTATTATGTATAAAACTGAAATGTAATAAAACCCTGCAGAGACAGAGTTTAAAACACCCCCCACCAACCTGGCTGAGAGGAAAATTTCTCAACACTAGAGCAGTTGAACAAGAAGTTTTTTTCAGCACAGATGTAATCAATAGGTGAGGATTCCACCCCAGGTGGGGTTGGATCTTATCACCGGGACATTAACACTATGATGACTTGATCACCATCTTCTGATATCTACATCTCAGCTGATAAGGAATTGGACATTCTGGGAACTAAAAATAACTGTTCCAGAAACCAGAGATGGCCCATTCATCATCAGAGATGGCCCACTCATCAATCACCCAGGATGGACAACTCATCAGACCCAGGAAAGGCTTTGTGCAGCCCAACTTTGGGACAACAAAACATGAATATGCTAAATTGCGAGAAGAATAGAATTAATTCGGACTGTGCTCAAGAACTGTATAAGAAGAGACCAGCCGAAGCAGCACTCGTGAACTTGGGAGGTCTGGTGCGATAGAGATCAGATCTATGCGTGTTCACCCAGCTCCGACCCCGGGCTCGGTGCTGCTTTTCTCGATCGTGGCCTTTGAGACCGATATTTCGGTCGCATAATAAATGTCATTTCTTTACAAATTTTGATTGGGCAATTTTGTTTACCTCAATAGTATTAATATGAGAAACGTGACTCTAACAGTAGCACTGGAGGTGCAGAACTGATTATTGGTGATGTGTAAAAATTTCTTAATGTCAGTATTCACTTGAATGCCCTTCCAAAAGCACACACAAATGAAAGGGATAAGGACGGAACCTAAGAAAACCAATAATGTTATTTTTCTTCCACTTAATCTACTTATTCCTAGGAGTTCTTAATTATGCCAAAGAAAGTTATCTATCCTTCCATCTGAATTCAATTAATTCAACAATTAATCAGGAATGTTGTATCTTAATGAGGCTGTGGCTTTCCGCTTGCTGCAGTTCTCATGTTAAACTCAGTAATTAGCACAACAATATGGGTTCATGTTTGTTTCTTTGCAAGACGGTCCCTCAAGGGTCTCCTCGTAAATGAGCTCTATGGTTCAATAATTTTCTGCAGGGTAAATCACTAGAAAAGTCAGGAGGAGTACAATGTTACCCACAGATACGGTTTCTGCATCATAAACAGGATGGAATGAGAAACAGAATTATAAAGGGAATGACTCCTCAGGAGCAGTG
Organism: Aphelocoma coerulescens; assembly: GCF_041296385.1. NCBI lineage: Eukaryota > Metazoa > Chordata > Aves > Passeriformes > Corvidae > Aphelocoma > Aphelocoma coerulescens. Next base: position 68,881,392 of record NC_091015.1, on the reverse strand, counting down.
CGTGAAGGAATAAGCAAAATATATTTGAAACTTAAGGTCATGTTGTGGTGGGTTGATCCTGGCAGGATGTCAGGCACCCATCAAAACCACTTTGTCACTCCCCTCCACAGCTGGACAGGAGAGAGAAAGTATAATGAAAGGTTCATGTGTTAAGATGAGGACAGGGACAGGTCACTTACTGATTATAGCCATGGGAAAATCACAGCTGACTTGGGGAAATTAATTGAATTTATTACTAATCAAAATCAGAGTAGATAATGAGAAGTAAAGAAATCTTAAAAACACCTTCCCACCACCTCTGCCTCCTTCCCAGGCTCTGTCTCCTCACTGCAGTGGCACAGAGAGACAGGGAATGGGGATTATGGTCAGTTCATCACAGTTCCTGTGGCTGCACAGGGATAAGAGTCCTTCCCTTGCTCTGGTGTGAGATTCATGAAGACAGCTCTCCATTAACTTCTCCAACATGAGTCCTTCCCATGAGCTCTGAACTTCATGAACTGCTCCAGCGTGCATCCCTTTCCATGGGGTGCAGTCCTTCAGGCACAGCTTGCTCCAGCATGAGGCCTCCACAAGGTCACAAGTCCTACCAGGAAACCAGCTCTAGTGTGGCTCCTCTCTTCACAGATCTGCAAGTCCCTGCCAGGAGCCTGTTCCAGCACAGGACTCCCATGGGTTCACAGCCTCTTTCAGGCATCCACCTGCTCCAGCATGGGTCTCCTCCATGGGCTGCAGGTTGACCTCAGCTTTTGGTAAAATGGAATGTTTACAGGAGGGATTAAATTGTCATGGAGAACAAAGAACTGCGCTTCCTCATGGCATGAAAAAAGAGATTTAAACGAAGCAATGGTATTCTTGTTTGCTTCTTCACTCCTAAAGATCTGTTCATTAAAATCAAGCCCCATAGTGAACTACAGGGTTTGCACTGAATTTCTGATTTGCTGTTCTCTCCTTTGGGAGATTTTGGAAAGGAAAAATCTTCCTTCTTACTATCAGTAATATTAATCACATAGAATAAAATGCTAGAGTTTAGGCATTGGCAAGTGGTTTGAAAAGAGAAACTCCAAGATTTGTGAATTCAGGTGTCACGGTCTTTGGTTTTGGACCTCACTTTCCTGCCAGAGGTTGATACAAAGAACAGAAAGGCAGTATGTCATTCCAGCTGGGTGCCCCAGTTTTAGATAGCTGGAAGAAAAACCCAGACAACCAAATGTGAATTAAAAGAGCTGTCTGGTGTGGTACAGGAAAGCCTTGGTCTTGGGCTTTCTCCCTTCCCCCTTGCAATGATAATTTCGTGCAGCAGTGTCTCGTGAACAGCAACAACATCCTGACCTTTACCAAACTACCTCTGATCATTCATCTGCCCAGACTCCTGATGTAGATGTGGGTTATTGTCACCCTTAAGTGGCCCAAGATATCACTTGAAATCCTTGAATTGTCTTGCTTTTCCTTCAGACAGGAAGTAATGATAGATACCCACCAGAGAACTACTTTTGGCGGAGTAGGAATGAGAGTAGAGTGAGATGTTTTGAGGAGGTTTTCTGTTGTTGTGCTATGCTGCTTGTGTACTATCCCTCATAGCAACTGAGAACAGGGCCTGGGTGCTTTGGTTAAGTTGGATGGTTAAAATTTAACACAAAAATTAGCAGCAGAATATATGGAGTAACAACTTCAAGTGCTTATGAATGTTACGTCAAGAAACCAGTTGACACAATTGATCAAGAAACAGACACTAAAACTTGCAAGTTATAAACTTCAGCTACCTTTTTTTGTCCAAAGACAAAAATGTTTTACCCAAAGACAAATAGGCTTAGCTTCACAAATAAAGACAAATAAAGGAAAAGCTGATTTACGTCTCCTGGCTTTGCATCACACAGAGCTGAATTTAGAGGAGCTCTAAATTCTGTATGTCAAGTCTTATAGCTATGCACATAATTACTGCCAGCATTGGAATAACCCCATTTCTGATCCACTTATGCAAATGCATACAAATACTGTAACCACAAGAGGTTTTTTAGTTCGAAAATAAAAGAAGACACTACTTCTGAATATGAGTGCATACACGGTTGGTATGGTACAATGGAACTGATTTATCCAGGTTAATGTCCAGGCACCATCAAAACACTGGGACTTTATCACATAACCTTAAGTTCCTGGATCAAATCAGTACAAAAATTATTTGAATAGTTCTTCTGTATTGTAGAATGCACATCTATAATGCTTCAGAATCATTAAAAAGTATGCAGTGTTGGATTCAAGTAAGAAAAGCTTCATGCTTATCTACCTTGTAATAAAAGGCATATGATAAAGATTGTTTTTTTAAAATCAGGGTAGGATCCTGGAACTGATGATTTCTAGAGGTCTGAAGGTTTTGCTACTCATATACAATGCATGGACAACCAGAGTGTTGATGAGTACAAAAGAATCTCTTGTGATTTTATGGCTATGTAACATTAAAGAGAAAATTAAAAAGAAGTAAAAGCTATTTTCTTTTGAAGGTGATTTGCCAAGCCACTAAGGAGACTGAATTTGAGAGATTTTTGTAATTGTAAGCAAAAATCTTATTATTGGCTTTAATTTTAATACTCACAATTGTACTGTCAAAATATTTTAGACTTAACTCTTAGATATGCATACAAAAGCCCTAGCTTCCTAACTCTTCCTGATGATGTGTTCCTGGACTGTGGAAAATACAGGTAGAGGAGGCTTCTCCTTACGGGAAACTAATAAACTGAATTCTGACATAAAATGTGAGACAGCTGATGACCTCAGAGACAACGGTTTTTTAGGTCATAGTGACTAAAATATTCAGTATCTAAGCTGAGAAAGTGGAGCTGCAATGATTGTTTACTAGCATGCAACCTGCTCTTAAGTCATATCCCAGCTTATTGGGGAAATACTTACAAATAATTTAGACTGTGATGGTTTTGGTATTGCAAGTTATATTTGAAATTATAAAAAACCCGACCTATTTGGGTAGGCACAAGAAAAGAAAGCAAGAAAATAAATCTTAAAGAGGATAGTTCTTCTCACAATAATGTTCCTACCAAAACCCCATGAATACAGAATATATTGTACTCAACCAACAAATGAATATTTCCTCATCTGGGGGGAAATGAAATGGTTTCTTTCTTAATGCATAAAGCACACTAAAAACTTTCAAGCTTTTAATTCTCTTTTCCCATTAACTTCCCAGGAAAGTCAAAGATGCAGAAATAGAAGCCACTGTAGAACTGTAAATCTTCTATTTGCATTTAGGCACTTTCCCAGTGGCCATGTTAGTGTTCTGTAAATGATATAAACTATCTGGCCCAAACTTCTTCCTAGTTAAAATGGAACATAAGGCATTATGACAAGTTTTCTGCATAAGTCAAAACACATGATCTGTTTAATTTCATTAATTTTGAATTATTAGTATGTGTGGAAGACCTCCAGCTGAATGATATCTGTAATTTTACAATATTTAAACCTGAAAATTCTTCCTGGCTTAGGAGAAATGTTTGTACTTGGCAAGTATTTAAAGGGGGATTTCCAAGAGCAAAACCCAATGTGATTACCTTTTTTTTTTTTTGGGGGGGGGGGGGGGGGTGTGTGAATAGAGAAAACTGTCTCTGAAAGAATTACCTTTCTTTTCCACCTCCTCTCCTTCATCCTGTATTTGGAATGAGCTCTCAGCTCTTTTGACAACATGGCAAAGAAGAGTGTACAATACTTGCTTTAAACAGTTATTCTAAAAGCTGTACTTGTATCATGCCAGTGAGTTGAGAGCTCAAAAGAGGTCACTGGAGTAGATGGGGCAAATTCGTGCACTGCTGATCCGTGTCCCTCTGGTCAAAGAAATGCCGAGATGGTTACAAACATCAGTGGACCATGGGAAGGCCTGTGATAAGTAGAATACTTAACATTTATCTTTATTATGTCTGGGGCCGTGGGGTTTCTTCTGGTTTTGATAGATGTGATCACTCAGTTGTAGTCTGAACCTTTATTTATTGTTACATAGCATGAGAGAAAAGCAGAGTGGACAAGAGAGTAGACAGTAGACTTCTGCAACTCACTATTCAGTTCCAGCATGTTACTAGTGATAGCAATTTGAGTATTTGATCATTTTGCTCAACAAATAGGTCCCCATGTCTTATTTTAATTTGTATAATATGCTAATTAATTTATCTAACTCTTGAAAAAGCAAGTGGTTTATTTTTTTTTAAGTTTTGTAAACTCCTGACAAAGTGAGTTGTTCACTAGCCAAGGGGCATTTTTTGAGAATGTGGAAGAAAGCAATGTGTTTTATTTATATGCATCAATTTAATATCTGCCTATAGTTATCAGCTTTTTTTTTTTTGAGCAATATATGCCATCTATAAAGACAAAACAGGTTTTTTGTGTTGATTAGAAAGAGTATATTGATTTTTCTTGCCTCTCAGATTTCTACTGGAGATTTTTTGATCAGTTCTATTCAAAGTCCATTAAAAAAAAGCAAAAAGCTGAAATAAAAAAAAAAAAAAAGAAGGAGAACCACAGAAGATTATATGTTATTAAAAAGAAGGAAAATAATTATGTATGTATGAATCACAGCTGTGGTAACACAACATTTGCCTCTTTTGTTTTTTTTCCAAATTAATAACTGGTTGTGTGACCTTCTGTAATAGTCCCTGTTCCCTCCAAACAAAAGGACCATCATCCCCAAAACGGGGGTACTTTCCTGGTGACTTCTCCCCAGACCTGGAACTTTAGTCCTTAAATACTGAGTTGCCTGTATTGTCTGTCTCAGGAGAAGGAAATTCAAAGTCAAATTTTATCATGGCGGGCCATTGTTTGGAAATTTTAATAGAGCTGAATTAACCTTTCTGAAACGTGTAATTTTCTGTAATCTTACCCAAAAATATGGTTGGACTGGTTTAATCTTATTGAAAGAAAGGGAGAAGAAATACATGTTCCTTAATATGGAAGGCTCAGGAATTGTTTTGTTTATACTCAGTCTTCTGTAGTGTTATGCCTTGGCTTTAGAGAACAAAGAGCCACCCCTAAGATATTTTCCAGTACTAAAGTTGTCCAGAAATAAGTTACACTGGGTATAGGGCTAGAAAGACTCTAGGATTAGACAGGCTTTCACATAACCTAAAGTAGTTTGGATATATTCAGACAGAATGTGCATATGGTGTATTTCCCTTGTCATAACAATCCATCTTGGACTAGACTTTTCATTTCCATCTACACCACAGAGGGGGAAGGTGATACTTAAATATTTTGCGCTTGAGGCACAGGAGGCAGCAGAAAAGTGAGTGGCTCCTTTTTTAGAATTGTGAAAGATTAGACATCCTCCTCTAGAGCATCCACAAAATTTCAAATCATTATGTTGGGGCTGCAAAAAAATCTTAGAAATGCCTATCTGTCAATTTTTGTGTAAATTTGACGTTTCTTGAAATATTTTTTATTGTTTTGTAGTAGGAATTTGGATAATCTTATAGCAGGGAAGATACATCATGGGTATTTTTCAAGAGGTATGATAGTATTTTCTTTCTCATTCATGTATTTTTTGAAAAGAATGGGGATTACAGTACCCTAGTTGCTCAGTAACTAAACCATCATTTTAAAATCTTCCACTATGGACATGTATTTCCTATTTCCAATGTCGTTCTGCACAAGTAGTTGGATAGTTCAGAAAACATAATTTGAACTTTTTTTATCATTGCTTGAGTTAAAAAAGGGAAGGCTTGTTTGTTAGTAGAATTTTCCAACATGCTGTGTATTTTGTGCATAGAGAAGAACAGCTCCTGCATAGAGAAGTAGCAATCATTTAAACAGACATTAGTGAGAACTAGATTATTGACCATTTGCTGCGAGACTGTGCATCATAGTGCACACTGCATTCTTGTTTTGTGTAGAGACAAAATTTTTCTTTTATCTTGACATAAATAAAATGGTTAGCATTAGATGACATTTAAAGCACCAACTAATCTGTCAGACAAAGCACATTAACACTACTGTCCCTGGCAGAAACTCTCCTCTTGTATTGTATGTGGATTATTTGGAATACAGAGTATGTTCTAGTACTTAGGCTGGGAGACTGGATTGCTGGATTTTGTTATTGCTGCTGTCCTTGAGTGTTGGCAATGTGAAATTAATTTTAATAATATATTTTAATCTTAAATTTTAATCCTGATTATCTTATGTTTTGGGTCCTTGAGTGTTTGCAATGTGAAATTAATTTTAATAATATATTTTAATCTTAAATTTTATTCCTGATTATCTTATGTTGTGAGTGTTTTAATGAATTTTATTTGAGTCATAATTGCTATTTTAGTATTTTAATATCTTAAAACACTTGATGACTCAGAGGAATTTAGAAAACCTCAGTCCATAAGTGTACTGGGGCAATGCATTCTATTGTTATCCCCAGTTATAGAATGTCATATGACTTGTGAGAAACATAAGCCAGGTTAAGTGTGGGGAGGGTTACTAACTTCTTGTATTTGCAATCTCATGTCATATCATGCATCACATGGAGGAGCAAAATAAAAGGCCGTTACATTTTCCAGGCTGAAAACACCAGGACATACGCTTGTTGAAAGTTTCCAATTATTTCTTAACTCTTGGCTATTCTTGGAACTTGAGTGTATTTCAGCCTTCTGAAACGTAACCTAAAGGCAGTTAATCTGTATTATTACTTTTTCTCCATACTTCAAAAGAAATGGGTTGGCATTTGTAGCTTTTATATTCTGTCATCTTTCAGTAGAAATTCATATATCTGATGTCTTGGTGTTTATATTTTTGCTGGTTTTGTTCTTGCTGGCAATAAATCTAGATACACTTCAACATCTGTTTAATACAGCCTCTTCATTTAAAATACAAACATCTGGATGGATGAACTAAATAGAAAATATCTAGCAGGGAGTTGGGGGGTTGTGTTGGGTTTTTTCTTCATATATTAAGTGACATTTGACTACATTGCTGCATTTCATCTAGATTTCCTAAACAGGTGTTTAAAGAAAAAAAAAGACATTTCCCATCTCACTTCTATATTTAACACACAACTATAGCACAAGATTATACATCTTATTTACATGTTTTGGGGTGCTTGAGCATTAAGCAATATTTTGCATGTATTAATACAATATTTACCTCGCTCATGCACCCAATTAAATTTATAATTCTATAACTTAATTAATTTTTCTCATCAGCCCAAATTTCTTATTATTGATAATGTAATGCTAACACAAGTTGTTTTCTTCAGATTTAATAATTCACAGAAGGATCTCTGAGCACATTTTGTATGGATTTACAGTAAATATTCATAATTTCAGCTATGACTCATCACTAAAGTGTTGCAGTTAGGGTCTTTGACTATGCCTTTAGACATTTTTAACTGGAAAGCGTAGATTTGGTGTTTTCCCAAAGAGAAATATTTTGGAAAGCATGGGCGAATCACTTCAACTTTTTAAAACTAAAAGTAATGTGAAATGATACTGTTTTCTCCATTTATGGAAGTAATGAGTGTTGTCTTTAGACCACTCTTAATACTGATTCGGCAGAAAGGGCAGCTAGAAAGTGAATTTCTACTATGAAGTGAGTCCGTAGTATTTGCAACACAAAATTAAAGAAGAAAAACTTGCACAATTAATCATATTAAATTAGATTCACTACAACAAGCCCGATGCTCCTGAATGTACAGTCTGAATTCAGCAATAACTCTTTCTACAGTCTCGGGAAATAATTTTAGTGAAGTATGAATAGCTTGCTTTTATAGGAAGTTACTTCCAGAAAAAAAGATCCTTTTTTTTTTTTTTTTTTTTTTTTTTTTTCCCAAACGGATTATTAGAATCAGAAGATCTAGGACAACAAAGAGCTAAGAAAACGGACTTTTTTTAGGGCTCCTTTGAATATAATATACTGTGGTTTCACCCTATGTTTTTAATCAGTTTTTCTACCAACCTTGAAGAGTAATCCACAACTTGGTTAATTTTCTTATGTTCCTAATGTAGGCGATTAATTTAAAGGTAATGAATAAAGAATGCTAATGTATAGTAGCTTTGGATTTACTCTTGGCTATCATTATAATATCAGTCATTCATGTACTTACTACTATTTTTTTGTTTCTTTTAGTCTTAGAGCTATTTGTCCTGACTCTTCAAGGGTAGATCTTGACTTTTCCCTTTCATGGAAGAATATTCTTCAGATAAAAACAGGCATATAAACACATTCTTTTACACCCAATTCATCAAATATCAGTATTTCAAATATTTATCTTCCTGAGTGTGTATTTATCTTCTTAATGTGTGTGTCAGAACAGTAATATATATACACAGTAACATCTTGTGGCCTAGATGGGAAAAAATCTTTGAAAAATCTTTTTACTTATGTAAGGAGTTAAATTATATGTCAAAATCACATATAATACCATAATAGAAAACATGCCTATTTATATTTATGCATTTGTACCTAAATAATATCACGAAAGGGATCTCTTTGCTTCCTGTTTTCCTGCTACTAATAAACAATTCACATTTCTCTTGTCTGTATTTTTTCCCAAAAGTATTTTAATTTCAATATAACTCAAAGGAGTTTAAGGTGTTTTCTTACTTGTGTTTTTTTGAGGATTTTTTAAAATCTATTTATACATCTGATTCCTGGCAGGTACAATTGCATGTGCAATGTCCAAATAGAGAAGGGTTAATTGTTTTAGGTTAATATAACCATTTAATCATTCATTAGTCCTGCAAAATTGGAAGCCATCATTAGTAAGACTTTTCTTTATAGTATTTAATTAACATTACTAGGATTTTTGTGAATATTTTTGTAGATGGTATTTGAAAGTCTTACTTTTCTAATAGCAGCTTGCTGCTTAACAAGAGTGCATTAAAACTAGATAGGCAGTAAAATTATTTTTATTAACATACACCTCAGTAATGGAATTTTTTATATTACTTTTTAAACCAACAAAAAAAGCCACCAGGGTATATTGTGATGTGCTGTGACATGCTGTGGCTCCTGGTAAGGTTGTCATCAAAAAAACCAAACAAAAACCCCAGACAAATTTGACCATTCTGCTCTCTTACAAAAAAAGCTAACAAAAATGTAATCTGCAGCTGTGAAATGGTTTGACGATTTAATTGAGAAATTGTTAACATTTCATTTGAGGGAGTGAACAAGTCTGGGGCTTTCCCTTCCGGAGAAAAATTGCCCATGGAGTGCAAGTAGAGACGAATCAGTATAACTTACTGCACTGTATGGTATTCATAAACTACAATTTCCTCTTAACTCACTGGGAAGGCTTAGGACTTTGCATGAAGTGTTTGGGAAAGTAGCCAAAGACAGAGGAATAATTCCCCCTCATATATCAAAAGCATATACAAACGCAATCCCTTACCTTGCACATAAAGCAGTGGTATCCAGATTGCCTGTGCATGTGTGTTTGCACATCTGTTAGAACTTTTTAACACAAATGGCTTGAATTAGGCTCAAGAAAAATATCTCTGATTTGGGTGGGGTAGCTTTGTTTTTGGGTTTTTTAGGGGTTTGTTTGCTTTTTTAAAAAATTATTTTTAAATAGGGCATTTTTAAATGGGTGTGTGCCACAGCTTTGATCAAGACAGATTTAAATGTTCTGTTAATTGATAAATTTCCAGGGGTGGGCCTCACATTCACATCGTATTTTCTGTAGTGCAACCTTGCTAAGGTTGAAATTAGCTAATTTTTTAAAAAAGCTCCTTTTTTAAAGGAGCTTCAGTTTCTGCCAGGGAACTGAAGTAGACTTTGAAGTCTTAGATATATTTACAGAACAGGGACACTAGGCAACAGCACATTTTTTTTCCCCTCAGAGCCTCTCTAAACCATTTCAATTCCATTATAAAGAGATCATTCACAGCACTAAAGTGGTCTTTTAGTCTTTCTGTTCATGCAGTCTTGACTTATGTCCTGAGAAGGGATCTGGCAGGCAGGAGTAGGCTTGTGAATAAGGTACCTGTGCAGGAGGAACAAGGACCCCCAGCTGCCCTCACAGCACCCTTGGTTTTGCACCTGATGCCCTCTGATGTTAGGCTCATGTTTCCTATCCATGGTGTGATATTCTGTGACCTTCCTCCTGCTTTGGACCCATCATGAACAGCACTGGGATCAGGGTGAAGGAGAGACCTGAGGCTGCATTAGAGGGAAGTCCTATAGGATTAGCTCTTGGAAAGGGGTGTGGGGCAGGAATCCCAAGTCCATTGGTATCAGTGGGGGTGATTTATACTGACTAAAGGGGTTTTGGAGATGAACCCTTGGATTTAAAATTATGCACATCCCTTGAGAAAAGCAGATAAGCAAATGGTTATGTGCAAAACAGGTGTAGCAGTGTTACAAAAACCTACTAATTGGTGCCTATTTACATAGTGGGTTGTGCATATGCTATACCTATGCATGCCACACCTGCATGCATGTCCAGTGCTGCTCTGCCAGGTTTCTGTGAGACAATGAGGAACCTTGTGTGATCGGCTTCTGCACAGCCTGGGGTATGCCAGAGCATGAGGAAAACTGCAGAATTGCCAGTGATGCCTGTCATGCTATGGATTTCAGAAGTCAACTCTTGTAATAAAATTTGTCTCGCCCTTGAACATCTTTGGCATTTTTGAGCCTCAGTTTATCGACCTGTAAAACACAGATAGAGTTTGCCTATATCCTAGGAAACAGGGTTTATTCATCTAAAGAATAATATTTTGAGGTGGTAACATGGGTTTAGAAGTGAAGGGTATACTACTTAAATATATACTACTAAATAATCGTTGTTAATACCTAAAGTGCAGGAGTTCAAAGTCACAAATTTTAAGTGCTATTGCAGACTAAACTATCACATAGCAAATGCAGCCTAAAAACTAACCCTGTCACTATTTATATAACTACTGCAAGGATGGCACACAAAAATGTGATACCAGTTAATCAAATGAGATGTGGAGAAACTCCAGTTAAAAAATTCCACGCAAAAATTCTTAATCTTCATAATCTTCATGTTCTGCTTTCACTTATACATCTGCAGTTCCGTTGTCTTCAATAATACTGTTCGCTTGTAAATCAGAGGAGATTTTTTAATTAGTATTATTTTTGGCCAATGCAGTCTTCCTAGGTTATGGTTAGTAATTTTCTAATTTCCGGATTTGCAGATTCTGGGGAAAAATCTCTTTTGTATAGAAAGACTGGGATGCCCTGTCCATCTGGTTGATTTCCTACAAGTACAGCGTCTATAAATTTTTAAGTCCTGTGTAGCATCTTAAAAAAAGAAGATGCTGGACATAAGACTGTTCACATGATTTTTGAGAAAACAGAGGTCAGTAGTAGTCAGCTTGGGTTAAAGACAGAGGTGAGGGTCACCAGAGTAACTCAGCTGCTGTTAATTTACATCAGGAGTTACGTTTGGAGCTAGCTAAAGTCAGTGGTCATCTCTCAGCCTAGGTAGGAGGCACAGAAATAGCTGAGACACCAGAGGAGCCAGTGAAGAACTCTACATAGGCATGCAGTAAATACCAGATGGTGTATTATGAATGTTGAAGAGTAAATTAAATTGGGATAATTTTTTCATCACATCTTATTATGGGAAAATTATTCCAAAGGGTTCTGCTGTCTTTGGAGAAATGCACTAATTTTAGATCCCGAATGTTTTTCCCTTGAACTGTGAGCAGTTGGCCTTGAGTGGCCGAGGAAATGGTGAAGTGCAGCAGCCAAAGATGCTGGAAAACAGCTGATGTCTGATTTTTCTGAGCAAAAGTACAGCTTTAAAATTGCAGTGTGTTATGCACTGAGTGATTTGAGCCAGATCCTCAAGATGCAAATCAGTCTGTGTCTGTTAGTGCAGTGCTGTTTCTCTGAGTTACACTGTTGTACAACATCTAGGAAAAAATAGTCAAAACATCTTTTCTCTATTGTTTTTTTTTTTCCCACGTGAAAATAAAGATGCCGAGTCTTCTTTGGTTTTACATAAACTGCCAGTGTCATTGCCACTACTCTCAACTCCCACTGTTGTTAATACATAAAGAAGCAGACCTGTTCATGCTGTCTCATTCTAAATGATCTTCCCTGATTTTTTTGGCACTTGTAGGATTCTCTCAACCACTGCAGTTGCTGTTGCAAAAATGTCAGATAATCTATATCCTCTTTGATATAAAATCATGCCTTTCAATTTGAGGTCATAATTACTTTGTTGTTGATGTTAAAAGCTGTGAAAAACTGCAGTGCTATATATGAAAACTTTTCAAGTATTAGTCTTTTCAAGCTGAATAATCAAAAATTCACAGTTCTAGCTGTTTTTCTCCTGGAGTAGGATTCAGACAGGATTTATTAGCTCTCTGCTGGCTCTGTCTCTCCAACTTTTAAGAGACTGAGTGACAACCTTCTGTCCCTGTACTTGCATGTACACACCAAGGGTCAAAATATAATTTTTAGGAACAGCCAATGGAGAATACCATCTCCCTTAGCAAATAATAATAAAAAATAATTATCAGGTTTAGAAAACACTCCAATTCTACCTATTCCCTATTCAGGAAAAATACTACTCATATGTATTTGAATCATTAATGAACATAATGTACTGCAAAAATACAAAGAATGACATGGTGAATAGAACTAGGAAAAAGGAAAAATTAAAACATTTTCTAATACAGACAGGACAAGAATATGATTTCTACTGACTCTCTTTTATATTATTTTTTAATAAATTATTTTATTATTTAATTAATATTTTTCCATAAAAGTCTATATTTATGTATTTCACCTTTTTGTGAGGTTTATGTCTTCTTGGAAAGCTGAAGTAAACTTTAAAATAAACCAAACCAAATTAAACAGAAAAAATGTTGAATCCTGCTATGTGAGTGGTAAGGCATATCAGAGTACAATTCCTTTCTCTCTTTATTTTCCTCTCCCTAGTTTGCCACACTGTGATCTAGATGTGCTCTGTTTGTGACAAATAATTCGTCAACACTCTCTTGAAAATTTCTGTGTGAGAAATTAAGCCATACTGGTGTAGCAAACTGCTTTGCTGTCCCTGCAGCTGCCAGCTTTTCTGTCTTCTTTCTCTTCTTAACAACAAAATACATTTCAAATTTTTTTTTGGTTCAAGAGGTTGTGCCTGAATGATTTTAATTATCTTCTGTGTTTACATTTGACATCTGTTTTAACAGCATAGCCTGAGTTTTTCCCACAGATTTCAATAAATGTTGACTTTTTTGAACACAGCACTAATTTATGTAATACAACATCTCTGGGTACTTCTCAAGGTGATTTTTAATCTAAAATAGAGTTTCTCTGTGTAACCTTGGCTTTCTGGAACACCTGAGAAATATGGATGCTGTGTGGGGGAGAAGTGGCTGCACAGGCTGCTTCCGCTGCCAAGAATTTGTATTTCAGACAGTGACTTGAAAAATATCTGCTGCACAGATGACTCTGGCACTGATAAGCACTGATAAGCACTCTGGCAATTATTAACACACCTTAACTCTTGTCTTTTCTCATTCCATAAAATATGAAGTGTTTTCTATATGTCAGGACTCACTGGCAACGTTGCAGTCACTGATATACTGAACATCTGACTAGGGAATTAATTTGTCCAAATAATTAGCTCATTTCTGTCCAGTGCTTTTGTTTCAGACCATTGGTCATCAAATTCTAGTCATTACCATGTTCACAATAAATGTAAGGAAAAAAATGTCTTTAAATTTCAAATGTTTTATGTTATGGTAGCTATCCTACCTGCCTGGATATCATCTTCTATTCTAAAATAATCCTGGAAATGCGTTTCACACTAACTTTTCCATGTCAGTAGCTCTTGATGTTACTTCTGCACTATGTATGTAGAGAAATCCAAGTTCTACTGCTCTAAAGATATTTCTTCAATCTAGTCTGTGTGTATGTAGACTTGATTTCAGAGGGGAAGGGGATTTTTTGCAGTTCAGTAGGAAAGATTATGTAGTTCTCTTCCTATTTCTAGACCTTTGTTTCAGCTCATTTGTTTGTTTTTTTTTGTTTTTTTTTTTTCAACTTCAAACATATGATTTAGCTTAAATTTAACACATTTAGCACATGATCAGACAATGTCCAGATTTTTTGTTGAAGGGAAATTTAAACCGTGGTTTTCCCCTGAATTTTCCACTTTGACCTTTCCCAAAGACGGGACATCTCTTTCCTTTTTCCCCATGCGGCTCTGCCATATCACTGTCTGCAGCACTATCATACCAGTGATTCCCCCAGCACCTGGAAGTACATTGTCAATGAGAAACTCAGGGGTCTTGTGTTGTGGGTTGTTTGCTAGCGTGTGAACACAAAATTTTCAGAGAGGTCAAGGAGAACACCTACAAAGAAGCCACTAGAACCCTGCCACAGGAGCTGGCCTGTTCCCATGTTTCAAAGCTCTACTTTAAACATCCTTTGAATTTCTCAATACAGGTAAATGGGCACCTGTCTCCATGTGACAAGCCTCTCATTCTTCTGACTCAGCCACCATAATGGCTTTCTAGTTTGCTTTTTTTAAAGCTACTTCCTTAGATTTCAAGTGTAAAAGGTGGCCTGAGATAATTCTGTATGCAGGAAAAGCCTTAAGTATGAGTACTAGGCAAAGCAGACTAAGTTGAATGGAGGATCTCTTTTTAAAATTTGCTGGTGAACTTCTGGTGATTATCTAAGAATGTTTTATTTATCCTCTTCTTTTGTGTGTCAGATGAATGAAGTAGAGGCTGTACTTCATTACTACTATTATTACTACTGTAATTTTTTACCCGCCCAGGTTAGAATATTTCTAGATGTATACAAAAAGAAAATGGAAATCACAGGGAAATTATAAAGCATCCCCAGTTCATTCCTTACATATAATATGACCTAGATTCTTAGCCGCCAAAGTGCATTTTGGAAGCAATATTTTTGTTTTGACATCCATCCCCACCTAGTGTCTGTGAATGTTACTAGCAAAGTAATTCATCTCTATTTGCTTCTTCTGATTCCTTTCATCTCCCCTACCTCCAGCAGAGTGCAGAAAATCTGCTTTTTGCATAACAGTGACTTTCCTCTTCTGATAAATATGGCCTTTTTTAAGGAACTGCAGTTTTTTGGACTTCTGTGGGAAATACACAAATACTCCTTTTTCTCTACCCTACAGGAATTAACTGATCTATCTACTGAACAAAAAATAATCTTGATGAATGAAATCAGCTAAGGTTAGGCAATGTTTGTCCTCAGCCTCTTGCAACTTCTAATACTATGAATCTTGAGTAATGTACAACTTTTCAGTAGGTTTAGTACACTTACTAGCAAATGAACTGGCATAAAATATTTTCATCTCCTAGTATTTCTCCTTTTGATTCTGAGATGTATGTAAAACTAATAATTAATATTTTTATTAATACATTTGAATTTAATGAAAATTTAAGATGAGAGAAGAGTGTTATAAAAATCATATACTTTTGAAAACCTTTGTACCAAGGAAGGTAAAAGCAAATTTGCATAGCTCAGTGTCTGAAAATACAGCCCATCTTTAAAGTAAATAACTACACTGTTAAGCTATCCAAAATATTGAAGAGAAAGTCAGTTATTCCAAAGGAAAGAAATAGTAGATCAATAACCAATAAAGTATTATAATTTACGATGCTTTTTGATAGATACTTAATGTCAAAACCCCCTGTTCTCTCTCACAGGAATGTGACTTACTCTATATATACAAAATTGCATTATGGAAGTAGTTTGCAATATTAGAAATAAAATAACATTAAAAGCCAGTGGGACTGAGTGTTGATTGTTTTTTGGTCATTTTTTTAAAGATTTCTACCCTAGAAAGATGTCTATCTATCCTTTGTAAAATATTTCCATTTTATTGCTGTATTTTTAGGGGAGAAAAAAAGAAAGGATTGTTTGCTCTCTATTTATATACATCCATGATACAGCTTTTTCTAGAATTATTTTTAGTTATAGACAATCTGTCTTGTACATTAGAGCAGTATAAACATCTAGAAAACTCAAGAAATCATACCTCAGTCTAGAGAAGACAGCATCAAATGCCCTAGAATGTGAAAACTGTTTATTGTTTTTAGTGTTTTTGGGTGACTGTGTGCAGCTTCTATAAAGATATTAACCTTTTAGAATAGTTTTTTTAAAATTTTGCTAATTGTATCTCTGCCCTCAGTTTCAGTAGTCAGCTCATTTCACAAGTTCCACCATTTGACTATAAACATTTACTAGAATAGTTCATTGAAAGCCATAGCCCTATGCTACATTTCAAGTCTCTGTTTTCAATTAAATGGCAGCTGTGTATTCCATTTCGGCCTTCTGGGGCTTGGAACATGCACTGTAAATTTCACTTCATATGCACTCTTAAATTCATTTCTCCATGATAGCTTTCTTGTATTTACTCTACATGTGCTACTCCTGTGGTCTCATGAGATTTGCTTTCAAGCATTTTTAAGAGTTTTTATGGAATGGGGGAAAGTTAAATTAAATTGTCAGTGAAATATTTAAACTTTCTTTCTGTCAGGGTAAAGTGCAACCACTGTACCTCTTGAGTGGTGTGATCCCAAAATAATATGAGATATTTACAAAATACATCAAAAATCTAAGCAGTGGGAAAGAATGAGAAAAACTCTTGGTAAATGCAAGAGAAAATATGCATATGAAAATATTTGGCAATTATTGCGCCTAAGACATTCTGAGTAAACATGAACTCCAGGGAGAGAATAATTACTGTTTTTATTCCTTGGTTACATTACATCTTCATCCAAACAGAAATAACAGTGGAGATAAAAGTTTAGGGAAGGATTGTTTTTATATGAAGTTGCTGTAAAGTCCGAAAGCCCAGGAAAATTCTCTCAAGAAAACTGCCTGAAAAAGTAAAATCTACGACCAAAAGAGATTGGAGGACTGAAATACCACAAAATTCTGAATATTGTCAAAACCTTTCATTATGGTAGATAAATGTGCAAGATTCTTGCAATATAGTTTGCAATAAAACAGCATTACTGTTCACAAGATTGTCTTTTCTGGCTGAATGGAGGTAACTTACCTGGCACTCCCACCAAGTTCTCATAAATTTTACTCACAACTCTAATTTAGTAATGGTGTGACCTTTATTTCACTATAGGTGCAGTCAATTTGTGAAGAAGGAACTAGCTGAGCATGGTAAAAAAAAGAGAGGGATGGGCTTTTTGATATGCCTGAATCAGTAAAATATTGTGAAAGAACTCGCACTTGGAAACATAGATCTTACTGTTAAAGAATAATATTGACAATCAAATCTAAAACTTTTGTGTTTTGTGTAACTTACTCCAAAAGAGAACATCTAAAAACATTGTGGCTTTTGGAGGAGAGTGTAATCCCTTTTTTTTTCTAAACACTGGAAATACGAGTTTCCAGTTCTGCGTTATCTCCTCTCTACCCTCTGATCTTCCAGTAGCATTTAAGATATGACCAGCATTAATCTCCTGGCATGACTCTGAAAGCTCTTCTTCTTGCATTTTATTATAAGGAATATCCCTAACATAGCAGTGAAGTTCTGTATGAGCAAGGAGTAAACAGATTTTGAGAAGCCTGCAGAGATTCTCTTTACACCCAGGGAAGGACAAGCAAAAGAGGCCATGTGTTTATAGCAGCCTGCAAGGTTTTGGAGCACCCGTCCTCAGGACACTTTAATGATGAATAGCAAGATTTGCACCCTTAAAATGGCATGTAGCTAGATTTCATGTTTATGCTCTTACAGAGATCAGCTATATGGCAATGTCTTGGGGTGACGTTATGATGTGTATCCCATATCGCTGCCTATGCCCAGAAATTAATTTTTGTGCCTTTCTGTGCCTCTAAACTGAGCCTGAGAGGGAGAAGAAAAAACTGAGCAAAACTTTCTCAAAGCAGTTTGCAGCTTGTTCAAGGTCACATAAAGATAGGAGGTTTTTTTTTCTTCCCAGCCGCGGCAGGGGAGTGAGGAAGCACCTGGCTTGCTGTGTTCCAGTCAGCTTTTGGCCAGTTGTTTCAGTTTCTTGTTCTCCGGAGAGAGAGACTGAGAGTTGGACTTTGCTTTTCCTTCTCTGGAATTCTGGATTTTCTCCCTTTTCTACTGGACTGCTTGATTGCTTTAACATCAGAGCACATCGGGAGGACTTTCCACCGGGCACAGAGGGCCTGGCCCTGGCCCAAGCCCCAGCTCTGAGGAGACCAAAGGGAGGACTCTAACACTTTCCCAGGTTTTTCCTCCACAGCGAAAGATTTTACCATTTAACCTCATTTTCCTTTCCCGTGTGTTTGTTAAATAAATACTTTTATCTTCTTCACTTTCCTTCGAGGAAAATTTATTTTTTCCCAAACCTGGGGGGGGAGGGGTGGTTGTGCCTTCTCTCAGAGTATATATTTCTAAATTTGGCCAATCCGGTACAAATTTAGTGGCGCCCAATGTGCGTGCCATTCCATTCATATTGGAATGTGATCATTTCCTTCTGAAATAAGGAATAGGACGACCTGAAGTTTAGTAGAATGCAGCAATCCTTCTAAGATTTCAGACCATATGCTTCCATGACACACACTTGATTTTGCTTGTAGCAGTTCTAAAAAAGTGAGTAAGCTAGTGTAAGACCACAGCCATGACAAAGATGTTTAGTTGCTTGCACTGTGCTGTCCTTTGCTTAATACTGTGTTCTTTCCGAATTACTCTGGATTTGAGCTATTGAAACCTGCAACTCTCATCAGGGACTGAGTAATTAGCATTCATAGCACTCATCAATACCATTTCTATTTGAATCTTAAATGTTTGCTTTAAGTAATTGTATTAAGATGCTGGGTCTCATTTAATTTTTGCAATCCTTTAATTAGTTATCCTTGAAAATTCACAGATTAACACGGTTAAATACCTATTTTGGAAGCTGTATCTTTCATACCTTTGTTTCAACTGCACTCCAACTGGTGTTTATCCTTTCTTACATTATCAGACAGTATGAATATTTTTGCTCTGTTGCAGATGATGACAAATTTTCCTTTGACTTTATATGTTGTCAGTGACCTCAATGAAACCAAAATTATGCTTAAAGAAAGAGCAGTTTACCTTTTTTACACTGTAAATATTCACAAGTTAAGGAACAGAAACCTGTAACATTTTTTAGCCCCTATGGCCTCAAAAGTAACACATGGAACAAACAAAAAAAGAAAGAAATTGTGTAATATCTGCAATAACCAAATTATTTGAAAGAGACTTGTGTATTCTTTCATTTTATGTAAGCCTACTTGAAAAGAGAATGAAATTGACATCATTATTAATAAATATGAGTAAGCAATGAAAGGAAAGCTAAGAAGAACCTTTTGGCATCCAAATGTGTGTACCAGTATAGAAGGTTTGTTTGTTATTTTCTCTCAGAAATGCAGTAGTATCTGAGGTGCTCTGGAACATGCTGCCTGACTCCAGCTAGCATCCAATAAGGAGAAAAGGACACAGACCTGTCAGTGTTACCATTTAAAGAAGCAATGATAGACCTGATGAGAGATTCACATGATGATGAAGGTCTTCAACAGCCTCAGCAGTAATTTTCCTTTAAATAGTTCTGAGAAGACTGACAAATTTCCAGTAAAATCTCAGTATATTGGGTTTTTTTAATGAGAGAGGCAATATTTATTCGTGGGAGAAAAATGTTACACGGACTCTGACTCATTCAACTTTCATCATACAATGAGATAGGTGATGTAAGAGACATGCAATTTATCTAACTTTAAGAAAAGAGCTCACTGAAATCAGTAGGTCAAATAATTATGTGGCAGGTATAATAGAACTGGTTTTCTTTGATACCACTCTTATGTTGAAACCTCTTCAATTCAACTCCAAGATGGTGCAGAAAAAGATTAGAATTGTGTTTTCCCAGTTAACCTTTTAAGTTCTCCCACCTAAAATGGTCAGGGTACCAGATACCTTTTTTGCTAAAGCTAAAAGTTGAGCAAAGACGTAACTTTTTTCAGAACTTCAAATGTAACAAAGATCTAAATTAAAACAGGCATATTATTACAGACAAAATTTAGACATCCATAAAATCTCATTCCATGATGCACTCAGTAACATATAGAAAATTGAATGGAACTTAAGTTGCACTAATATAACCAAAGTAATTTTAAAAATTAGAATTAAAAAAAATATATATGTATTAAAAATTAGGCCTGTGGCTTGCACAACCTTTCTGTATAATGCAAGAGCAAGTGGCTTAACAGGACGACTTGCAATTATAGTGTATTTACGGTGTAAATGTAACTGATAGAGCAGCACTCCAAAACTAACATAGCAATGTTTTACGTGGTGGATATTTTCAGTAGAGATGATGTCTCATTGTGCTTTAGGCATTATGTAGCTATCATATATTTTTAGATTTCCAGAATGAAATATTCTAATGATCATTAATTGAGTCTTTTCAAAGTGCCTTCGGAAAGGTTAATATATTGCTGCTAGTATTGCTTGTCAACTTGAATTTTGAAGAATGAGATATTATATATAAGAGCAGGGTTTTTAAGTTACCTGAATATTGGCGAACCATGTGAGTCGTCCACCTATACAATTCAGATTGATATACAGAATTAAATGTTGAATATTTCTACTAGAAAAAAAAAAAAAAAAAAGAAGAAATATTCCCTTTCAGCTGAGAATGAAACAAAAATATGACATTATATATGAATTATATATTGTGTCCTGGGAGGTCAGTTTAAGCATTTTTTTCTTATTTTCATTGTGATAATAGTAATTAAATTATAAGTTAAATTTTAAATAGTAGGTGGAAATGAACACATGCATAAAAATAAATGAAAAACTATAAAATGTATATGCTACAGGAGAAATACAGCATATCCGTATCTACGGGAGAAAAATACTCTGTTAGGTCATTCAGCTTGACAGAAGAATTCAGGGCTGCTCCAAGCCTTCCCCAAATATTGTGGAATATAATGTATTACATCTTTTTGGTCTAATTTTAGAGTTCTGAAAAATATGTATGGTGGCCTTCATGTCCTCTCGCACCTGCCTTCATGCTGCAGAAAAGGTGAAAGCTGAAAGGCAGGACAAAAGAAGTTCCTCTTTGGATGTAGGATCGTTGTTACTGCAGCAACATCACCCCTTCCTCCAGCTTTGCTTGACTCAATTCACATGTCTGCAAGAGTGAGTTCCTGCAGGGACTGATGCACGTAAAGCCACTCAAGACTTTGTGAACTGAGCTGAAGGTGTTCTGTGTCAGTTACCACACAACCATTCACCCCAGCACTTAGAAACAAAAAATTATCTTGTGGTACAGCTGCCTCTAATGTGGACAATAAGAAAGGTTGCAATTTTTCTTTCTTTCTGGTCATTAAAGCGCAATTTCCATCTACTGAAGAATTGAATTGCAACAACAGAATAGCAAACAAAACAACTGAATAATTACATGACTTTAGATTGGCTCAAGACTTTATGCTATTTGTTAAATTTCTTTTCAGCAGGAAATCTTTTTATTATTTAGTATGTTTTTCGAAATTGTTTTTGTACCTGTTATATCTAACTGGAAGCAAACTGCAGTACCTCCCTCTAGCATCTGTTTCTTCTTTAGTGCAAAATTGCAAAATTAATTACTCCCATTTTTTTGCTGATTGTAATTGTTTTATATGTGATGGTGACTCTGCAATCAATGGGAATTCTGCCACCAACCATTCTTGAAATGTTCTGAAGCTATGGTATGTTCTAGAGCTTTATGAATAGTACAATGTCCCAGTGCTTGGCAAAAGTACTAAGCACAATTAGAACACTTAGATGTTTCGAGATTTTTTGAATGTTTAATTTGTGTGTACGTGTGATCCAAAATGAATGGTTTTGGCCTGGACAAAAATTTGCTTGTGTAGTGTGTCTGGAAATATCACTAAATATAGAAGGCGTAAAGCAATAATTAAATGTCTGGGCTACTGAAGGTTATTGCCCATTAGTACGTTTCCCAACCAGAATGATGTCAAATTAATCTCCAGAATGTGACCATGTTTACATTAATCAATGAAACCTGTTCACTGTACTGCATTGTTACATGACTGAATTTGCAAACATTTAGGCATACCACAAAACAAAGCTAGTTATGTTGATCAAAGACCAAGGAATTCTGTACCTCCCTTTTCTATATATCATGGCTTTGTTCAGTGAAACTCATGATTTACCAGTATCCAATATTGCTTTAGACAAAATGGCATGAAATTATTATAGTCTATTTTTCATATTATGATTCATCAGTTGTGAGCTATACCTTGTCATATGCAATATAACAACATGATTTCAAAATACAAAGCAGCAGAGTACAGTTGCCAGCCTACCAAACTGCATTTTTGGTAAAAATTTCCATAAATATTACTGCATTGAAGGCATTTCTTTTCTCTCCCTGTAATTAGCTTTAACACTTAGAACATACACTTTTACATCTCAGAGGTTGATTTCTGCGAGTTGAGTAGTTAATACTGAAAGAAGGAGTTTCAAACATATCACTGTTTAAGTGCATACAGGTATCTAATCAGGAATATGACAACACTAACAGTCTCTCTCCCATCACATAGTGAACTGGCATAATGTGATCAAAATTTGGAAATTAGGATAATTCAACTCGATTGATGAAAAATGAAGGATTAAGACTGAGGGGCTTTTATGTGTGTGTGTTGAATGAAGACTGCTTTTAATCAGATTGATACTAACTTGACATAATTATGCTGTATACAGTTAGCATCAAAAAAAGACCCCTGAGCAGAAACTGGCACTAGAATAATGACTTTTGTTGACGAGGAAAGAGAAATGGATACCAGCTGATGTTTGTGTAATTTAACAGGATACCACAGTAACTATCAAGTATCAAGTTTTTTTCAAACGAGTTTTCACTAACTGTGCTATGCCCACAAACATTCTTGTATGGACATTTTCTACTAATCATCTTCATATTCTACTTCTTAGTTAGAAATTTCTTCAAAATTGAATTCACTCACTAAAACATTAACTTTCCATATTAAATGAAAAACTAAAACCAAAAGACCTGACACACATCTATTTATCCTCTTTCAATTTTGAAAAGAATAAATTAAATTTCCCAGGGAGATAAATTAATCCACAGGAAATATATAGTTCAAAAATTAAGTTGTGAAAATACTTGTCTGGTTAACAAGACAGCATGTTGTGTGCAAGTTTGTTCATGCTGAATGAGATTGTTTCAAAACTCCCTAATGATTCAGGATCCAACATCAGTTGTATAAATTTTGTTACATAAAAATATTAATATTTTTGTTTATAAAGCAAAGAGATTTTGAATTACACGGAGAAAATGTATTAGAATTACAAAACTGTTTCAGTGTGTTTATCTGATCTGTAATCCACATGTTTAGCTTAGGAAAGTTGTTTTAAAGTGGTTTCTAGAATATTAATCTCTTCATAAGTTACAGTAAATTGTTGGTTGAGTTCCACCCCTGGATAATCTAGTTTGTTTGTCACACTTCCTTTGGCTGCTCTGGCCATATTCAAAATAAATTAATTGCTTCTTCTACATAATTGACTTGCACATTTACTTATAAATTGCTTTATTTCGTCCCAAGGAAGTAAGTGAAGTGATTGCTTTATTGATGGTGAGAAAAACAAAATGCAAATTACCTCATTTGCAAAACATAACTTAGAAGTTCTTGAGTGAGGCATCTGGGCATTCTATGCCCAATTAAAAAAAAAAAAAAGAGAAAAAGGAAAACGAAAACTGCTTCAAAGAACACTTGAAAGCCTGACTCCATCTTGGGTGCAAAGCAGTGCTTCCCAAACAAACTGTCTCTCTGTGTCTATTTTGATTGAATATGGAGTCTAAGTCGGAAATATCCAACTTTGCAAGCAAAGCTCAATGCTGGTAATTTCTTATATCGCATTCTGCTCTTGTGCTTTGGTATGTCTCTAACTAAAATCTATATTTAGATAACTAATAGTTAGTCTCTTTAAATATTAATTATATATATGTAGTGTTTTTTAGGTTTCGGTTTGACTCTATTAATTGTTTAAATGCAAGTAAAGGTGTTCTCTGCATTGGAATTTTACTAATAAAAGTTAATCAAGTAGCTCAGGTATGGGCTCACTGGGGAGCTTCTTGCTGGGTTTCTCTCACAGCTGGTTCAGCTGCAGTGAACAGGGGGACTGCACAGTGGTGGGTCTCGAGATGTAGAAGGCACAATAGCTTCCTCACTTCCCCTCATACTCACTGGTCTGTCCTGTAAGAACAAATCCTTTCCAGATACCACCTTTCTCTCCTCTTTAGCTTCTAGAAATTTCTCCCTGTTCTTCAGAAGATAAAAGAAATCACACGTGCTGGGGAGATCTGGTCACACCCAAGCATAAGAAGATGTATTTGGAACACTGTGAACGTATTTGGGAAAGGTTTCTTGCTGTGTAAATCCAGTTTTAATCCTCAGATCCAGACAGATGAGCAAGTTGTGTTCAGTGTCTCGGTCAGCACGTGGTTGCAGAGTAGCCTGTGACATTAAATGAACACTTTAATAGTAATAAGTCATGATATTTCTAGCCATCTAAAAGTCAAATGTCAAATCTAAAACCTGCATGTCAAGAATTCTTCAATCATCATTGAAGGGATAATGAAACAAGTAACGGAAAGGATCATCCAGAAATGTACGTCAAAACCCATGTATGAAGGAAGGTCACTAGCAACAGCCTACATGGCATCACTAAACACAAATCATGCCTGGTTAACCCAGTGGCCTTCTGTGATGGAACGACTACATCAGTGAACAAGGCAAGTGCTTGATGTCATCTACCCAGACTTCTCTAAGTCCTTTGATGTGGTGTCCCATAACATTCTTGTTATTATATTGGGAAAATAAAGGTGGATGGACTGTTAGATGGATAAAAAATTGGTTGGATGGTTGCACCCAAAGAGTCAATGGCCCAGTGTCCAAGTTGAAAAACAGCAATGAGTGATGTCCCTCAAGACCCTGTACTGGAACCAATTTAACATTTTTATCAACAACACAGACATTGGGATTGAGTGCAAACTCAGAGAGTTTGCAGGCAACAGCAAGCTGAGTGGTGTTCTCGATACTCTGGAGGGAAGGATGACATCCAGAGGGACCTTGCCAGGCTGGTTCCATATGAACCTCATGAAGTTAAACAAGGAAAGGTGCAATATCCTGCACCTAGATCAGGACAAACCTCAGTATCAATACAGTTGATGATACTTATTGATGAACAGATTGAGAGCAGCCCTGTAGAGAAGGACTTGGGGATACTGGTGAACATTAAATTGGACATGATCTGGCAATGTGCACTTGTAGCCCAGAAAGCCAACTGTATCCCCATCTGCATAAAAAAGAAGTGTGGCCAGCAGGTTGAAGGACATGGTTCTCTCCCCCTGTTCTCATGAGACCACACCTGCTTCCAGCTTTAGAGACCTCAACATAAGAACATGGACTTCTTGGAATGAGTCCAGAGGAGGGCCATGAAGATGATCAGGGATCTGGAGCACCGCTTCTATTAGGAAAGGCTGAGAGAGTTGACGTTCCTCAGGAGAAGGCTCCAGGGAAATGTATTTCAGCCTTTCAGTTTATAAAAGGGGCCTATAAGAAAGATGGAGAAAGACTTTCTACAGGGTCTTGTATTGACAGGACAAGGGGTAGTGGTTTTAAACTGAGAGCAGGTTTAGATCGAATATAAGAAACAAGTCTTTTACAATGAGGTTGGTGGCCTCACACAGGTTGTCCAAGTAGTTGTGGATGCTCCATCCCTGGAAGTGATCAAAGTCAGGTTAGGTGGGGCCTTGAGCAACCTGATCTAGTGTAAGGTGTCCCTGGCTATGGCAGGGGGTTAGACGAGATGGTTTTTGAAGGTACTTTACAACCCAAACAATTGTAGGACTATGTGATTCTAAAATGCATCTGTGCACACAGTGATGTATCTCTTCTGAGTCCTTCATTTTAGAGGAAAAGCATACTGTCAAGGTGCCTTTCTTCCCTGACCATACAGCAGATCTAGAAGAATTAACTTAGACTAAATCATTTAGTTGGATGTTGAACAGTGCGTTTTTTATCTGATGTCCTAATTTTTGGCAGTTTAATCAATTATGTATATTAGAGACTTTGGGCTCTTTATCTTCACTTTTTCCAGATTTAATATTTGTTAACTGTCCAGAGTCTTTTAATATCTCCTCTGCAGCACTGAAAAGGGAATAAATTGTGACATTTCATTTGTTTGGAGACAGTAAGAAATTATTTGTTTCAAAGCAAATAAAAATGATTATATATTTTTGTGAACATGCATACAAGTGTTTCTCATGATGTATTGAACAGGGATCTTCATAGATCGTAGGTTGTCAAAATCACACATAAGAATGGTGCTTTAAGGAATTAGGAGCCATAGGGATGAAATTTAAATGGGAAACTGAACCTTACAGAAGACACATTTAACACCTTCTGTTTATACTTTCAATTTGCATAAACAAGAGCTACTCAGTCAAAAAGACTTTCAGAATTACCTTGTGAAGCACAGGCAGACCACCTGATTTGTGAGTACTGGGAATCCCTCTGAGTTTTCCAGTGATTAAAGTAAGATATTTCCTTGCCCTTAAACCACAAATTCCTTATTCTGTTCAGTAACACACATTAAAAGAAGTAATGTATTTAAAAAAAACCATTTTGCTTCAGAATACTAGCAATAGAGAAAATGAAAAAAATAAAACAAAAAACCAAACCCAAACCCACATTTGAAGTCACATTTGAATATTTTGGAATAATTTGCTAATTTTTATTCAAAATTTGGTTTATCTTCCATTCAGATGGAAAAAAAAAAAGGCAAAGTTAGCTTCTTGTAACTATTTCTCTGGTGTAAGACTGGCATCTGGTGGTAAGCTTCATAAACCTCAGGAAACAGCCATCTTTCTTGTTTTGGTTATCTTACAGCTGACAGGATCTGCCGGGTTTAGTTCATTATTTGTAAATGTAGCAACACCCTCCTGTATAGAAATCACAGTTGTTTGTGCTGTGTCTAGTATGGAGCAGATTTCCTTCTTCAGATTCAATTTATAAAGACATTTCTTTAAGTTAATGGAGTATGATGTTAAATTGACTAGTGATTTTGCACTGCAGTTCAAGAGTGCTTTCTAGGCCTTGGCCAGGATGCAATTTTTCACTGAAAATATCTTGTCAACAGGTGCAATAGTGCTTGAAAATGCCAACAGATTTTCAGTGTATGATCTGACATTTTCAGAGTGCCCATGTCCAGTAATTATGTCTAATGAAACCTTGGTTCAAGGTGAAGCTAATCTGACCTGAGTATATTATGTCTCCAAGGCAGATAGAGAGTATTGCAATTTAAAAATGTGAATTTTTCTCTGTTGACTGTCAAGTGACTGTAAATACAGCCTGTGCTGACCAGCTCAAATGGAGAGTCTCACATTGCTAGACACATGGGCGGGAAGGCTGTCTTAGGCATGTATTTTTGAAATCTGACTGTGTGTGTGGTGTGTGGTGGGAGTCAAGTGGGGATCCATCGGCTCACTGGAGGTGCCCACTGCAAAAGGGCTTGGGTCCCATCAATGAAAGTTTTGGGTAGTATGATTGTGAATCCCAGAGTGGCTCTTAAATGGTTAGACAAAAACATTTCCTTAATGATGAAAAGACTGAAGTATTAAATATCTTCTTTGCCTTAGTCTTTGCATGGAAAACCAGCCTTCAGGAGTCTTTCCATTGTGTGTGATTTCATTTATGTGTTCCTTTTGCAAGCCATAAACAAAACTAAGTGTTTGAGTTTCTATGCTGTATTACTCTAGTTGTTGAAGTCTGTATATGTTTAATTACAAGGCTGGCATAAACTATATTGTGAACATCTTGAATACCCACCTCCAGCCTTCTCCCTCTATCCCAGGACAGAATTGTTCCTTTTCCCATTTATTTTAAGGAAATGTGAAGTGCTTAATTGAAATAACATAATTACATCTATAGTGTTTTTTCTAATTTGTTTTTTGTTCCCTGTAAAACTGAGTAATTGACTTACCAAAATGTGAACTTCTTTGCAATCATCTTCTTGCTTAGCCTGCAGTGGGACAGACTTTCAGATTTTTCCTAGATTTACTTATACTCTCCCCTCATTTTGGAATTTATCCAGCTTTAACACCGAGGCAATATTTTATGCATAGACATGATTTAATAATCTGTAGGAACAAAAAAGCCTTATTTTTAAGTGTGAACATATTATCAGTGTTAATAAAGGCATGGCCAGGTGAATATCAGTGATCATTTCACAGTGGGTTAAGTAACTGGCTTATATCTGCTAGTTACCACCTCTCAGTCAGCATTTTGATGCCTTCTTATTGGATCCTATAGGTGGTCATGCTTACAGTCCTGTTCTGTTAAAGGTAAGGTAAAACTAGATTAATTTTACCCTCCTTGATGACAGATAAAATATTTCATTTGAAGAAGAGGTAAAACATTAAGGGCTGCATGGTAAGTGAAGGGTAATGAGGTAAGGCCAAGTGCCTCTGAATAGCAAATCATACATAAATTTAAAGATAAAACTTCTGAGATCCTTTAAACTTGTCTCAATATTAGATAAAGTCTAGGAATATAGACCTGTCAAAAATGAAACTCTTGACAAAACTTCCAGTGATTAAAGTTAAACTGAGGCCCCGTGGCTCCAGGCAAGTGGTGGCTCTGAGAAGACTGGTCACGAGCTCAAAGAGGGGGACATATCACAGAGGCAATGCATTACTTTATAATAGCTATTAAAGGGATTATGTCCAGATTTATGAGGTTTTCAACACGTACACAAATTAAAATTTTACAAGAATATCTTTGACTATAAAACCATTTCCTCTGAAAACACTCTCAAAGACCTGAGTGCACACATTTGCCATGGCTAGTTTCATTCATAAAGGACATCACTTAAATAGCCTTCATAAGCTTTCCTTTAGCCAAGATCTCCCTCGTCCCAACCTTCCCCCCCACCCTCTGCCCCTCCTACTCCCATCCCCCTCTAAAGAATATAAGCAAAGACCTAATTGGCTCTTGTCAGGGGAAGAATGTAAAAGAGAGGTTGAAGGGAAAAATATAATAAAAGCTGCACGAGAGATCAAAGTAGGTGCCTGCCTCTGGGATAAGAAGCTATCTTTTCAATGTGGGTATCTAGGCTCTCTGCGTACTGGTGAAAGAACTTTAGATGTTTTAATCTAAGCAATGAGAACATACAGATTTTATTTTGTGTGCTACCCCGAGGTTGCTAATGTCACATGCAAACTGCAATGCATATTTCCGAAGTAATTAGTAATTATAGTAATAACTGCTTGTCAGACTGCTTTTAAAATAGTGATTGGTTTATTTCTTAAATTTGAAAATATTTAAAGAGATTTCTGCTTCCTTTTAGAAATTTTTTATTTCTTCACAGGCTGTAAATCATTGATCCAAGACTGGTCTTGGAAGCCTCTGGTACAGAGGGTCTTACAAGACAAGCTGTGCTCAGGAATTTCCTCCTGTGTTATTAAGCTATCTCCTGAAACAAATGCTTAATACGTTCTTTTCTTAGAGGAGGCAGGGAGGGAGAGGGACCTACTGAGTGTTACATGGGTGGTGGCTGCAGGTGTTTTAGATCACACTCCTGCAGTAAAGACCCTGATGGCTGGTAGGATCTTGTTTTAGGAGTTTACGTGGATCTAGAGTCCAGTTCCTTCTCCATTTTGGTAGTAAATTATTGAGAGGAAAGACTAAAACTAGTGGATCCAGGAAAAGAAGGGCTATTTACAGAGAATATGAGAAAGGCTGATATTCTTACTGTAAATTACACTAGCATTAGAAGAGCTTAATTTCTGATCTGACAAAGGGCAACTGGGAGAAAATCAGAGAAAAGGCTTATGATATTTTCAGGCATATTTCTGGAGTGGCACTGGAAAGCATTTATGGGGTGAGAGAGAGAGCAGGCAAGGCTGTGGTGAAAAAGAGGTACAGTGGCACTCCAATGGAAGCCAAGCCAGAAGACTTCCATCCCTTTGTATGCACAACATTTAAAAACTACCCATCAGAAATGTGGTGATTTGGAGACAAATCCACATCTCCAAACCGTGCCTATGTTCTGAGTTGGCAAGGGAGTCCACAAGATTGCTAGGCATCTCTTTGCCTCAGAAAGACGTGAGAATGTAAATATTCTAATTAAAAGATTTTTTACTCTCCACTGCCCAAAGCTTCAGTATTAATAAATTAGTATTAAAGTTATTTTGCACAGATACCTTCAGAAATAATCAGGTGACATTAGGCCACATCAATCTCTGGATAATTTTACAGGCTGAAAAGATGTGTTTCAGATTAATACTTATCCCATGTGTTCTGCTAATCATGTTCGGATGTGCCCTGCAAGTGTCTACTTCTACAGTCCTTAAACATCTGATTCACTTGAAGTGAGGGTATCAGCAATGATAAAATGAATGTAGTTTAACATGGGCAATAGAATAAAATTCATAGTGTTTATGTTTTCATGTAAAATTTAATCTTTCTTCCTGGGAGAGTGAACCTGATATTTCTGTACCTAATATCTGTTTCACTACTGAGAAACTTTAATATAGCTAAGCATATGTCAAAAATGAAACATACTAGAATTAGACTCAAAGAAAAAGAGGACTCATTAAAATCTCAAACCAGGATTCTCACTATTGTAAGCCACCAAAGTGAAATTTTACATAATGTAGAAAAGGAAAGATTTAAGAAACAGAATTTTCTAAAACCCACGTGTTATTTCACAGTCTAATGAGCCTCTACTGTTCATTTTAACCTTTAATAAGCTGTAAAAACTTATTGGAATAATTTTAATACATAATTTTCTTCTTTAAGAAACTCAAATGAGAGACTGACTAGCATTGTGTCGTTTTCAATTTCAATATTCTACCAAATTAAATAAAAATAAGAAAATAGTGAGGGGTTTTGGCAGCAGCAGTGAGCTGGCAAAAGGGGTTTTACCCCTCACATGCCAACAGAAAGAAGCCCGGAGGTCAACGCCGAAACCCCTCTGGAAGGCGGCACTCCCCGCTGAGACACACAATAAAAAGGGGTAGAGCTCCTCACCCGAGGGAGCTTTCTCTCTGTCATTGATACGCAGGCACACAGGCGAAGGCGAAAGAGAGGGGACTCTCCGTATGTGTTCCACACACATTTATTCTGGTGAAGAACAGGGACAAAGAGCCGAATTCTTAACAGGGTCCAGGGATTTTATAGTGAGTTTGGAATAGGCGGGGAAAGGGATCACAGCCAATGGGGTAAGGGCAAGTAGGTGGGTTTGACAGCAAGGGAACCAATGGGAACAATACATAGGAGGGACTTAGGGAAGGAGCCAATGGGGCGTCGAGGAACAAAGAACTTTTTAGTACTGATACATAATAATCAAGTGAAAGGAATATACATAACCTTACACATAAAACAGGGAGGGAAAACATTAACCAATGGGGGGAAAATGTGCAAATGGCAGAATTATGGGTTCTCACAGTGACTGCAAAGTTATGTACTAAACTTGGGTTGCTGACCACCACAGCTGGTTGTCTGAGTTCTTAGGAGACAGAGTGGCTGGAGCCACTTGCAGCACCACAAAATAGGATACGGATTTTGTTTTCCTCACCAAAGCATAGCCATGGTTTGCAAAATAGAGCTGTTCATAACAAGTCATGTTTTACCCTGACTGTTTCTCACAGATCCAGTGTTCAGTATTGAAATCAATCTGATTTTTTTCAGTGTTTTTAGAATAACACCTCAGATATATTTTTTCACTCTTTAATTTGTAGGTGCTTTCTTTTATGTTTTTGGGGTTTTTTTTCCCTTGGTGTCTATGGTTTTTGAGATGAGCTGTATTCATATGCTCACTTACATTTGCTTGGGTATCTGGACATTTTTCACTTCTTAGGCTGCCTTAGATTTACCCCTTTGTTCAGTATAAATTATGTGGCTGTTTTTGTAGCAGTGTTTAATTGAATGCATTGCTTGTCAAAGAAGATAGAGACTTGTGATTTAATGTTAGGCCAGTTTACATCACATCTTTGCATTTCATGTCACCATCTCTGAAAAGGTAATGCTGGAACCATACTTTGCTGTACAAATCTGCTAGCTTTCTGGAGTTCTTTGAAAAATAATTAATTTTAACTTTTGCAACAATCTGTGAAATATATTAAAATTCACAGGTTGTTTTATTTTGTTTTGTTTTATTTTGTTTTGTTTTATTTTTGTCAGAAGAGACAACACTGCCTAAATGCCTGCTCACTTGTATGCAGAGTTCTGCATGACTGAAGAAAACCTTATGTTTGAAACTTTTGATCTCTCCTGAAACAGTACCTTTGTAACAGTAGGCCAACAGATTTGCACGTGCCTTCGAAGCTGGCATGGAGGCTCTCAGAAGTCCAAGATCCTTAGAAAAGTTAGACCCCAAATAATGTTTAAATGGGGAAAAGCAAGCAGTTCAATGCTGCTGGTCTCATTTCTACCTTTGCAAGGCTTTCTTGCTAAGCAAATGAAAGCCTCAGTCTCATGCCTTTGGTCACAGCTAGACCTTGCAACCCTTCTGGTTCTCCATCACTTCTGAATTTTAGTTTAAATGCACAAATAAAAGCACATTGCTGCTGCTTTGCCACCAGCAACAGGCTGAAAAAGGAATTGTTTTCTTCACGTAGGATGGTTGCTCAAGTGAAGCAACATGATGTAATTGTTTTTTTGGTCTAGGCACTTACAGATATCCTTCCTAATGGAAATGCTTCATGTCCAATTATTAATGGAGGAGCACTGGAAAACGCCAGAGGAAACATACCACTTTTCCAGCTTTCTTGATGTTTCTTACATGACCTTCTTGTATGCAATCCTCTGTATCTGATGATCTATATTCCCTTAAAATAAGAGCTTTAAAAAAATAAGTTCTCAAATAACTTGTAAGCTTATCTAACCTTCAGAAAATCAAACACAGTGAAGGAAGAGATTTGACCAAAGAGCTATTAAATTTAGGGAAAGGCTAAGGCTGCAAGTTAGTGGTCTTTTCTGAAATCTGAAACACAGCGTTCTTTTAGTGCTTTCATGCAGTTATCATGGTTGAATGAGGCAGAATTTCTTTACATATAGATGACATGGTCTACACACAGAAATACGATATTGTGCTGTGTGTTCGGTGTATGCAGTTCTTGGAAAAGATACTGCTTGTACTTTCTTAAACACGTGAAACATCATAATTTCAAGCTTTAGTGTTTGTATATGAATTTTGTGGGGGATTGGCTCTTTAATATGGATAAAATGAAAAAATATAAAATAAATTAAAAAATTTTGAGAGAGGAGAATTTAGAGAGATACCAGATTTCTGTTATAGGTTGTATATACATTTATGTTTATCTTTAATGAACTAAGAAAAAAGAAGCATAAAAAGCTAATGATGGTGCCATACATTTGCTTATATTTCAGTAATGGGTTCCTTAAAAACTGAAGTGAAACCAGATTTTTCATGTCTACAATTATCTTTGAAATTAAAAATTGAAACAATCCAATGTCTGGACTGGTGACACAGATGGGGAAATGCTATAAATGAACTTCAGTAGATGAAAGATGGGATACTATACTGAGGATCTTCCTTGTGCTGTCTTACCCTTTTTTAGTCATATGCTTTCGGAAGTAATATTTTGGACGAACTGGAATTTTCAAAATGCCTACTTTCAGTTTCCATAATCTCAATAATTTTCTCATATATCTATTTCTTAGCATGTTCCCAGCTTTAAACACTGCAGTAACCCCATGGGAATGGGTATTGTAAGTTTAGTGAGTGGTTAAGTTTTCAGATGATTAAGATAGCACTTAAACAATACTCATTTAGAAATTTAAATGGAGCATTCTGAATGTGAAAGGGAGCAATGTGAAACACAGCATCTCTTATTGAGTGTTTCGACGCTGAAAAGACAGCTGTGGTATTTGAAGATTTAGACAATCTGAAGATTTAGTTGTAAAGTCATGGAAACCTTTACTATTATTGCCCAGACTGATGTATATAAACTGTTGAGACAAAAGATTAATTATTTGCAGGACAGGCTCTTAAGTTTCTGAAAACTGAGATAAGCTGAATACAAATATGTTTCATTGCACTTTAAAATGTAGATAAGCTTCACTATGAGCAGAACTAAGTTCCCTTCTCTATATAGTTATAAACTGAAAACATAATTTTATGGATTTATAAATTAAGATCTTTGTTAATCATTTGTGGTTTGTTATACATGCAAGCTATATCTGTCCATCTGTGTGACACAGAATGAAGATCCCTGTCACATGTAATTGCTATATGTGGAAGACAAATGCTACATTATCTTTCCTCAGTGGAGTGAATGTTTACCATGTTTAATATAGTAAAATTTTATTTTCCCCTTGAGTTATTCAATAATCCACAGCTAAATCCTTCCTCATTCTTCACTGTTGATGGGTTGAAATCCCAAAATAGTTATTATTTTTTTCGTGAGGTTTTATTTTTCTTTCAGCAGAAACCACACATGTGAATGCCAAGTGAACTGATGCTAACCAAGGGAGGAGCCGAGATTCTTATCAGTGCAGGCACAAGGAACTGACGGGAACTTACAGTCCAGTTCTGGTCGGACACTGTTAACTGCAATAGAGCTTTAATCAAGAAGGATCCATAGAACATCCCATCTTCATGTCCTGACATAATGCAGCTACAGAATGCTTAAGTCAAGCTGGAAGAAAGAATAGCAACCCTTGAAATGTGCCAGAGGACTAGAACAAGAAAGGTCAGATTTCAACAAAATAGCAAGGAAATTGTAGACTCTGGATACCAAATGTGGTCCACCCTGGGATCGTGAGGCTATCTATCAACTAAGCCTCTGACAGATGTACCATCTTAAATCTTTTCTTTGTCTGTGAGGGATATCCACAGAAAAGTCTCTTCACACCCCCAAAATTCTCAAAATTATACATTGAAGGGAGACTGTAAGGAGGGATTCTTTCTGAATGCTGCAGGAAACTGAAAAGCACATAGTTAACATAGTCCAAATATGGTGCAAATGAGCAGTTTTGTCTTGGATCTCCTGGGCAATACCAAGATAGAGAAAATGTCTTTAAAAGGAAAAGGCAAGTCCTATATTTGATACAGATCTGGTAAAAAGCAATCTTATGTGATTCAGAAGAATATTACTGGAACTACACTGTTTCCAAATGTTTTGTTGAAAGTTAATTAAATTCTTACATTTGAAGAGAAGTCTTTGGTTATGCTGAAAATTTGTCTCCCCTTGGAATGTGCTCCTGCATAAAATTATTACTTCAGAATCTTTTTGCCTCTAAAGTCATCAAATGAGCCAATTCTTATGAGGCTGAGTTATACTAGAGGGCTTTTTGGACCCAATATTTAGCACAATCGATTTAAAATTGTCTCGGAGGCATATTCTTTATCAATGTGCGTTTTCCTCCTGCTAGCAGCTTTATTCTGATGTCTATGTTAATAATTCTCTGAGGCAAATCTCTCAGGTCATGTGATTCAAAACATAGTGCTTAAGATTCCTTTTCATCTCTGTATTCTCTGCACACCTTGTCTAAAATGAGATACATTGAGACGTCCTGGAAGAAATGGGAGAATTACCATTGCTTTTCCCTAAGGCTGAGATTAAAAACATTTCCTTTTATGTTGTTCCTTCCAAAGGCAGGAAGTCAGATATTTTCCTCTGCTGTCCATGGAACCATTCCTGTGAATACTTATTTTGATAAAATTTTTAATTCCACTTTCTGTTGACAAGAATTTTCCCAAGATATTTCAGAGATTTTTTTTTTTTCTAGAAAAATTGGTAGAACACAAAAAACAATTTAACAATAGAGCTGTTTCAGACCAGCAGTGTTTGTCTGCTAGTCTGAAAATGCTTCTGTAACAGGCGACTTTGCAGATGTCAACTGTTAACTTCATCAGGTTTCCTTTTTTGCTATTAGTATAGACTTCAAGTTCCTAGCTAAATCACTGCTTGTAATCTAAAACAATCACATAAATTTTGTAAAGTGTTTTGTTGTTTGGGTTTTTAATATTTTCTGTTGTTTTTTTTTCTTTCAATTATGTTTTATTTTTAAGTTTGAGCCTTGAGAATAAAAATATTAAATGAATTTTTGAACATTTTTTATGAGTGTCCAGATTCTCATATTTGTTGTGTGAAGCACCCTTCTACACAAGCTTCACACACATTCCTTAGTGTCCAATTTAACAAGTGTCAGGAAATCATCTCCCTTTCCCCGTACTATTCAAGTTTATCTATTAGATTAAGCAACACACCAGTGGGGTGTGCTGAAAGTGCTTTGAAATGCTTTGCTGGCTCTGTGTCCACAAGATGTCAGTGTGGATTCTTAATTCACTTTTACTCTCTGTCTTACATTGTTAAAAAAAATTGTGACAAACACTGGCAACCCCTCTGCAGACATTTTCTTTGAAGCGGAAAGGGGTATTTATCATGTAAAAATCCCACTATTGACCTGGGTCTGGTCTCTGCTGTTTAAAGGGATCGGGCTGGTGTTTCTAATCTTTCCTTGGAGGAGAAGTACTAAACTTTGGATGTGTGTATTGAGCACAGAGACCAGTGAAACTAGTCTGACAGCTGACACCAACAGGGCTGGTGGGATTGAGCAGCAGAAGACGTTGCTGGGTTCTGGAGCAGAAAAAAGATGCTAATGTCATGGAGCTGTAAAAGCTTGCTAAAATTGCTCAGATACAAGGCTTGCTAGGCTGGTGCATAGTGATTTTAGTTTTTTTTAACATGAATTAATATTTCTGCTTTGGCTTCTTGCATTGCATCAGCTGAGTGCTAACATGTAGTTGGTTTTAACTGGTTATCTCAACCTAACAAACACTGTTTAGCATTAGGTGCTGCATACTCATCTCCTGTTTAAAGCCTGTTAAGCTTGGTGATTTTAGTTCAGGTTGTTTACCGTGTCTTGCTATTTATACATCCCTGTAGCGAGGGAAAAAGCTAGCAGAATTTGGTAAGCTTTCAATACCCAAATAGCTGCTGCTTAAATCCCACTGAATTTCATCTGAGTTGCCAGCTTTTGCTGAGGAGAATTCGATTGACCTTAATACTACGGATATGTAGCACATAAGAGGCATTTAATCAACTCTCACACACCACTGCTTTGAAAGCCTGCTTGAAAACTCTGAAGAGATCCTGATAAACATTTTATTAGAATGCATTTTTAATCAATAGTTTACTTCATGCAGCTACATACTGGAGCTATTTACAACTTTTTTCTTTAGATAAATGAATGAAAGTGAACTGTAGTTAGTAGACTATTTTATGAATAATATTTTCTAAATGAGACTTGAAGAAAAACAATGGCTTTGAACCAAAATCAAGACAGATCTACAGAAAACATTTTCTAGCAGTATGCATAAAAAGAATGTGATTGATGTGCCTTGTATGGCAGAATCTGGTTTTATTTCCAATATGTCTCTCAAGGTAAGGAAAACAGCAGGGAATCCACATCTATGAAAGCCAAAGCTCTTTTTTTCTAGGCAATTAAAAATAAGTTTAAAAATATATCCTTTGCCTATCTTAAGGAAGATCACTTTTTTTTTCAGTGAAAAAATACATTACAAAATTTTAAAAATTTATGGTTGCAAATGTAAATATATATTGATTGTGTTTCATAAGACACATGCCTTTTGTACTATTGCATTACATGCAGATGAACTGATATATTCTTTTGTCTGATTTTTTTATCATAGTTTTCTATGTAATTGCATTTCTGGTTATCTTTAAATGTAGCTTAGGTGTGAAAGGTGTGAGAATCTGAAGAAACACTGTGTGCTTCCCTTGTTTATTACACCATGAAAAGCTGCAGCATTATTTAAAATGATGAGGTGTTAGATCTCACATATTTGTGGGGTAGAAATTCTTTGCTAATGTTAAGATAGTACATTACTTTTCACAATTATAATTTGAGTCTTTGCAGTTAGATGATTCTCCAGTTATTTGTTATGCTTCCAGCATGTTTTCAATATTGGTGTTACAGAAGCCTTCCCTCATATTTCCTTTGCCAGGGATCTTAGGAGTAGATAAGAGGGAAATATTTGGAAATACTGGAAATATTTTTCCAAATTTGGAAACATATTCAGATGTTCTTGTGGGTCCTCAAATGAAAAAAAAAAAAAGAATTGTCTGAGATTTTAACCTATGCAAGCATATTTTCTTTCATGGAAACATTATAGAAAAAAATGTCAAGCATAGAATATAATTCTTGTCAGTACCATGTGTTCTGCTTACTCAGTCTTTGCTATAGATTCAGTCTTTGGTACAGAACACTTGTTTGCCATTTTGAAACAAGATCACAATTCCTGAAAGACATGATTTCCTGATGATAGCTTCTTCATGGCCCTTTATGACATAGGTAAGTTCAGTATTGAGTTGGGGAAACAAGGGTTAAGTGAATTACTAAAGGGGCTGCTTGCTAAAACAATGCATGTAGCTTGCCTAACATTTATTACATTACAAGTAGAAAAAGGGAGGATACAAGACTACTGATAAGGGGAAGCAGTCGTGACCAAAAGATCCTGCTTTACACCCAGGAACTAGTTCAAACCAGCCTTGGGGTTTGAACTTGGGCCAGGGATGCAGGGAGCATGTGCAAGGAAGCAAGGTGAAAAGTTCAAATTGAGGAAGACTCCTTATTTCATCTGAGGAAGACTCCTTACTTCATCCCAGAGACCCCTGAATGAGGCACTGCGCAAGTGCAAGCCATATGGAAATGACTTTGGGCTCGTTATAATATGAAGCAGGGCTAGGCAGGGCCAGGAAATGAATATGTATAGGTGCATTTGGAAACTTAATGAATATGTAGCTTATAACTCGATATATACCCAGCCAAATGGTATTGTTGGCTCACATGCATTTGGTGGAGCAATCCACATGCGCCCCAGCGCTGGAATGAACATACCTACTTTACTACTTATCTCAGTAGTGGAGTCTTTTCTGCATATCAGTATCTTTGGCAGATGTTTGTATATATCCTACCTTTGGCTCTTTGTCTCCGGGTTTTTTAGTGTATGATAGCAAATAGGATTCTCCCATCCATAAAATCATTGAAATTTTCAGATGTAAAGAACAACAGCA
This sequence comes from Aphelocoma coerulescens, assembly GCF_041296385.1. Classification (NCBI taxonomy): domain Eukaryota; kingdom Metazoa; phylum Chordata; class Aves; order Passeriformes; family Corvidae; genus Aphelocoma; species Aphelocoma coerulescens. The sequence continues at coordinate 68,842,333 of NC_091015.1, read as the reverse complement.
GTTCAGAGAAACAGACTTCAGCTTCTACAGCAAATGGGAATATTATTTTAAGATGCTGAAATCTACAGTAGCCAACTGGACTACCATGTGCTGACAGATGTTAGCAGGACCTAAAGGACCCCACACCTTTAACCTCACTAGAATAGATTAATGATAATTCAGTGAGATTTGGCCTTATTCCTGATTAAAGGAATTGCTGAAGGCAGCTAATGCCTTGCTGGCTGCTTCTTCAGGTCTGAGCTTACAGACCAGTAGTGGAAGAAGCTTTGATGTCCTGTTTAGGGGCAAAATGACACCTCCTTTTGATAGATAGGGAAGCAAGAATAAAAATACTTTTCTGACTGATAAACCTTCCTATGCATGCGACCATATTTTCTGATAGTAAAGGCCATGTTTGAGAATATTTTCCATCTGGTCTCTTAAGGAAAAGAAGACAAGACTTCTGTCACCCTCTTAATTCCCCCAAAAAGTATTAACCCTTTGGGCAATTTAAAAAATTTGAAAGATGTGAAAAATACCTCCAAGATAATTAATTACCTTCAAGCTCCACAAAAGTTGTGAGGAGAAAGATTCAAATCACTTCCTCTCTTGGAGAAAAAGGCAAGTGTTATCTTATGTGAAGGGCAGCACAGAGGGCAGGAGAAATTCAGAGTGTTCCTGGAGGTCATTGCTGCTAACTTTCTGACACAAGTGACCAAGAAGTTGATGACAGAAGATGCTGTGATGGATCTTATTCTTACAAAAAAAGAACTGACCAGAGATGTGAAGCCTGAGGGAAGTTCTGGCTGCAGAGACTGTGAGTTCAGATGTGGAGTTCAGGATCCACAGGTGAAGTTTCAAGGCAAAGCCCAGGATCACAAACTTTGACTTCAAGAGAGATGACTTTGGTCTGTTCAGGGACCTACTTGGAACAATGCCATGGGAGACAATCCTGGAGAAAAAAGGAGTTTGAGAGCTTTCAGGTTTTCAAGGATAGCCTCTACTAAGTTAAAAAGTTGTCCGACCTCACATGCAGGAGAATGGCAGAAGACCTGCACACTTGAACAAGTAGCTCCTAACTAAACTCAGACTGAAGAAGAAACACACATGTTGAAGTTGCTTCAGGTAACTGTGCAGAAAGGAAATATAAAAATGTTGTTCATGTGTGAAGAGATGGGGTAAAGACAGCCAAAACACATCTGGAATTGAATCTGGAGGGGAACAGGATGTACCACAGAATGGGCTTCTACAAGTACAAAGACAGCAAAAAGCACACTAGGGAAAACATGGCTCCTGCGCTGAGCTCAGTGGGAATCCTGGTGACAAAGTATATGGAGAAGACTGAAATACTCAAGGCCACCTTTGCCTTACTCTCCACCAGCAGGATTTGTCTTCAGGAATACTAGGCACCTGCAACAATAGGCAAGTCTGGGTAAAGGAAAATTAGGCTAGGGAAAATTTAAACAAGGTGGATGTTTGGGACCTATATAGTATGTACCTATAGTTATGAAGAGTGCTGGTCAATGTCATTGTCATTTGTCTTTGAAAAGTCAGGATAATCAGGAAAGGTTTCTGAGGGCTTGAAGAAAGCAAATGTCATTGCTATCTTGAAGAAGACCTAGGGGGATCTGAGGAACTACAGGCTGGTCACCCTCCTTATTCTGGGAAAGTGGTGGAGCAAATAAACCTAAAAAACTTTATTCAAATTTACAGAGGACAAGAAGGTGATTTGGCATAATCAATGTGGCTTTGGTGAAATGGTGCTTGGCCAACCCAAGCGTCTTTTGAGGAAATGACTGCCTAGGTGAATGAGGGAAGAGGACTTGGATATTGTTTATCCTGACTTTAGCAAGGCTTTGGACACTGTATCCCATAACATACTCATAGACAAAGTATGAAGCATTGGCTAGGGAAGTGAGCAGTGAGGTGGACTGAAAACTGTACTCAAAGTGTTGTGACAAGCTGTCCGGAAGCCAGTCAATAGTAGTGTACCCCAGAGTTGATTAAGGAGTTGATACTATTTTAACATTTTTGTTAATGAGCTGGTTGATGGGAGAGACAGCACCCTGAACAAGTTTATAAGTTGTTTTTGATCCAGGGGGATGCATCAGGTATCACTATGATGTGCCAGTTGGTTGTGTTGCCATCCAGAACAACCACAGCAGGCTGAAGTAATGGTCCAATGGGAACCTTATGAATTTCAAGAAAAGGCAATGCAAAGCTCTGCATCTGAGGCAGAATAATGTCAGGCAGTGCTGCACACTGGAGGCTGATGTGCTGCAAGGCAGCCTTACAGAGAAGGCCCTGCATGTCTCACTGAATATGAGGTTTAACATCTGCCAGCAATATGCCCTTGCACCAAATGAAGGTCAGTGGCCTCTTGGGCTATAAAAACTGTTGCTAGCAGGTTAAGGAAGACTATTCTTCCCCAATACTCAGCACTGGTGAGACCACATCTGAAGCACTGTGTCCAGTTCTGGGCTTCCCAGTACAAGAGATACATGGACTTAATGGAGCAAGTTAACTGAAGTGCCACAAAAATTATTAAAGGACTGGAGTACCTGAAGTGTGAGGAGAGACTGAGAGAGCTGGGACTGTTCAGCCTGGAGAGGAGAAGGCTCAGTGGGAAGGCTCAAGGGAACTGCGTATCAGTGGGGATTGATATCTGGTGAGAGAAAGTAAAGAAGGTGGAGACAGTCTTTTCAGTGGTATCCAGTGGATGGGAAAGAGGCAATGTGCACAGTTTGAATTGCAAGAAATGCCATTTAAACCTCAGGGGAATATGTATTGTGTGATTTGTCAGGCACTGGAACATGTGGCTCACAGATGTTATAGAATTCCGTGTGTGGATCTCATCATACTGATTTTTAAAGAGAACTCATATCTGACTTAAGAAATAAATCCTGCTTAAGAACGAAGAGAATAATTTGCACTTAAGTTCAGTGTTAGGATAGTGTCTTCTCTCCATTAGCAGACAATTCACCCACTAGTAGTCTCAGTAGATGTTTTGATTGCGTATCAGGGCTTTCTTTTTTAAGGTTGAAACATCTGGTCAGTTTCACTTTGAAATGAGTTTTAAAAGTGATTTCTGTTTATTTTAGATGTGGACCTATTTGGAGAAGACTAACATCATATTTGACATTTAAAAGTCAGATCTCTACTGTTTCTTAACCAAGTTATGGTATATAATATCCTCTGAATACATAAAGGCTGCAGGATCCAAGAAATCTTGTCTTTTCAGGGCTGCCTTTCTGCAGGTCAATTTTTGAATTAGAGTAATGAAATTATCCATGATTTTGTTCCACTGAAATTTTAACACAATCTCATATACATGTTTCTTGGTGTCTTACTCAATTAGAGAGTTGATGTTATGGTAGAAATATGGTCTTATCTGAGAGGACCGAGAAAGATGTTCCTGTTATTATGGTGCTGCCAGGAGACATAAGAAACTTGCAGTTAATTCTGCTGCTTTTCTTAAGCTTCCTGTATGATCATTGGCAAGTTGTTTTGGATGAAGATTACCATAATAATGTCAAAGCTGAAGTTGTACCAACCCCTTCTAGCTCATTTCCCCTGCTAATTACTGTGACTTTTCTTCTCAAGCTGGGGAAGAAATTCTTTTGTACTCTTGTTTGTTTTCCTGAATATTCAGGGTATAAGATACTTGGTTCATGGGTTGACAAGTAATGCATGTTTTTATCATGTTTGTGCTCAACAGCACCACTGGAATTTTAATAGAAATAACTAAACATAAAAATTCGTCCTAACAACTTGAAGAGGGTAAATTGGAATGACATATTCAGTATACTGCCAAGCTATATACCTTTCCTCTAATCTAATTATAAAGATACTCTACCTACACAGTAAATGCATTAGTAAGGATTGAATTAATTTATTGAAGGGTGTGACAATAGACTTCTGAAGCACTGTTACCTTGCTCTAAATGTCATAATAGCAACAGAAAAAAAAAATCTCATTCAATCCATGTAGCTTTGGTACCCACTTAACAAAAGCCAATAAGCCTGCTGGGAGGGTTTGTGTAAATCAATACAAATGAAAATAAAATTCATTAGATAATTGGTTAGTTGGCAGCTGGTTAGTTCTTGTTATTCTCTATTGTCTGGGTCAGGAGTTTAATCAGTCTTCTCAAGAGACCACTAAAGCACCTGTCTCTGAAAATCAGAGTGTCACTGACGTGTTATTGGAATGATAATATACCTGTTGCTGCTGTAAGTGACTATTTAATATCCAAAGATTGATCTGGTTTCTGAGAGATCAATGAGAAGTAGTTTATCTTTTGTTATAGGGAAAATTGTGATTATGCCTTAAGCTTATTTTAACTCTCAAGAAAAAACAAATGAAACCTTATTATAGCAATAGAGTTACACAGTGATAGTGTAGTTTAAGGTTTTGTTGGCATGTCCATTTTAAGTCTTTTATCCCAAGGAGGTATAACCCAGCATTGGTTCTGAACTAAAGCTCTACACAGTGATCTTATCACTTTGGGAGTTTATTTACAAGTACAGCTACAATGAAAAAAATTTAGTGTGTGGATGTTTATATTCAGCAGAATATAAGTTTACAACTGACTGCTATGTTTAGATTTCTGTTTACTAAAAATAGAAAAGTAAAAATTCTATTTCTTTTTCTGCAATGGATGATGAGGAGATATGTTTAGGCTAAGAACACCTTTGAGAAACAAAAAATGCAAAAAATGGAGGGCTAATCCTGGTCCAGTTGAAGCTTGCTAAAGGTTTTCCATTGACTTTAGAACAGTATTTCTTTTCCACTCAGTCTGGCTAAGAGCTTTCCTCATGATTTGCATCTGTTATTATTTGTGTCAGTAGTGTAAATTGTCAGTTGAATGTAGTTTGCTTGTAGAGGATATATTGCATGGTAAGATACAAGTAGAACCTTGTCCAATCCCATTGAATTCACTAGAAAATGTTATGTTGAATTCAATATCCAGAAAAACTGGTGTTTTTACATTAAAATCAAGGTATGAGCAGATAGGGGAAAAAAATCCCCTAGAATTTTTCAGTGTTTTGGAACTTTCTAATAGTTTTGATCATCACTGCTGATCCAAATCAGATGATATTTTAAAAATACCAGGACAGCATCAAGCTGCTGCTTGTCCTAAACCTGATATTTCTCAGGGTAAAAAAAATATACTAGACACTTGGAGATATAAAAAAAATGAAAAAAAGTTGAAATAACTTGAAACCAAGTCAAATAAATTTGACATTTTCCAAACACATTTATCAACAATTAAAAGAAGGTTTGTGGTTAAAAGAGAATTATAGAATGGACATATTGAAATGCCTTCCTAAAAAGAATGCTAGCTACAAATGACTATATTTTGTATCACAGATGGCTTTTAAATCAATAAAATTCAAGGTCATTGTTTATTTTACAATAACAGCCAAGGAATGGGGAAAACCAAGAAATATAATAATAACTATATGACTAAAAGCCATTTAAACATCGACTATTTACCTCACTAAGACAACAAAGACAATTCCAAATGGAATTATGCATTATTTTATCAATGCGCGTATGTTTGGCTCACAACACTCTTGGACAGTTCATGCATTTTTTTAACTCCTGCTGACTCATAAAATAAAAGGAAAACTTAGAAGATATTTCAGGAGATTTCGTAGAAAATGCCTAAATCCATTTAACTTTTAGGTCTTTTGGACATCTTGACTCATTCAAGAGAAGAAGACTGTAATATGGATGCTCTCTTAAACCTTTCAAAATTTTGAGTAGGTTCTCCTAATCTGTAGTTCTTTGCTATTGATTTTGTGAAAAAAAACCCGAAAACCAAAAAAACAAAACAACAACAAAACCCCACAAACAAACAAAAACAAAAACATTTTTAATTTAGGATAATTTAAAAATCAATCCTAGAAATATAAGTCTAGAGGAATGGAGTGAGACCACTTACTCTGTTCCCTACCTCACTTGTGTAGTATCAGCTTTATCATACTTGACAGGGAGTTTCTAACCCATCCTTAATAATATCTGACTCTTAACCACTTTGAAACTCCCCAAGAATGAAATGCTATCCTTATACATATCCTTGTCCTTACCTGTAGCATATTTTGTAATATATTGTTGATCAGTTCTTATTCAGCTTCCAATTAAAAAGATCTTCCTTTTTCTCTGAAAAGCTCTCACATGGCTGTTTTTTACCTGTTTTCTTTTCAATTAAATAGGCTCTTTATTTTAATGATACAAAGATATTTCCTTTCTTACACAATTTTTATTTTTGCTGTTTATGAATGTAATTTTATAACCCTGTCCTTCAGATCTCTGACAGTAATCCTCGGTTTAGCATCCATTCACTTTTAACAAAGTCCGTGTCTTTTTCATCAAAGTTTTCAACAGAAAAACTAAGGCATGCCAGGTTTAGGGATTTCTAGTCTAATGAAGACTAGTAATCATTATATATAAGGTTTTCCAACTAGTTTTGTTCTCTTTTGTAAGCTCTATAATACTCCATTATTTTGTTCATGAAAAGTACTATGAATCCATTAAGAGCCTTAACAGAAGGCAAGATGCTTGAGTTACGTTGCTTTTCCTATCACAGGAGGAATGGTAATATTGTACTTGACAAAGTCATGTAAACTTGCTGCTCATTGTCTTGTAATCCACAAGATGGTTACAGACTTTTGATTTGTTCAAGTTGTTTATCTGGAAGTGGAAATTGGCAAGTCTGTAATTGTAGTGAAAAAACTCCATCTTTTTATTCTTCTGACCTTTTCCCCATAGATTCTCAAGAATATTTAGTAGCATTGCCTTTTTCAGGTAATTCTACTTTAAAGAAATATGGACAACAGGGAAAGTAAGAGTGTTGTCATGTTTATGTTTTTAGTCCTTTTTGAAAGTCTCACTGAAGAAGTGTATTAAAATGGGTGTATATTTTATCTGGGGAGATTTAACACTATTGCTGCTCATCCTTGCTATCTTAGTTCATTGTTACAATTTCCTCAAGGCTCATAACCCTCACAGACTAGAACACCAAGGAAATATGGCTGAAAAATTTTTTTCTACTCCCACAGAATTTGCCATCTAAGTTGATCTACTCAGGCTGATGGATAAATCAGTCCATGAAACCTGTAAATGAACATTGGCTTTGTGATCTGTGGCTGTGTCATGGTAACAAGCAGTATGGCAAAATCAGAATGAATCTGTGGAGTAACTAGTGCTGTGGATTTGACATTCACATTATGTGTATTTTGAAGATTTGACTTCAGCTTAACTCAAATATGGCCCTAATGACTAAGCATGCACTCTCATTGGCATGATGAGATGTGCTCTGGTTTAGTTTCATCTGGAATCAATTCAATTCACACTCTCTGGGTCTCCATTGTCATACAAAACAAAGCACAGTAAGAGGGAATTAGGTGATTTCCTTCTACAGTTCAGTCTTTTTCACACTAAAACACCATGTATTTTCTAGGGATACTCCTGTAATTTTGGATAATCAGCTGTCTGATATCCACTTATGCATCTAGACACCATTAGTCTTGGATTTCAAATATGCCATGGAGGTCACTTCTGTGGGAGCATGCATCTTCCTTCCACCTCCCTTCAAAGCAAGAAAGCTGAAATACAGTTTCTTCCTCTACTTCTGACTGTTTTGCCAAAACCCACTGTACTACAAATAAATCTGAGGAGTCTACAGTGTGACAAAAAGTTAAGCACCTTCAAGAACTAAAAAATTTTTTTGTAATTCCTGTGATTGTTAAGAGGCAAGTTAAATGAGTCATGCTATGTATGAAAAATGGAGTCTATTCTAAAGAGAATGTGTATGTGTACATGGTCAGACATATTTAAGTTGCTCTTTTCCTTTGTTTATTGAGTCTTTACATGTGCCTTGTAGCAGCAGAGCAACAAATGAGGGATCACGGTAATAGTTAAACTATTAATCTAATTAAACATCTTCAAATTAATTGGTGGGTTTGTTTGCATCTTGGAAGGGTGTTGTGTGTAATGTGCAAGGAGGTTTGAGGATTTTTTGTGGTAGTTTCCTGCTAAGGATACCATGCCTTCAGTACATGCCATGGTATCAGTGACAGGAAGGATACCTTGTGGAGGTTGTGTTTTTCTTTCTTGCCTGGCAAGTTTCTCAAGGGCTTTGGGAAGCTTTGATTGTAAAAGCTGTTGCAGCTATATGGCAAAAGAGGAGTAGCTCCAAAGTTACTCTAAAGACCAGATTAAAATAGCTCTTATTTAGGTTATACATAATGAGGCCCTGCTGTGCATGAAGGAGACATGCAGAGAGCTGTGGCAGTGACTGTAACTTGGCACATGTGCTCCTGTCTGTTCTTCCAAGCGTTGCAGTGATGTCATGTAGTGGGGCTCCGTGTCACCTGGTGCAAACATAGGTGGGGATTTCAGATATCCATCCATTCACGGACCCAAGCTCTGTTCCTCTCAGAAAAGTAGCAGGCTGCACTCATCCTGGATGAACTCCATGTGCCATCGTCCTCATTTCTGCCTGCCCCAGTCTGCTGTGTAGATGCTTCTCCTGCATGAGCACATTCTCTAAGGAAGCGCCATCTGTTTCTCTTTGTGATTTTTTGCCCTCTCATTTGGAATACCATTAAGAAAGACAGATCTCTCTTTTCTCTTTTGTTCAGCCCTATTCTTTTTAATAATGATATTTTACAATTCACTCACAATACACTGTGCAAACAAATACAGCAGATCCATCACCTGGCACATCCTGAAAGGACAGTATGTAACGAGGTCTTCATGCGCTGCTTTTCATGCTTCTTTTAGAACTGTACATTCGGCTTTCGTGCAGAATCAGGTGTTAACAGATTTTTCTCATGCAACCTGTAATACAAGGAAATTTGTAACCCAGAAAAAATAGAGGAAAGAAATGCTTGTGCAGACCTTAAAAGCAAGAAGTAGGCATGGTCATTTCACCTATGCTTGACTTTAAATAGTATATCTTAATTAATAATAATTTCTTCTTTTTCCAAGCAGAGTCATTTTCCAAATTTTAAAAGAGAAAAATCTATGTTAAACTCAATGAAAATGGCTTAAAAAGGAATTATTTCAACATTTGTCTTTTGACTATTTCACTATTCTCTTTGCAGTATTTTGGAGAGGGGCATGAAGGGAAGAAGGCTTTATGTTCTTTTAAAAAATACCTACTCAGCCAGTCAGCATTCCTTTAAACTGAAATGAAAAATAATGACTCTGCTTTACATCCTTTCTGAATAAAGAAAATATCCAGTCAGTCTTTAGTATTAAGCAAAATTAGCACCACAGTGGTTTTAAATGGACCGCAGCAGTTCATCTCTGATTGCAGTAATGTTACAAAGGATTTTAATAAGGAGTGTTCTTTGTAATTCAGTAAAGTCTGAAAAGACTTAAAGAACAATTGAGAACAACATGTCCTCTGGTCTGTGTTGCTCCTGCTTTTGCAAGGTTGGTAAAAAAAAAAGTCTGTCTTTAGACCACCACTAATTTTTCACAGCATTTTACTTTTTATCTTCAGCACTTAATATATTGTGTAAACCTCCTGTCTTCATCTCCTGCACCAAACTCCAGTAACTATTCATAATTCTGTACATCTTCCCAGTTGTTTCTCAGGTCAGTGATTTTGGTATGAGGTAGTCTGGGAAAAGAAGTTGATTTTCTCTGATTCTTTAGATGTCTACTCTGATCTGCTTCACAACCCCTTTTTGTAGCTTTAATTTACATCTATACTGAACTTAAATAGGAATGTCAGGAGCTTATGAGTTAAAGCAATATGCACATGAAACTTCATTGGTATAGCTCCACACACCATTTTGTATATTCACTATGTATTCAATTTAGTTGACAGGGAGAAAAATCATCATGGTCTAAAAATACAGGATGTTCAACCTAGAAAAAAGATGAGTTTGTGGCTCTGCTATTGGGAATATGGGCAAGGCATACACACACAAAGGAGCTATCACTCCATCCATCCATCCATCCATCCATCCATCCATCCATCCATCCATCCATCCATCCATTCACTTCTTCTGACATGTATCATATTATCTTTTTACTGGATATTAGATGGCTTGTGGAACCCATCTGCTGAGGTTCAATGTAATCAAGTCTTCATAGCCAGTTCAGCAGGGAATAGTTAAGTAATCTGGGAACACAGCCCAGTTACATTTTCTGATGCTCTTCCACATTTCTGTTTTTTTCAGTATAAATATTGTCAAATACAATGAGATGTAGAACATTCCTAAGATGAAGCAATGGGATTTTTAAATTTTTTATTCTTTTTTTTTTTGTAGACCAAAACTGATTGTGGAATCATAGATACCTTTTTAGCATCATCCATGTGAGTGTCTCATTAGGTACGCACTAATGCTCCTTCAGACTCTTGGGACGTCCTTCAGTTTTAAGATGGGACCTTTGCAATGTCCCAAGGAAAACATATGTTCATTAGATTATTGTTACTTTCAACTGAATGGCTTCAACATCACTGAATGACTACCAGTATGCGAAAGCATCTCAGAGAATTCAGTTGATGTGTTTGTGAGGTTTTGCAGGAATAAGATAAAAAGGAGGTGAAATGAAGAATGAGTTGAGGTGGATTCTTAGGTTCTTAATTTCCTTAATCAATGAAAAAGATTGCTTTGAATTATAATTCCTTCCCTGGTGCCTCATTTGAAAACTTGCTGCAATTTTTCTCCAATTTTTCTAATTTTCCATTTCATTACTGAGTAGGGTACAAGCTGCATTCATTGAACATTTCTTGCTGGTCTGGAAGACAGAAGGAATTTGTCCATAAAATCCACTAATTATACACTTTGAAGTTGCTTTGAACTAGCTTAAATTACAAGTGCTACTTTATAATGAAGAAAATTATATTAGACAGGGTTGTGATAAACATTTTTAAATTTGAGGAGTTTTTTAATAACAAAATCCAGTATCAGCTGAGGGGCATATCTCTTACTGCTAGCTGTCAAGGGAATCAAAACAGGCTCTATTTCTAATTAAGAGATCTCATTTAGATGACTGAACAAAAGTGGGACAATTTCATTCTGGAGAGTCTTGCATATACAGAGGAATCATGGCTAGTAAAGAGGTATATACTCTGCATCAATGAGGTTTAGTTAAGCATTTCTTAAAATTCCCCCCGCCCAAAATAAGAATAATTTTTTAGATATGTGTCTTCACTAATTTTTCTTATGTTTTGGTTTCTTTGCTAAAGCATTAGAGGAGCAATATTAAAAGTGAAAGATACCAACCCTTTAAAGGTCTTTTGGGTAGATGCTGACATGAGAATGTTGCTTTATTCTTGGTTGAAGACCTGTTGGTTATTTAGGATATATGTAGCTTAAAATACCAAGATTATGGAATCATAAAAGCTGAAAAAGTGGAAAGATATTACTATATCTTTACTTTTCCTGATATATGTTCCTTTTAGACCTTCTTTTCTCACAATTTAAAAATTAATGAAAGCACTGAGAAATCTACTTACTTTTTAGAGACTGGATTGTGATTCTCTGATTCATACTGGTGAGAGTTTTCTTCAGCAAAACTGCTAAAATTTTATTCATCAGACAAAAGAATTATTTATTAGTCACTATAATGTTGTTGAGATGTGACGAAAAAAAGTAATTCATGGCATATTTATACTCCAGAGAACTGCGCAGAGATAACCAGCTGGCTTATTTCACTTGTAAGTGTGTCAAAGTCATGGATGGCTCTACCTATCTGTGTTTGGTTGATTAGTGTTGTGTATCATGCTGGAACAGCTCAGTATCATAGGAAATATTTTGTCCAGTTTGGAAAATATTTCCCATATAAGAATTTTACTAGTCCTCTAAATTTTACCTTTAAAATTTTACCTCTAAATTTCTAACAATCAGAAAAGTAGAATTCAGTAGAATTCAGTAGAACTGAATATTTCACCACAGATTTGTACTATGGGATTGGCAGACAGAATGCTTAGTCTTACGTGTTTTAAATGTATGGTCCCTTACAAGATATTAATATTGCTTTTTTCAACTCTGTCAATAAGTAATTGTTAAATATGATGGTGGGTCTCAGTGGATCTTTCTTATCTTACTTATTAAATTGTCATACATGAATTTATTCAGACAAGATGGAGATACTCCATATTTTTATGGGTGAAATTCTAGAGTCAGATACTTCACACTGGTCCTACACATTTTAAAAGCCTTTCAGCCAGTGCAGATTCTCTGGAGAGCAGAAGGGGCTGAGCAAACATCTCCATTTGCTGGTCTTATTCCATATTTTATGCACTGATACTGGTGCTCCTCACAGGTATTATTCTGCTGACTTTCGGCAGGGGAAAACATGCAGACAATCAATGTGATTGATAATGCAAGCTTCATTTATTAGCAATACAGAGGCACTTATATAGTGTGAAAGTATACATGCTTATCAGTTCTTTAATTAGCTTAAACTTATGAAAGCGCATTCTTACTTCTACATAATTGGGTTAGATAAAAGACTACATTTGGCAAGCTTCTATTATTTATGTTTTGTCTTGAGAGATCAAAGATCTTGCTCCCTTCTCATGGTCAGCACATCTTTATCAGAACAGCACTCTACCTCCTAAAAACTCCCTTTTGGTTCTCAGGCCTGTTTCTCATGCAGGCATTTTCTCATGGAGGCTTTTTCTCATGCAGGTCTCTGCTTGCAGGCTTTTGCTTGTACAGTTCTGTTATTAATTTGTACCCTTTATCAATAATCCATGTCCCTGATCCTCTAACCATTCTCCAACATTATTCAACTTTAAAAAGAGGGTGTTGCTCAGGGATTTCAGGGATGGAGACTGAGCTCCAGTGAATATTGACTGTTATTGGCTGCTATTTGCATTGTCTAAATTGAATGCATAATCATGGCATTTTATTCTTTAACATTATCTTTGAAAACTACTTATTTGTTTTTTAAATCTCTCTGGGGACATCACTATGTAATGGAGGTACCATCTGTCATTCTGTCTGAGACCAGCCCTGCAAATGCAATGCCATCACTGTGTTGCTGTCAAATCGGAGAACATAACATGTTGATGGGATAACTGCCTTGAATGCCACCAGTTTCCAATTTGAAGGTAACAGATTCCAGACCTAAATTAGGATTCCAACGCAGAAATTGTTCTCTTGTCTCTTGTATTACTTTCTCTTCTGTCCCTCTATAAAAAGGATACAAATACAAACCATTCAACAGTTACCAGTTTCATCAATGGTATGAGGTACATAATTTCTACCTCTGTGGAGGTTTAGTATGGCATGAAATGGTGGAGGCAACTATTGAACCTGTACACCTGTATGAGGCAGTTTCTCAGATTGCTCATGTTTTGGAGGGAAATACCTCTCCAGAAGATGATTCAGCTCATCTAAAATGTGAATTACCAGAATATCACATCTTACCACTGACTGCAGAGGGAAGTAAGGAATATTCCTGATTTAAGTGCCAGAACCCAGGTGGAGCAAATTCATATTGGAATGTCTAGCCCATGGAGGAAGAAGGCAGCTTATTCTGTGACCTTTACAATTATGACATCACATTTTGGAAGAGTCTTTCTTCATCACTCTTTCCTCCCTTTTATACCTGTGATAATTTAAAATGCACTCTTTATAACAGCAAGTAGAAGACATTAAATTAATGAATTAATAGCAAAACCTTATTCGTTTTTATTGAATTCAAGCTCATTTTAATTTGGATTCATATGTCTGGGGTTTCAGGGAAAGATTTTTGAGTGATTAGTAGAAGTTTTTTCAGAAGATGATACTGCTGTAAGGAATTTACTTTCCACATTTAGAATCAGTAACATATGTGAGTGCATGGCAGATGCAACAGGTCAGTTTTATGTATTCCTAGCAAAAAATGCTAAAACTGACAATAGATGGCTGTTTCTGATCAGTACTTTGTTTCTATACCCATTTTCTGCAGATTCTGTAGATTCTTTAGGTTAAGACGTCTCTAGATCCTAGAGGGATTGTGAGGCATCCGATGAAACAGTGATGGTAACAGTATAAATTATAGAGGATATATATCAGCACAGAAGGAAGTGTTTCCCCCTTTTCAGTTACACCTATAAAGAAAAATTCACTGTAATGACTTGAAGAAATCCTTAGAAATCCAAAATTATTTTCCTTGTGAGAAGGCTTTCTCACTCCCATCTGGTGTCTTGCAAGACAGCTCTGATTTAAAAATTATGGGATTGTCTTTAAGAGTCACAGAGGCCAAGAAAATACATTTGATATTGGCACAAAACTTTCTTTTTCAATCTTGGCATGGTGCTCTGTGCAATTAATGCATTTGGTCTCCATTGTGGCCAAAGTGGAGTGTCTTCAGAACTGTCTGCATTCTGCCATGAAGAACCTCAGTGAGAAATGTATGGTGACTCCATAACTTTTGAGCACCAAGTTGGAAGTTTAGGCAAGGTCCAACTTTCTTCAAAGAACCCAGAATTTTTCTGAAATATTTTACCCCTTGAAGTATCTTCAACCAGACGTTCAACCTTTCTCAGAGAATGTTTTCTTAAAGATTTGAGAAAGAAAATATGGCTGGAAAGAAATATCAGCTACACTTTAAATTATTCTATATTTCAAGTGCAACAGATTTCTCATCTATGAACCATGTTGGTGAACCACCAGTAATTTGCTGAAGGTATGGAAAGTTGTCAGCACATTCCTTCTTCCTGTTGCTAGGAAACAACTCTGTGGGTATCTCTGTGTTCACAGTGTCTCTATTCCTTTGCAAATTCAAGTATAATTGAATATTTTATATTTTGTTAGCTATATATCATTAAAAAATTATAACAAAACAGCACGGGTAAATTGAATGAAACTAATTATGTAAATTTATCTTCATTATTTGGGGGGGATTTCACAACTAAAACATTCCTAATTAGTTACAAGTAAATTTGATTCCATGTTTGATTTTATCCAAATCTGGAGAAATAATCTATACTTATTTATTCCAAATTTTGTTTGATATTTTCCCATGGGACACCCAAAAAAAGTATAAAAACTTGTATATAATGTCAGAAATTAC
Source organism: Aphelocoma coerulescens (assembly GCF_041296385.1). Taxonomy (NCBI): domain Eukaryota; kingdom Metazoa; phylum Chordata; class Aves; order Passeriformes; family Corvidae; genus Aphelocoma; species Aphelocoma coerulescens. The sequence continues at coordinate 68,827,318 of NC_091015.1, read as the reverse complement.
TTGCAAAGATGCTTCTGCTGTAAGTATGTGTAACTTGCAATATGTAAAGCAAATGTTTAATATGTTGTACTTTCCCGTAGCAGTAGCTTATTAGCAAAAAATAAGTGTTTACATATACATATATGAAAAAAATGGGACACCACCTTTTAAATGTGAAAATATATTCCAGCAGTCTCCAAAGAATCAGGGAGCCCATTCTGATCAATACATTGGAAGGAATGTTATACAAAAATAAGATATGCACTGATAATGTTAACAGAGACTTCTTTATAGTCTTCAAAAACATTTCTGTCTACAATAGTGGTTATGTTCTTTTAATGTACAGTAAGATACATACTCATTTGCATACAATTTTTGTTTTATAACATTTTCTACAATGAAAAAAAGCAACCCAACACTTTACTTTCGCCATTAAATGTTGCCAATGAGTTCTTTCTTTGTGGTTCTTCAGAAGGCTTGGCACCTTAAACAGAATAAAAAAAAAATTTACTACTTGAATTCAGTATAAAGTGTTTATCACTAGCTATTAGAAACACTTTATATGGACTAACAATAAATGGCACATTTTGCCAGTGGTTTCAGAGAGATCTGTAGATAGGAGTAGGAATTTATGAATTTTTTTTGTACTCTGAAGAGGGAATAATGAGTTCTAGATATACTTTTTAAGGATAGAATTTGTTGTTCTGATGTTTCTTGCCAAGGGCTTTTCTGCCTCAGTCCTTCCTCTGTCCTACTACTGGCCTCCTAACCCAGTTTGCCTTTCAAAGTCAACTTTGTAGGCTTAGCATATTATCCTTACTCTTCTTCTTAATTAATTGTCATTCAGGGCTTTGTTAACTCTCCTCCTTCTCTTTTAAAACCTAATTTCCTTGTAACTGGCTTCCTGCAGTATCATTTGGCTTGCCGTCTTAGTGTCTGACCTCTGGCAGCAGTTACCTCCCTCCCATCCTTTTACCAGCCACTTCCTCTTCATGAATTCACATCTGTAGTCCCTTATTTTACTTGTTTTACCACCAGCCTGTCTGCACAACATTTTTCATCCTCTCCTAATGTCTGAAATACATGGCTTCCTTCAGTGGATCTGTCTGGGTACTGGTGGAGGTACCTAATTCCTTTGCAGCCAGAAGCAGTCAGATGCAGTCATTGCAGAGAAAGGCCCAGACTTCCCTCAGCAGCGTGATCATCTGTTATGATGAGTCAGGGGAAGTTTTGCATAGATACCAGGAAGAAGGTTTTTCACCCCAGAGCATGGTTGGGCACTGGAACAGGCTCCCCAGGAAAGCAGTCACAGCATCAAGCATGACAGAGTTCAGGAAGCTTTTGGACAATGCTCTCAGGCACATGGTTTGACTCTTGTGGTGTCCTGTGCAGGGCAAGAAGTGGGACTTGATGATCCTGATGGTTGCCTTCTATCAGCATATTCTATGATTCTACATTTTCTTTTCCCCAGTACAATCTTTACACTCCTCTCTGTGTTCCCCCTAATATCTTCTTGTGATACAGTCTTTTCTTTTAATGCTTCAAAATTTAAATTTTGATGATATATTCTACTGTCAGTATTTACAGGGGGAAATATCTGACTCCTTGGTGAAACTCTGAAGACTCCTTCTAGGGCCAGTTATGCAGAAGCAGGACAAGAGTTGTGGACGCATATAATTAATTTTTGACCAGTGCTTCAGGTCATAAATAAAGACAAGAACCAATCCTGGTGATAAGCAAGGGAGTTTAGAGAAACTACAACTTTTAAGAAATGGTATAAAAAGCTAAAATCCCTTTTCTAATCACTGGTAAAGAGCTTGCTGAATGTTTTTCTCAGTGATGAATTACTTTTTTTTCACATGTCAACAACATTGTCTAATAAATAATTCCTTTGTCTGGTGCTCTTTCACCCTGAGAAAAGAGCTCTATTTTAGCGTAAAAAAGAATCCTGTGTGCCATGACAGAATCTTATTACAGAATGAGAAAACACAGTGGAAAATCTTGGGGGCAGGAATTGGACTGGATAAGTTTTGTTCAGAAGGTATTAAAATCACAGAAAAAATAACAATTGAATTTTTACCAATGAGTAGCATTGAGTTTCCAAAATATTAGAGTTACATTTATAGTTTTGTGGTTTATTTATGCAATTGTATGTTTTAATAAAGTAAACAGCTGGGTGCTGTTGCTTTTAGTTCCTGACAGATGCCAAATGAGGTCAGTTACAGGGTTCGAGCTGATTCATGAGGGGTGAGCACTAGAACTAAGTCCTCTGTACAGTGCACTTAGATTAAAGGGCCATATGCAACTTTAAGAGGATTTGACCTGCTTTACAGTAGGAGCTGCTGTCTTAATTGTCACAGTTCAGACACGCAGCGTGATTAATGTGCAATAAAAAGTGTGCAAACGGGATGCTGGTGGTAGTGTATTTGTGTGGTTAGTTGGGTTTTCCATTTGTGGTGGAGTTTTTATTAGTAATGGTATTATTTTTTTAACTACACACATGGAATTGCTTGACTTAGGATTTAACAAGTTGCTGAAATCAAACTTGTGATAGAGAAATCTCCAGTAAGATCTTTACCAATAATCATACAAATGCATGAGTTTTCCTGTCAATATGAAGATTTTATTGCTTATTTTGAGGAAGAGGGGGAATTTTAAGAGATGAAAAAGGGGTCTTTTTCCATGGATGTATATTTTGTCTGAAGAAATATTACCTTCAAACATTGTTTTGTTTTCGTAGATAAGACCACCTAAGATGAGATAATTCTAATAATAAATGCTAGGATCTGACTCCTTGGGATCTAGACCAACAACGGCCCAAAATTTTTTTCTTCTCTATGGACAACTATTGCCAGTATTCCTTTCTTAAACAGAAAAGTTTTGGAAGAGATAACAAAGTGACTTCTTGTTATTTCTTCTTGTTCAGAGAAACAGAAGAAATATCATAGGTATGGCATTAACTGGAAAAAAGAATTGTCCTACAGCTTCTTTTGGTCTTTGCACTTAGAATCCTCTTCCCTGTGGTAGTGTCCAAGATGTAGTGAGTACCAAAAAGTCAAATATGTCATAGAAAATGCTACTTTCAGTAGCCTTGAATCCTGACAGTATTTTTCTGCAAGCTAAATTAAGTCATCTCAGTTTCAGAGTTCATTTCTGAGGGATTTTTTTCTTGTGACAACCCCAAACGGTACATCTGGGAAATTGTCTGTCTCTGCTGCCAGAAGGTATGAACAAGTATATTTAAGGTGCTGGTGGGAAGCAGACTTTATAAAGACTATGGATAAAATGTGTGGAGGAGTAGGAAATACATATGAATATATATTGATGGGTATGTCTGTCTCCTTTCTTTCCCCTTCTGTTCATAGCTACTGTTCACTGAATGCAATTTGGGATCACTCTGAACCAAGGATTGTCACCCTCAAAGTCTTGGCCACACTATTTGTCTGCTGGCTGATGTTGAACAAGTAATTTCTTTATGCCTCAGTCTGTAAAACAAAGATGGCGATTCTATCAGCATGAAATATTTTGGGCCTATAGAGAAAAAACGATTGTAAGAGAGATGCTGGCATTGCTTTTATGCTTCTGATAAGATCATATTGCTCCTTGAATTCCACAGTAGATATTTCTTGTTCTCTAAGGGGTTTTGCTTAATCTGCTCTGGTCAGATCTGTTAGACTTTACAATGTTTCAGCTCCTTCTCATCTAATATCAAGACATCTGAGAGAGCCTTGGAAATTGGTGGCACAGTAATAATGGTGGTGGTGAGAACTGGAAAAGCACTGCTTCTGTAGACAAGTACAAGTTTTTTGAAAGTAACCACATGTGAAGGTTTATAAAAATGCAGGTTCAGAGCCAGCAGAACCAGGCTCTCAGCAGGTATAGATGTGTGTAATCCTTCTTAAAGAAAGCTGTCCCAGAGCCTCCTGAAATGGTTTATTGAATGAAAAAGATACATAGCTGGATATAGGGACCACCACATTCCCTGTTTCCAGTAATATCAAATTTATATTTATTTTATCCTTTACACAAATACCCATGCTTTTGAACTGTACATGTTATGGCCCTGAGAAAGTCTGCAAGACTAACCGTTTCTGCATAAGCATACTTTAAGTTTACTGGTTTTCCTTTTAATTTATTATTCTAACACTGATTCATATCACTGAATCATTAATTTATGCTGTGGCATAAGCCAGTTAGCAACTACAGAAGAATTATTATAAGAGAAGTAGCTCTCTCTCAGTATGTTCACTTGTGTCCGTTGGTGGCAAATATGATTGAAATTTCCATTTCTAGCATCTGCTCATTCTAGTATCTGCTGCAGTTAAAATACATCCATTTGATGTTCAGCAACTGCATTTCACAAAATAAGAATATTTTTACTTGATTGATACAGGCTAATAGTCATTAACAAGGAAGTTTGAGAAAAACATCAGGCAATACTTGCAAGAGAGTTTGGTTTGCCTTTGAGTGCTGTTTGGTTAAACATGACACTGGTATTTTAAGGCTTGCTGGGAAAAGCTTGTCTCTTCTTGTCACTGTCGTAATTTCTTTTCCTTGTGCTATATTTGCTTCTTTCCTCCCATTTAATGCCATCCTGCTGCCTCACCTAATGACACAAACTAACAACATTGCAAAAAACTTTCTTATCTAATTTACATCAAGCTGCATTAGGGTTCTGGTTAAAATACCTTAACGGCTGTGGAGAATGAAGTCTCTGAGCAATCCTCACAGGGGCTGAGTAATCAAATGTAATTATTAACTAGTGTAGGGCTGCTATTGTAGCTTAAATGTTTGTGTGTATAATTTCAAAGTACATTGCACATAATCAGATGTTCAGGATTATTTCCATTCCGATGAGTTTTATTCTCATATCTCATACAGATAAGAATATCTCATACAGATAAGAAAGATGGGAAGCTCTTTAAAAAAGAATATGAAATATCAGGAGGCTGTTTTATCCAAACACATTTCACTAAAATAGAGCAATTTTCTGTGAACTGCATGCAGGGGAAGTCTGTAGAGATTATTAGACATGATATTGTCAGGAATACATCAATATCTACAATAACCTCTGCTCTTCTCAACATATTTTTCAAATTGCAAAAGTTATGCAGGTAAGGGCACAAGATACCTAGAGTTCATTCAGGATTCAAGTCTATTGATTATATGGGCTAGGAACAAATTTGATCAAAACTGGAGGATAGGGGGCAATGTTAGATTAGATACAATGATTTTTCAGAAACACAGCCTCCTCAGAAGCAACTTTACTTACTTCAACAGGAAATATTAACCTCTTCCCTGCTTGTTTTCAGGAAGTTTCAGTATATACTATGTATGATGGTTCTGAGGGATACATTAATTTTTGTGATCCCTAAATGAAAGAGTAAGGAGAAATACACTGAACAGATAAGAAGCCAACACTGTATTACTTCTCGTGGTCTTTTTAGAGCTTCGGTCCTGTTACAAAATCTATAGCAATAATTTCCAAGTTGTGGAAGAGCCAGGTTTCCTCACCTAGCTTCTAAAAGGAGACAAATGCAATCTCTATCAGCTGTTGGCCAATTAGCCAAAGCAAAAAGTGAAATACCTTTTCATGACGATCTATTTAATGTTAAGTAGCTTCTTTTTAGACTCCTTTTGTTATGGACATTTGAACACAATTAAGTTTTTGTTTCTGGTGGGGCCCAAAATGTTGTGTAGAGACAATACTAGTTGACTGATTGAAGTGCAATATAAATTGGAAAAGAAACATATTTTTCTAGGTGAAATTTTTGTACTTGGTTGGATATTTATTTATTTATTTATGGGATAGGGGGAATGTCCCATGTTTTGTAAAAAACATCTATCCACCTAATTACTAATTCTGTGCTTACACTTTTGTGAAATAGTAGATGATTTTCTTCTCAGTATTGAGTAATAACACACTGACAAAGTGTCATGGGTTAGCAAACATAGTCCCGGAAGTGATGTTCTTGCAAAGGGGTGCTTACAGCTTCCTCTGTGACCTGACAGAATCTATCAGCTGGCCAGTTTGAATATGGACAATTCCTTAAGCCACTTGAAATTCTGACTGCCTCTGTGATCCACACTTAAGAATAGAAAAACCCCCCCACAGCTCTCTCTCTCGTTTCCGGTGCTGGGACAGGTGGCTGTGGGCCCCGTGTGGGGGCCAGCGGGCCCGGCCCAGGCCCTGCTCGGGCCAGGCTGGGCCGGGCCACGGCCATCCTGGAGCCGATGGGCCCTGTTCCACCCACGGAACCCCCCCCTCCAGCCCTGCTGTGGGCAGACGGCCGGCTCCCCCTCTCCAGTGCTGCCAAGATTCAGCTAAAGCTGCACCACTGTCCAGCAGAGGTCATGTGACCAACAGCGATAAGCAACATTCCAGCTGCAAGGCCTAGGTGAGATTAACCCTTTTAGTGCTATGAAGAGCTGAAAACCTGAGGGAAGAGAAAGAGGAGATGCTTAAAGCTGAAATTCTGTTGTGAAGCTATGATATATCTGAGCACTCGTTGTAATTTCATGAAGGCATGCGGGGGGCGGAGCGTTCAACTTGTACTTGTGAGCAAAAGCACCTGCGCTGAGATAGGCAGATGCTGACGTAGCTGTAATTTCATGAGAAGTTTGGACAGGGAGAGATGGAAACGATGAAGACTTTTGCTCCAAATGGGAAAGGAGAAAACCTCAGTTCGTAGAGATGCTCCCAGAAATAGTCCTAAAGATGAAGATGAGGAAGACCCTTTGCACCCACGGAAGGAGAAGGGCCTCTGTTCTTAGAGATGAAATGCTCCCAGAGATGGGTGAAGAGAACTTTTGTTTCTGAGCGGCTCAACCTTAAAATTGTACCCCAAAAACCTTCAAGAGTGGACCCTCAAAAGCAGTTGTGGGAAAAGCTGCAAGTTGGGGGGAAGGGACTCACTTGCGAGCAGAGAGATTCCTCTTCCCAAATGGACTGAACAAAGTTATTTGGACGTGGGAGGCTGTCTCGTTGTGATAATGTGTTCATAGCATGGGCAAGAGAGACTCCTCTTCCTAAATGGACTGAACAAGGCTATTATGGAAGTGATAAACATACTGAACATCTCAAGGGTTGTCTTTTTACATTGTCAGTGGGAGAAGGGAGGAAGGTGAGGAGGAGAGTTCTGAAGGTGTGGTATGATTTTTTTTTTTCTTCTTTTAGGTCTGTTAATAAACTTCTTTATATTCTTTCAAGTTTGGTGCCTGCTTTGCATTTCTCCTAATTCTTATCTCACAGAAGATAAACAGTAATGAGTATTTTAGACCAAACCACTACACTAAATTGGTGTTTCTGCCTGGTTACAAACCCAACCTGCTACACAAAGTTATTCCAGCTAACATGGAAGCAACTACAGAATATGCTGATAAGAGTGATTTGGAAGTGAGGCATGGGTAAGCATGCATGTAGAACTAGATGGTGGTGAGAAAAGCATGAGTGAGGTCTGGAACAAGATATAGAGGTATTTGAGCCTTGGATGGCTGCAGTAAGTGGAAGACATCGGGTTTGGCTTGTAAGTAATTTTCTTAAAAAAAACTTTATCATAAGTTATTACAATGACAAGTTTGGGTAAGATATTTGCAGTAGAAAACTACCTTTGCTCACACTTCCCTGAGTCTGATATTGAACTATTGGTTTGTTGTTTTGTTCACATCAAAGAGAATTATGATATAAGACTGATGATCCTTATCATCATTATGTGACATACAAAGAATAGAAATAGGTTTGTATGTATAACTATATAAATACTACAAAAAACATATTGCTGTTTTAGGACTGTGAGGGAAAAATTGTAAAGATATTCCCTGGTAGTTATTTTAAACATTTCAGGAATCTATAACCATTGCTACTGAAACCATTATCTCAAAACACATCATAGTCATAGAGTCATAATTATGGTTGTAAAAGACCTCTCATATCATCAAGTCCAACAGCACCAATATGTTCGGCACTAAACTATGTCCCCATGTACCACATCAACATATTTTTTAAACATTTCCAGGGATAGTAATTTCACCACTTTTCTAGGCAGCCTGTTCCAATGCCTGAATGCCCTTCTAGAGAAGAAATTTTTCCTAAGATTTAATCTAAATCTCCCCTGGTGCAACTGAGGCCATGTCCTCTTGTCTTGTCCGTTGTTACCTGGGACAAGAGGCTGAATGCCACCTTGCTACAACCTCATTTCAGTGAAGCAGAGAGAAATCAGGTCTCCCCTAAGCCCCCTTTTTTCCAGGCTGACAGGCCTGTAGTTGCCTGGATCTTCCTTCCAGGCCTTCTTGTAGATGGGTGTCACATTTGCTGACCTCCAGGCAACTGGGACCCCCCCAGTCAGCCAGGAGTGCTGATAAAGGAGGGAAAGTGGCTTTGTGAGCTCTTCTGCCGACTGCCTCGGTACGCTTGGGTGGATCCCATCCAGCCCTGAGACCTGTGCCTGTCTAAGTGGTGTAGCAGGTCAATGACCATCTGTCCTTGGATTTTGGCTCCTTGTTCTGCTCCCTGTTCCTGTCTTGCAGCTCAGGAGACTGGATGCCCTGAGGACAACTGGTCTTTCTATGAAAGGTTGAGGCAATGAAGGCATTAAGTACATCAGCCTTTTCCTCATCCTTCATTAGTAATTTTCCCCACACTTCCATTAAAGGGTGGACATTCTCCTTAGCCTTTCTTTTGTTGCTAATATATTTATAAAAACTTCTTTCTTTTTTTCTTTTTGTGGCAGTAACCAGATTAGGTTCTAACTGGGCTTTGGCCCTACTAGTTTTCTCCCTGCATAGCTCACAAGATCCTTACAGTCCTCCTGAGTGGCCTGTCTCTTCTTCCAAAAGTGGTACATTCTCTTTCTTTGTCTGAGTTCCAGTCAAATTTCTCTGTTCACCCAGGCTGGTCTTCCCCATCAGTTTGTTTTTTTAGGCACATGGGGATGGCCTGTTCCTGTACATTTAAGATTTCCTTCTGGAAGCATGTGCTGCTGTCAGGGACTCCTTTACCCTACCAAGCTGCCACCTAAGGGACTGTCTTGGCCAGTGTTCCAGAAAGGCAAATGTGTACCCTACAGAAGTCCCAGGTGGCAGCTCTGCTTATTCCCCTCCTTACTTCCCCTAGAGCAGAAAAATCTGTAATTTTTGTGTGCCCAAGATGGCCACCATCCATCAGCTCACCCACTGGTCCTTCTTTGTTTACAAACAGCAGGTTCAGAGGGACACCTTTCTTATTTGGCTCCCTTATCAGCTGTGTCAAGAAGTTATTTCCCACACTCTAGGAACCTCATGGAACTGTTTCCTTTCTACTGTATTGTTTTTCCTGTAGACATGTGGCAAGTTGGAACAAGGACTTGAAAGTATTAGACTTCTCTCATCTACTTATGGAATATTTCATCTGCCTCTTCTTCGTAGTTAAGTGGTCTATCACACTTTCACCAGGATATCTGCCCTGTTGGCCTTGTCCCTGATTTTTATCAGTAAATACCACCATCAAGCTTCAGATAATTAGATGCTCACTAACATACAGGGCTATTCCACCACCTCCCCTTCCTTCCCAATCCTTTCTGAAAACCATCAGCCATCCATTGCAGCACTTTAGCTGTGCATGTAGTACCATCATGTCTCCATGATGGCAATTATGCATATCTTTTCTGCTGCACTATGGCTTTTAGCTCCTCATGTTTGCTGCCCATGGTGGGTGCATGCTGTAGATGCTCTTCAGTTAGATTATCAATCCTGGCACCTTTTTTGGTGGAGAAGTTCTAATTCCTGCATGACAATTCTCCAATGTGTCTGTGGTTTCTAACATCAATAACCCCTGCATCCTTGCCGCCACACAGATTTCCATTGCCTACATCTACTGAGAGAGCAAACTGAAGTATGTTCCTTGCACACTGTCCCTCAAAGAGTGGTGTCCCACAAATGGGCTTATGTCTAGTGATTCTGTTTTTATCCTCTTCCTTCTTCAAATCTAGTTTAAAGCTCTCAAGTGAGACCTGTGAATTCCTCAGCAAATACCTTTTTTTCCCCTTTGAGATGGGTACCCTCCCTGTTGCTAGCAGGCTCAGTGTCATGTAAACAAACCCATGATCATTTTTTGCTCAATCTTCTCATCTTTTATAAGAATATTTTTGCATACTAATTAACTAATTAAGAACAAAGGTATGTTTTGTGATAAAAGAAGAATGCAGTGAAGAATTTCTAATGTCTCAGCATTCATGGCTCGTCTGTTAGAAAATGTGAGATTTACACCATATTTAATTTGGGGAACCAGGTCAGATGTGCATGGCTATGCATTAGGTTCTACTAATATACCTTGTTCATTCAGTTCTACCTAGTTTCATTATCAAATTTTGTTGCCAGGTGACCCAGCTCTGATGTTAAAAATGACATAAAAGAAAGATTGTCACATCCAGTCACCACGTGTGCTCTCTGAGAGGTTTATTCCTACTCTACATGTTCTGGCACTCTGAACTAAAATTATGGGTGATGGCTCAACTTGTCACTTCTGTTAAGCACGAACTTTTTTCTGCCACCTCTTGATGACCCCTTAGTCTACTTAATTAATCTTGTAGCAGCTTAACATAGTTTTGGTTTAGGCAACTTCTAGAATAGATCAGATGAAAAAATGATAGCCTAATGCACTAAAATTTACTTCATCCATTGGCAAGATTGCAGCAAGTATAGTGAATATAGACCAGCAAAAAATAGAGCAACCCTCTCTCAAAAGACTATGCCAGACAAATATGAATATCAAGAGCTTATTTTATATATAGAAAGATATTTTTAAAATACTAAAACCAAGTCCAAATTGTAAAGTGCTTTCTATTCTGAGAAGTAAATTTTAAAAAACTAGGCAGATGTATGTATTTTAATGGCATTAAATAACACTAGTGAATCAATTTTGGAATTATTTTCGTATTTTGGGGTGTAAAGAGCTTTCAAAATCATATTATCCTAGGTTATTCGCATAACAGTTATTAGTGTTTTCTCTGACGAGCACAATAACAGATCTCTGAGACAGCTGTTTTGCTGCAACCCCGCAGTACGAGGGTTTTCTCATGTTAAAACCCTCCATGCGCTAAGCTCCAAATTGAGAGGAGCATTTTTCAACCACTAAAGTATTTTCTATTTTTGTCCTTTTTAAGCTCTTTAACCTGCTACTGCCTTAATTCCAACCAATAAAAATAATCTTGAGTGATGTGACCAACTTTAATTTGGTGAGGGGGGAGGGCAGAGAAAGGGAGCAATTTCTAGATAATCTGCAAACTCACTGTAGTAAATTGGCAGTTACTGTGAAGAGAAAAAGAGGAGAAATATTGCAGTGTGATCTCACTCAGACATTTGTTCACCCTTATCTAGGAAGAAAACATGTTAAGGGTAATAAATGTTTTCCTAGTCAGGTAGGTTAACTGGTGTATCCCCAGATATGCATTTCTTTATTGAGTCTAAATTATCAAGAGAGGGACCAGTTTCAAATATTGAAAAAACAGCAGAAAGCTGAGCCTAATAACCATGATTTAAATGATACTTCTCTGTGGTTGGATAGCACTTATTTTAATTTGTTCAGAGCATTAAATGTTTAACTGCTCAAGACTCTGCTAGCTTCTGCTTAAAGTAAGTTAGTGATTTTGATTTCCTTAGAGCTGGAGACTTCTACCAGACCTTGTTTAAAAACATAATCCTATTTTGAAATTAGAACCAAATCTGAAAAGCTCTGACAAGTTTTCAAAAACTATTCTATATGTTCTACTTTAAACTTCAATGTTATTGGGGGGGGGGGGGAAATAAAGCAAAATTTTAAAAGGAAGAAATCACTAACTTGCCTTTATCTTTTTGGTTTTCCCAATCAGTTTTAGTTTCAATATTTATTGACATATTCAAAGACAACTATATTGTAGCAATATGGGTGTTTGAGTGGACAGGCAAAATTCAGCTGAAAATGAATTGTGAAGTAATTGGAAGTATTATTGCATATAGATACAGATCTGCTTTATCAGGGGTTTAAACATGAGTAAAATCAATTTTCAAAGTGTTAAAATTACTCTTCATGCTAGAAAATTAAGCAACTAAGACTCTGGATGATTTTAGAATAATGGTAAAAGGATAATGTGTTAATGGTATGCAGACATCATAAAAGGAGATGCTTATTCACAGCAAACATGCATTTTAATTTTGCATCCATTCTCATATAATAACAATAATATTAGTGATTTCTATTATTCTTGTCTACATGAAACTGGGCCTTGGAGTCCCAGCCATGGAGCAGAATCTAGTAGCTGCTCTACACATGAAGTGTTTTTGACTCCCAGAGGGCTTACTTTGCCTCATTATCTCCAGTGAAAGTCAGTGGAAGCACACCAGATGAAACTTGGCCAGACACTGTGTAATCATAGAGTCATAAAATCATAGAACAGCCCATGCTGGATAGAACTTTGCATGTGGTCCGGCCTTGCATGGGAAAAGGAGCTTAGCTGAGAGGCTTATTTACTATCTTTCATTTCCCAGCCTAATTCTTGATATTCTGCATCACATATTTGTGCAGTTATGGCTCCTGCTAGCTATTATTCAAAGTATTGATAATAGCAGGATGGAAAATTACAGAAACAGGATATAAAACAGCAAGATGCCACAGAGAATTGAAATATGTTTTTAATGATTAATTTAAACAGAAGGATCAAGCGAGTTTAATGGGAGATGCATGTTTTCAACATGTGCTACTTCAAATATCCATTTCAGCCATATGTATGTGAAAAAATGTAGAGGGAAAATTTCCTTTAGAGTATCAAACCATTCAAGCTAAAGGGGAGTGCAAGGCATATTTTCTTTTAAATGAAAAACCTTGTCTGGCAACTTGATGTTGCCTACCAAAGAACAAATAAAATAAAAATTGAGCAATTATGAATAATGTTTGGAAATTTATCATGGAATATTTATCTTTCAGAATATTAACAAACCTGCAGAGATCAAGAGAACATGATAGTGGCACACAAATTACAGAATAACTACTGGTCACAGTAGGGAAGAAGAAACTAAAAATTAAAAAATACATATTGATAATCAGTTTTACACGATTGAAACTATTCTCAAGTGTAGGATTTTCCAGTAGGGATCTAACTAAAGTATTGGGATGGACAGCACAGATTTTGTGGAAAAAATTTTTAAAAATTAAGATTTACTTTAGCAATGTGAACAAATTATTTTTATTTTAGTTATAAATATTTTAAAAAGTTGTCATTTGAATAATTTTTACTTGCACTCACAATATTGTTTTAAAATTCAGGAAGATTCAAATAGATTTATTTCAAATGGGTAACCATTCTTAAAAACATTCCACAAAATCTTTAATCTTATGAAGAGAATCATAAATTAAAAGAAATTTAAGCAAAAATTTCTTCATATTAGGAGTTTTCCAAAGGACACTAGGATGAAGAAAAAAATCTTTAATTCTTGGCTCTCATGTACTGACGGTGCTCCCACTCACCAGTTCAGCTGGTGTATTGAAGGAATACATTTGATCTCCTTAGTAATTTGTTCTTCGTGGAGTTGGACAATGAAATACATGCTACGTTTAGAGATGATCAGAGCAACTGTGGCTTTGTTATCAACAGCTGCAAGATGTACCAATTAAGCACGCCTGCTATCATAAACTGTTGTACAAGAACTTAAACTTTCTTCTTAATTCTAGTGCTTTCCTAATGTTTCTTGATGCTATGCTTCTCCTTGAGGAAGGTAGGATACAGTATAATTTTCTTCTCTTCACTCCTCCACCTCACCAGTCACTTGTCATGGTCTCTTAGATGCTATGCAGATTAACTTATTTCTTCTATCATATTCGGGCTTTATCAGATCTGCCATAGACAGTTGACTGCCAGTTTGCCATTCTATGCAACTTGTTATGGTTTTAAGAATATCCTCATTTTAGTTTTTATTAGAATTCTTTTTTTTCCCCATCATATATTATAATTTACGTGAAAGTACACGTTTGACACTAGTATTCCCTTGTATCCTTCCAGCACAGAGTGCTTCCTGGGTGGGTTGCATCACTTAGGGTATGACTGCTTTGTGGTTTTTGGTTCAAGGATCAGTAAGATGCAGATGCAGATAGTGGGCCTATTTCATAACCCGGTTAGATCGGTAAGGTTTTGTAAAGATACCAAACTTCAAAAGCCGTTTTACTTCATGCGCATTTTCTTCTATACATTTTCTTCATTCTTCACCTGTTGTGAGGATACCCAGATGATCTTGAGATATATTGTTAGGAATGTAGCTGTAGAAAGACCTCTTATTTGGTTTATAAATAAATTAACTTTAGATTGAATTCTATATACTGAGTTTTTCAGCATCACAAGTTCCATTTTCTGCTGAAAATTTGTATTGAGCTTTTTTTTTTTTTCTATATGAAAAAGTAGAAGACTTGTGGATATTCATTAACATCTTGGCTGGAGAATTCATTAGAGAGTGTTATATAGGAGGGAAATGAATGCAAAATCTACCAATCTCTTTCTGCCTCTGATTCCTGTGGGTCCTTAGCGAAGGAATCTCGAATTAATCTATTTTTGCCTCCCAATTACCATTTTCATTTTGCTTATGCTAATGTATCTTCAGTTATTGCAGCTTCCAAATTAATACTACTGGTATATGACTACAAAGTTTATAGGTGATAGATTTTTCCTCTTTTGGTTAATATGTTACTGCTCAGTGGCACAGCACTGAAAAACAGAGGGGTTTAGGGTTTCAGAGAAGCCAAAGTGGCAGGACTGTTTTGTTCACTTACGCTTTGCTATTTCCAACACTTCTTTGGTAAACAGAATATGTCTCTAGCTGAGCTATAATGCTGGGTTTCAACAGAGGGATTCATGACCCTTGTGATAAAAATAAAACCATCTTACTTTGAAGACATAACAGCAGATTATTTCTAGCTGAACAAAATGATCTGTGAAGCTGCTGTGATGCATGATGCCAGTGTGGAACTCCAAGAGTTTAGAAGAGTCTACCTCATAACCACCATGAATATTCATCCCCTGGGATTAGTCAGGCATGCAACACAATATGTCAGGAAATTACTTTTGTGAGATAAAATGAGTATTAGTGATGAGTTTGCCTCAAGGATACATGTTTTCATCAAGATTTACTGAGAAAGTCATCTGAATGATCAGACTTAAGATACCAGAGTCAAAGATCTTTTACATGCATAACTTGCATGTCATGGTTCCCAGACAAACGCCAAGGCAAAAATCAAGTTATAATTTTTACAGATAGGGCTTTCAAGGAGTTTTGCTCTTTTTTTCTTCTTTGCTGTCTTTTCTTAGATGAGATTTTTCTTCATTTTCCTGTTGTACGTATACAAAATAATTGTTTTGCTTACTTTACACAAGGTTTCCTATTGTTGTCCTATTCCTATAGTTGTTTTTTCTCTGATTACCTCCTTGAATTCTCTAGAAAATCTCTATAGCCTTTCCCTATCTATAAACTTGCCTCCACTAGCCTTCTTTCATGAGCTGGAATATTTATAAATATAAATACATATTCATCAGGGTGTGCATATTTGGATGGAGAAGTGTGAAGGTAACTGTGAAAGCATGTGGAAATATTAGGCATATAAGAAAACCTTAAAACAAAGTGAGACTAACCTTTTTGGATATAAACCAGAATCCTTCCCAATCCCAGCACTGCTGAGGGCCCAAGTCAATCAATTAAGCTAATATAAATGTCAGTGTTTCTGCAAGAAAGAATTAGTTTGTGATTCATGCGATATACATTTAATTGCATTTATTCTGCAGTGGGCTTATATATATATATATATATAATTCAAGTTGACTTGTGTTGTCTTAGCTTTATGTGAACACTAAGATAAAGATCAGGACTTGATTTATCTAATTTTAACTTTTTTTTCATTACATTCTATGGAGTGTATATGTTCAGATTTGTCAAGGTATGTTTTAAAATATCCTTTTTTTTTTTTTTTTGGTGAGTTTTGATGTGTTTTTACAGGTAGACAATATATGCAGTGCAAAAGTCACGTTCCTACTTCATATATGTGACATTTGGGTGATGTATAGAAAATATTTCACTTTTCCAATTTTGTTAGAAGATAAATGGGTGATATCATAGTCAGATTCTCATTCTGCAACAAAATTTCTTGTTCCAAAATGTCTGTGCAGTTGGTTCTTTGATAGTTCTGGAGGGGAAGAAAAAAATCCAACCTTTTTTACCTCTGGCATTAAGGATGATGTAATACATGATCCTGAATACATTCAACACACAAAAAAGCTGTGAGGAAGCTATTAGGAGTAATGGACTGCACTAAGTTTGTTGAAAATAACAGCTTGTGTAGGTTTCCTACAAAAATTTGATATTTGGCTTGTAAGTCGAGGTAAAATAACTATTTCTTTTAGTTGCAGCATTTGTGTTTACAGATTTGTTCAAAAGAATTAGAGTAAGCTATTTTACTTTCTGTTAACTTCTGCAAGACATGCAAAAGATCAAAAACTATTACCTGGAATACTCCTGAATATACTGTATTGATCTGAAAATTTATTTTATTTCTAAACTAGAGAAATTTTTCTGCAGTTAATGCAGAAACTAGCAACAATTGTTCCTTTCATTTAAAATAATCACTATTTTTCTTTATCCTGTAATACTGAAATGGTAAAATACTCTGGTTTCCTATCCCATAAAAACCTTAATGTAGACCCAGAGCGGTAGAGGTCCACAGAGACATTGCTTTTAGCTTAACAGTGCAGTCTGGAGAAATGAGAGCTGAAGAAGCTGAAGAGCTTGGAAGGTAGCTGCTTGCCCGTGGGATACAAGCTGCAGGGCAGAGGTGGAATGATAAGAAATGAGAGACATAGGCTGACAGTAGGAACTTCATGGCCATAAAAAACTCTCCAATAGTCTGTGAAAGAAATGCAGACTTGGAGCTGAGCAGTTTTCAGGGGCACCAAACAGAACAAAATAAAAGCATTTAAAAGACATAAAATGCATAAAAAAATAGGAAATTCATGCATGATGTGAACTTACAAACAAAAAAAGGAAGTGCAAGGTGTAAGAGCATGCTGCCAAACATCTGAAAGCAACCCTAAGCAGACTCTGTGTTGAGGAATAAGAATCCACCAGCATCCCCAGCAAAGGACTTGACATGCTGTCAAATTGCAGAACCCTTCACCTGCTCAGACAGACTGAAGCAGTGCTTCCAATCCCACTCAGACCAGTGCCCTTGATTTTGCAAGCAGAGGGCAGGGGAGGGTAGGCTTTGCTATGTTCAGATGATTAATTAAATTGGCATTAAATAAAAGGGAAAACACTAAATATTAAACTATTATGACTGAAAATTTTATAATTTTAATGAATAGTGATATTGTTAATTACTGTTGTCATAGTTTGACACTGGCCAAACAGCAGGCATCCACAACAGCTGCTCCCTTACCCTTCCCTGCTACATCTGGGCAGAGGAGAGAAAAATTTAAATGAAGGGTTCATGAGTTAAGGACCAGGAGAAAACACTCCAAGGGCAAAACAGGCTCAACTTAAAACCAAATGAGTTTATTATTAACAAAATCAGAGGAGGATAATGAGAAGAAGCCATTAAAAACACCTCTTCTTCCCCCAACCCCTCTCTCCTTCCCACCGACAGTACAGGGACACAGGGCATGGGGGTTTTTGGTCAGTTCGTCACCCGAGATCTTCTGCTGCTGCTCAGGGAGAGGAGTCCTTCCCCTGTGAGACCATGGGGTCCCTCCCATGGGAGATAGTTCTCTGTGAACTTCTCCAGCATGGCTCCAATCTCACAAGCAGCAGTCCCCCCAAAACTGCTGCAGTGTGAGTCCCTCCCACGGGCAAACAGTCCTCCCAAAACTGCTGTGCCGTGGGTCACTCTTCACAGGATGCAGTCCTCCAAGGACAGGCTGCTCCAGCCTGGAAGCAGGGGCCCCCTCTCTCCACTGGGTCTTCCACTGGATCATAGCCTTCTCCAGGCATCCACACACTCTGGTATGAGCACCTCCCCCACAAGCTGCGGGTGGACCTCTGCATCCCCCATTGCCTGCAGAGGAGTCTTGGCTCCAGCACCTGGAACACCTCCTCCCCCTCCTTCTTCACTGACCTTGGTGTCCCCATGTTGTTTCCCTCATATGTTCTCACCTCCTCTTCTCTGGCTGGAATTAAAACTGCACTACAACCTTTGTTTTGTTTTTCTTCTTAAATATGTTATCACAGAGGCGTCACCAACATCTCTAAATGGCCCAGCTTTGGCCAGTGGCATGTCCATCTTCAGAGCCATCAGGGATTGGCTTTGCCAGATGTGGTGGAAGTTTCTAGTAGCTTCTCAAAGAAGCCACCTCTGTGACACTCCCGCTGCCAAAAACCAGGCTGTGCAAAACCAACACAACTATCTATATTCGCTTCCTGCACTAACTAGACCTGCAATACTACTACTACTACCACTACTAGTCGTTTCATTGAACTGCCAAGATTGCAAATACACTAGCAGTAAGTTCTTGCCTTTATATATGATGTATGTTTCATTTTCACCCATAAGATGATTCTGAATGTAGGAAAAACACACATACCCTTTCTTTTGTCATCTTTGATCTTTTGCATCTGATGGTGAGTGCATTTCACATTGAAAAGTCCTGGTGTAAGACTTAAAACCATTGTTCTCCCTAAAATGTTCATAATTTATTTCATATTGTATGACTAATTGTACAGATGGATCACCAGCTGTACTGAGCAATCTTCCTTGGTTCAGCCAAAGACAACATTATGAATTATATTCTTGGTAGCTGTCCCTCCTTTTAGTAAGACAAAATGTGGATAGACAGTTTAAATTGAGAAAGAGAGATAACAAGTGGCTCCTGAAAGCTTAGTTTATCTAATAAGAAAGAAAATCCAAATAAAGTGAGCCAGGTCCATCTACTGTAGACCTGGAGATGTACAAGACTCCCTTAAAGTAGGGTTTTCTGTACCTTCAGGCAAAATTAGACATCAGAGGATCTTTTATGTGTATATTTTTGTCAGATAGAGAGAACACCAACGAACAAAGATACTCCCCTGGCATCTTGATTAAGGCCTTTAATTAGCAATCCAGCTTGCAATACCAGGTAAGCTATTGAATAGGGATGGATAAGGCACAAATGCAAATATTGTCAGGTAAAACTGAGCTTTATATCCCATCAGTGGCACTAAAGCTGCTGTGATAGTGCTGCATTCTTGCAGAAACAGGGACATACATCACTCCATTCATGCCCAGTAAGTTAGACATTTGCTCTAGATGCCTCTTCATTTCATTCCACATTTATTACTTCCTCTTCTTTACAATTGATGAGTCTTAAGTAGGTCAGGTTGCTGAGGAAGCCAGCTGCAATACTCTGTACACTCTCATTTACTTAAATTAATAATCTGAACATAGCAAGCCCACTAAGGCACTCTTGCATGAAACAGTGCAGGAAAAAAAAAGAAAAAAGAAGTTGTTAGACTGGAGAAGAGGGTATCAGAGGTCAGGTCATACAGACAACTCTGCAGTATTTGTGAGTGAGCAGACTATTCACTGCTTTCTGTCATGGCTTTTATAATTGTGAAGATGTGTTTTATAAAGTCTCCACTTGGCATTTAATTTAAGGTCTCTTCTGTATTTACAGCCACAGATGTTTGTAGCCATGATTCTGCCTTCTATTTATGCTGAATCATTTCTCACCAATTTAATTATATTTACTTATGTGTTAAATATAAACTTAACTAATTGCACTCTTCTTAAATAAATTCTGTATCATAGAAGTTTCTCACTCTACAAAAACATCAGTGACAATTTAAAAGCAGTCAGCTGTCCTCTACAAGAAATACCTGGAGGTGGCCTGAGAACAACTCTGATGATTGGTTAGTTTCAGTGATATGGGTGACTTTCAAAACTTTCAGCTTCAGGTTTACTGGCAACTTGTTAACTCCATCACTGGCCATTTTCCTAGGTGCACGCCTATATTATCATGGCATGTATCTTAAGCTTTTCCTCACTGTAAACCTTTTACCAAGCTTTTCTGCAGTGATGCAGAATTCTACAGAAATTGTCTCTATGGTGAGCTTATTCCATTACTTCATTGTGTGCAGTGTTATAAACTCTCTTCATAATATCAGAACATCCTGCACTTTAACTCACCACTTCATACCCATATAGGCATAGAAAAATGATGCTTTTCTCTGTTGCTTTGAAGGAGACTGCTAAAAGAAACTCCTTAAGACATGAATTCAAGAACTTATCAGACCTCTTCTAGGCTAAACAGTTCCAGTTTCTTAGCATTTTCTCATACACAGCTGTTCCTGTCAAACACAGCTGTTCCTGTTCACTCTAGACTCATTATGGTTGATGTACATATTTTCTGAAACATGAGATCCAAGAGAACTACAGAACTATTAAGAAAGCTTGTCCTATGTGTCCTGCTGTAGTGCTTGCAGCAGAATCTTGTCTTTGTCCTTTCTGAATTGTGGTATTTTTTTTTTCCATACAGTTTTTCTAGCATGGTAAGGTTTGAGTTTTGTCCTCATTCCCATTACACAGCTAGTCCTTTCTGGCACCATGATCCCTGTATGGAAGATTGAGATTTTCTCTGTGGTTGAAAATCCTTGGGTTATTAGACTAATAGTTATCCAGAAAAGAGCTTTAACATGCAGTGAATATGTATACATTAATTCTTTCATAAATTTGTAGCAGCACAAATTTATCCAGAAATTAGTGAGATTTCAAGGGGAGTCTTCTCCTTCCATGGGGAAGGGTGGCTCAGGCAACTCCCTGCCATATTATTAAAGAAATACAATTTTGGTATGTATTCCAATATTAGAAATGTAACCCAAATTGCTCTATTTGTTTTAGGGAAACCTGAGACTAACTTCTTTTGTAACATGCTTTAAAATCAGACTTCAGAGCTATGTAAAAATGAACTACTGTTGTTGCATATTAGTATGACTGATACAGTAAAGTTAGCCTGATTAATCATTTTTAATAGTTGCCATTTTTACTGTTTAGCTATTTCCAACCCCAAATAAAACTCAGACCAACAAAGCATAACAATTCTCTCTTAAGGCTCCGCCTTTTCTTCTGTACTGCATCCACATCTTCTCAGCCTGTTGATCGAGTGTGTCCAGATCCCTCATCCACTAAGTGGATGACTTTGCCATAGAATGACATCAAGTTGGTCAAGCAGGACCTGCCTTTCCCAAACCCATGCTAGCTGGGCCCTATCACCTGACTGTTCTGCATGTGTCTTTTCATGGCACTCATGATGATCTGCTCCGTAACCTTCACTGGCACCCAGGTCAGGCTGACAGGCCTGTAGTTGCCTGGATCTTCCTTCCAGGCCTTCTTGTAGATGGGTGTCACATTTGCTGACCTCCAGGCAACTGGGACCCCCCCAGTCAGCCAGGAGTGCTGATAAAGGAGGGAAAGTGGCTTTGTGAGCTCTTCTGCCGACTGCCTCGGTACGCTTGGGTGGATCCCATCCAGCCCTGAGACCTGTGCCTTTCTAAGTGGTGTAGCAGGTTAATGACCATTTGCCCTTGGATTTTAGCTCCTTGTTCTGCTCCCTGTTCCTGTCTTGCAGCTCAGGAGACTGGATGCCCTGAGGACAACTGGTCTTTCTATGAAAGGTTGAGGCAATGAAGGCATTAAGTACATCAGCCTTTTCCTCATCCTTCATTAGTAATTTTCCCCACACTTCCATTAAAGGGTGGACATTCTCCTTAGCCTTTCTTTTGTTGCTAATATATTTATAAAAACTTCTTTCTTTTTTTCTTTTTGTGGCAGTAACCAGATTAGGTTCTAACTGGGCTTTGGCCCTACTAGTTTTCTCCCTGCATAGCTCACAAGATCCTTACAGTCCTCCTGAGTGGCCTGTCTCTTCTTCCAAAAGTGGTACATTCTCTTTCTTTGTCTGAGTTCCAGTCAAATTTCTCTGTTCTTCTGAGAAGAAGACCATGCTGGACTTCTTCCCTGACAGCTCATCCTTCAGCAAGTAGGGACAGCTTTTTGGATTTCCTTCTGGAAGCATGTGCAGCCTTCCATGACTCCTTTGTCCCTCTGAATTGCCTCTTGGATGTTCATTCAAGAGATTTTTCCAAAAGAAGTTTTTATTACACTATTTTATTATTTCCTCTGTTTCTGTGTTAATGTAAAATTAAATTGAGTTGCAATTGCCCATGCAGCCAAGCATACACTGTTTACACTGGTATCCTTGTTAGCCAACTCCCCATCTGCATCACTTTCTGGGGATGCCACTCTTTCTACAAAGTAAATATAACATGGCCCTGCTCCTAATCTGGGCAAATCAGCCAGATGGTAGAGCTGCCTGGGACAACGCAGAGGCCTACAGAAACAGCTGTGCAGAATTGCAAAGGCTCTGAAATTATTAGGCAGTAATGTCCAAGAAGGCCTACATTTTGGTGTATGTTTTTTGAACCCCTTTAGGCATTTCTTCTAATTTTTTTTTTTTAATGCATGATCTAGCCTTTAGCATAGACATGATGGACTTTGAGCTACAAAAATGTTAGAGAGTCTTATGTGAATTTTGTTTTTCTGTGTTTCATACAGATTAGTGCATCACACTAGTAATCAAAATATCCCACAATGAACCTTGACTCTCTTTCCAGGGAAACACCACTACTCTATTCCAGATGAAAGGAAATTTTGTGTTTGTTTATGAAAAATTTTTATTCTCAACAGAAAAAGGACAACTGGGAGGTTAAAAAGTTTAACACATTTTCAAAATTACGAAGCTGCTAGCTTTAGTTAACCATCACGAAACAGCAAAATCTGTACCAAACTCAGAGTGCAGAACATTTGCAATTAGAGGCTCTTTTTTTTTTTAATTGAGAAATGCTAAAAATATGCTTTGTAAAGGGGATTAACAGAAGGAGTCTTAAGCGTGAAGAAAAAATTTAGCTTTCCATCAGTGACCTAAAATAGTCTCTCATAATTTAAATAATTTCTCTAAAAAAGGATACAGAGAGAGAAAGAGAGAGAAAGATCACATTGTTTGACTTTGCTTTCCTTGTGTCTCTAAGGACCCAGATCTAGTTTAGGTTACTAGAGAAATTAATTAGGTAATCTTAACATGCTCCCCAGTGGACAATAACTCTCCTGTACTATTTAGCTAATACTTAGTTCAAAGAAAGGCAGGTATCAATGATTTTGGAAGCTGAATCACTTTCCAAAATTCCCAGAAGACTTAACCTCAAAACTGGCCTGATTGCTTATTCTAAAGAGTAAACTCCTTTTCATCCTTTCACCACCTGACAATTTTGAATAATCACAGTTGAAAATAATTTTTTATCATATTCTATTTGGAATCAGAGCTCATTAAAAGTGCATTTTTGCCTTCTAGGAGGGCAAGAGCTTTTGCACTGAGGTTCAACAGGTGCATTTCAGAGTTTGTGTACAGCCCCTAAACACTGTACCTGAACTGTGTAGGGACAAAAGCTGTGTGTCTTTGCAGGGACTGTGGGAAGTACATTAGCAGAAACTTATAAGCCATATAAGCTCAGGATACGCTGTAAAGCTCATGAAGGAAATGCAGTATCAACCTGGAGTCTGGATCAGAGAATTTTCAACAGTGCAGCTGAATTTAAATGAATCAAATTCCTAACTTCTTAGAAGTTCATCTGTCATAAACTCTCATGCAGCATTGCACTACAACTGCAACAGGCTGGAACAGGTCCCAGCCTGGGGGACGGAAAATAAAAGGATGGGGTCTATTTTTAAAAACTAGTCTCTATTTACTGCAATGTCAAAGAAAGAAGGACCCTGAAAATAATTCTGGGCTTTTGATTAATTTATCCTAAGTTTTCCCACATGGAGGTTGGCTTGGTCAAAACCCAACATAATGTAGCAACTAATTTCTACTTAAAAACAATTACTCTACAGTAAGTTTATTTTGAAAGAAGTTTCCAGAAGAAACTACCTTTTTTTCATGCTAAAATCTTCTTAATATTAAAACTTCTGCTGCCTTTGTGTCCCTAGGAACAGTTCCCTCTCAGCCCAGTCAGCTCGGGACACAGGAGGCTGCGGGGGCCAGCCTCTGATATCGGAGGGAACAGAGGTCTGGCTCGTGGGTCCTTCCAAGGGACCGCGGTGATAAAGGCAGACGGCGGAGGAAAGGGGGCAGGCTCAGAGTTGGGTTAAATCCAGAAAGTTTATTGGCCCTCTGAACGAGTGGGCCTCAGCCACCAGGAGGTGCCCAACTCTGCGCACCTACCGATCTCGTGCAGGGGATTTTATGGGGGGGGGGAGGGGGGGGGGGGGAGACAAGGGGAGGGAGTACAGAACAACCAACCCGGGAAGGGAAGGGTGTGGCAAACAGAACGAGGGACACGTAAGGGAACCAACTGTAACAGGGGAAGGGAGGGACTTCTTTCCCCGGATCAATCACCTGGCCCCCTGGCTAGAACTTTCCAGAAGCCTGGGAGGGGTGGCAGAGTGACAGACAGGGCCCTGGGAGGAGACAAAACTGATACATGGGGTGATTTGAATAAAACAGAGGGGGCGCCAACTGGGGTACACCAAACTTAAAGAACATAGAGGGGAGACCTGGACTGAACCAAAGCAAACACACTCCCACATTCTGCATTGAAAAACTATATATTTTTGTAGGTAAAAAATCCAAGTAATCTCCAATGTCTATTTTTTTTCATGATACATCCATGGGAAAAGATTTTACATTTTAGTTTTCATCAGTGAAAAGTAGAATACAGACAAAACTAGGTTCTTACAGATTTATAATTTTGCAAAAGAAAATTGGGGAGGTTTTTTCCAGTTACACAGATTTTGTGAGTACTGGGGAAAGGATATCAAAGGGGGAGTACACGGTTAATTTGATGCATCACCTTTTACGACCCTGAAGTGATGCCTGTGCATAGTCATCATAACATTAACATATATACAATGTTGCTAAAACAGCTAATGTGCTTACAAAGTGATCAGCACATGTTTAGATTTTTTGCTTTCTGGATCACATATTAATCACTGTTATGTTAAGACAATGCTTAAACAGAGCTTTTTATGAAAGCTTATAAATCTGCAGCAAGAACATTTAACATGAAAGAGATATTAATTTAGTTTCTATTATCCTCAGACTGCAACAATCCCTTCTGGTTATGCTTCTATGAATAGCTGTATATCTATATCAAAGAAAAGGTTTTTTCTTTCTTTTTTCTTGCTTGCATCCTGGAGTTAACATGCAGAAATTACAGCAATCAATTACTATACTCTTACTTAAGCTGCTACTGTCTCAAGTCTTGCTCTACTTGTGGGCTCCTGCTTTATCACTGCTAGTCTTGTGCCTATAATCACTGCATTACTGTGTGGCCTTGATCTGCTTCTCTTCTGAATCCTTTTTTAAATGAAATAAGAACTGTACTGCATATAGTCTTTGAGAGTTTGTGACACATTGGCTATTATCTGTGTGACCTACTTGTAGCACATATGTGCTGTTGATGGTATTACTGAAGTCACAATTAGTTGTAAATTTTTGATTCATGACAGATGGTTGACTTTTCAGGTCCCTGTTAACATGAATTGGAGAAACTCTGACAGTTTTTAGCAGTGTTAGTATCCTGGCTTTGCAGATAGGGAAGCTGAGCACAAATAAAATAATTGACTGTTCCCAGATTATATCCTAAATTAATGATCAAGGCAGACTTCTTAACCTCTAGAGTTCTAGTTCAGTTTTGACCTTCAATGTCAGCTATCATATAATGACCAAACACACGTGGTTCATGTCTTCCTAGGCAAATGATCATCTTAGTAAACAATAATATCTAGAGGGGACAGAGTACTTGTGACTAATTAATCAGTCACTTAGTGACATGATGTCAAAAACAATTTTTTAAGAAAAAGTAACACAAAGACATGACTAATTATGTAAGTGGCATGACTGTGTGCATATGCGTGGACATTAAATACATGCAGACAATATATTTCTTGAGAAAGAATGTTACTAGTAATGTATTGTTGTGACTATTGCTATCTAGTAACAATTTCCTGTTTCTGTCATTTGAAGTTGAATTCTTGTAGTGCATTTTCTGAAAAAAAACCCATCTGTCAAAAGAGAAATAAATAGTAAATTTCAGGTTCTGACCAAAGTAGAACAGAGAAACTCTTGGCAATTTTTTAAAGTACATGCACTAGGATGCTATCCCCATAGTAGTACCTCTGGTGTAACTGTACATAATTCAGTGAAAATTGTAAGTGAATTGAGATACCATTGGTTGAAATTCTCTAACTAGCATTTTCAAATGTACTTGGAAGTGTTAGATATCAATGCTTAAGTGCATAAATTACCAAAATTTCCTCTTAATTTTGTCTGTGCCTCCCTTTTCATCAGTGAGGTTCCTCTATAATTGCTTATTGTGGCTGTCCTCAGAAGTCTTGTCAGTCTTCCTCACTCCAAGCTCTTCCATTCTCAATCTGGAAATAAGACAGTACTGTACCTAAAGGGTTCCAGTTTTTAGACCAATTTGGAGAAGCACTAAAGGATCTCTTCAAGTTTGGAATTGGTGCAAAATAGAACTTTCATACAAAAGCAGGGCCAAAGACAAGCAATGCATCAAGTTTGTTGGGGAGGAGGTTGCATTTTCATGTGGCATAGTGAGAGTTTTACTCTAGCTTAACTAGGTAGCCATTTGTTCTACAAAGGTTGTAGAAGAAGAGAAGTAGAAAGCTATTGACCAGGAAGTATATTTTTTTCAGCCAATGGTTTCCTGCAGAAAAAGGAATTTGGTTCTGGTTGCTTTTCCACAAAGTCATTATGTATTTATTCAAAAACTCTTTCATCTAAAATGCATAAAGAGTACTTGCAGCAAACCTGATATCTACCTTTGCATTTCTGTAACGTGTTTACTAAGTTGTACAGGTGGGATTTGTCTACCAAGGGATAAGAAGATAGGAAAGCCTTAGTCCTCATCTTCTGCTTCTCCTTATAGGACTGAAGTCATTGGTGATCCCAGGACTTTTAGAGAAGACTCTTTTCTATGCTGGAAACACCAGTGGTACTCTTTTCTGAGAATTACACTGGATTAAATCCTCTCACAAAATGAAATGCCATGGCCTGGTCCAAATCCTCTCATCCTCTCTGCAAAGAGATGTTTCAGCTGTGGTATGCAAGCACTGTGACTGCATTTTAACAATATAATGCATATAGCATTAGCAGCTATTTAGAAGGCGCTGTGGGTCTTTCATTTAAGTGTCACTGATTGATAATGAGGGTGAAAATCAGTGGAGGTGTGTAAACTTCGGTGTTAAAACTGAAGTTTAAACATATAATTGACAACATTTAGTTGTGTTCTGACTCTTACCTATCTCCATGAGCTTGGACTGATTCCTTTTGAAACTATACTTCTGTTTCATTTAGCAGCTGCTTGCTGACCTGGGCCTGACTATACCTTTATGTGAGATTGTGGGAGATAAATATTACCCAGTCTCATATTTTGTGAAAAATTGTGTTTTCTGAAAAAGATACCATGAAACAGTCATCATGTGCTTTTCACTGTCTGCAGTAGCTGATTGTCTGCACTTTGGGAGATATATTCTCTCTTTCTAGATGCAGTACACTTCTTGGAAACTCAGAAAGTTACGGAGGTGTCTCCAGATGACAAAGCTTCTCTGCTGCTGATTCTAAGTAGGATCCTTAGGTCTCATACAGCAATTGATGACCAGTAGCAAAATTATTAAACCATCACAATATTACCGAGAGTTTTCAATATCTCATCGTGTTAAATACTGCTGTAATTACCTGTGCCTTTTTCCTGCTCATTTCTGACAGACTGTTTCAAAAATTGTTACACAAAAGGTCTGCCTTGTTTACTAGGAAGTCCATCTCAGCTATCATATATTAGTTGAGAAAATGATGCTAGGCCCCATTGACATAATATTTAAATAAACTGAAGAAAAAGTGTCCCTGTATTATAAGGGAGGAGACTTGTCCAATACTGTAGGAAGAAAAAAAGGTTGTCACATGCAACATTATTGATGTCTGAGCTTCTTTCAGAAGTATTAGGAGGGTCCTAGCAAAATATAAGGAAATATATTGTAGCCAAGTCAAAGGCACCCAGATAGTGAGCTGCTAAGGTATGTTAACAGAGATGACATTTCAGGAAGTTCACTGCAGAATGCCACAGTGGAAATGCTACAAGCCTGAGTTTACCTAATAGGAAAACAGAAGTCTCTTTTTGGCTCACTGTGCACAGAACAAATCTATATAGTGCTAAGCAGGGCTTATGGCAAGAACTTGTATTTAAGCCATGTAAAGCCTTTTCCAAAACCTAAGAATGCATTGAGGAACATAACTTTAAAACAACATATGTGCAGTTAATACTGTTCAATGCCTATTTTTTTATGCTGTATAAAATGTTTCAACCTTCAAAAAGTTCTGAAAATGTTTAGTGTATTTCCCCAGGTGGATTGATAGGTGCATGGTGAGGCAGACTGCAGAAGAAGTGATGTCTGCAATACTGTTCAAGTAAAAGTTTTTTGAGCTAGTGAAAGATGTCCCTGCTCATAACAGGCAGGGCTGGACTAGATGATCTTTAAAGATCCCTTCTAACCCAAACCATGCTATGGTTCTATGACTCTATGTTTCTATGATTTTCCTCTGGTGTAAAACCCAGTTCATTAGGAATAGCACTGTGTTGTGTCATGTAGGCATATTCATGCAATTTCTTCCCCGGGGCTTTATTTAAACAGTCCTTTTTCAAGTTTAACTCTCATTAGTTTCATCTCAATTTATGGATTCCAAATGCTTCTCTAGCCATGAGTGGTGCCAGCTCCAGCTGGAAAAACTATAAAGAAATTAAAGACTTACAGATTTACCCCTTAAGGAATTTAATACTTAAGCAGTTTGTTTTGATGTTGACTGGATGCTATATATGCCATGGAGTCAGGATGAAAATAAAACCTTTAAGTGCATCAAAGATGAAAGACAAAATTGATAAAATTATAAGCTTCATTTTTATGCATCTCATAATGCTCAGCTTTAGTTAGCTGTTCCCCTGTTAGCTGCTGTATGTCTAACACAGATTTTTTTTTGTGGATGTCATGTATTTTCCGTCTTTCCGAAACACATGCTTAAGAGAAACATAGTATCACTGTCTTTATTCCAGAGTAATATGCTATGAAGACTCATAATGTTATTTGACTACCATGATACCACAGACCAGAAGGTCACCTTAAGAATGGGCAAAGTTTGGCCTTTAAAAAAAAATGATAATAGATATGAATTCAGCCTCCAAACTGTATGTGAATTTTGAAGAATTCAGTGAAACAGTAGAATCAAGAAGCTGTCCTTTACAGAACAGCTGAAGATTTCTGAGAAGAATGTACCACTGTCTTCTTGTCCTTTTGCTACATTTAAACCCTTTCTGGACTGTAAAGAAAGAGGCAGGGCTGGGTAGGACTAAGAACTGCATGGAGGAAATAAGTAATTAAGAATCATGACAGTAGAACTGAAATTCAGATATTATGATTGTACTTTCAATGCTCTCTGTTTCTGACAGGTATCTTCTCCATTTACAGAGCATTCAATATAGGATATCCTACAAGATCATTTTTATGCAATTATTCAAGGTATTGGGGATATCACAGTAGTTTTTCTGCTTCTTTTTCAGAGTAAGCAGAATTGGACAAATACTGTATAAATTCAAAAATTTTAATCGTAAACATTTTAATCTGCTCTATTTTCAAGATCTGATATTCATTTCACTTAAAGCAATGAACCACATAGGTTACATTTCTACTTTCTGATTTGCAACTGAAGAGGCATTTTATCATAATTTCACAGCATGTATAGGAGACCAGTGATATAAAGGACAAAAGCTATGTAATCAGACAATGCAGTGAAAATTCCATCCTTGGTACTAGACCATTTAATTCTTACCATGAAAGTGAATAGAGATTTGCTTGACTAGCAAGAAACTATTCGGGGGATATTTAGAGCATTCAGCCAAAGGACCAATCCTCCAGGACTGATTTAGAAAAGCACTTGTGAAGTGAGCAGTCTATTGACTGCAGGGAAGATGACCCGAAATGAAGTGGGTGTTTGAAATGAAGTAGGTGTTTTGCTACATCAGGCACATAGTGCATAGAATGGAGTCCGCAAGATGCTGTGGAGAAATAGGTTGGGCAGTTTGGGATCAGGACCTTTCTCTCTACAGTCCTAGTGCTAGATACTTTAAATTCAATTCCTATCCTGCCTGTCAAATTATCGTTTGAAAACTCTTCATGTATCACTATTTTCTGATGGGACAGAACCATAGCTTAACCATGTTAACAACAGTCTTTGATTTCTCTTTTATAATGGCTGCAATTTTGCATAATAATAAGAACACTTAAATTGGCTTAGATTGCTGCATTGGTTTAGCTGTTGTTACAATATTATCCTTAATTTAGCTGTAATTTTGAAATTGTATGTCCTTGTCCTTGTGGAAGTGTGCATTGGTTTCTCCTATCTTTTCTCAGATTAGATAATTTCCTTTAGGTACATTCAAAGGCATGAAACTTCTAGTGACTAAATGATGATATTTTTAAAAATAATCCAGGAAAACAAACACTGAGGAGCAGGCATACCGGCACTAGAGAAACTTTTTCTGAAAAATGTTTATTTTTAACAAAATTCTGGTATGTGAGTAATTACCTAATACATAGATGTACTCATTTTTTTGTCAATAACAGGAATGCATGCTATGTGTTTAACCACTGTGGACATGATGCAATACCTATGGGCAGTTTAGTAATGTAATTTTTTCTCATCCCCCACCTCTGCTTTATGAGGATAGGCAAAACTGAGTATTTTGTGTCAGTATTGCTGCAGCATAAGCTCCATTACATCTTTCTACAACAGAAAAGCAAGCCTGTTGGTAATATTTGATGCAACATTTGTGGTGAAGTGTCCCTCTTATGCATACGTAGAAGAAAACTTAATGTGTATTGCTCTTGAAGAAAGACGCAGTTAAAAGTAATTTTAAGAAATGCATTTGTTTTCACAGGAAGGGGCATGACTGTGCTTAATGGCTCAATTAGGCAGAAGTCTTGGGTCAACGTGATTTTTGAAAAGGCAAACTGTATTTTTTTTTTTCTAGCCCATTTTATTTATTCAATTTCATGTAATCTTTTAGCATCACAGTATTTGTGCTTGTTGAACTTTGATGTTGGAGGCTGGGACCACAGTCAGTGACAAAATGGAAGGGCCTTGTGGAATTCCTTGTGGAATGGAAGCATAGAAGACAAAGCTTGGAGTGTGTCAGACATGAAATCCCTAATTGTGTTTGGTCTTTGCATGTTAAGTGTTTTAATCAATTAATTCTGAGTTAAATATTTTTAAATTGAATGTTAAAATTAACCCATCAGCCCAGGTACAAAAATCAAGTTCCATTATCAACGTTTTCAATTGTTCAAAGTAGTTTATTAAGAGAGTTGCACCATTCCCATTTAGAAATCCCTAGTTTTTAAAAAAATCCCCAAGTTATGTCCCCTTCTCAACCTTTAAACCACCTGTACACCATAAGAGTTATCTTTCCTATGTTTATTGTCTACTTTTACAAGTGTTTTAAGATGTGTTAGATGTATTTTAATATATTTTTAAGTGTTTTTACTTTGCACCTTAATCCAAAGGCTAACTCCAAAACCCCCGTTTCTAACAGCCACCAGCTATTTTTAGCTCCTCAGCCGTTACCCTGCAGGCAAACTCCATGCCAACCTGAATTTTAATGAGGGCATTTTACCACCCTTATTTCAGCTGATACCACCCCTTTGACAACGATGAGCTATTGGTGGAAAGGGGCGGGCTGTACGTGGGCTGTGGGCGGGCTGTGGGCGGACCAGGATGGAGCAAAGGCACTATAAAACAACGAGACAGGCCTCAGAAAGATTCAGAGAGCGTCCTCTGCAGGCTAGCTGTGGGTGGACATTAGTGCTGGACATTAAAAGCCTTACTCCTGTTAAGGAGCCTTTAATAACTTTTTTGACTTTTGGACCAGCCAGAAGTCAGCTCAGCACTGCAAGTCCTTTTTCTCTACCTGAGGTCCAGTGCTGTCTCAGCCAGAAGATCTCAGATCCCTGCACTCCTGGGGCATACCATCTACTGAGCCATAGGATCCCAAATTTTTATATTTTTCTACTTTTTGTAATTTTTCAATAAATTATTTTTTAATTTAACTAAGAGTTGTCTCTTTCCTCACAGAGTGGAGTTGAGTCAGTCTGAAGTAGCTGATTAGCACCTTATTAATGAAATGCCCAAAAATGAGTAATAAAACATATTTCTTAGACTTAATGTTTAAATTAGAGGCCCCTCTTCTACATTGCCCCAGGATTCATATTATTCCTGCAGATTATCTGGACTTTTGTCCTGACTGAGAACTTAGTTGTGCCTGCCTTTTTTTCTGAACTGCAGTGTTTTACTTAAGTAGGCCAGTGTTTAAAGCCATGATTTATCTTTTTCCAAAAAACATGTGGTTTCTATGGGTTATTTTATCGTATAGCTGAAATCTGAGTATTTCATGCAAGGTGTAGAAGTCACTTTGAGAATATACATCATTTTAGTAAGAGATGCATAGAAGTCATATAACATTTACTAGTAGTTGAGATTTATAATGTTATTTAATATAATTCAGGAGGCTCCATGACAAGAACATGCTCTGTAGCCATGACAGAAAAAGCAGAAGTATCTTCTTTTCAAGTAGTAATTAATTTCATGGATGGAAAACAATGAGCCATATATAATAAAGTTTGTTTCCAAATAAGGATATAGAAGCAGTCATGTAATCTCATTATTTTTTCTTTTTAATGTGTCTGTTATTCCACCAGCTTTCCAGCTTTCTTACACAACCTGGCCTTGGAATTCCATATTGATTTACTTGTCCATTTCTGAGGAGCTATATTCCAGACTGTGGTACTGGTATTATTTTGCAGCCTTTTTTAAAGACTATGACTTTGCTGCATACCTTTAATTTTTAATATTACTTCGATATGATCCCAATAGCATGATCTTGATATTGATAGGCAAAATAAGGCAAAATCTTTGTGACTTTGGAGAACTAAATTTCAACCAAAGGATACCACATAAGATTTAATGATAGCCCAAAACATGTGGCTGTTTGGGAAATCTGAATTGACAAGTGACTCAGCATTATCACAGTGGTCCTTGACCTCCTGACCCTCCCTACACTTTCATAGATTTTAGAAAAGCTTTTTTTACATGTTCTTATGCAATACAAAAAAAGGAAAGATCATGATCTTCTCACCCCCTCTACCATCTCCTTATTTATCCTCTTCCCAAACACATTTTTTTCTCTACTTTTATTGATGCGTATTCAGAGATATTTAATGAATTAGCAACAGAGGGAAAGAAGTATTTGTAAGCATGCATTTTGAGGCTATTTTTATCCCATTGAAAACTCCTTAAAAATATCACCCCTAATGTCTTGCAACAGATTACTAATTACACAGAATAACATCACTATTCTATCATTTAACTAAAAAAATAATCAAAGAGGACATTTCAGTCCTGTAATCACTTATGTTCTCTGATTATGTTGTTTGTTTACTTTGAAAGAATGTTTGATTTTCATGAATGTAAATGGAAAACCTTTGCATTGTTATTTTCAATGACTTTTATTTGCAATTTATGCAGACAAGCAATAAATACTTTTAATGCTCTGTGGGTATAATGAGATTTCATGCCCCACAGATCCAGCTGCATTCTGTAGGCTCTTTCCCACCACCGTCAACACCTCCTGCTACATCAGACAACCAGAAGCCTCTCTAAAATTGGCCTATTGCAGTGCCTTTTGGAGAGGCTCAGCCTGTCTCTGCTTCCTTAGGTGTAGGGACCTTGCTGATGGAAGACGGATTCCTCTCTTCCCTGATATTAGGCTTCTGTCCCGATTCCGAGCTTACCTAAAAGCAAAAGCTGCAAGGGACTATGTCCTTCCTCCCTGTGGGCTCCACATGAGACCATTAAGATCTCGTGATGTACATATGTGATGCAGAATAGCTTTAGTCCATGTGAAAAAAAGAGCATTAGAGCATGTGTTAAAACATTCATACCTTGTATATTTAAAATATTTATAATGTTGGGTATTTCAAATTTTCTTTCTCCCAGGCTACTTTGTAGGTCAAACTTGTACTGAGGAGTGTGGTTAATAATGTTTAGGCAAAGTTAAGTACCCTAGAACTACACAACAATGAATATTTTAACAATTCTGCTAAGAACAACTACTAAGATGCTTTATACAGCAAAATTGCCACCCCCAACAAAAAAAAAAAAAAAAAAAAAAAAGGGTGCAGGCATATGAAGAAAGAAAAATCACTAAAATCTGTTTGAGAGTTTCATATATGCATGGATTCATTATGGATTATGATGGATTGTTGAAAGGAAGAATTTCCAGGGAGCTCTTCAGGTAAGAAAAAGTAGCTGATGATGCTTCAGGGTGCAATTGCTTTTCTCAAAGCCACTACACTTGCAGAAAATTTTTCTTCAAGAACCCATTTGAGACACCCATAAATTCTATTATGTTGATAAGACTCATTTATCCTGATACTAGTATTCATCTGTGTTATGAAATTATGAAAATCCAAGGTTTTTTAATGGTCAAGGATAAGAAAAGGCAGAAGATATTTCATTTGACAGTAGAAATTGCACTTTTACCATTTTCTGAAAATTGTTGTATATTTAATATGTGAACTTCTCCAGTGGTTAATTTTTGGTCAGGAATTTTTTCAAAACCCATATAAAATGAGTTCAATTCTGCAATTATTAATCCCAACAAGAATCAGCTATTCACTGAGAAGGATTTTTTTCAAACCCATAAGACCACTCAGACAAGTTTGTGGGTATCATCCTGGCAAAAAAAACAACCTGGTGAATTTTATTTATAGCCCATTTAACTTCTCTGATTAATTATTATATGGGGGACTTTTTAAAATATATTAGAGGTGAATGATTTTGGTCATGTTGAGAATTGGCAGGAAATTTGCAATAAGGTTTAAGCTATTATGCAGAATTTTAATAATATTAATTTAGACGTACTTGGGTCTAATAAAAATATTTCCAACTTGGTATTTAATATGTCAATGATTCACTTTTGGAAAAAAATTCCATTCTTTTAAATTGCCAGACAACCTTGAAATAAAATCCATTATTCTGAAATGATAGGCTAAGAAGGGGAGAGTTTTGAAATGACCTAGAATAAACCACAAAGCAATCCTGAATACATAATTAAATCAAACATATTGACTTACTTGTATTTTTTGTCCAGGAGTATTTGCAGTGTTTGATCTCATTTCTTAAAAAATCTCCTTTCCTCTGAAACTTCCTGTTCAAATTTTTGTCCTTGTAAAAAAGTCATCCAGTTCTAGTACCTCTTCCTCATACTGCTTTCAAAGAATTTAAGGCCTGACCCTCAAATAAGATAACAGTTCAGAATCAGATTTCCTGAAGTAGTTGCCTGTTTATCAATGGTAAAAATTATGATCAACCAAGCATAGATGTTACTGAAACATGGAATTATATAACTAAATTATCTAAGCAGAAATATGATAACTCTTGCCACTGTTTGCTTTCTTGAGAATCTATTCTGTATAGTTACTAGTTTATATTGACTTGGGAAATTTCACTACTAGGCA
The DNA here is from genome assembly GCF_041296385.1 of Aphelocoma coerulescens. Lineage (NCBI taxonomy): Eukaryota > Metazoa > Chordata > Aves > Passeriformes > Corvidae > Aphelocoma > Aphelocoma coerulescens. The sequence continues at coordinate 68,791,695 of NC_091015.1, read as the reverse complement.
GATGGTTCTTAAACTTCCTGCATTGCTTCTGAGATCCTCTTAAATCCTCTCAGCTTTGCATCCCTGCAATTTTTGTGACACATAGATTTTATGTTGGACTCCTGTAGAAAAGGCATTTTATAACAATAAGCATATCATTCAGATTAAATGTATCCACCTAGTTTTTTCTGTTGTTTTTAAATAGCCCCAAGGACTATCTATGACCGTGCTTGTACAAAGAATAGTCCTCTCAGAACAGTGGAAGCAGTGTGAAAAAACAAGGATGTCTTCTACTTAGCTCTGCACCATATTGGGTCACGTTAAAACACTGGTTTGCTATTTTGCATTTGCAAATGTCTGCAATCTCTGACAGTGGTCTCCACACCTTTTTGATCATAGACCCATCCCTATGAGTAGCTGCACAAGATGTAATTTTTTTAGAATCACCAAATTGTTTGGGTTAGAAGGGACCTCTGGAGATTTTCTAGTCCAGCTGCCCTACCAAGGCAGGGTCACCTAGAGCAGGTTACAAAGGAATGAGTCCAGGTGGGTTTTAAATGCCTCCGAGGGGAGACTCCACAACCTCCCTGGGCAGCTTGTGCCAGTGCTCTTCCAGCCCCAATGTAAAGAAATTCTTCCTCATGTTGAGGTGAAACTTCTTGTGTTTAAGTTTATGGCCATTACTCCTTGTTCTGTCGCTGAGCAGCACTGAAAAAAGTCTGGCACCATCCTCTTGACACCCACCTTTGAGATATTTATATGCGTTAATGAGATCCTCTCTCAGTCTTCTCTTCTCCAGATTAAATGGGGTCAGCTCCCAGAGTCTCTCCTCATAAGAGAGATGCTTCAGATCCCTCCTCATCTTTGTGACCCTCTGCTGGACCTTCTCCAGCAGCTCCTTCTCTTTCTTGGATGGAGAAGCCCAGAACTGGACACAACATCTGGGATGTTGTCTCGCTAGGGCTGAGTAGAGGGGAAAGACCACCTCCCTTGACCTGCTGGGCACAATCTTCCTGATGTATCCCAGGATACCATTGGCCCTCCTGGCCACAAGGGCACTGTTGGCTCATGGTCAGCTTCTCAGCAAAGCTGCTCTCCAGCAGCTCATCCTCCAACCTGTACTGGTAATTGGGGTTTATTTCCCTGCAGATGCAGGACCCTACACTTGCCCTTGTTAGAGAAACCTCATTAAGTTTCTCTCCACTTGACTTTCTAGACTATCAAGATCTCACTGAATGGCAGCACAGCCTTCAGATGTATCAACCACTCCCACCAGTTTCCTGTCATCAGCAAACTCCTGAGGGTATACTCTATCCCTTTATCCAGCCCATTGATAAAAAATGTTCAGTAAGATTGGATCCAGTATTGATCCCTGGAGAACACCACTGACTACTGGCCTCCAACTGGATTCTAGTCCACTGATCATGACCCTCTGAACTCTGTCCTTCAGGCAGTTCTTGATCCACCTCACTGTCCACTCATCTAACCCACATCTCCTGAGCTTACCTACAAGGATGTTATAGGAGAGAGTGTCAGAAGCCTGCTGAAGTCGAGGTAAACAACATCCACTGCTCTCTACTTGTCAACCCATCTTCCCGTGTCTTCACAGAAGGTTATCAGATTGGTCAAGCATGACTTCCTCTTGGTGAATCCATGCTGACTAGTCCTGATGGCCTGCTTTTCTTCTACATGCTTGTTGATGACCTCCTGAACGACCTGTTCCGTCACCTTTCCAGGGATGGGATTGAGGCTGACTGGCTGGTAGTTTCCCAGGTCCCTCTTCTTGCCCCTTTTGAAGATGACAGTAACACTGACCTTCCTCCAATCATCAGACACCTCTCCCGTTCCCCATGATTCTTCAAAGATGATGAAGGGTACCAGATACACATCTGCCAGTTCCCTCAGCACCCATGGGTGCAGCCCATCAGAGACCATGGATTTATGGGTGTTTAAACTGCCTAGCCAATTTCTAACCCAACCTTCTATGACCAAATGGAAGTCTTCCTTTCTCTGGCCTTTTCTTTCATCCAAGGTCTGGGACTTCTGAGCGCTGACCTCAGCAGTAAAGACTGAGACAAAGAAGATATTCATTGATTCTACCTTCTCTGTGTCTTCTGTTACCAGGACACCCATGTGATTCAGCAGTGGCCCCACATTTTTCCTATTCTTCCTTTTGCTGCTGAGCTACTTGGAGAAGCCCTTCTTGTTGTCCTTGATGTCCTTTGCCAGACTCAATTCCAAGTGAGCCTTGGCCTTCCTCATCGCATCCTTGCATAGCCTGACAATGTTCCTATAGTCCTCCCACGTGGTCCGTCCCTTTTTCCGTATCCCATAAATTTCTTTCCTGCATTTGAGATTTACTAGGAGCTTCCTCCATCCATGAAGGTTTCCTGTCCTCTCAAAACATCATGAATCCTATCCCCGAGTAGGCAACATATTTCTTGTGACTGTCTATCAGGCCAGCAGATGGGTCCTTCAGTGGTCTGTAACAGAGAGCCACCCATTTTGATCATTCAGTGTTTCTTTTTAAAGTAACCACCGTGCACTGCTAGTGCAGGTTATCCTTGTTGGCCTTGCTCATAGACATCTAAAGCTTTTAAAGCATTGTATCTTGTCAGGATTTCCAGGATTGTCCTGGGATTAAAGTATGCATGAGATGTCACTGAGATGATTTATTGCTGAATCAGTCTCATGTTTATTGAAGGATGAGACAGAAGAGTCATTATGAACAGCATCTCTAATATCAAAGGCAGTAGTTACAGTAACAATAGCAGAAGCAGTAGGCCTAGCAGCTGCAGCAGGTACAGATGCCAGGTAGCAGCAATTCAGTGAGGTAGCAACAGCTTGCTGGAGAAGCAGCAGCCTGCCTCACTATCTGTCTACAAGGCTTTTTATAACTTTTTTAGCCAATAAGCAAATGCCACAAAGCTTGCTACACATTTGTACCAATCAACACTGTATAATTTTGCCGCAATGCATACTTTCTTATCCAATACACATATTGCTATTATAGCCTATTGCACAAGCTTATACTAATACATCTTAACTTTCTAGGAAACTTTATTATTAAACTTATTATTAAACCTCAAAACTCTTTACTCTTTTATTTATCACTATTATTTCTTGTATAAAGTATATTTTTACTACATTTCTATTCTTATAAGGCATATTTATTTCCAAACTACAAAACTGCATTTGCTTTAATTTGCAAAAGCTTACTGCTCTAAGTCAGGCAGTTTTCGCCAAGGCCGCAGATCGAAACGTATCCATTTCTATCTGCTCAAGCACAACGTCGTTTATGTGTTCCGTCAGCACCTGCGGGCTCTCTGTGAGAGAGCTCCCTGCAACTTCATTTCCCACATCATCTGGTTTTGGTCTGGTTGTTGGAGGGTGGAGCTTGAATTGGAGCCCTGCTTTTTGGGTCATCAGGGTCCAAGGTTCCTCAGGCTCCGTGGTCTCCATTGTAGGTATATGGTTCTGGAGCCACATGTCTCTGTTTCAGCCCCTCTAACACTGCACAGCCTATTAACTGTCTCCTGTAATTTGGCCATGTGGTGCAGCAGGTCATTAAACTGTGTACGCTGTGCAGGTACTGCCTTTTCTCCAGGAGGAGTAACTGGGCATCTATTGCAAACTACCACCTGTATGGGCATCTCCTTCCTTGCCAGTTCTATATGAGTGGAAGCATCAGACTTCTTAGGGGCTGTCTCAGTAGACACAATGGTTTTGGCTCTAAGTCAGGTGTCCACCATTATGACAGACACCTAGAGCACTAAGCACTTACCTGAGGTGTGGACCTACCTGCAGATTACAGCATCCTCTGTGCATGCCCTGCATGGGCAGACTGCCACGTCATGTGCTTCTGATGTGTCATACGCTGTTTGTCCATCCTGTTCACCGGGGTGTTAGAGTCAAAAGTTTATGACCTTTTGTGCTCCCAGCTTTTCCAGTCCCACTAATGACTCTCTATAATAGCTTCTCCTTGCTAATGTTGTGTTAGGGAAGCAGTACAGACAGAGTTTTAAATCATCTTGATGTGGCATTTAACTTTGTTAAATGTCTTTAGTGCTCAATGGAAAATAAAAATATTCAGTTAGGGAATAGCTACAGCATTTTAAATTCAGAACTTCACCAATTTCACAGTAGTCTCCCCTTATGAAAAACACCATTTTCTTCCAGAGGGAGCTCCTAACTCTCTTATGCTTCTGAGAAAATGCCAACTGTACTTGATGAAATACAGTTGTTTGCTCCTGATGCTTTCCATCCTCAATGCTCCACTATAATCTATAATACTGAAGCAAACATTAGAAGCAACAACTTAGGCTCTGGACATCATATAGTTGACGTACCAAGTCACACATTATTTCTTTTAAGTTCTGATTTGCTCTCAGTCCAGGTTGTTGCTGAATTTTCATTAACCAGTTGAGTGAGCACAGTATCATAAAGTGTTTTTATAGCAAAATAAGCAGTTTCTCTCACCTCTTCCAAAGGAGATGCTCCTTTAAAAAACTAAAATAAAATTCTTCTAAACACAAGGACAGCTAGAAGATTAAAAAGATTACCTGGAAATGTCTAGAATGAATACAGAATACATTATTGTAGACAAATTACTTTACATATTGTGTGTGGAGGATTATTGTTACTATAGCAATAAAATGTGCTTTGATGACTTAAATATTCTGTGCTATAAATCTTCATTAGGAATTCTCTTATTATGAGAACATTTTCTGCATTTCACTGAGTTACGATGGAGAGAAAGAGGTGCTTCCATGAGCATTTGAACATGCTGACCTAAGAAAAATACTCTCACTCTCCTGCTATCATCATTCAAGACTTCATCTAAAGCAAGACAAAAATGATCAAAGTTATTAAACTGAAAATATTTGAAAGAGTTGGAAAAAATCAGCCATAACCTGTTTTTTACAGATATAGAAAAAACTTTATCCTTTAATAATACTGTCCTCCTTTATAATTTCTTATTGGGTTTGTGAATTTGGATGTAACTGATTTATCTTACAGCATCAAATTAAAGTATGAATGATTTCAATATGCAATTGGATGTTGTTCTAGTAGTGCACATGTAATTATACTATGAAACCGTTCATAATCATGTGGAAATCAGTGAGTTTCTTGTCTTGTTCTGTATAATATTTTTGTCTAATTTTTCTTTCTGGATACATGTTAATTCTTGAAAATCAGGTCAAAGTCTCTTTTAAGTTAGAAAAAAATTTTGTTCCAACAATTTTTTTTTCTGCTGCAATGATTATTTTGGTCAGCTTTCAAGGTGTATACAGCCCTGACCTAATGGATGTGAAAGCTGCATGGATCAATATTTCTGATATGGCCAATGTTCCTTGCAGGAATCTGAACTCCACAGAATCCCTAAAAAGGTAACAGCAACATTCCTGCCCATGCAAATCTGTGTGCTTTTGTATATTAAAATCTGTAACTCACTGACAAAGTAATACCGTTACAATCTTATTGGTATGAGAATTTCAGTGTTTGCAGCTGCTGATTTTTTAATACTTTAATTAACTGCAAAACAATATATGTGCTGGTTTTGTAATCTGTCCCGTAACAACAAATACGGTGTTTGTGAGTGTGCATTTGCTAGAATTAACAAACAAAGGAAACCATTTACTGTTCTTTTTTTATATATATAATTGAAATGCTTCAGGAGGTTAAATGATCCTTGCATAATCTGAGAGAGTACTCTGCACATATTAGTATTGGAACAAAATGCTTCCCTGCAGGTAAGATGTACCTAAAAGCTTCTTCATGGCTTGAAAGTCGTCTTGTCTACCACATAGCTGCAGTGTTCTGGTGAAGCCATCATGTGTCTGACAGATCTGCCAAAAAAAACGAGGCTAAACAAAGCACTGGAATTGAAAGTTAGAGTATGCTTAATGAGTGGAAAACTTCATATTTTAGAAACTGGATCCTAGAGTGCTGACAAATTTAAATGTCGCTTTTAGGCTAAAATCTACCATGAACACGAATTGAATGTGCATTTTTTTGAGGGCAATGGAAGTTCTTTTAAATTGAGCTGGAAGACAAAACAGGAGTCTTCATTTGAGTGTATGCATTGAGAACTGGATAGGAGGGGAAAGGGTTAGAGAAACCAAGATATTTCTAGAGAGTGTGAGGAAAGGGAGGAAGGATGAAAGGACCAATTATGGAATCTTGCATTCTCAAGATGATTTAGGGATGGAGGAGTACTCGATTTTTTTTTTAAACTATGTGCAAATACTGATTTTCACTTGTTCCTCAGGCCTGTGCAAGGTCTGGATGCAGCTTGGCCTGAAAATTCAGGTGCACTGAGGTTCTACCAAATGCTGTTTCAATACAGCCTTAGGGAATCTGAGGTTTGTAAAGATGACAGACTGGAACAAACCTTCTGCTATTTAGTTTGCACGGAGGGAAATGATCCTGCTTCTCCTTGCCCATCCTCATGTTCAATTTGTTTGTTTTTCTGTAGCTGAAGCTTGATGTCCAGACTCACTTTTCTGTCTTTCTGCCTCAGATAAATCTTTCACTGAGGGCACAGTTTGCTTGTTGTTGCTAGATTTTTTCCCCCCAAAGAAGTCCCAAGAAGTCCCCCAAAAAATCCCAAACAACGAAACAACCAAAACAACACTTCAGGGTTTGACTTCTGGTGTTTTCAAAACATTTTATTAGCAGTTATGCTAAAATACTCCTAATTGTGTACTCAAAGTGATCTGACATACTGTATGAAAAACCCACAAAGAGAAAAAAAACCTTCAGAGACTTCAGATGTCTCATCTTGTTTCAAACTTAACTTTGATTTGGCAGCCTGTTCTACCTCTTCACTGATGAAGGTTTGTGTGTGAAATCAGGATGTACTATATTTAATGCATCTCACATGGATACATGTGCATTCATGCAGAAGTTTGGCTGCCCCTAGGTAGCAGATCTCACACTGCCATAAGGGCTGGATCTCATTTTATGGGTGTAATATACAGTGCATGTATTTATAAGTTAACAGAGACAAGGAGGAAAAAATGTCAGGAAAAAACCCCCAAGCCTTCGTGCTGATTTAGGCAACTCTGATACAAATTTAAAGGTGATATTTCCCCCACCAAAGATGTTAGTTATGTGGGTGAGGATTAGTTTTTTGCATTTGAGTATTTCCAACAATGTGTGATAAAGAAGGCTGGTATCTGCAGAGGAAGTAGGAGCTCTAGGAGAGCACATCACACTTCTTGTTTCACATACATTATCAATGGAATGGGTTTCCCCAATAATCCAAATTCCTTGTAAGGGCTCTCAGTTACCACATATAAGGTGAAAATGCCACTCTGTGTGTTCATCAACAAGCTGGCTTACATTGTGTGTTTATTATATATAGTCTACAATAATTAAACACTGTGCATTTACTGTGCAGTATGGGAATATAATACCTACAATTTTGGTGCTTGTTTTTTAATACATGATAAAGCAGGGGAAGAAGCCAAATGTACAAATCTATAAAAGATGTTAGATCATCGCAAGATGTAATCTGAGACCCACAGTGAACCACTTAGTGCCTCTACACAAAAAGTGTCCATCACTTTGGAGTGTGGGAGGACTAACTCTTGGCAATTTGTGAGTGACAAATTGGCATTGGTTGAAAAAAGCACAGTGGTTATGTGTTCTAAAGAATACACACCACTCCGTGCTCCCTGGCATCCATAAACTCTACTTTCTACAGTACTACTTTTTATAAACAAAGGCAGGTAATCATCCACCCATATATTGACCATCATTTGCAAACTAGTTTCTCACTGTCCCCATTTAGAAGGATGCAGTCAGGGTAAGGACCTTCCAAGACTGCTCAGTTCAGAATCCACTCAAGATTATTGTGAATTGCCTACTGGAGCTGTATTTCTCTCTCCAATAGAGTACAAAAGGAGCTACAGTGATTAACCAATTTGCTAATCTCTCTTAAACTTAGACCCAAGGGTGAGGTATCATTTAAGTTACATGGTTAAATGCTATTATCCAATGCCTTCTTTTTGGAGAGAGCATAAAACTTGGCAAGTGCCCTTATTTTAAATATCAAATTCTCTTTGAATAAAGTTGTTCAGTGGAATGGCCAAGTTCCTACCCAGGTGGAATCTGTAATAAGCACTCTAATGAGAAACAAAACCACGACAGCTTTCAATTTTTGAAGTGTTTGCAGCATCTATTATAAATCAGACAGTATAAATACTGAAGAAATCAGCTTTTCCATTTTTTGAAATATTTGAGTAACTATCTTAAATGTGAATTGTGCTGCCTGTTAGTATCAGTTCCCTAAATTTAGTTCATGCTGTTACCATTGAAATCTCCACGCTTACCACATACACCCACTAGATATTATTGCTTACTGCTGAAGTCTAGCATCCACTGGCAATTTGTCCAGCAGCTTGAAGGCTCTCTGGAGTTTCAAAGCATGTTTTAAATCCTCCAGGAGTGAAAAACACGGTCAGCAGTTATCATTTAGGGACGAGACAGGTACTGAACTTCAGGTTGAAAATGCAAAGATGTCCTTTTACACCTCTGAGCCATCACAATTGTCACAGTGTTTAGTAGTTCAAAAGAAAATATGTTTCCATAGAGCATTTCAATGGATCTCCCCTGCCAATCCATCTGTTTGAAAGCCTATTTGTCTACAGTCCTTCAAGAAAGTTTTCCAAGTGTTTGTTGCTAGTGCGATTAGGCAGCAAACCCAAAAACTAGGCAGAAGAGATGTGCCTACAGAGGAAGAGTTGTAAGCCTTCTAAAACTGTCCTGAAACCATCTGGGGGCCTCTCTATTAATTCTGGGTCTTCTGTAGTATTTAAATTTAAGGGTCCATTTTAAAATAACAGTCAGAATATAAAAGCCAAGGAACAGTTAGCTGCAGAAGTATCTTCCATTCTCAGTATGTCTAAAACTGATTTGCTGACCTTCATTTTGCACTGTTAACTTCCATCCATTTAAATTTTTTGGCTTTCTATTTGAAAAATAGGCAATCAGGAGGGAAAAGACAACTGATGCACTACTGGTAATTTCCTCTATACTCTTGGGGGAGTAGGCTCCATTTCGCACACCCTCTAGAATCGCATGCATTATAAATTCTGCTCCTGCATTTAGCTCTAACTGAGTGCATTTCATTATGTAGTAATCAAGTTAAACTCTTAATTTAGGCTGTTAATGAATCCTTTATAGTGAACAACCGTAAAAGTTCAAATGTTCAAATATATCTTACAAAAACCAAATACACATTGCTCAGAATCTTAAAGTGATTCCTAGAATATAGTTCTTCCTGTCATTTTTCCTTTTGATGAAACACTAACAGAGATTCATAAAGCAAAAAGAAGACATTCCTCCTGCAATATTTGAACACCTACTGCAAATAATGAATGTGTGAAAAGAATAGAAAAATGCACTCAGAAAGAATCCAGTGTATGGCAAAAAACTGGCTACCTTACTCTGTATTTCAGAGTCCCTTCTCTCTTGTGATAGTGATCACCTTTTTGCAAGTGGTTTTGGGGGTTTTTTTCATATAGTGTGGCATACACTAAATGTAGCATATGGTACCTACGAGAACATGCATGAATACATATACATATGCTTCCTGCAACATAGATGTATGCAGTACAGAGCATGACCCAATACAATTTTATAGTACTGACTGTGATGGATGTTTTCAGGACTGCTCAGTAGGCAAAAAACAAACAGGTGCACATATTACATGCATCTGCATGAAAGCTAGCATTTTGCAGCAGGGATACAGAAAGACTTGGGACAAGCCCTTGTTGTGTTACTAATGCACAGTAGCCATCTTTAGAATGGTCTTAAGTGCTGCAGAAGATCTGCAGTACCTGCTGTGTTCTGTAATCACATTTTCAAGTTCAGTTGTTGCATTTAATATCCCTCTTGCTCCCATTGCCTTTTAACTGTCTGAAGTAAGATGCAAGAAAAGGTTATGACAATAAATATTGACAGACCAGAAAAAAGTTCACCTCATCAGGATTTGAACTTCTAGGGCAGGATTTTACAGTGAAGGGAAACTGGGAAGAGAAATATTCTTGTCTGAAAGGAGAAAGACAGCTGTCAACTGTCTGAGAAACTAGGTAAGGTCTCTAAACAGTATCTCAAGCAGATGTATGTCTGTTTTGGTAGCACCGATCTGTGTGGGCAATCATCAGAGTTCAGTTCTCTGGTAAACCATGGCACTGGCACTTTGAAGTAAGCACCCTGAAAAAAAGCTGATAATTATCTGGAACAGCAAAGAAATGGAGCCCTTCAGAAATTAGCTAGGATCAGATTTAGGAAAGCAGTGAACTGAAACCAGACAAAAATGAAATGAAGGAATGCCTCAAGTGGGGTTCAATTAGAATATTAGTGTAAGACCTCTTGAAATACTGACACACCTGCATGACAGCAATGCCTTACATGAAAATTCCATTCCTTGTATTATTGCTCTTGATGCATCAAAATGTGTTCCGCGTAACACTTAGTTGATCTATTCTCTCATTAGAGCAAACTACTGGTTAGACATGTTCCACCAGGCTGTTCTTGTAAGGAGTATTCATTCTCTGGTTCCTTGAAGGCTAATTCACCAGCTGACTAAAGACAAAAGTTTGATATGATCCAGGCAAAGATGAAGAGCAAAAGACACTGACTGGCACATTGAACAAAGGTATAGAGGGGAAAACCAATATTCACAGGATCTGGTTATCTGCTAATGTTGGTTCACAAGTGATGATGTCTAACATACAACTGTCATGATAATGCATGAGACTTGGGAGATAACTGCAAGTTACTTCTCTGTAAAAATAAAAAATCAAAATTTTTTATCCATATCTTTCCAGTAAATACATAAAAATAATTTAAAAATGAGAAGAAAACTGAGAGAAAAAGAGCAATTATACTTTGACTGCAGTGGGAGACGATGACAGATTTCATATGAAGTTGCCTTTACTTCCCATAATTAAGGCATCATGCAAACTTTTCTTTTAAATCCTCTCATTTACATATAAGCACTATGTATCACACTTTTAATGAGGAATGGGAAGCTATCTCTAGTGCCGAACTGAAGAAATTTGCTTTGATTTTCAAAACCACTTAAGAGACTCAGATGCCTAATTAAAGTGAATAGGAATAAGACATACAAGTCCATGTGTGACTCCAAAAAACTCATCCAAATGTTGATATTCTTTTCTAAAAAACCCATGAATTCCACTAGTTCAGAATCTGACCTAATCAAGAGTACTTTGTCATTCTAGGCAATAAACGAGTCAAATTGAAAAGGCCATGACTATGCTTATAAATTAAAAGAAACCACAACATATTTTTGAGCACTGGCATGCAGTTTTCCAATATTGTTACATTGCTGGCACACTCCCCAGGATGGTTCTGGTCTAGGCCAGCCAGAATTTCCAAAGCAATCCCCATGCACAGTCTGGAAAATGGCATGGGCCCTGTTAGTAAAGGTTCTGCCTGTTTGATGGGCTTCCTCTGGCCAAATAATTCTAGCATTATCATTTTAAACTGTTTGGCTACATATACACCAGCAAGCCCTGCTGAAGTATCCTCTTCCCTATGCATACGGTTTAAATCCTGGCTGGTTTTTTTTGTTGGTGGTTTTTTTGGTTTTTTTTTGAGGGTTGATGAGGAAGATATGCAATAAAAGGTTTGTAAGTTAGCAACGTCATAAGTAGTTACATACTGTGTTACACTCTACCAACCCTGGGCTAAAGGTAGCTTCAGAAGATGTCAAAGAATGGCACCAAGGTAAGCAGTGGAAGTGGGAGCAGGAATGGTGCCAGGAGCCACTGAATTTTGGACTGTGCAGAAGCTGCGGGAGACATGCAGAAGCACCTAACACTCTCCATGGTGACTGAAGGGTTTAGGGAAACGGGATAACATGCAACAATCTTTTTTGCTGCAGGTATGTGAAGTACTGCACATGGAGCAGAGGTGAGGAGACTGTGTCAGGTATGTTGGGTTAGAAAAGCAGTGAGGAGATAGATGCAAAGGTCTGTAGGATGCAATAGGAGTCAAGGCTTTGCCCACCACCTTGCTGTCAGGACATGGTATATTCCAAAATACAGTCACTACTGTATTTTGGAAGAAGGGAGAGTTTAAGTGTATAAACACAGGCTGTGTCATACCATATGGCCTCAGGCTAAAGAGACCCATTTCTATGACTCAGGTGTAGTGAATGCGATTTAAGAGAATAAATCAAGAATGATGACATAAGTTTGGTGAAGCAAGGAAGCCAATGTTGCTGGCAGGAAGGGCACAGCAATGTGAAAACTAGGCATGGAAAGAAGGAACATGCTATATGAAAGGAAAATGAAGACTGAAAAAGACAGAATGAACAAAAGAATGAAGGGAGCAAGGAAGAAGAGGGAAAGAAATAAAGAGACAGAGAAAGGAACAAAAGGCAAGTGCATATTTCCAGGTTAATTAGCTTTAGTTTATTTATTCACATGCATTTAGTATATTGCATTTCCTTGGTACATGGCCCACATTCTTATTTAGAGAGAAGGAGATGACAGAATAATGGGCAGCAGGGATTCACACATTACTTCATCCATTACTGGGCATGTTACTCTTTTTTTCAGAGGTTTATGCATTTTTTAAAACACCATGCCCCAGCAGTACGAAATTCTGTATTTAAATTTTAAACAGAAGGATTGAGTGAATTTAGGCCTGCAATCTTGACACTTCCTTGTTCCTCTCTGTATACAAGTTCAGACTGCCATGGCTGAATCAGGAACCAAACAGGATATTTTCAGGAAAGCATCAAGGGAGAGTGAAGCTATTAAAGGATATTGTCATGCTGTTGAAGAATATTTTCATGCTTTTCTGAATCTGCTTGTAGTACTGTCTCTCAGTGATCATTGTGCTGTCGTTATGGTTTAAAAGCTTGACTCTAATTCTGTCATAGATGGCTGTTATTCAGGTGAATGGATTTCTATTCTAGCTTGTTTGATTATGGGCTTGCCAAACTGTTGAAGAGGGTTTTAAGTTAAGTTTGCTGGGGGAGTGGAACCTCAATCCATCCAATTTAAACTGGTTTAATTCAAGAGACAGCAAAAGATTCCCTGAGCCTGAAGAGGGATCACAGGCCACCGGGAGAGCACCTGAAGATCAGCACAAAGGAATCCCATCCATTCCAGTCAGAAAGTCAGCTTCACCAGAGGCCCAACTTAAATGCCTCTACGCAAGTGCACACATAACACACACTTTTTATGAGGTTTTTGAACATGTGGGGATTAAGTCAAGCAGTGGATCACAAGGAAACCAAACAGGAAGATCATCTTAGAATGAAAATTGTTGTATATAAAAGAAGTAGTCTTTCACTAGCTACTAGTTTCCTTGCCTACACAGCAAGACTCTACCTCCGAGCCTTTGGTGAAGAGAGATGTCACAGTATATAAAAATGTTCTGCAAGTGTAGGGAAAAAGGTTCTTTGAATTTCCTGTTCTAAGCACTATCATTGCAAGTAAATCAATCTAGATGCTTCTCTCTTCTTGTTGTCCTTTTTCTACAGACCAGGTCTGAGAGCCTTTACTAAAACTGAGTCTGTAATTTTCACTGTAGTGTTTCCAGGAGGTAAAATCTAGCAGAATATGATGCTACTAGAAATAGTACTGTGGACTTCTTACTTATATCTTGCTTCTTGCTATCCAGCTACAGTAGGAAAAGGAGAATTAGTTGAAGAAAGCTTTACCAAGTCTGTGAGTTGGAAACATCTCCCGCTCCACAAACTTTTACAGAGAGTTTTATTTCTCATTGAACTTGTTGAAATGTCATTTAACAGGCATTTACAGAAGAGAGATCTGAGAAAAGAGCACAATCAAGGATATTAAAGAACTTGAATTCCTACTAAGTATTTATACATTAGATCTATCCTTCCTGAGTTATTTACGGCAAAAAATATTTTTAACTGAAACGTATTGATGTCTGGATAAAACTAAAGTTAAAATTTTTTATGAGTAGATTTGCCAACTAGGGTGTTTGTGGATCAGTACAGATGGATTTGAGTGTATGTAGAGAAAGAGTCTTTAAAATATAAAAGCAAAACAGATCTAAAATTAGTTTTCATTAGTGTTTTCTACAAAAAATTTGGTTTTTGAAGTGTCTTCTGATTTCTCCAAAATGACAGAATAGGCGCAGACCTCCAAGCATATGAAACTACAATTCCTTCTAATGGCTATAACAAGGTTTTTTGTTCTGCTTCTGTGATTACCATTCATTTAATAAATATTTCAAATGCACCATTGTAAAAGATGCATGGAGATGAAGGAGCAGAACTTGTTATACCCTCTTGCAGATCTCATCTCCTATACCTGGCCCCAGTGGCTCCAGTTCAACTCTTTTGGTGACAGATGTATTGGAGAAGATTGCAAGTCCAAGGCATCAGTCTTATTCCAGGAGTAGGTCACTGAACTAGTCACCCAGAAAACAATGTCTCCCTTGCTCCATCATCTGGCAAACTCTGAATCTTCTGGGTCTGTCTCTGGGAAGGAGTATTATTCTTTAATTTACTACCACCCCCCTAGAGAGCTCATCCAGGATTAATGGATATTTGTTGAGATTTCTTGGAGTATGTGACAAGCTGTAGTGGCATTTTTCAAGACCTTATTGAGTTGACTTGGTGTTTTCTCAGAATAATGATTATTTCTTACAGGTATATAGCATGTGAGCGTGTACACTCTGAAGAGAGGCTCATTTATGGGAACTGGAATTTCTTTTACTTCTGTGCATCCACAGCCCAGCCTCCACACCATCTGTACTAGTGTATCATTAGTAAATGCACTGATACTGAGAGCAAAATATCCTTCTGCTGACAGCTGGCTTCACAAAGCTGTAGAACAGGGAAACAAATAGAAAACCTGATCTTGTGGTTAAGCACCTGCCCATGAGTTCAGAAGTGCTGTTTAAGCAGTATTTTGTGGTTCCAGTAAGTATTTATGATGCAGAAAATTTTCTGTGCATGTTAAACTGAACTGCTACCAGGAATAAATAAAATTTTAATTAATTTAATAATATCAAGATATCACTTTGAGAAAGCATTTTTTTCCTCACTGTAGTGATACTTTAGGCATTTTAGAAAAATTTATTTAAAACACCAGACATACAATGATTTCTCAAGGTGGTATAGAAAAAGGTTCAGTTTTAATTTTGGAATGGAAAAAATTAAGTGATAAATTGTGAAATATTTTCAGGTGAACTACTGATCTAGATTAAGGATGAGTTTAATTGCAGTATTTTCATACAAAATATTCCTACAGATGCAATAGCCAAAGTAGATGACTTCTAAATAATAAAATTGATACTCTTGATAACATTTTCATTTGGAAAAGCATTTTAAAAATATGTGGCAACATTAAATGGTATTTTACTCATAAACCTAAAACAGTGGCTTAGTCTTTTTTACCAGCTGCTGCTATTTTTTAATGAACCTCTTAAGAAAAGCACTCAGATACTGTAAAATATTGCTTAAAATGCCATTTTTTAGAGCTCAAACTATAAAGAGGAGGCTTGGGAATCCTGGACTGAGTGGCAATGCCAAGGCACCCAATGACAGCACAGTACACCATGCAGATATTGTCCATGGAAAGGTTATTTCATTTTGGTCATTCAAGACCTCACAGGATTTTCTTAAACAGCTGTAATAGTCATTTTAAATAAAAGAGATGTTCACATGAGAAATTCTGACTGCAGTTTTGGATAAAGGCAAGGATGTGCATAGTAGCTGATGCCACGTGGGAGCTGCCTGAAGCCTCCTCTGCTGTGGTGAGTTGCGATCTGCAATGATTTGGATGAGGTGATCCCACAGCCGTGGGGCACACAAAGTACAGCACAGTGCAGGCCTCAGCCTGTCCATGTGAACTGTGATGTGGATCACCAGCTCTTTCATGTACAGCAGTCTCCTGGTCAGGACTCCTTCAACTAACAACACTGTCTCTAGAATCCAAGACAATATTGTTGATAGTCTCTGTGAAAATTAAACCAGTCCATATTTGCAAAATTGACAGTAGGTGAGTATCATGGTACATGATAAATTTGTCTAAGTTGCAAATACAAGAAAGGATCTCGAGAGTGCCTTTGGATTATCCAAGGCTGCTGTAAATAAACAGCATTTGTGTGATATAAATGGAGCTGTGATGATGGCCACCAGTGAAAGATCTAGCCCTGTGACTCAGGCTCCTTTACCCCGTACACACACTAATAAAAAATTGATTGAGCAATAGGAGTCCTTTGGAACTAGCATTAGTTATGTTTTCACAAAAGCTTAAATTTTAAACTAGGAGCAAGAAGTAGAATATTAACTGTCAAAATTTATTATAATCTAATTTGTTATTGCTAGTTCAACTCCTTTTTGGTAAACTCCATATCAGGAATGGAGGGAGGGAGAGAGAGGACACAAGAATTGGATGCAAGGATCTACATAGAAGACACAAAGGTTCATATGGAAGAGACAAAATTTTCCTCTTGGACATGAGTACTCTTGCTGTGGTCTGGTAGCTTTTTGCTTCTCTGATGTTTTGCCTTTCCGGGAAGGAAGGTATTTTGCCTTTGCTTAGGCTTGTCACAAAGAACTTTTCTGTGGTCTAGAACAGGTGAGGTTTTTGAAGGGTTATAAGCTGTCTCCTCTCATGAGGTCTAGGAAGCTGAAGCAGACAATCAGCCTGGATGCTGACTGTCACCCCAAGACACAGGCCAAGGAAATGATCAGATGGATGTTCACTTTCTTTTCTGTGATCTCCTCTGTCACACTTGTCCTAAGCAGGCTGTGGTGAAACTATGTGCTGAACACAACCTTAGGGCTCCCCTATGGCAGCACTTGCTACAGCCTTCCAAGACAGCTGCAGAAAGCACTTTAACTGGCAGTGCAGAAATTTAAAGCCTTTTGGGAAAAAGTTTCTCCTTTTTGGAAGTTTTGTTTATCTTAGTCTGCAAAAACTGTTCCAGTACATGTAGCTGTAAAGCAATGGTTGAGAGCAGATTTTGCCACATACTGAAAAACTATGTATGAGACAAGGAGCTATGTTCACATCCTAAGCAGGCTTGTCTGACCTTAGGTTGTCAGTAGCAAACTGACATATTACGCCAGAAAATCTGAGGACTTACTGCTGCTATAACTTCCTCCAGGAGAGAAATGGGCTTTTCCCCAGCAGTTTCTGGTGGATCAGTAATGTCTCTCCTCAGATATCCTCTTTTTCAGGGGCTACTTTGGGGAAATTAAATTTACTTGCTCCCTAGTAAAACTAAACTATTCACTGTAGCAATACAAAGTACTTTTAAAACGCAGATCTTGAGGTTTGATCCTCACTGATGAGAGGAATGTTAGGTGGATAAATTCCTTTCATTAATTTTACACTGATGAATAGACACAAACTGGCATGTGGAAAAGACAGGTGGTTCAGTGCAGAGTACTACAAACAGTGGGTTTGTTCTGGTTCAAGAAATCAACAGAAATAGTGCAATTTGTCCCTCCATAATATATCTTAATTATGTGGTGCATATCCTGACCCAAGACTCCAGAAAACACACTTCCCTGTAGAAATCAGCATCTTTTTAGTTACACAAAATATGTTTAGGTCTTTTCTCATGGATGTGGTTGAGAACAAACCTCTGCAGAGATTTCACAGAAAGGTAATAAAAGGTAATGATACTTGTGTTTGAGTTCTGTGGTCAGTATTACCATAAGTGAAATACATCCTTTACTTTTACGATGTGAATACAAAAATATATAGCAAACTTCAGGAATATTTACTTGAACATTTCCAGTAATTAATTTGCTCCATGACTCAGGCAGACGAAAAAAGTTGTATTGTTTTTTTTACAGAAACACTACTAATACTGTCACAACTATCTAGATTTTTTTCTCCCATTGTAACCAGAGAAACTATAACAACATGGCTACAGCTACACAATAGCAACAAGACTGCTTTGAAAAATCAGACAGGTATTTTCCAGGTATCCAGGCTCAGCTAGAGCTTACAGGCCTGTGTACCCAGTCACTGGCTGTTCTGCATGTACTCTACTGCTATTAAGAGAGAACTCTCAACAACCTACATGATTGATGAAATAAGATGGAGAACATGTAAGGCTTACAGCAACTCCTGCTAGTAGTGATGAAAATCATGAAAGAGCCTTTGATGAAGGCCTTTCTGTATTTATTTGGTTCAGATGAAGAGAATAATTGAAGAAAACATATTAAACACTGTAGAAAACATATTAAAAACAATCCAAAAACCCTCCACAAAACCTCAAAGAAAGCACACAAAATTTAGATTTTGACAAGCTGCACACAAAAGCATCCTTTTGTACAAGGAGCAGGAATCCCCATGCTCCAGTGTGACAGATGTTCTTAGTAAAACAGAAAATAAAACAATGCCCTCAATTCCATCATTTTGGTATTTTTCATATGAGTTCACTAATTACGCTCTGTGGGAATAACATTGCCGCTTGATTCACAAGCTGATGCAGTCTGTGAAAATGCTGCATTGGCTGGTGACTGCCTTGGAAATGAAATTTCTTAGGATAATACAAATGTCTGGGTTTGTGTGTAAAGCCATACAGCTAAGAAGTTTAAAATTACTAGCTGCTTCTTTAACACTTTCTTGCCTGCCCACATCAAGTTAAAAATGTCAGGATGAGAGGTAAAAATACACATGCCATTTCATGTTTCCTTCTCCAGATGTAAAATGTATGGTTTTGGGCACCTAGGAAGATGCCTGACTACTCTATGCTCTCATCAACTAAGAGCACTCTGTGAAAAAAGAAGTGATTGGTATCAGCTGAGATGATGTATGTGTGGTTGAAAGGAGCTTCATGAGACAGGGAAGAAACTTGCCACATTACACAAATGGGCATCCTTCATTGTGGTTGAAGCAGTGAGCAAAGTGAAAGACCAGGACTCAGAGAAAATTGAATGCTTTCTGTGTACCCAGAGTTTACACTAATCAACTGAAAAAGGCCAGGGCATGATCTGAAGCACTGTCACATAAGCAACATTGCTCTGCCTGGCATGATTTGATCTATGCCATCTATCACACTCTCAAACAACATTTCAAGGACACTGTTGGTTCAAAGACTGTGCTCCTAATATAATAAATGGATGAGGTTTCCCTTTTCAAGGAAGGGCAAGAAAAATGTTTATTGCCCACATGGAAGAGTAAGATGTAAGGTGACCTAGTTGAGTGATGAAGGCCTAACCATGCCATCAGCTCCTGGGGAATGCTGGGGACCAGGAAGAGCAATTCTAATTACTGAAGATGGATGGATGAGTGAGTTCTCTTGTAGCTCATATATGCAAAAGTCTCTTGACCCAACACATAGGGCTCTGAAATTTCTGATTAAAAATCAAGTAGGCAAGGAAATTTCAAACACTAATATTAGACCTTTTTGCATTTTTTAAAATTAGTATTTGGGATTATTCATGGAAATCTTTATTAGATGCTATAATTAGTTTGGAAAATTGCGCAGATGGATCTAGACCCATGTGTTGTGTCCACTTGCCAGAGGGAGACTGAAATTGCTTTGGTATTTCTTCTGTTAGAGCTGAGAATGTTTTGGCAGGCATTTGGGAAGGGTGTTCTTGCCACAGGGTTTTTCGTCCAGAAGTTCCCATTACAGCCATCTAATCTAAGTTCCTGCAGCCTCCTACAGCTTAAAATACCCTACGTGACATGCATTGCTTTTGTCAGGGCCTGAGTGCACCAGTGCCTGGCCTTGACCAGCCTCACCTGGGGCCTCTCCCCAGGGGCACCCATGGGCCAAAGAGCCCCTTACAGCATTTCTCAGCCTGGGGCTGTAGTCCCTGCCCCACTGAGACTGCAGAAATGCTGGTCTCAGCTGCCCCTTGTCAGAAACTTGCATAGGCACCCAGACTTTTCGTCATTCTTGGCTGCCACTCTTGGGGCTTCCTTGCTTGTTTCACCCTGGGGACTGTGGAATGGAGCCCTGGAAGGTGAGACCTGTGTCTTGTTCATGTTTACATGCTTTGTCTTCAGGTCCCTGTCCCTTAATGAGCAGACAGCCATTGTCCTGATAATTTTCAGTCATATGCTTGTAAATCACAGTATAGATTGACTTTTCCTTGCAGTTATTGCGGCATAAATCAGGAGTGATATAAAGAAAATTATGTGATCTTCGCCTCTATAAAACCACTGTGTGCTTTATGTGAAGTCCCAAATGTCCAATTTTTTATTACTTGTGTAACTTTCTTGTCTAGTTACCACAGAATCTATTTCTCCCTTGATACAAACACCTGAATGAGAGGATATACACCATATTTTATTAAGTAATCTTTAAAGGCTTTGAATTCTTTCATGTTGCATGGTGCAGAGAAATAGAAAAGGAGGAAAAATGAAAACTTGGCATAAACTTCAAAAGTTGAGTCGAATTTTGAATCTTGCCTACAGGAGGTAAGAGCTGGTTGAAGAGCTCTGCAGCCAAGTTGAGAAACTCTGGGAGGAAGTGAGCAGACCACACAGGATTAGGTAAGATGAAAGAGAGCTTGACAAGATGACTGGTACAATCCTGCAGACACAAGCCCAAGTCAGTCTCCCATCAGTGACACTTCTATTCCAGTAACTCCCTTGCACAATTCATCTTTAGAGGTCCCTTCCAACCCAAACTGTTTTATGATTCTGTGACCATGAGGAAAAAACAGCAACTGCCTTTACCAAAGCAAATGTGATTGTATCTGTCTAACATTTTAGCACTTTATTTCATGAGGAGGATTAGACAAGATATTAGGAAAAATTTCTTCATGGAGAAGGTTGTAAAGCACTGGAACACACTGCCCGGAGGAGTGGTAGAGTCACCATCCCTGGAAGTGCTCAAAAGCCATGTGGATGTGACACCTAAGGACATGGTTTAGAGGTAAATGTGGTGGTAGTGCTACCTTGAAGGCAGATGATCTTAAAGGTCTTTTCTAAATTTAACAATTCTGTGATTCTATGGTACTTTGATACTAACCACCTGCTACTCCTAAATTTTAAAGGCCAGTTGTATTGAATACAGGTAAGCTGCTTTGTGTGCATAGAGAAGCTAATTATAACATTTGTAAACCCGAACCCCACTAAAGATATTTTATAGCTATATTACTGATCAAACAGATAATATTTAGCAGTATTTCACAGCAACTGTTCCAAACATTACCATTATACAGGTACTTGCATTCTATATCAACAAAAATATTTTCTGTATGCAATTCTTTTTCGCATTGTTGGAGATAGGTAATAATCCTAAAACTCTTAAGTTGCCTGATTTAAAATACAAAAGTATGTACCTGATCATTCCAATATAGTAGAATGAGTTCCTTCTACACCTTTGAAAATGTCTCTTCTGCTGTAATGAATGAGCCATTAAAATCAATGGGGTTTTTGGGGGGTCCCAAGTGCTGGAGAGCTAGCCAGAGTAATGACACGAACACCGATACGATTTGAGTATCATTCTGCCTTTATTGTTCAACTATACAAGTTCATATCTACTTTTGCAAAGATTCACACTCAGTCCCTCTAGACGGCCTCTAATCCACGGGAGAGACAACCAGTGTATTGCCAAGGACTTTCAGGGCTGCCTGCAGCCAGCTGCTTTCCAGGGTTGCCTGCAGCCAGGGGGCAGTTCAGGGGTTTTTCCTCATCAACCCTGGGTTGTCCAATTTTTCCAGGGGTATCATATGCCCCTGTTCCACAAGGAATCCCTCTACAATGGGCCATTAAAACAGCTCTATAGACAGATGAATTGGTTCCAAATAAGTACATCAGAGAATTTGCCTGTTTTTCTTTTAATCTGATTGCCATTCTTTAAAAAAGGTTAGAAAAGTCTTCTTCATTTACTGATGGAAGTTTTCTGTGGGAAAGGCAACTAGGTTATTTGATGTTTTCCAGCTCTCAGGAGCTCTTTGCCTTCTGGTTGACTTCACACCTTCTCTCTGTTGGAATGCCAGATACTAGCAAGCAGTCACTGTTTCTAATCCCGGTTCTCAGGATTGTTTGCAATTCATGGGGTAGCTGTCTTCAAAAAAAGGTCAGGTTACACTTAGCTATTTCAGTTCTGCTGAAAATTAATTCTCTGCCATCATTCCGTGTCAAATAATTTATGGATTCTCAAGTGATCTTGATTACATTTGGTGTTTTTAATTCAGAATTGCATGTATGAGGCTGACATTTGTATGACTGCTCCTTGAGTATAACAGAAGTATCCTCATGAGCCATCTGAAGCCACCTGTCTCCTGAAGAAGATGAAGTGTAGATCAGTAATGTACACTATGAGGCTGGAAATTGCTAGAGAAACCAATGGCAAAGTCTCCTCCAGCAAGAAAAGCTGTAGAAGGTTCTCTCATATTTTACAGAAGCAAACAGATTACTTGAAAATCATAGGCACAAATACTCACTGCCCAGTCAATCTGATACTCCATTAATATGCACCAGTGGTGGTATGTTCTGTTAAGAATAGCAGCTCCAAGGATTTAGACTGAACACTGGATAAATTGCCTAATAAGCTATCAATACTGCAGCAGAGCAAATGCAGGACTGGTACCAGAATGCCACATTTTCACAACGAAGTTGTGCTGAACTTAGCTCAATTCTTACTCTAAGCAAGAAGTCTGCTGCCTCTTTTCACACCACACAGTAAAATCTAAGCATACATTTTTTATGAAGGATACAGCATAAATACTTGAAATTAGCCCTTTAGGAAGAAAAAGATATTTCCATCCTACATAGCAGAAAAATTGTGCAAAAATGAAAAAATGAAATGATATACATTTACACTGCTGCTAGAAAACACTATAAAAAATGAAAATATGGCAATAAAATGACATGAGGTTTCTAATTTTTCCGTCTAAAACATGATGTACAATGTTTGTGAGGAAAAAGTAGTTTAACAATTTGAATGTATTTTTCTTTCATCAATTGAGTTATAAACAATGATGAATAAGATTAGTTGAGAATTAACTAATTCTACTCAAATTATAATTTTAATATGTAAATGATGTATTTTCCTGTAGTATTCACCATATCAATTTATTCAAAGTTGGGTTTATCTGTGAATCCTACCACCTTTTCTCCTAGCTCCACCTTTTTTTCTTATCCTTTTTCTTCCTCAATTTTATTTTTCTTTTTTGTTTTATTATTTAGAAAGGCCTGCTATGAAGTTATCTTTCTTGCTGCAGGTTTTAATTTCCTGACATGCATAAGTTTGCTAAAATAATAAGAACATCTGTAAGTCAGACTAAACACAACAAAAACTAGATACTGTCTGCATTCGCTTTTCATTTTTCATTTTTCCTATGTTTCACATCTATTTAAATAGATAATTATTTATATATTATAAATATATAAATAGTTCCTACTCAAAACATTACAAATGTGATCAGCATTGAATTGATGATTCAACTAATTAGGGAACAAATACCAGTTGAAAATACTTTTTTCTGTTTATGATTTATTTCTAATAATGTCAAAAATTGAAGGAAAGGCCCATCCCCTTTTACCAGCTGGAGTGCCTGGCTGATAGCTCAGCTGTGAGCTTTCCAGGCCCAAAGACTCAAGGGAATCTGAACAATTACTATCACAAATGGGATTTGGATGTTAGCTCCTCAAGAGCAGTTTTCCCACTTGAAATCTTTTATGAATCACATATTTATGCATAAGTTCTGGGTTTTCCTACTTGTATTTTTGAAGAAGAGGACTATCAGTTGTTCAGCTTCTAATTCTCAGAAGTCTGGGATTTTTGCCTTTGTCAGAACTTGCTAGACTTATCTGGAAGACTCCTAGAATCAGTAGTATTTTGAAATTTGGCAAAAGAAATAGCTTGATTTTTTAAAAACTGAGATATTGAGGAGTTTCTCCTCTGTGGAAAACATTTTGATTATATATTTCTCAATTATCTTTCTCAGTAATAGAGGAGTGATTATTCCCTTTCAATTTTTTCATCATCCCTCTAGAAAGTAATTTTGGATCTTGTCATGTATCCTTTTTGCCTCTGTGATCAACTTCTCTGCAGTTCTAATTGATTCTTTGCTATGATCTTAAAAGGTGCATTGGTTCAATAATTGATTTGTTCTTTGTATGAACTCTCTAAATATCTGTCTGGCTTTGGATGAATTTTGATAAGCATTTGAAAGAGCAAAGTTTACTTGAAGGTTCTGAAATTAAAACTCCCATACCAAAAGATAAGCAAAATTGAGTTTTTAATATATTCAATCTGGGTGTAAGGATAAGTTTCATGTAACAAATCTGAGAGAAATAGTAGCTAGGATAGATCTCTAGGACCAAATAATTTTAGTACTTCTAATTTCAGTTATGGCAAACAAGGGGTGTATACTTGCCAGCTGATTATAGTATGTGTATTTTGACAGAACCGACAGCTCAATTTTGATAACTAGGTAAAGAAAAGGAGATGGAACATATATTTGCTTTTCTGAGTATTGGGAAATACATTTAAAATCAATGTAAGCAGAAAGGAGGAATTCAGACTTAATTTTAGGGGGTTTCTTATATTTTAAGTGTTTTATTACTACACAGAAGAAACTTCATACTAATAGTTGTATTTCATCTTGGCCTCAAGAAGATGATGGTTAATTGGGTAAAAGATTATTAAATCAGTAGGAAAGAGAAAACAAATTAAGAAATTAACCAGAATTATTCAAGAGAGACTATTCTAAAGTGCTTGGAAATGAGCTATGTGAGTCAGGCATGCCTGAGTTCTATTCTTGCTTCTTTTTTGATGACTGGATTCCCATAGTCAGAAAAGACAAAACAGGCAACTTCATGTACATACATATATATATATATATGTAGATAGATAGATAGATATAAAATGAAAAATTATAAATATATTTTTATACTTATAAATATACATTAAATAATAGAACCATATATCATGTCAAGCTGGAAGGGACCATACGGACAATCCGGTCCTACTCCTTGCTCCTTGCAGGACAACCTACAAACAAATTAAGGGAGTCATCCAGATGTTGCTTGAACTTTGACAGGCTTGGTGCCATGACCACTTCTCTGGGGAGTCTGTTCCAATGACAGACCTCTCTCTCATTGAAGAACCTTTTCATAATGTCCAATCTGAGCTTCCCCTAATGCAGCTTCATTCCCATTTCCTTCTGTCCTCTCACTGGTCAACAGAGAGAGATCAGCACCTTCCCCTCCACTGTCCCACACTGAGAAAGTTGTAGACTGCAATGAAGTCACCCCTAAGCCTTCTCTTCCCTAAGCTGAAAAAGTCAAATCACCTCAGACACTCCCCTTAAGATTTGACCTCAAAATCTTTCATCATCTTGGTCACCCTTCTCTGGGCACACTCTGATAATTTGACGTCCCTCTTCCACTGGGCCACTCAAAACTGCGCACAGTACTAGTGGCTGAGACTGTACCAGTGTGGAGTGGGAGAATCCTCATCCATGCTGTGTTAGATGCACCCAAGTCATGGCTAGCCTGCCTAGATGCTAGGTGACACTGCTGACTAACATTCAACTTGCCATCAACCACTGCTCTTCAGTCTCTTGTCCCCCAGTTTTCATGAAGAACCAACATTATGCCATCTTTAGTGGAGAATCTGGTACTTGCTTTTGTTAGATTTCATATGATTGGTGATTTCCCAGCTCTCTAGTCTATTCGGATCTCTACGTAAGGTGTTTCTAACCTCGAGGGAGGGTACAGCTCCTCCTAATTTAGTATCATTGGCAAACTTTCTAAAAAGGCATTCCACTCCTGCATAAAGATATTTTAAAAAATTAAAAATCACTAGCCCTAAAATTGAACCCTGGAGAAGCCCATTAGTGACTGGCCACCAGCCTGATGTACTCTCATTTGCTATAACTCTTTTAGCCCAGCCCATCAGTCAGTTGCTCACCCAGTATATTACAAACTAGTCTAGCTGTATGCTGAACATTTTGTCTAGAAGAATATAAAGAGTTACTGAAGGGTTCCAGCATATAAAGAGTTGTATTTATATATATATATGCACATACACAAAGACTTACTGGGAATCTCCTCTTATGAAAGATAAATAGATTTTCCTACTTATTTTATGCATTTGTGATTTTTTTTTTTTTACTACTTATGCTTATTTTCAGTTATAAGTACAGATTATAAGTTTGCACTGGACCACTCCACTCATATTTTCCCAGGTAATCTAAACCAAATTTTGACCAGAAGAGGAGAAATCCATTTTGGGATGACTTCAGAGGTTTGCTCAGCACTGAGATTAAAATGAAAACTCTAAAATTCTTTTCCTTATGTATTGTTTGTAGTCCATCTGTTAAGACTTTTCTTGTTGAAAAACTATGGCTTCCATTTGGATCTCTTTGTAACTGTTCTGGGCAAGTTAAAGTAGGCAGCAGTTTAGCCTGGTAAGTGTCCTAGAAGTGGCAAAATGGCTTTGGTCCCATTGTCTGTTCTACCCAGCAGAGACTCATAATGCCAGATTTGTTGCTGGGGGATGTGTTGGACAGTCACAGTGAGCAGTAGGTAATTCTGGGGCCACAGCCAGCAGGACTAATTGTGTCTCCCAGCTCAAAGTGCCCCAGGAGCAGAGGAACTCTAGCTCTCCATCTCTTCTTCTGACCCCTGGAGCAATGCATTTAAAACGTGCCATTGCTGCTGAAAATTTATGCCAGCTCTGATTCTCTCTTCTATGACAGGATAATGTGGCAAGGGATTCACAAATGGATTCCCTAAAAATAGTGTCCTAATTAAATTTGCATAAAATATTTTGGCTTGTCTGAACAATGTTGTTGGATAGAAGGGAAGTGTTGTCAAACTTTAATCTACCAGAAAGAAAAAAACTTCTCTGATACAATAGTCTCATAAAAGTTAAGAAGATGAGTGAATCATTTCTACATTGTGTACTTCAAAACTTCAGTATCATTGCTTGTCTCAGTATCTTGTGATTAATACAGGAATTTACCAGGTGAAGCAATACATTGAATTTTTGATATCTTCCAGTATTAGGCTCATAGCATCAATCCAGTCCTCCACAGTTAATGGGATAGCTACTTAGAAATTAACTGCAGTGACATCTGCCTTAGATTTGTCTGAATGGACTTTGAGTTGTAAGAACATGTATATCATAATCATATAACCTAATCATTTTATTAACTTTAGGATTATCCTAGTTCAAAGACCAAAGCAGTCTATAGTATATTTTATGTCTGTTTACCGTTATGTTAGTTCAGGAACCAGATAAATGACTTCAGGAGTTTGGTAGGTTATATGTTATTTAAATTTAAGCTTAATTGCAGTATTAAGTATTGACTTAAGTATTTATTTCTCAGAAAGTTCTATGCCTCTGAATAATCTGGATGGCCAGAATGTGGGTTACAAATGCATAAGACTCAGAATGTCTCTGCAGTGCATACATAATGGATATGCCATATATGTTTTATATCTAGAATCATAGAATCCTTTAGATTGTACAACCTAACATTGCCAAGTACCCCACTAAACCTTGTTCCTAAGTGACTCATCTACGTATCTTTTAAATATCTCCAGGTAATTCAACCACTTCTCTGGGCAGCCTGCTTCAGTGATGGATAACCCGTTTGGTGAAGTCTTCATAATAGCCAATCTAAACCTCTCCTGATACAACTGAAGGCTGGCTTCTCTTGTCCTCATCCTTTGTTCCCCACTGCAACAAATAAAGGATGAAGATTTTCCATAACCATCCTTGTGCTGCAAATATATTAGAGAAAAAATTTTATTGGGTTTTGGATGTTTTTATGGTTTTGTTTTGAATTATTTTTGGTAGCAACCATATTAATTCCTGTTGGTCTTTGGTCCTTCTGATTTTCTCCCTACAGAATCTCAAGTTTGTAGTCCTCCTGAGTGGCTTTCCCCTTCTTCCAATGGTCATAAACTCTCCTCTTTTTCCTGAGTTTTAGAAAAAACTCTTAGCTGGTCTTCTTCCCCATCATCTCATCTTTCAACACATGGGGATTGTCTGCTTCTACACATTTAATAAGTCCTTCTCAAAAAATTTCCAGTCTTTCTGGACTCCTTTGCCCCTTAAGACTGGCTCCCAAGGGACTCTCTCAGCCAGGGTCCTAAACAGGCCAAAGTCTGCTCTCCAGAAGTCCACATTAGCAGTTCTCCTTATTCCCCTCCTTATTTCTCCAAGAATTGAAAGCTGTCATTTCATGACCTCTATGCTCAAGGTGGTCTCCAGTCACACTCAAGTCCTTCTCTGTTTGCAAACAGCAGGTCCATATTAGGAAAACATTTTCTGTACAGATGTGGCATTCACTCTGTACGGGTTGAGAGGGCTTGTCTGTAGTTTCAACATACCAGTTTGCTAAATTCCAAGAAGATTTTTAATGTCTTTGGCAAAATACTCAAATTTCTCTCTTTCCAACATGAAGAGAAAATGGCCAGCAGAGGTAAAGACCAAACAACCCCAAATCTCATATCAGATGGATTGTGATCCTGTTCTATTTAGGACTTTCTAAGTGCAATACCTAGGGAGAACAATTTCACCCCTTATTTCCTGCACTGTTTGTTAGGATTGGTTAGCTTCTATTTTGATGTGTTGTACTTCAGTGGGGTTTTGTCCACATATTTTACTTTTAAAAAAAAATCGAAGCAAGTTTTAAATTTGAAGTTACTGAAAGTTAAAGCGCTTTGACAGCTTGAAGATTGAGCCTATATGTAGGCAAAAACGTAAAGCTGCTTTTCACTTTCTCATGTTTAACTCCATAGCTGGGTTAAAAACCTACTGCCACTGAGAATTGTTCTCAAGCAGTCTTTGTTCTCTTAAAGCTTAGCATCAGAAAGTTGGTATAAAGGATATTCTTCTACCTCAGAATATTCAGTTCTTTGGAAAAAGATTGTATCTGTATCAGCCTCACCATAATCTCAAAGCACATTAGAGATAAAGGCCTTTTATGATCATTGATAGAGTATCTCCATGAGAACAGGTTATTGGATTGCTTATAATTGCATATTTCAGTGTGCATAGATATAATATATTTTGATAAGGCACTTCATGATGTCTGAAGCTTCTTTTTTCAAGATGCAGTAAATCTTACTTTCCAAAGACGACTTAGACTAGTTGGTAAAAAGCAAGAAGTCATTAAGAGTGACAAAGTATGCTATATCTACAAGAAAGTAAAAACTGTCCTGTGTGAATATAAAACTAAGTTAGTTAAGAGCATTTCTCAGTATATCACTGAGTATATCACTGACTTCATATGAGCCATTAATTCTGGCTACCACAAACACAACTAGAATGAGGTGTGGCAATCTGAGCAAAATCGAAATTCATTTGCCTTCAGTAATATAGGATATAAGCTTAATTGCTGTCAGGTTGTTCCATATATAGCAACTGAGAGCAGAATCCCCCTGATTAGAAAAGTCATAGAATGGGTATTTGATTGTTTTTTATTGCTGTAAACTTAATTCTTTTTCTCTAAATACTCATGGGCTTCATCCACTATAAATAAACCTATTTTTCAATGTGATTTTACTGTTAGATAGCAACTAAACATGGTGTTGCCAACTGCTCTGACTTTAACATGCATTTGGTTGCATTTGATGATTTTTTCTTAAAGCCTCAGCTCCTGAAGATATAAGATTGCTGAGCAATCTTAGCTTTCATTATGAAAAATGTGAACACTTAGATTTCATAGTTGTAGAGGGAAAGCTTGAAAATGAGAAGCCTAAGGCTTATAAACCATCCAGTCTAACAAAAAAAAATCTAAAATATTTTTTTAAAATCTCATTTAAATGAGCCTCATTATTTCAGGTTGGGGTGGAAAGGGAGGAAAAAATGAAGTATGGTTTTGAATGTAAGAGGTTTATAACACTGAAAATATAGGCACAATTTTAAAATATGGTTTCATACTCAGCTTTCTTCTCTGATGTTTCTGATACATTGCTGATATACTCACTGTTTTTGAAGTGACCTTCAACAGCGAAAAAATCTGGGTAAAAGCATCATGGATTTTTGATCACAGAAAGCCTTCAGCTGCTGAAGAATTGCTTTCTAAAATATTTCTGATAGCTTAAACAGGATTTAAGAGGTTTCTGCATAAAAAAACTTTCTGCTTTCTGCATAGGAAAGCTCTGGTGAGGACTTAGCTGGAGCACTGTGTCCAGTTCTGGGCTCCTCAGTACAAGAGAGACATGGACATCCTGGAGCGGGTCTAGTAGAGGCCAAAGATGATGAGGGAACAGGAGCACCTCACTTAGGAGCACCTCACTTATGAGAAAAGGGTGAGGGAGCTGGGCCTGTTTAGCCTTCAGAAGAGGTTACTGAGAGGGGACCACATCAATAAATATCTGAAGGAAGGGTGTCAAGAGGATGGAACTAGGCTCTTCCCATTGGTGCTGAGTTACAGGAGAAGAGGCGATGGCAGAAACAGGAACACAGGAAGTTCCACCTGAACATGAGGAAGAACTTCTTTACTGTTAAAGGTGACTGAGTACTGGAACACATTGTCCAGAGAGATTATGGAGTCTCCTTCTCTGGAGAGATCCAAAAGCTGTCTGGACACAATCGTGAGTAACACGCTTGAACAGGGAGGCTGGACTAGACAACTTCCAGTGGTCCCTTCCAACCATTCTGTGAGTCTGCTTGAGATCTAAAGCAGAAAAAACGCTGCTCTTTTTCCTTACACCCATTGTAAAATGAAAGTCTACACTGGAGTATGAGGATGGTTGAGTAACAGCATGTTGAGTAACAAGGGATAAAAGGGATAGCTTTCTCTTTTACTTACCTTGGTTGTTCATATTAAATGCAGTGCTCATGAAAGCGCCAGAGTTTCCCACAGTGAGTTCAGACTTTACTATTCATTGAGGTTCCAGTCCTGAAAAGTGCAGAGCAGTGGTGCTGAGGATGCTCAGTTACATTGGTTGGTACTTTGCAGATTTAGACAGTAAGAATCAGCAATGTAAATTTTTCCATATTACTTCTCATTTCTCCAAGCTGGAACTTTCAACTTTTGATTTGACAAGGCCATTCTGGAATAATTTTACATAGAGTATTTCTTTCCTCTCTTGTTTACTACTCTCGTCTGTCTGCGACAATCTAGTCTTGGCTATTGAAGATGAACAGTATTTGTGTTAGAAATGAAGCCAAGTGTAGCATTGCATTTTATATACTGTTTGCTGACAATGGAATCATGAAAACAGAGAACTCACTATTAAAAAAAAAAGATCCAGAAGTTGTTTAATACTTTCAGAAGATTCTTACAAAGGAAAACTTTTTCAACATGTTCATTTGTATGAGAAAAGAAAAGCCACAAAACCTTGCAAGAAACAAACAAAAAACCAGCACACTGGGACACAAAAGGAAGAGGAAACAATACTCTGTCAAAAATCTGGCATGACAGACCACAGCTCTGGGGTGTTCTTTTCTTGGATCATGTTAAGAGCTATTCCAGGACCTTTCCCAGTTGCTTATTTTCAATATGATTCAGTACTCTGGACTTTAATTAGTACTGTAAAAATGTTGATAAAACACTCTGGCCATTTAAATACAATTTTCATCAGAGATATTATTCACTTTGTTTGATTTATTCCTTTTCAGAATACTACAGTGATTCTGCATATTAATAGTGAATAATGGCTTCCATAATATCTTGGATGACTTCTCACTATGTATTTGCTACACTCTAGCCCCCCCACTGACGGTAGTGATCAAATTCATAAGAAGATGAGCAACAAATTTTGGTGTAATTTCTAAATCACAAAACTCTTAAGGGAATTGGGCAAAATCCGGCAGCCCAAGAGAGGCAATGCTGCCACACCTGCATGCCCCCCAGTACAGCTACTTGCAGGGTTGAGCATGTATTGCCCGTAGGTGCACACACAGAGCACCACGTACTACACAAACTTGCATATAGGATTAGAGAATCAGTGAATGTTTTGGGTTTGAAAGGCCCTCCAAGAATCACCTTGGTCCAACCTCTCTGACATGGGCAAGAACATCTTTCACTGGGTCAGATTGCTCAAAGCCTTGTTCAACCTAGTCTTGAACGCTTCTTATGATGGGGCATCCACAGCTTCTCTGGGCAACCTGTCCCAGTGCATCAACAGCCTCATAGAAAAGAATTTCTTCTTATGTCCAATCTAAATCTATTCTCTTTCTGTTTAAAACTGCTGTCCCTTGTCCTAGAAGCCATAGTAAAAAGTCTCTCTCCATCATTCTTATAAGTCCCTTTTAAGTATTGAAGGGCCGCAACCCCTCGTCTCTCAGACTTTCCTCATAAGAGAGGTGCTCTAGCCCTCTGCTCATCTTCATCACCCTATTCTGGACTCGCTCCAGTAGGTCCCTGTCCTTATTGTGCTGAGGATGACAGAGCTGGATGCCTTACTCCAAATGGGGCCTCTCATGAGAGAAAAGAGAGGGAGAATCACCTCCTTCACACTGCTGGCCATGCTTCTTTTTGCACAGCCCAGGGTACGTTGGCTGCCACAAACCAGATTCAAGGACTGAAAATTTACCCAGAAGCATAAACTGGAAAAAGAACAAGATCAGAAATAAATGTTTGATCATTTGTCTCCTTGTATAATGTTTCAGTTGCCTCGTCTGTATACCATGCACTAGTTAATCGATTAGTTGTTTCAGTAATGTGAAACAATTAAAACAGCTTTGGTACATTCACAACAAAAAGAAGAGTATTTACCATAAAAATCTTCGATCCGTGGTTTGACTTTGATTGGAGGAGCTTGTCTTTGTTATGCTTGAGCATTAAGTTTCTTCAGTTTTCTTGTGGATTTTCTTAAAATTTAGCATACCTTAGCATTTAGGTGTCAGGAGCTGTATAACATTTCTCTTTGGGAAAGACATTTTGTATGGTAATGTTTACTAAATGCATTACTATATATACTGATGAATGAATATAAATAAACTGTAGCAATACAGTCAAGGGATACATTGCTTATTTATGTGAGAAACAAACTCACAGAGAAAATGGCTTTACTTGCTTCTTCCTGGGAAGGCTTATGATTAATTCACTGAATACAGGCAGCTGTGGGGAAAAGAGTAGCATCTCACCAGAAAAGTCATCAAAATCTGTCATATAAGAACTCAGTGATGAGAAGAAATTTTTGATGTTTTCACAGCTAAACCCAGGGTATCTTAGTTCTATTTTAGTTATGCTAAAATAAAATAATTATAAATATATGTGTGTGTGTGTGTATAGAGAGGATAAATCCAGAAACTAAAATCTGAAAACTGTTGTGGATGTGGGAGAGAAATTCTGCTCTTGAATTCAGGCCCATGCTGTATGTTTTATGGTGAGAGCCGTAAGGGCATTTGCACATTTTTCAGGCAGATAGACGTTTCCAGAAAATCCCCAAAGAATCTACTTAATCTCCTAGGAATTTTATTTTTTCCACACAGAAGATTCTGGGCATTCAAGCATTGCTATTGTGTGCAAAAACTTCCAGTTGTTTGCAACTTTGTGAGGCCTGCTTAGTTTCATGTGCCCTACCTCCTTCATGCAGGTGTAATTGTCTACTTGCTTTTGTGACTTTCTTCACTGCTGTCTGGGTGACCAGACTGGAAAGGTACTACTTGCCAGTTCAGAGTGGCATGTCTGTCATGTTTGCACTCTGATGTCTGGAGGGGGCCTCAATTCCAGAAATTCTCACGGGGATAACTCCCATACTAATCCAATAAAATATTATTATTGGCTTCTGGTTTGTCTCTGTATACCAGCAATCCAGTTGAATCTTTCAAAAAAAACTAGATATGTTGAGGCAACCTCGGAAATGGAGAATTGTTAAAGTAATAACAACTATGTGCTGAGATTAAAGAAGGGGTTTGGAAGATACATAACATTTGTCCCCCGAGGCATTTTAGATGACTGATTGAAAGAACTGCAGAATTGGAGCTACAATGATTTTACCTCTCTTGTTCATCAGACATAATATTGTAGGCACAAACCCTAAATTGGACTATATTAGTAATTTTTCTTTTATTCTTTACTGTCTGTACTGTGGTAGCACTAGAAGGCGAAGGCACTTTGAAAAAGAAACAGCAGGTGACTCCTTTCCATGAGAATGCAAGGAGTATAATAGATTTTGGCAATTTACTCTTCAAAAAGCTGCACGTTCACACAGTAAGCATTTGTTGTTTTAGTAGAAAATGGAGTATAACAGTTAAGGAACTGAGGCACATACAGTCTTGCTGATTGAGGTAACATTTTAGGGAAAGTCTCTGTCAGACACTAACCCACTAGCTTCCTGAAATTAAGTCAATATTACAGTGTCATGAGCATGGAATATCTTAAGGCAACTTCTTTTCTAAAGCAGAAAAATCATCAGATTTCAAACCATGGAAAGTGACAGATAACGTTAATGAGTAAACATCTAAAATTTTTCAAAAGTAATTTCTATGTTGGAATGTTCAAAAGATAGGTGGCATGACAATCATGCTCATGGCTTTCCTTTAGGAGATTTTTTACGTACCTCCACAAACTGATGATCACTTTTCAAGATGACGAATAATCTAAGTCTGAAATAAATCTGAAATGAGTGTAGCTGAGCAAAAAGAGTGGTTTCCATATTTTACAGTAAAATCACAAATATCATCATTTCTGTGAGGAAGTTTCTATTAATTTTCCGTATCTTAGGAAAAACACAGTGGTCAGAAAATGAGCTGACATTTAATCTGGCACTTTCAATTATTTTCTATGTAATTAAACTGAAATCAAATAAAGAGTTATGCTTGAATTATATTACTACTTAAATATATATTTTTAATCATAGACACACAATATATTTTCAACAACTTAACATAACAAAGATGAAAATTATATCAACATATTAAGTAGTTAGCATGATGGCAATCAAAAATAATATCTTTCCAGGATATGGCGGATGAAGTAGAAATGTTACATTTCTCCACACTGGGATTCCTTTTTATACTGAAAACAGATATTCTGAAGATAAATTGAAGAAATAATGCTCTGAAATATAAATGTATGGAGAAAGTGATAAAGTAATAAAGTATCAATAAAAATATTTTCTTCTTGTTCACAACTGAAAATATAACTTACAGTGGAACAATGTAGTATGATTTCAGCTGGGACACTAAATTAATAAACAATAAAAACTTTTCACCACCAGTAAACTCTTTGAAGTGCTGCCTCTAACACAAGCATAGGATTAAGAGCCCAGCACTTGGAGTCATGTGATGCATGTTGTAATAAACCTGTCAAAAATTTTCCTTGTCCAGGAAGTAAAAAAAAATTATGTATATATATAACTTTAAAAGCCTGTAAAATATACAGGAGGAATATATGTCATGAGTGAAAATTCCTTATGTAGGGAATGAAAATTCAGAGAGGACTCATAGAAGAGTTTGATAATGAAGAGAAAACTTATGCTGGGCCAAAACAGAGCTTTCAGTCTGCTACAGATTTATGCAGTTTCACCTTAAGCATTAATGTTTTGGCTGGGTGATGCTCTTTGTGTCTCATTATTCATCCTCCCTTGGGAAAGTAGTCCAAATGAGAAGCAATTCTTCTGTGGCTTCCTTGCTGCTACCAATCCACAGCACTCCATGTAACACTTTGATGGAAAAGAAGTAACAGCTAATTACAAATCTGGGTTTTGGCACCAAATTTGGTATTCAGTATTTATCAGTCCTCAGTCAGAGAGAAATGCACATATTACAAAGCTTGCAAAATTGAGGCACAGTGTTGCAGACCAGATATCAAAAATGGGTATTTCCCTGTGGCAGTAACTGCCTTAGAGCAGGAAGTACAACTGGAAATTGAAGAGCTAATGTGAATGCAGTGTCTGAAACAGGAGTACCTTAGTCCATTTCACGTTCATCCCAAGATGATGAGAAGTTAATTTACTAGGGCCTCAGGCCAGACCTCCATGCCAAGGAGTCTTAGAAAAATGAGCCCCACACCTGGACCTACAATGATATTACTGGTTTCAAAGCTGGTCCCAATGACCAGTGAGCAGTGAGTCAGCGGGTTGATTGCTTTTTTGACAAGAGAATTTTTGCCAGGAATCTGATCTAGTGGCAATCTAGGATTACAGCCAGATTAAAGCAGCCATTTGGGAACATTCACGTACTATTCTAGAGACTGACGACCTAATCATTTTGGAAGCTTTCAAAGCCTTCAAATGGAAAGTTTGAAGAAGTGAAAAACTAACCGAAATTGGCCTGGTGAACTAGTCTGATAGTTTACAAAAAAAAAGGAATGCTGAAGCAGTTTTCCTCTAGGAGCAGTCTGACAGAGAACTAAGTCTTAGTAGAAGCAGTCAGTCTGATTTTTTTTGTAGGTGTCTCTGGTTTTCTTACCAAGAGTAGCCCTTAAGTTTAAGGGGATAGCCTAGAGAGAGAAAGCTAAGCACAAAGCTGTTCCTCACTAAAGCAATTATTTTCTTGCATATATTTGGAATTGATAGATGACATTAACTCACAATAAGACAACAAAAGGTTTTGAGTATAATTTATAGGGCCAAAAACATACAACATCCAAAGGGACATACTTCTAGCTTGTGCTTGAGAAGGAAGACTCATTTGTGGCATACGCATAAATAGATTCTGCTAGTGCCTCCTTAGGGTTTTATGGTGCTTAACCTAGGTCTTGCACCACTGCAAAAGCAAAATACAATTAAAGTTACGGACATCTGGAAAAAAAATAAAAGGTTTTGTTGCAGAGAATATGAGAAGATAGGTAAGAAAATACACTGGATCATGAACTAATAATCACAGGGAATGGGAACAGTTCTAGCAGATAAGTGGGAAAGGGTGGCTGGGGTGCACAAAGCTCAAGGTCTTTAATATGCTGCAGTATGTTTAGTCAGATTTGGAGCTCCACTCAGACTACAGCTTGAAGGAATGCTTAAAAGTGTGGAGCTGATAGCAAATGTGATGAGTAGGTGTGTGAACAGATCTTAAAAACTTGGCTGGAGTGAGCTTAAGAGTTTTCTTTTTAGAGCTACTTTGAAGGAAGGCAAATCAGACTAGTGCTTGCTATTTATCTGCTATGAAATGCTTTCTTATTGTTGTTAGCCCAGATGACCAGTTGGAGAAGTAAATTTAGTTGGCTGAGGGAAAGTGAAAAAATCCTTTGCTGTTTGCCCCTTTTTTAGCAACTTTATGATGACTTGTCATAAGCTCAGGAGTAAGAGAGTTTCCATGGCAAAGGAGTTTGGTTGTATATCAATCTTTCATTTATATGTAAATGAGTCAGACACAAATTATATTTAGTGGTGTGGCCTATGTTTTTGCTTATAATTTATTCAAATACTTTAATACAAATGAATACAAAAAGCATATTCCAGTCTTATAAGTACATGCAAAATATGAAGTTATTATGAACTTGAAATTTCACTCTTACAGTCTGTCCTGTATTATGGAGCGTCACTAAAACTTAATGATGCGGTCTTTCACTACTGTTTTCTTTTGCCTGGAAATAAACACAACATCCTCATAATTACAGATAAGAGATAAGAGAACAAGTCTTACTATCTAAATGTTGCAAATAGTCATTAACAAATTTATCTTTCAGTGCTGTGTTTCACTGCTTTCATTGCAAGCTGCATTTGTGAGTTTATAACGTGAATGCTAAAAAACTTTGTCTTTATAATACACACGACCCTTCTTTTGTGCCTTCAGTCAACAAAGAGAGAAGTAATCGGTTTTTCTTCTCGCATTTAAAAATGCACCATGACATATGACTACAAAGACATTGCTAGATTTAAATTTTGCTCTATATTGTAAGAGTACAGGTATACAATATAGGTATCTATTTAAGAAAAGAAGTTCCCATGAGTAGCATTTCAGTTTCTTAGACAATATCAGCAATGTTACCTATGTAACATGTGTGCTTAAGAACTCTTTAACTACTTTGAGCATTTTTTGCCATCCCTTTCTGGGCCTAGACTGATGGTTTTCCACAAATCAAAAAATACATTCCTCTTCTCTTAGTTCTGTGGGTCCCAGTGATGTCTACTCAGCACTGAACCAATGACAGGAATGAAAATAAAGTCTATCTGGAAATAGATAACCTCCACTAGCTTTTATCTTCATTGCCCTTACAGGTTGAATATGTTGGTCTCTTCAAACATAATCTCTAATATTTTCATTCTGAGGAGAAAAAATAAATATTGCCTAATTCTATCATGGCTATTGCTGATAAAAATAAATGTTACTGCGTAAATGAAGAGCTACAGAAGAGGAGGGTCTTCAGTGTTCTGAGTCAGAGTGTCCTTCAAGGCTGTGTTAGGACCTGGAACTGAAGGTGAGGGTTATTGAGGTTCTGGTTGATAGATTCCTTAGGGCAGATTAGAGTGGAACAACAAAACCAGTGGTTTTTAAAAATTTATATATATATATGTGGGATTTATTTTAGAAAAATTTGGTTGCAATGAAAAAGAGGTATGTAGCTGTTTTAGTTATTATCTATATAAACATATAAAGATGTCACCTAAGAAAATATTATATTAGGAAAAGAAAGAAAGAGATAAAGAAAGGATAAAAGTAGCTAGCAGAGAGGAAAAATATCATGTGGATCAAGCGAGGAGACTTGATTGTTGCAATTTTGATGGTCATTGGTTGAAGTGATGGTTGCAGTCTTGACCTGTCATGGGTGGGGGAAGCCCACAAAACATAGGGTTCAGTGGGTTAATATACGTTCAAGTTCAGGTGGGAATGCCCAGATACCTCCTCGGGGAAGTGGAGGGGAGTTTTATGCTGTCAGATGTAACACTGTGGATCATGTGTAGTCCTCTGAGAGGTGAGAGGCCCAAAAATGAGTGTCTGGGAGGCACTTCAGGAGTCTTTGATGGCTTACGACACCTATGACATGACAGCTGCCTCTCACATGAGCATAGTTGAGCCAGTTATGCCCCATGGGAAGGGATGAATGCCTTCAGGCCTATGTGTGAATATCCTCATGAATATGAGTGTCCCAGTACCTTGAGGGGGGAAGGAGTTTTACAACTGAGTCAGCTGTGTAAGGGAGTGTCGAAACTGATCGTGATGAGGGTGTGGGTTCGGTCGGGCCCGGCCGGAGATGGACGGCGACGAGAGATCTCTATAAGCAGGTCTTTGGAGCATGCAGTTTATTGCAGAGGGCGTGGGTACAGAGGCACTGCTTAGAGCTGCCAGCTGCAGCTCCAAGCAGGCCCAAGGTGTAAGAGAGGGAGAGAGAGTGAGCGAGAGAGCTAAGAGCTAAGAGAGTTACTAAGAGAGGTAAACTGAGAGAGAGAGAGAACTAAGAGGTAAGAGAGACGAATTAAGAGGAGAGCTGAATTAAGAGGAGCCGCGAGGTCCTTGTTACAATACAATAAATCATCTTCTGTAGTGAATATTCTAATTCTCACTAGCCAATCTAATACAAGGTACAAATCCTATAGCATTTACATACAGCCTATAAGAGTTCTTACATTACCATAGAGTGTTACATTTTAACTTCTAAAAACTACTCCTTGGACCCCTTCTGCTGAGCTAGTAGGGTCTGCTCTGACCCTTGGACCTGTCTGCAAGCAGAGGGTATTGTTCAATCAAGAGGGGATTACCTTCAGCCGGCTATACCATTGTTTTCTAGTTGTTCAGTAACTAAGACTCTATATCTCAAAGATGGCCTTCATTTCGATGTCGCTCACAGTTTTCATATTCCCAAAATCTTTTGTTAGGCAATCATATTTATAAGGCTTTCCTGTTTCATCTTCCCCAACATCTCCCCCGTTCTGATGAACAACTAAGATATTAGATACAGTCCTACTCGTTATTTTTTGCACACACTGAAGTATACAAGGTACTGCTACTAATACTATAATTATTACTACTAGAATAATCAAGCCTATTTTACAGAGTTCCCTTAGCCAAGGTGCAAAGCTCCAATCATCAAACAAACTGTCTAGCCAAGACGGGTCATCTGTTGTGATTTGGTTAGCTAGGTCAGATTTATCAATTTTAGAATTATCAATATAAGTTTGGTGTCTATGGCTGGGAGTTGGAGATACATGATGATCGTCATATGGCCAATATTTATCAAGAGTAATATTATCAAAACCTTCTGGAAGAGGTATTCCAACTAAACAGGTTGAAAAAGGTTTGTCAGGGCTTGTATCAGATAGACAGATGGTATCGGAGCCTGCGGATTTGGCTAAAGCAACCCAGACATTTGTCTTTGGTTGATTCACAGGTAAAGCTTCACTACAAAAACTAAAACAAAAGAATAAAAGCAACATGCACGCGCGCAAATGAGAAAACTCCATTCTTTTCTTGAGCTGTTTTTGGCAGATCACTTTCTTCTGGTGATTCTGCGCAGTTCAGGTCTGGGTGCTTGCTTCCTGGCTTCCACTTGCAGAGTCACTGGCTGGTGTGGTGGCATCAGCAGGCTTTGATGCGAGGTATGGCTTCACGTTTTTTGCTGGAACCCACTTGATTCCTTCACCTGTGGAAACACATGCAAACCCCTTCCCCCACATTATAAGATTGTATGGTCCTTCTATTTTTCCTGAATCTGGATTTTTAATCAAAACTGGGGGACGTTCTTTCAGTTTTGCTTTTTTGTTGTTCAAAAAATGTCTATAAATGGGAGGATCAGGCTCTTCTGCAGAGCTATTCAAAAAATTGTAGACATACAAAGCCTTGTTCAACCTCCTTTGAGGTGTATCCTGGACTTCTCCCCCTCTCTGTTGATCAAAAATGCGTTTTAGGGTTTGATGTGTTCTTTTTAGGGTACTTTTTAGCAGTTGTTTAAGATACGGTGAGCAAATACCACTATCTCTTACAGCCCTTCTTAGTTCTTTAATTCCGTGAGTGGGGATGGGAACCCACGTTTTGGGACTGTCAGGCTGTTGGCTAGCTATCACAGGCTTAGCTAATAGACTTTCATCTTTACAGCTTTGGAGTCTTATTTCATGCCAATCTGTTAATTGAGAATAATCTGAGCACTTTGGAGGATTTTTTGATTCAGAAAGTAGCGCTAACAAACTCTCAGAACTCGTTTTCTCCTTATGGGTTGCAAGATCCCAGCCGCTCGCTGGCGGGACTCTGGGGCTCATTGCAAACAAATCTGGCTGCTTTTCAGGGTTTCCTGGTGTTAGATTTAAAGCATCAGCTCCGGCAGAGCGGCTCTCCGTCTTCCCTGCCACCGGAGCTGGACCATTGCCCTCCGTTCCCCCCCTGTTTGCGGCCTGTGAGGCGAGGCTGAGCTGCGCGGAGGGATACAGCTGGGCGGCGGTAGCCGAGGGATACAGCTGCACGGTGCCGGAGGGCCCCGGCGGGGGCGGCGATGGCACTGCCGATCTCCGCGGTGGCGGGCGAGGAGGCGGGGGAGCCGCGGGGAACTGGCTCCGCGGCAGCGGGCGAGGGGGTGCGGGTGGATCTATTGAAGGCGAGGTGAAAGCCGTGGGGGGCGGTGGCGGAGCTAGTTCCGTGAGCAGTGCTGTGGTTGGAGAAGTGTGAGCATACTTGGGTTGCGTCATCAGGTCAACGTGGCGGACTGTGATGGCCGCTGTCTGTGTGTCGGGGAGAGCGGGAGGTGGCAGGGCTGTCCCGTCGGCAGGAGATGATCCCGGGGCTGCGGGAGGCGGGAGGGCCGGCGTGGAGGCGGCGGGAGTATGTTGCGGTGGGGCCATGGCGAACGGTGGGCCAGTCGGCGGCTGGACCGCGGCGTGCTGCCGCTGGGAGTTTGCAGGCTGGGCTGGTGTGGCTGCCGGCGCGGCGGTGCCGGGAGACGGGGCTGGAGCAGCGGCAGGCACGGGAGAGGCAGCAGCCATCTGTGTAGGCGCTGCAGCGCCGGCACCAGGTAGCTGGCGGGGCTGGGGCGCTCCGTGTCCCACGGACGCGGACGGGACGTTGGCCACCACCGGCGCCGTGTCGGTGGCGGCGAGGGGGACCTGGGGGGCTGGAAGAAGGGTCGCCGCCTGGCTTTGCGGGGGGCCGGCTATGATGGCGGCTACAGCCATAACAGGCGCGGCTGGGGGATCGGTAGGACCCGTAGGTGGCAGGGGAGCAGCCGCTGGCCCCGCGGGGCTATCGGCGGGGGGCGGGGCCGCGAAGGCGCTGGCGGACGGGGTGGGAGGAGCGAGGGACGGGGCCGCGAAGACGCTGGAGCCGAGGGCGGGGACCGCGGGAGCCGGGGCAGCAGGGAGGAACGGGATGGGGGGGGCGGGGATGGGGGGAGCGGTGGAGGGGGTCGTAGGGTCCGGTGGGACAGGGGTGACGGCTGCCGGGACAGCGGGGGCGGGGGGCGGGGCGGCACGAGTCAGTCGGACCGCGGCTACCGGAGCCGCGAGAGGCGGGACAGCAGGGACTAACGGGACCGTGGGGGTGGAGATGACGGGGGCGGTGGGGGGGGCGGTGGGGTCCGGTGGAGCAGGGGTGACCGGTGCAGGGACCGCGGGGGGGTGGGGCGGGGCGGCACGAGACAGCCGGACCGC
Organism: Aphelocoma coerulescens; assembly: GCF_041296385.1. Classification (NCBI taxonomy): domain Eukaryota; kingdom Metazoa; phylum Chordata; class Aves; order Passeriformes; family Corvidae; genus Aphelocoma; species Aphelocoma coerulescens. The sequence continues at coordinate 68,749,330 of NC_091015.1, read as the reverse complement.
GGGTACCGGAGCCGTGAGGTCCGGCGGCGGGGCGGGGGCCGTGCCCTGTTGCAGGCTCGCGGCGGTGAGGGGCGGGCTCGCAGCAGGAGCGGGACCCGGCGAGCTGAGTGCTGCGGGCGGCGCCTTCGCAGCAAACAGCTCCACAAGCGCTCTGCAAGCCGGGAGCAGCTCCGCGGCAGCCCAATCCCGGCGGGAGATATTATTAAAGAGTTTAACCCCAACTGTGTCCCAGAAGTCTCTTGTAAAGACGGCTGAACGGTCAGCATTTGGGAAATTAATCAGAGTCCATTCTAAGAGGTTTTTTAGCTCCTGTTTAGGTAATTGACTTGGACCGGAGCTTAGTAAATACTTAAGTTGCTTATAGAGATGTCTGTCATGGGCAGAGTGAGTTTGTCCCATTATTGACCAGTATGATACTCACCTAGATGTCGCAGGGGGCAGGGTCCTTAGTGAGGGATCCGTCGTGGGGGGCTGGCCAGGCTCTCCACACGGCGCTCAGGACGCTGCTGTCGGGTCCCTCCTCAGAGCTCCGGTTTCAGGCGTCGCTTGGCAACGGCTTTCCGTGCTCGGGACCTCGCAGGTGTCTCCACTCAGAGCTCCAGCGCGGGCGGTGCTGAGCAATACCCGTCTGTGCTCGGGCGCGCGGCTGGGTCCCTCCGTAGAGCTCCGGTCTGCACTGCTTAGCAGCGTGTCCGTGCTCGAGGGGTACCGCGGCAAACTTCCTCAAAGAGCTCCAGGTAACCGCTGCGCAGCAGTGGCCGTCTGTGCTCGAGGACTGCCAGGCAATTTCCTCCCTCCGAGAGCTCCAGGTAATTGCTACGAAGTAACGGCTCCCCGTGCTCGAGGGCTGCCTCGGCAGAGTTATAGAGCTCCGGCTTTTACGCTGCGCAGCAACGGTATGCCGTGCTCACGACACGTTCCAGGTGGCTATAACTGGTCATTTAGCTACCGTCCATGGAGAAGTCTCCCACTGGTGGAAGAAGCTGAATCGGGCCTTCACTCACGTTTGGGCGCCAGTTTGTCGAAACTGATCGTGATGAGGGTGTGGGTTCGGTCGGGCCCGGCCGGAGATGGACGGCGACGAGAGATCTCTATAAGCAGGTCTTTGGAGCATGCAGTTTATTGCAGAGGGCGTGGGTACAGAGGCACTGCTTAGAGCTGCCAGCTGCAGCTCCAAGCAGGCCCAAGGTGTAAGAGAGGGAGAGAGAGTGAGCGAGAGAGCTAAGAGCTAAGAGAGTTACTAAGAGAGGTAAACTGAGAGAGAGAGAGAACTAAGAGGTAAGAGAGACGAATTAAGAGGAGAGCTGAATTAAGAGGAGCCGCGAGGTCCTTGTTACAATACAATAAATCATCTTCTGTAGTGAATATTCTAATTCTCACTAGCCAATCTAATACAAGGTACAAATCCTATAGCATTTACATACAGCCTATAAGAGTTCTTACATTACCATAGAGTGTTACATTTTAACTTCTAAAAACTACTCCTTGGACCCCTTCTGCTGAGCTAGTAGGGTCTGCTCTGACCCTTGGACCTGTCTGCAAGCAGAGGGTATTGTTCAATCAAGAGGGGATTACCTTCAGCCGGCTATACCATTGTTTTCTAGTTGTTCAGTAACTAAGACTCTATATCTCAAAGATGGCCTTCATTTCGATGTCGCTCACAGTTTTCATATTCCCAAAATCTTTTGTTAGGCAATCATATTTATAAGGCTTTCCTGTTTCATCTTCCCCAACAAGGGAGGACACTGGCAAAATAAAAAGCATTGTCCCACCTAGCAGGATCCACTCACTGGCCTTTTCACTTAACTGGTTTAAAACCTATCTTGTTGCTAAAAGAAGGTTTGGCTTGGTCATCCTCTAGTGATGAGTACTCACCCCTTCTGCACCTGGGCTGTTCTTATGCAGATCAGAAGAAGCTTCTATACAAAAACTACCAACTTCTCAAGGTAGGCATGAAAAGAACTTAAAGATCTTTTTCCTTGAAATATAATTTTGAAATGTTTTTCTCTGGCCACTCATGGGAGAAGAGGGGGAATGGAGGGGAGAAATTCTGCTTTTCCTGTGAAGAAATCATAAACTATTTCCCAGCAATGTAATGTTCTGAGTATTTTTACATAAATTCCAGATTTTAAAATATGAATAAAAAGATTCTAAATGTATGATTCAAGAATAAAGCTTGAAGTTTTCAGAGCAAATATCTTAGCAAAATTCTTCAGAGAGTAACATCCATTTCTCACTTCACTTGGCATTTCTTCTCCATGAGCTACCTTTTTTCCCTCAACAGGATATATATGAGTAATATATTCCAAGTAAACTGAGTTACACTCTTTCAAAAGAAATAGCATTGAGATGAAAATTGAACCTATTGTTTTTAAGATGCTTCCAGACATTCAACTGTTTTCTCACATAAAGAGCAATGCTCTCTCCTCATCATACCATCCTTTCCTTCCTACCCTCTGTATCCCTTCATTGCATGACTGGAGTCATAAAGTTGTTAAAGAAGACACAAACAGTAGAAGTCCCAGTACTGATTTGAGGAGCCCTACTGGTTTTTGGCTGCTTGAATTTGAACACAACTTTGGATCACTGCCCTTTCAATGTGGTAGTGCACCAATCTCTCATTCATTGTCATTTATCCAGCCCATTTGCACCAATTTGGAGATAAACACTAGAGAAAAATAAATGTGTCAAAGGCCTTGCTAAGTCAATGAATACAACATGCACATCCCTTCCCTTATCCAAAAAATCAGTTGCCTTCTTGCAGAAAGCAGGGAGGTTGGTCAAGCATGATTTCCTCTTGTTAAACTTATGCTACATCTATCACTTTTTTGTTTCTTTGTTTGTTTCTAACAGGATTTACTTCATAACCCTTCCAGGGACTGAGATGAGGCTGACTGGCCCATAGTTCATCGAATTCCTCTTCTTGCCTTTCCCTTCCTGAAAATGTGTGTGAGCCCTGACCTTCTTCAGTCATCAGGAACATCCCCAATTCCCATGACCTTTCAAAGGATTTAGACAGTATCCAGCACCCTTCAGAACCCTCAGGTATGTCCCATCTGATCCTATGGACTATTGTACGTACAAGTGCATTAAGTGGTTCCTAATTCTTCCTTTCTTGTGGGTAGTGCTTCAATGCTTGAGGACAGTCTTACCATTGAAAACTGGGGCACAGAAGATTTTAAGAACCTGTGGCAGTCACAGACATGACCCCATGAGGGTTACCCCATCTGTGGGCACAGATTATGACCATGGGTTTCTCAGGATTCTTTAGTACACAAAGTCATAGAAGCCTGGGTTTCTGAGAATTTCTTTAGTACAAATTTATATGAAGTACTTTTTTACTACAAGTAAAAAAATTCACACATTTATATACACTACTAACACTATATAAACTATAGATTACAAGTCACTACAAAGTTACCACTAGGAAAGCAAGTATATATTACAAGAATAAAACAAATATATATATGTATATTTCAAGTAAGTTCATAATTCCAACTAGTGAAGTAAGTATATACTTATGAACCTTTCTCTGTGAGAGCAACAATATATATATTATGTGAAATTTTACTGGTAAAACGTTCACCAAACTATTCCCAGGAAGGGGACAAATAGATGATGGAGAAGTCCACTTCAAAGATGATTGGTGTTACAGAATACAAGGTCAGCTGGGTGTCCCTAGCAAAGGTCTGGTCTGTCCAGGAGATTGTGTGCATGGAAGCTCTTTCAGAGAAGATCATTTTAAGTAGGAGGGAATTACTTTTGGTAGACACTTAAGTAGGAATAGGACTACTGTTTTTGGAATAGTTGTTGCTGACTTTGTTATTTTGCACTCATCAAGGTGTCTTTGTCCTGCCAACTACCTGTCTTCAAAGGAAGTTTTGACTGAGTTTGTCAGGGATGACTCAGGCTCCTGACTAAGGAGATGTCCTTCTTTGTTACTATGTTTAGCTGGTTGCCTTTGCGGCTACTCTATCAATACCTCAGCTTTTTCCCTATTGTTTTGCACTGGATCCCTTGCCTCACTAAGCAATGGGCTCACACTCTCCTTAGTTTACCTTAAACCACTGATATGCACTGTACTCTTAGTATGTGTTTTCAGTGGTTCAGAAACAAGGTGTGGTTATTTCCACTTCTTCCAATCAATGTTAAACTTAGATTGGAATGACAATACCCAAGAGCTGACATCTCACTGTTTGAGATGTCTCCTATTCCTCTTGTCTCAAAGGCCCACAGGGTCTGAAACAGATTTTGGGCTTATTATGTAAATTATTTCTGTCCCTGAAATTAAATGGAAGTCTATATAAATGTCTATGACACTAAAGCACTTATCTGAAAAAGTTATGTAATTATACGAAAAAAAAGTGACAGCAGCTACAATACTGCATTCCCTGTGCAGAAATGCAGCCTAAATATGGATGTGGGTAGAAGAATGGCTACAAGCTCAGACATAAATAATTAATCTGAGTATTTTAATTGCATTGGTTGCATGTATGCATGTACATCTTAAGAGCCCTGCAGATTTATTGTCTTGGATTGCTTGTAAGTAATGAATGTATTAGTCTTTTCCCTTCTGTTTCATAATTGAGCAATTCAGGCATTTAATTCTTGCTTCTAGTTAAATGAGCAATTTTAATTACAAAGTAATTGATTGAACAGTGTAAATACACTTCAATTCTAATTAATATGGCTGTATTATGTGGTGCATTGTACCAATACATCTTTTGTTACTGTGTCTGGATGTTCTCATACTGTATTCACTGCAATGAGTGGGAGTTTCTGGATGCCTTTTTGTTTCTTCAGGAAATATGATGTTAGAGTTCTAGGAAGTTGTACAATAGCAAATTATCAGAAGGACATGTTTGAACTTGTTCTAACAAGATAAGACTTTGTACAAAAAAACCCAACCAAACAAACAAATAAACAAAACCAAACACAAACCCCTGACATTTTCCATGTGTTTCTTTAAGTATCTTTTAAAATTCAGAGAAAAAGTAAACTAGATATAAGGCTGGTTTTGACTAATACATTATGTTACACTTTGCAATGCATATTAGCTAGTCATAACATTTTACTGGATGCTCTGCCCCACTTTCCTCTTTGTCTGAGGACACCTTTAAGTTCTTTTTACTCAGGCTTTAATACTTAAATAAGGATTGATATATTTTCTGCTTGTCTTGTTGCTTCTGTGAACAAGTCTATATTTAGGATTAAATCAAGCAACCTCATCCCATATTGTCATTTGTCTACAAACTTCTCAAAATCCTTCTCCTCTAAATTTGCTGGAGATTTTTATACTTATATATGCCAGTCATTATATGTTGGCCTCTATGTATGAGCAGGAAAGGGTGAGTAGCAATAACAGTTTCTTGAATTTCACCACTTGAATGGCCATGTTTTTTCCGTCTCTCACCAAACGGATTCTTTCCCCTTCTTCTCACAGTCACTTGAAAGACATGAGTACCACACCTATACTACTGTTACTTAATATAGTTTTCATCTCAAACAAAAGAAAAGGAATTGTACTATTAATATAAATAGCTGTGATACAGAACTATCAGATTGCTTTCTCTATCTCCAAAAAACATTTTTATTTTTGTTTACCTGGCATGGTAGCTTGCCAACGATTTTCTCATCTATTCATATTAAGCCTGATATCCAGGATGCTGGCACTTGCTTTTGGATAGTACAGTTACTAAATAACTGACCGACAACGTTGCCAAATATGTATTTGGATTCTGTGTTGGACACACTTTCCTAAGAAAACAGTTATCTAAGAAATTCTACAAGCAAACATGAAGGAGTCCCCCTGTTTTTCATAAAAAGGGAGAAATGTAAGTAAATTTGAGTAGATAGCAAATATCCCTCCCCGTAATTTTTCTTAGATCGTTCATATGAGAGACAGGTGTTTGGATAGTGCTCTTCATTTGTGCTGACACTACTAGTTCAGAAATCTTTCTACAGCATGCAGACAGTTGCAAATATTTTCCAGCATAATTCCTTTTCTGTAAGAGAAATTGAGAAACTGGAAGAGAACTGTCTTCTAGAAAAAGGCCTACCTGTTTATTCTGTTTGATAAAGAGTCATGATATAAGTAAATCTTTTTCAGTTTGACTAAGATTAGTTACTTTCAGATTTTCCATGGTAAGCAAATAAGACAGAATGCTGTGTACTCAAATTCCCAGTATTACACTGGGTCCTGATTGGTAAATCTTTGTAGCTGCACAGGAACTTAGCCATTTTTGTCTGTAAGAATCAGGTCAAGATTTACTCCAGCAAATTTTGACCGTACAGGAGTCTCCCCATGCCAGCTTTAAAGCATGTAGACATCTTCTAATGCTTCTTTTGATTCTGCATTTACTAATTGGTCAGGCTTTGCTTCTGTACTTATTCTTGGCAGAAGCTGTCAGTGATAAAGAGGTAAAACTGAATGATGCTCTATCAGTGTGAGAAAGTAGGTGTGCTCTCTTGACTGGAACCTCAGGTCAGCTGAGCCATTTATTGCCTGTTTACTTAATTTTCTAGTCGTTGTCTTTCTGTAGTAGCCTGAATGAAAACAAAAGTTTTGGAAATCAAATACCATCAGTGTGAAGCAGTCCATTACAACCTGGCCAGGGGTTTATGAGTTTGAGGCTCTGAACAGTGTAGATATCTCTTTCCCAAAACATTGAAAACTATTCTTTATTGAAGTGACAAACAGTGTTTTCTGGCCACACGATTTGTAAATTTTATTTCTTCTGGGGCCTCCAAAAGCTTTTCCTTCTCCATTAAATACATGGCAGTAGAAGGCTATGAAATCTTGGATAATGAATTATGCTGAATCTGTGGAAGAAAAAGTAGATACATCAGCAGTTAATATGAGGAATAGAAACTCAGATTAACACACATTTAAGAATATTTTAAAACAAAAACTACAACCCCCCAAAAATAGAGCAACACCAAAAAAACAAGAAGAAACCAAAAACCAAAAGCCCAAATGAAAAGCTTAATTACCTCTCCTTCTTTTTTGCTTTATATGTGTTCAAGTATTTTCCTGTAGTCTTGGTTTAATAAGTTGCAAATACTACAGACCAGAGGATGGGAAATATGTCTGTCATATTTTTATTTGACTTAATGTCTTCTGCAGCATTATTTTGGCACCACTGTACAAAGTTCACTGTAGAGCAGCCCCAGTAAAGTGGCTGTACCCTGATTTGACGTCAAGTGCTCTTACTGAAAGGATAACAGGAAAACATCTATTCTCTGTCTTGGCAACTTAATGCTGTTGCTTAACTGCAGTCTAGATTGCAATTTAAATGTGTGCCAGAGCACATTCAAAGGGCTGAGAAGGCTCTTCAGTGAAAGGGATGTTCACAATGAATTTTGTAACTCAATGGTACAGCTGAAAAAATTGACTTCCCTTTCTCTTTTCTGCCCTCCCTAAACACACATTATTCCCAGCTCTGTCAGTACACATGCCTGGGACTTGCTTTTCCAGTGAAGAGAACATATGCCTGTTTGATGTAAGTGGTAGAGACTGCTTCCACAATTACATAATGTGACAGTGACAATGATTTGAAAATAAGGCTATTAATATTCAGAGAGCTAAAAACTGCTGCCATCTTATTTCCTTAAACTGCTGTCATTACTTGGTACAATACAAACCCTTACATTAATATTCAAGGTAATAATTTCTGATGTGTTTTTCAAGATGACCTCTTCCCCTAAAGCCCTGCAAAAAATGTAGCTAGAATTTTCTCTTATGTAATCTTTCTATTTAGTCCCTGTTGTGAGATTGATATTATATAATTAAATCTCACTTAAAATAATAATTAAATTCCTTATTTTCCATATAATAAAATGAGCAGAGCTTCTAAAGTATCTCAGAGGTATTAGTCAGCAGAACAACTGAATATATACAATAAGTGGTCTTGATTTTCTTTGTTAATTGGTGGGATTTGGGCTATAAACTGTTTGCTGTCTGTAAAAATAAGAAATAAACTCCCTCATCATGCACATTGCAGAAATAAATGCTTTAAATCATTGTAATGAAAAATAACTGAAATTGTTTTCTCTGCTGCAGTTTGTATGTTTTAAACGGTATGACAAGTATGAAAGGGAAGAAAGAATGTATCCTTTCTAATACTGAGATAACTCACCAAACACAATGACAGTAGGACACTAAAGAGCTTTACTGGCACATACTGGTGAACACAACATGAAATGACCAAATGCCAACCCATCTTTAACAGCAAAAGGACACGAGGAGAAACTTAAAAAATACTTTCTTCTAATCTCTTTACCTTGTCAAATGTGCATCAGTTTTGTGAATTAAATTGCATAATTAGTTTACGAGTGTTACATTTTAAATTTTAAGTCACAAGGAGAATGCAGACCTCCTCCCCATCACTTTATTCATTGCCGTGTCTTCTGCAAGGAGGTATGTTTATGGCCTGTGAGAAACAGCAGTTTTCTAATGTTACTACTGAGATAGCAACTCTCAGGCATGTCGTGGGAAAAACAGTAGGAGGGAAAAAGCAAGGCAAGAAATGGGATGCTTGGGTTTTGTCAAGGGAGTGACTGATGGGAATGCTGTGTTTTCAGGCTGACATAGCATTAATATAGATTAAGGAAATCTACATTAAGAACTGCTAAAGAAGAGAGACAGAACACAAGAAATGAAAACAAGGAAGAACATACAGTCAATAATAGTTTAAATGAAAAAGAAATTCAAAAGAATGATGGGTAAGAGGATATGTGACTATTTTTTAAGGTGGAAAATAGAAGTAAAAAATATAAAAAGTACAGGATTTCTTTTCTGATCTCAGTAGTAATTTTATTACATGCTGTTTTCTGAAGTTGTGTTTATAAGTAGCACAGCCTAATTTACAAACCAGTTGTAGAATTATAATTTCTCATTCAATTGTAGCCTTCTGACAACTCCAAAAATCAGGGCAGTGTTTCAGTTCCCTGGCTGTTGTAATGGTTTGGGGAAGGCAGGGAGTCAGGGAAGTGGTTCTAAAAACCCTGGGTTTATCAGTTACTGTAGTTGTGAAGACAGCCCTTGGAGGACAGAATAAAGAAATTAGATTCTGTTTTACAAAAAAGCTGCAGAGAAGAAACAGCTTTGATTCTTGGCATCCATTCTTGTTCAGAACTGCTTAAAGATGAGGACTTATGCTGTCACTACAGGCAAACAACATGGGTGTACTGAACATAATTTGCTTTATTTGTTTTGGCAAGTTATCTCTGTAACAGGCATGGAACTCCAGAAGAGATAATGCTGCAAAAGAAATGCCTTGTCATGGGTTGTTAATCTGGGGACTTTAGATATCACTTGAATCGCTCCAAACCGAGCCTAGAGACACTTCAGAGAGAGAGTCAGAGAAGCGGGCATTTGCTTTATTTGGCACCGGGTGCGTGGGGGATCGCTCCTCCTAACACACACAGCCAGCGCTGTTACTCAGCACAGTGTATGGTTACAATCATGAATATTCATCACATTCCTTGGGGTAGGAGTGGTTATACAAATTACTTCTCGGAAGTCATTAGTATCATTAGCATACATGATGTGCAGGCGCAGTGTACTCTGGTGGTCGAATTGAAGAAGGCTCCACGTCTCCCTCAGAAGTCGTTCTGATGAAGGCTACTGGTCTTCCTCACAATGCACTTTTCACCTTTCTTTCTGAAGCATGCGCAGTCCTTCATTGGCTGATTCAGTGGTTTCTGCGCTGGCTTCAAAAGGTTCTGTTCTTCTTACCCTGACAAGGTGCATTCTGTTTCTCTTATCTTGAGAATGCTAAGGTGCATCCTGCTTCTTAGGCTTCTGATTAACATTTGCTGACTCTTAATAGTTAACTCGTGCTTACATGAGTTAACATTTGATCAACTCCTTTCACTCTAAAAAGTGAAGAGCATGGAAAAAGTATGCATAGGGGGAACGTTTACCAGAACTGGTTATGCTGACTTGAGAGGGAGGATAAAAAGTTCGGGAACAAAAATCAGAACATAGAAGCATGGGATAGAAAATGTAGTACTCGTAAAAGTTAACTTCATGGATTATGAATAGATAATAAAGACAATATATGGCAGATCTGTGAAACCAATGGGCAATGAAAATTCCTTAGTTTCAGAAATGCAGCTCCAGGCTATAAGGGGTCTGATCACGAATTAATGGCACATTACATTGGAACTAATTTAGTAGAAAATCAAGTCTACATTACCTTTACAGAGTTCTGTGGGATGAGTAGCACTGGAATGGATGTCAGAAGAAAACAAACAGATTTCAGCTCTTTTCAAGAATAACACCAAAGGTATGGATTAGAGCATATGTACTGTGAAAATTGAAGTCCATAATTTTTTCTGTATTCATGAAGCTGAGGGAGATTCTGTATTCTTAAAAACTGATATAACTATTCATAGGGGAAATATGTCTTAGTAAGTTTTGCTGCTTCTGTTTTTTTTTCTGTTGTTCAGGATCTTAAACAAAAGGCAAATTTTTCTTAAAATATTAATGTTTGTCCTTGAACGACAAGGGGTACTTCAGGACACAAATTTCCCTATGCAATCTGTTTGACTTCCATTCCTCAAGAACTAGGTATTTTAACACACCTGAAAGATAAATGGAAAAAAACCCCCTATACAGCTGTTTTCAGACAATGAGTCATGGTTTCTCTTGTACAGTGAACATGTATCTTGTCACAGTTTCTTTATTACTTGTTTTGTTCATATGATGGAGAGCTGAAACAAGTCTTGAGTTCCAAAGGAGGAAAGAGGAAGGCAGATATCAGAAGCCTAACTTTTGGGTCCATTTGAAAAAAGTTGTATTCAAGATACATTTGCTATTTTTCTACGGGCTTCAAGAGATCACTCTTGAATCTGATTTCAATCAAAAATTTCTCAGATAGAGAATTAAATTAATTTCTTCCAGTACGTATCTGGCTTTTTCTCTTTGAGATCATCTGATGCTATCAGGAGACAGGATGTCAGGCCACATAACTCATTCAAATTGCATATGTTGCAATTAGAATGCTAGTTACAGGGAAAAGTATAACCTCCTCCATGCTTCAAAGGCATTGTCCTGGAAAAAGGTGGAGTTACTCTTTCAGAGGATTAGGAGGAAAAACCTACAAGACAATGGTGTCAATAAGATACCATAAATAAATAGTATTTTTAAACTACTATGTATATGCTGCATACCCAGGATAATGTAAGAAATTTCAATATAGAACTTTGCACTGCATCTGGAACCCCATTTTTCAGTGTTTTCAGAAACTTGTTCAGATTTAATGATCCCTGAATTTATCCCATAAAACCAAGGAAGCTTGTAAGATAAAAAGTCTTTGATATTACTCAAAAGACCTGATTATAACTTGTGAAAGTTTGAGGGGGTTTTCTGTCCCGAGGACAATGAATAAGATAGAAGTGCATGTGCAAGTGCACAGAATTTGAATAGATGAAATATGTCAGAGCACTACTGCTAAAGCACAACAGTCTGCAAAGCAGAGTCAAAATTTTGTACCACATGCAGACTAAATACCTTTCTTTAATGTGTGTGGCATATTTCATAGATAGATATGGACATAATTGTACATTAGTACATTAGTCCTTAACTTCAAAAATCTCAGAAAACATGGGAGAGAATTAAAATCAGATACATGAAATACTTGTTTGTGGAGTAAGGGAGACATTTTTCTGTAGTCGCTGTTTGTAATCTGAAACATATTCATCTAACAGCTCTTCTGTATTTTAAAGTGTATTTACAGAAAAAGAAACAATATAAAAATTCTTTCACTGGCTTTCACTAACATTTCTTAGGTTTGAAGAAAGCAGTCTATGAATGCTAAAGATGTTGACATCTATTTTGAATTAATATCAAGAGTTCTAAAGTTTCTGACAGTCTCATTTCTATTGTCATATATTACTGATTAGGATGTACTCCCTGAGACTCTTTGTGGTGTGCTACTGTTTGGCATTTCTGGAAACCAAGAGTTGTGTGATATTGCTAAGATTAGACTCTGGTTTACATTGTGTGGATATCCAGGCCTCAGGGCGTAAATAAGATGCTCCATCCATGGTGTTAAATTATTTTGTGCTAATAATGGCTGAGGGTTTGCTTCAAATTGGTCCCAGATCACTTGTCATGGATCAGGGAGGAGTAGATCAAGTTGAATAAGGAAAAATCCTCCAGGGGATAGAGAAAATCACAGACCACATTTTAAATGTTGGCCACATTTTAAAACTAACCCTGTTATTGCACCTTCTTTGTGATAACTTGGACACTTCTTGAGTTGGGGAGAAAGAAATATTTTGGGGACATTGCATTATGAAAAATTGATGAAAGCTAGAAATTTGGTAATTGGATGCTTATATCTAGTTACACACGCCCGTCTTTGCTTTTTCCCATGCTCAGCAGTCTTCATAGGAAATTTTGCTGCTTACTTATGATATGTTCTGACTGACTAGAAACAGACATATTTTGTTGTTTATTTGTCTCTGATCTTCACAAACGTCCTTCAGATGTGAAATGGCTTCCCTAAGGCATGAACAAACTCCATGACCTTTTCAATGCACTGAGCGTGTTCATGAGGCAAAGATACCAACATGACATTGATAAGAAATTAGGTACTTTATTAAAATCAAAACAAATCACTGGTGGTGTTCCCCCACACCCACTCCCCTTATTTGCATCTTAGCACTCTTTATATGGAATTGCTCTTTAAGTGCAGCTTATTATTGCTTTTCTGCACATTGAAAACTTATTTTTACACTACAGGAGGTAAAATTTTGGTATAAGTTTTCATTATCCTTTTTAATAATGGAACTGATGGCACTGCACATCCAAAGGTTTTTCATTATGTTTCTTTATTTAGATTGTTCTTTCAGATCTTTTTATAGGGCTGTTTTATCCATCTGTTCACTTCCCCTATGCTTTTTTGTTTCCAAACTATTTTTCATTCTCTCATGATTTAAAATTATAAAATGATCCAGCCATGAGCTATGATTTTTAGATCTACACACTAAGGTAATAAACTTCTGAGGAATTCTAACCTTTCCAAAAGCTTTTGATGTTTAATATCTTGTTGCATACAGACAGGTAAGTAGCGATTGCATTCTGTATTTCAGTGTTACCTTCATGGCTGGCTTTTTGTTTAAGTTCTGGTAGAAGGAGAATTTAAGGGGTTTATGTTTTTTCCCAAGTGTGAGAGTGGTTATAGAACTGGTCACATTTCACTCACTTCACTTTTGTCACCTGATAGAATGAATAGTATCTCCAACCATCTTCTGTGCTTGGAAATACATAAAAAGTAACTGACCAACAAACTCTATGGGTATCCATATCAAACTTCATTGCTATGGAGTGATACTGCACTAAGACCTTTCTAATCATGGTCCCTGTAGACATAAAAAATATTTTGCATTCAGGATGCGGAGGCATTAAATTTCTTCCTTGCACATGAAATGTCTCTTACTGTTCACAGGATCTCAGGTGTTCTCTTAGAGTAGTCTAAGTGATGAAGAGCACCCTATTTCAGCTGTAGGCAAGGAAAATAAATGGGGGGGGGAAAAGCATTCTTGATAACAATCATACATCCTTTGTATACCATTTCATTATTCACCTTTTAGTCAGAGTATATCCTGACTCTGTCATTTCACTAGGGAAAAAAAGGAAAAATAGCATTTAAATTTTTTTTCATTTTGAGAACTTTCAGTTAAATTCATCAGTTTGGGGGTCCTTTTCTTAAGCCTAGTTTATTAGAACTCTTAGAGTTCTTTACAAGTGCAATTTCTGGAGCAGCTAAATTCAAAGCAAAATAAAACAAACTGAAACAGAATATTTAAGAAAGCTCCTTTTTATCTTTAAAACTATCATTGCCAGATCAAGGTGATTGTAACTCATGGTAAGTAAATTAGTAAATTATTGTAAATATGCAGCTTTCTTAAAGACGTTCAAAGATGTTTATGCAGTTTAGTTAGTTTTTGTATTGGAGGCTGAATATAAAGATTGCTGGACTAAATACGTAATAGATTCCCTATTTTAGTGCATACACTTGTGCTGAAGTGTACCTCTAAGTGTCTCTTTTATCTGAGTCCTTAAAATATACTTTCAGCCAGGATATCTGCATGCTGTGTGGTAGTGAATTTTGTAATATCAATTCTATGAGTATCCATGCGTATGCATAGATACATACATATGTCTTTTACAATCAAAAGAATTTCCTTGTATTTTCTCAGTTCAGACTTGATTAACAATGCCTTAGAGACTGTGAGCAGGCAAATGAAGAGCTTAGGAAATAAGTGTATGGTGTTATGCCTATGCAAGAATGATATTAATAGTGATGTGAATTAATGGATTATGTTGTGTTCCCCTACATACAAGTCCCAGTGAGCAGTTAGTGAACATCTATAGCTCCATGCTATAGCTGAAGGAATTAAAGAGGATAGTGAAATGATGGGCCACTGCTTCTTTGACAGGCACAGGAAAAGAACATGGTTCCCTGGTTAGCAACGTAAAGGGCTAAAGAAGGGGAATAGCAAAGAGAGCACATTTTGCCATGACAAACTCAGATGTTAGATATATGCATGCCTGGGCAAAAGAAATTTTTTTAATGTATGTATATGTCACTAATTATTTATCTCCTTCATCAAATATTTAGCACATTTAGCTATGGTGAATGTACAGTTCAGCACACTTGGCCACTGATTTCGTTCTTATATTTATTTAATACTCTTTTCAATAAGAGTAGCTGAAAAGTGAAAATGAAAACATTTATCTGCTGACGTCCATGGAGGTGAGAATTTGCTGCTGGTTTCTTGAATTGCTGCCTTGTTTCAAATAAGTGTAATTTAGCTATAGCATACTGAATGGGCACTGCTGGTCTCCATCCTTCAGATATTAAGCGGAAAAAGAAAAACATGATACATTTTTTTAGCCTCCTGATGCTTAGTCTAAACATTTTTTAAAATTAAGTTCAGATGAGTATGTGAGGCTTTTTCTTCATTCCTTCAAGTCTGTCTCCACAAATTATTAAGAAAGTTTCTAATATAGAAGTTGGGCAATAGATATTTGCTCTTTCACTTTAATAGTTGCATCTGTCCCTGTCTCTTCACTGCATTATCAGGGTGGTTTTTTAGGTATCTAGTTGGTCCAATATGCCCACAATAATCACTGACTCTGATATTCTCCTCCTGAGGAATACTCAGGAACAGGAATACCATTGGAAACACAACTGAATACAATGTACGAGAAGAAGGAATAGGCCTTTGAAGAGGAGTAAATGTGTACATGGACTATATTTCTTCTAATGCTAATTGTTAAAGTCCTTATTCTTCCTCTCCAAAAACATCACATAAATGCAGTAGCGTGAAAAGTGAAAAAGTATCAACAGACTAAGTCAGTTGGGAAATCCTTGTTCTGTTTTGAGATTGTGGTTCTTGTTTGGGTTGTGTTGTTGTTTTTTTTTTTGTCTAAAGAAACATTTTACAGAGGGAAAAATTATGTTTTTTGAAGTAGGTTTGCTTTTCTTAAATTAGAGTGTGAATATTTTTACGTTGCTTTTCCTTCATGCTTATATATAATATCTCCTTCTGTTCTGCTGAGAAGATTCCCCACAATTAAGTGAGATGTGTCAGCCATGTAAAGTGAAGGGTCTTGCAGTTTCCATTCTTACATTTTTGCAACCAGAGAAGAAGTCAAGAGTGAAAAAAATGGTAGGGAGAAGTTTGTCATTTCATCACCTGTGGTTATTTTGTTCTGTCAGTCTTCCAAGCAGAATTTGACTGTTGTATAGTCTATGGTGTTGGGGCTTTTGGGTTTTTGAAAGTAACAGAATGTTCATTTGGTGTTAGAATTTCTACACAGCATTTGGTTATACATATATTTCATATTTTATCACACATTTTGTGTTGATCTTTGCTGGAAAACTGGTAAAAGAAATGAGGAGCTCCACAAGTTCCTATGAAAATCAAAATTTTCTTTTCACATAATCCATTATTTGGCATTAATAGATAAAAAGTGGCAGGTATGCCAACCATCTGGAATATTATTTTGACTTTTTTTCTTGGTCTTTTTTTTTTTTTTTTTTTTTTTTTTTGGTGTTTTTGTAAACATGGCCATCCTGACTGGATATTTTTTCTTTTTCCTTAAAACCACCATTTTGGTAATGTTCTCATAGAAACAAATATGCTATTTCATGATACTTCATGGCAGATCCCCCTCACTAACCTTGAAATGTTAGTTACTAAGCAGACCAAAACACAGAAGTAATATTCCTTTCCAAAGGATGAAACAACAGGCAAATTAACTGTTGGAACCCTAGGTTTAGAGAATTTAGGTTTCTGGGATATAATTACATATATGTGTAACAATATGGAGGATTTTGGGTGTGGATTGGCTCTTCTTCATTTCTCCTTGTTCTTCACAAATCTGGCTGTTCTGGTATTGGGTCAAAGAACCCTCACTGCAGATCATGAATAGATAGTTATTGGATTATAAGTAAAAACATATGACTTGGTATTTCATAATTGGTTGATTTGGACTTTAAAAGGCCTTGAAAGTTAGAACTTGGGGCCATTTTCCACCCTGCCAAATAGGGGGCACATCCCATGCAGCTGTATTACAGATAAGATATAATAAACAACTAAGTCCGAACAAGAATTCTTGGTCCTCTTTTAATCCAAACTTTGAGTAAAAGAACACGAAATCAGGAAACAGAGAAAATTAACAATTAACCAACAGTGTGATATTAAAATGGTTAAGTGAAAAGCTGTAGACTTAGCCTATAGTGTGACTAGCCAGAACTGACTCCTTTACAATCACAATTTTTGAAGAAGAATTTTAAGGTGGAGCTAGAAGGAATTTTTTTCAACAGTGCTACTGAAAATGATTGAACTACTTCTTGTTTCCTAAGGCCTTATTTAATTGCATTTTCCCACTTGTATTCAAAAACAAATTATGAAAATATTTTCCATGCACAGGAATGACTTCCTGGTAGCCTTTCCCCTCTAATCTGAAGGTAAGACTATAACTGAAATTTATTTCAGATGAAGAACAAACTCCATTATGGGAATCTCCTGTACATGTGAAAAATGAGAACTTACCTATGATATTGCTAAGCAAGAGGGAGCCTATAGGAGTCTTCCTACTCTTTATCAGCAGTTTAGAATGAACCCTTCCTAGCTGCAACAAAGGTGAGTAAAGACTTGTGAGAGGGTCCAAGCCAGTGCTGAATTTACTGTTCATTGTCTTCACTACTAAAAATAAAACTGATGAATGTAGAAAAAAGTTACATGGAGGAATTGGAGCTGTAACTAAACAAATCTTCCCTAGATTTGTTCCTTTCTAAAATACACTGAGTACAACATGGAAATTAATGAGTACATGTACTGGACTTGAAGTGCTTGATCAGTGAAGAAATCAGTAAACGGAGAAGAAAAACATTCTAAAGGAAGAAAGATGAATGATGACAACAATGAGAATATTAGAAGCAGTAAGATCAGTGTCATAACCACAGTGTTTTGCTATCATTCCATTCAACACATGCTATCTTCAGTGCTGTTCATTGTCTCCTTGAGAAGGAAAGGGTATGTTTGGAAAGAAGAGTGATGAAGCAGATGTGAAAGAGAATGCATTTACATTAAGTCCCATAGCTGGCAGCACTTTTGCCCCATTTGTTAGGGGGAAAGGAGCAGAATAGCATGGGCATGCATTAATTCACAAAAAAAATCAGAAGTCATCTCCTTTCTTATCTCTTCACCAATTCATGTTCAGCATCTCCATTGTAGCTACGATGTCTTGAAAGAATTAGAAGCAGCCTGA
Source organism: Aphelocoma coerulescens (assembly GCF_041296385.1). NCBI lineage: Eukaryota > Metazoa > Chordata > Aves > Passeriformes > Corvidae > Aphelocoma > Aphelocoma coerulescens. The sequence continues at coordinate 68,731,533 of NC_091015.1, read as the reverse complement.
TTTCCCTTAATGCATTAATAGTGTTGTCCCAGTTTTCAAGGAGGGCAAGAAGGAGGACCCTGGAAACTACAGACCTGTCAGTCTCACTTCAGTGCCCAGTAAAATAATGGAAAAGATTATTCTAGGAGGTGTTGAAAAACACCTGGCAGAAAATGCAGTCATTGGTCACAGCCAGTACAGCTTAATGAGGGGGAAGTCCTGCTTGTAGAAGCTGGTTTCCTTCTGTAAGATGGTAACTCAGTTGATCTAGAAAAGCTAATTGATGTAATCTCTTTGGACTTCAGGAAAGTTTTCAATATTGTCTCACACAGTATCCTCCTGGACAAAATGTCCAGCCCACAGCTGGATAAACACAGCATGGGTGAGGTGGGTGAGCAACTGGCTCGTGGGTCAAACACAAAGGGTTACAGTGAACAAGATGACATCAGACTGGTGAGCTGTCACTAGTGGAGTTCCACAGGGCTCCATCCTCAGCCTGGTTCTCTTCAGCATCTTCATTAATGACCTTGTGCCACAGGGCTTGAAGTAATACTAAGTTTTCTGATGATACTTAACTGTAAGGAGCTGTCAACTCCCTCAAGGGCAGAGAGGACCTGCAGAGAGACCTCAGCAAACTAGAGAGATGGGAAACCACCAACCATGTGAAATTCAACAAGGAGAAGTGCTGGATTCTGTGCCTGGGATGAAGCAACCCTTGTTTTGTGTATAGACTGGGGAAAAAGAGGCTGGAGAACAGCACTGTGGAAAGGGATATGGAGGTCCTGGTTGACAGAAAGTTGAATATGAGTCAACAGTGCCCTGGCAGCCAGGAGGGCCAACGGTGTCCTGGAGGGGATCAGGCACAGCATTACCAGCTGGGCAAGGGAGACAATTGTCCTGCTCTGCTCTGCTCTGCACTGCACTGCGTGGACTCACCTGGAGTCCTGGGGACTGTTTTGGCTGCCACAATACAAAAAAGACATTAAGCTATTAGAGCTTCCAGAGAAGGACAACAAGTATGGTGAAAGGTCTGGAGAAGAATTCTCATGAGGAGCAGCTGAGGCTACTTGGCTTGTTCAGCCCGGAGAAGAATGAGGGAGACCTCATTGCAGTCTATAGCTTACTCATGAGGGAAAGTGGAGGGGCAGGTACTGACCTCTTCTTTCTTACAGCCAGTGGCAGTACCTGAGGGAATGGCCTTAAGCTGTGTCAGAGAAGATTTAGGTGGGATATCATGAAAAGGTTCTTCACCATAGGATGGTTGGGCACTGGAACAGGCTCCCCCAGGAAGTTGTCACAGCGCCAAGCCTGTCTGAGTTCAAGACACATCTGAACAATGCTGTCAGGTACATGGTGTTATTCTTGGGGTGTCCTGTGTGGGACCAGGAGCTGGACTTTATGATCCTGATGGGTCTCTTCCAACTCAGCTTATTCTATGGTTCTATAACATAAAAATGAGACTGGAATGAAATTAGTGTCAAGTATTGTATGTTATTTTCTTTAATGTTACCTGTCCTTTGTCAGCCATTTGTGTCATGCTACAATACAGAGTTAGGTGGACCTTTGGTCTGACCAAGCCCTGCTCTAAGGGTAAAGGGCTGAGAGAAATATTTGGATATATAAGACCAGGATGCTAGCAGGTTTGGGAGAAAATGAATTAAAATTTTACAGGCAAGATGATGAAAGAATCAGCATGTAAAAGGCAATATTGGACTATTGTCTGGGAAGAAAGAGATATGAGGGCCTTAAAATGAGTTTAAATGCTTCAGATATGGTATTTCTTCTCACTTGTCCCACACTGAAAGCAGAGGTTGCTTATGGAGTTTGGTGCCCTGCAGTTTCAAAACACAGTGAGAAGTCCATTTTCATAATAATTGAAAGATCAGAAGTCATTAACAATTTTGTTCCTTTAAAGACTGCAATAGCTGATCACTCTTCTGAAAACTTTCTGGCTGTTGAATACTGAGGATGACTAAGGCACTTTGATGCTGTCCATCTCCATGCCATTTTACTTTGCAATGTGGTTTCTGGAACCAGGTCTAAGACCTCAATTTCTCTTCTTTCAGGCTAGCAGCTGATCACTGTACAAAAAAAAAAAAATATATATGTACATGTTCTCTGCTTTGGCCAAATGAACATTTAATTTTGCTGTCATTAACAGTAACCCATTTAAAGCACAAATAAAAAACATCTGCAGTAATTTCCATTAATATGACAGCATTTATCTTGTCACCATATAGTAACTTCTTAGAGTCTACAGTTATTTACTTCCCTGAGTGCAAAAAGAGAAGCAGCTTTGCTGCTGATGCTAAAGGAATGTAATTAGAGGGGAAAATACAGACATCTGTTAGGTTGTTTGAAAATGGGTTTTTTTAAAATTAGGTGACACAAAAATGTGCAATGGCTTTTACATGCATCTAAACTGGGGAGAGATAAAGACCTTTATAAACAATGTTTCAGGAGTCTAGTTTAAAAAAAGAGTGCAGAGTTGCAATAACTTCATGAGTCATCAAAGAAGGTTGAGCAGTTCACTGTCTATTAAACAGAAATGATTTTTCCAGAACACTGAGGGATAATAGCAAAATGAAATGGCTCATCAGTACCATATGTTTTTTTAAAAATGCAACCAGGTTTTAATACCCTTAAGAAGATGAAGTTAGAGAGTTCACAAGCACCAGCATCATGGTTACTGAGATTTGGATGTATGGTATAGATAGTAAAGTCAGTGCCATGAAAGCAATTCTTGGTAACAGTCTCAAGCATGTTCCTATTTGGTTGGGTTTTTTTTTTGCTTGGGATGAATCTGGCAGTATGTGCTTTTATTAAGTTCAGATCCACTGAAAACCCCAAGAGGCATTTCCTGATTGAGTCATATATTCTGCTCATCTTTTATCTAAGGATGGAAAAGTGTGTTCATCTAAAATAAGAATTGACCAAAATTTTGCTGGAAAAAAATCTCTAGAAGTAATCATGCATACCTGGTTCCCTTCAGGTGCATACCTGTTGCATTTTCTTCTTTTCTTAAAGCTTCTTATTCCCACAAAGGCTCAGCATTGGGGCTGTTTCATCAGAAGAAAAGCCAGAGATCCAGCAATAGGTCCAAATACTGCAGTTTTCAGACATACTTTTTCATATGCCTGTTGCATGCTGTGAAGCTCTTGCAAGAAGGGTTTTACTCGCATCTCACGTAAGAAAAATACTATGCCATGTAATGAGTATTTATTCCCTGACAGCAAAATGTAGCCTTCCCACTTGTGTTGAGTGGTATCTTCATATCTCAACAGGAAAAGATGAGGGACAACAAAATAGTAGCATTTTAATAGCACTGAATGATGATAATAGGAATAAAATGTGCAGCAGCTAGATGACTATGATGTAGCAGTCAGTAACAGCAAGCAGGAATAAAAATAAGTTTTGCATGGAGGCTGTTTTAAAATTTAGTTGTGAATTTTATTTTGCTTGTTTTTTTCATTCTAACAATAGAGTATAATAGTGTTGCAAATAGCTACAGGTGGGATCTGGAAAGGAAAGATTTTGTTTCAATAGGCATAATGGAACTGCCTCTATTTGATGCATCATATGTTGAGCATAGCTCATGCACCTTGTGCCTAAAGAAACGATAGCATTGACTGGCCCATGACGGTGGATCTGCACACTCATGGTCATGCGACCACAGTGACATCTGAGCAAACCAGAAAGATCTGCTATTGGAGTTAATGACTGGAGTGAAATGGGAGCAGAGCCTTTTCAGACAAGAGAAGAAGTTGATTTATCTGCACTTCAGGCCTCTGTCTTGTTAATGGCCTGAAAGGAATTCTCAGCTGAGGAAAACATTTCTCTCTGTCACTTGATAAAAGACTTAGTTGTCACTTTGAGTGCACTAACTGAAAGAGAACTTGACAAGCATTTCACACCATATGGTATTTCCTGCTTCAATTTGTTTTAAATGTTCAGATTCTTATATGGCCTTAAAAAAAATAAAAATCTTGGTGTTTCTCCAACAGACGAATAGTTTTAGTAGTACTACTTCTATTAACATAAAGATACAGTTTCAAGAAATAAACTCTAATGTGGGGGCTGGTCCATGAAAGAAAAAAGAGGTGCATATTTCTTAAGTATCCCATCTGTTGATTTACTTCAATCCATTTTTAGGTAAGCCAAAGGTGAAAGTCCAAAACAGAAACTTCGAGAGGAAAAGGCGGGGGAAGAGATAGGCAAGCAAAATTTAAGCCAGTGGAAGGAAAGATTAAACCAAAATAATCAAGAATATTTTTTAATCTCTTGACATTGCATTATTTATCGTTGTTTTCCTTCTATTGGCTGAACAGAAGAAAACAGATAGAGACCTTCTAAATCTTGCCTGTACCAAAGATATGCATTTTTAAAAATATACTGCTATGCAGTTATCAAATGATTAAATAAAGTTTAACTTTACAAATTAGGGTGTTGAGTATGGTAGACAGTGTAAGTAATTAGTAATTAACATGTTAAATTAGGAAGGTATTTATGCCCATCCTTTGAAACTAGTCTATTACAATGTTCATGAAGTCAAAAACATTAATTTTGCCCCTTCTTTCTCATTCCCTCTTTCTCATGCCAACAGGTGGAAACAATTTTTTTTCATGACATAACTTGTCCTGCTAACAAACAATGCTGATTATAGAATGCTTCCAGGGAATGCTAAGAAATTTAGGTGAATGACAATGTGGGATTTTCAAGAAGTTGCCTGTTGGAAAGCACACTATTTGAAATTGCTACTATGAAGGGAATTCAGGAAAAATTCATTTGAGGGTGTTGCCATAGAAGGAGAGAGAGAATTGCTGAATGTGTGTTTCTGGAGACGCTAGAAAATCCGAAGTTACATTTCTTCTCTTTAGCCACTTGTCAAAGGGTTATTTGTTTTCTATAGCTAAAGAAAATATTACTTGTTATTTTTGTGGCCTTTACTTTAACCAGGATGGTTCTAGTGAGAAGGGAAAGGAAGATGTGTCACCACTGTTTGCACACTTGCTCAGTTGTGGGAAGAACTAACCGACTAGTATGTAGGTTCCAGCAGACTTGTACAAGTACTGTCTGGCCTTAAAAAAGCACTACATATAAACACAGAAACACAGAATGATTTGGGTTGGAAGAAACCTTAAAGATCATCCAGTTCCAGCCCTGTACCATAGGCAGGGACACTTCACTAGACCTGGTTGCTCAGAGCTCCATCCAGCCTGGCCTTAAATATTTCCAGGATGGGGCATCCACACCTCCTCTGGACAACCTGTTCCAGTGCCTCACCATCCTCACAGAAAATAATTTCTACCTAATATCTAAGCTAGACCTACTCTCTCACAGTTTGATCTTCACAAGAGATGAAACAAAAATAGTAGAAACATTTGTGTGTTTTAAAATGTTGCTGATATTTTAACAAAAGAAGAAGATTATAAAGAGATAATAAAGCAAATTATCAAAATGTTTAGAGTACCTAAAAATTTCTGTGAATGGCATGCTGTCCAGACAATCAAGGAAAATCTTAGGGCAATGTGGAGATAGACATGATATCTGAAGGAGTGTTTCTGGCTCTAACTAACTAACTAATAAAAAGTCTTTATGCAGCCATTTCACACTTTGATCACAAATTTTTTTATTTCATTACAATAATGCTGAATATATTGGAGGTTATATCGGTCCCCTCATTTCTCCATTAGTGTCAGGAATGGCTTTTTGTAAGGCATTGCTTTTTATTTGCTGCACTGGAATTCTTTTAAACTTAGCTAAGAATGAAGAACTTATTGTCTTTGGAGAATAAAGAGAGACTGAAGTTACCAATTCTTCTGCATCTTCTCCTTAAAGACAATCCAATAGAAATAAACTTGCAAAGTACTATCTTTGTGAACCAGAGTACTGTATGATTCGCTTGAGCTCCCAGCTATTTATCATTTGGGTTTCCTCTAATACTCTGGCTATATTTACATTAGTAAGGAGTAGTCCTATGCTCGTCTTGAAAAATACTGCTAGCATATGCATGAACATATGAATATGCAGTTTTCTTAGACATATTGTAAGATAGTGGTTGGTCACTTTGCCAGTGCATCCTGATGCAGCTTTTTATGTAAGTTGCTGAAACTTTTAGATTGACCAAAAATATTCTTCTTTTATTGAACATAAATTTGAATCAGCAGGAAGTGAGACTTGTCAATCTAATATGGTTTTATCTTTCCTTGCAAAGGAATTACCTTTGATTACCTCTCAAAATACTTGTGAAAGAAACATGACCTACTTTGATTTTAAAAAGGAATTTAGCTGCATTTTTCATTCAACAAGGAAATAAATAAATTTTAAAATAAATTATCAGCAAAACAGAGATTTTCTTCTTCTGACATTTATGTGGGTTTCTTTGGTTTTACTGCAAGAAGATTGTGATAGTTACTGCTGCATACATGTAGAAAGATGAATGGGCTGCCTTGCAGTGAGGGTGTGGTAGCTGATTAGTAACATTTTAATCACAAAGTCTGCAAAATGATCCAGCTCACCATTAGGATCTTGAGGAGCTGGAGGTATGCTGAGGACTTGTGGGCACAGACAATTAGGTTGGACTAGGAAAGCTGAGGAAGAAGATGAAAAGCATCCACGGTACGGTTGACACTTTACATGAGCCTGTGCGCATGGGTTGCTATATTTAATATTGATAACTCAGCCAAGATGCTGTTGAAAACTAGAAAATTTGAAGATTGGAAGCTGTTTATTTGTGGGGCAGTTTTAGAGACTGGCTTATATATGCATCTTCTCTTAAAGTATTTCTCAGCAACAGTGAGATATCAAAACCATGCCTTTTTAGAAATAAGAAAAGCAACCTCAGAAAGGTCCTTTTCTTTCTACATACCAATGTTCTAGTGTCTTATTTGATTATAGGATTACTGCTGATCTGTGATCTAGATTGAGGAGTCAGGTAAACATCAAGTCAGACAGGGCTGTGTGGCAGATTAGTGGCTTGCCTTGTCTTCTTTCTGAGGAAGCTTATGGCCATCATGAGGGCTGTGTCTACACTAATCAGTTGTGTTCCGGTTCGGCCAAATTTAGAAATATATCCTCTGAGAGAAGGCACAACCATCCCTCCCCCACCACTTTTCCTCGAAGGAAAGTGAAGGAGATAAAACTATTTATTTAACAAACACACGGGAAAGGAAAATAATGCTAAATAATTAAATCTTTCACTGTGGGGGAAAAACCTGGGAAAGTGTTAGAGTCCTCCCTTTGGTCTCCTCGGAGCTGGGGCTTGGCCCAGGGCCAGGCCCTCTGTGCCCAGTGGAAAGTCCTCCCGATGTGCTCTGATGTTAAAGCAATCAAGCAGTCCAGTAGAAAAGGGAGAAAATCTGAAATTCCAGGGAAGGAAAAAATTCAACTCTCAGTCTCTCTCCAGAGAAAAAAACAGCTGAACCACTGGCCAAAAAAAAACTGTCCTGAGAGCAGCCAGCCACGTGCTTCCTCCCTCCCCTGCCGCAGCTGGGAAACAAATTGCTCTCTGTGTGTGACCTTGAACAAGCTGCAAACTGCTTGAAAAAGTTTTGCTCAGTTTTTTCCTTCCCCCTCTCAGGCTCAGTTTAGAGGCATAGAAAGGAATAGAAATTAATTTCTGGGCATAGGCAGCGATATGGGATATACATCATAAGATCACCCCAAGACAAGTTGGTTTAGACCACTAGTGAAGATTTGGAGTGATTCTTTCATCTGTCTTCACTTACCATGCATTGTCTTTTTTCCTGTGTTTTTCAGCATGTAAAGAAAAACTGTTTCTTTTGAAGGAAGGGAAATCAGAGGCTATTCCCCAAAAGAATCTATCACACTGCCACCCTGAGATTCAGGAGAGCCTTGTCGGCTATTCATTCAACATTTGCAAACCCTTGCTCTAGCATTCCTGGTACCAATTCAGGTAAATTTACTACTTTTCTATTGATGTCTTCAGAGTTGTTGGTGAAGAGGTTGTTAGAAGTCTGTGGTAGAATCTAGATGTTTGGCTTGGAGCTGTAAAATGAGAACTTGTATATGTGTCTGTGTGTCTGTCTGTGTGTGTGTGTACTAAAAAAGCAAGTTCTACAAGTCGTTAGCCAGTGCTGTATTCTATACTGAGACAAGACACTAATATTGATATCAATGTAGCACTTAAGTAGCTCATAAACTACTGAAAGCTCTATGACCTGCTTTAAAAGTGAAAAACAACAAATCTAAAAAGAAAACACTTCAGCCCAAATCCCTGTTTCACTGATCAGGCTGCTATTTTTAAATATACACTTATGCTGTATGTGTAGACTGATCAAAATGGTAGTTGTTGCAATATTTTGGAAGGGATGGATATTGCAGTGAATCCAACTGTGCGTCATGCTCTAGTGTGTGACTCCAGACCCTCATGTTACCTTTGTTTTCAAGAGGCAGTTCAGTTAAATGTCACACTGTCTCATATAACCTAGACCTTGACAGTAATTTATTCTTGAACACTGCCTCCTCTTATGGCTGCTTCTTTGCTTTCTTTCAAATTCAATGTAGTTTGAGATTAAGTTTACCTAAGTACATCAAAGGGAATTACAGTGCTGATGAATAATCTGCCAAGTGAAGCTAAAATTTAAATTATGAAACATTTAAGTATTTTGTGTTGTGAACTGGCATTGCTTTGCTCATGTATCCTCTACACTAAGGATAAAATTTCAAAGATAGCTGCCTAAACATTTATTCTCATTGCTTAATAGAAATCCAGTTGCATTAATTAAGTATATAATCTAAGTTTCCCTATATTTATAATAAAATTCCTTTAGATAGAGTTTCCAGTATTGTCTGACTCCATACAGTGACAGTGATTGAAACACAAACCAAGCAGTGATACTGCAAGGACATTTATTAGTAAAAGGCACTGATATGTATACTGTTTTAGCTTCTGCATAACAATTTCCACTTGTTCTGTCTATCTGGTAGCTAATGCATAGCAAGCCACAATGTTACTTCTTCTTTTACACAATTGCTTATCACAGCAGGATGTTCTATAATCTTCAGCAGAGTGTTCTGTTCTTTGTAGAAGGATGTGATTTCTGCAGTTCTTATTTCTCATTATTCCTGCTGGACCAACTTCAGTAAGGTAGCTGTGCAGTTTTAACTCATTCTACTCTGCAACACTTCCCCCTTTCTGTTCTACATACAGCTCTTGCTGAACTGCATTACTAACCATTCTTTATATACATTGCAATAAGCAAGGCACAATCATAAAAAGGCACAAAAATATTCCCAATACATAAATTCCCAATTGCAATAGCCTCTCAGCCCATCCAGAGATATTCAAACACTGGAACAGTTGACCTAGCCAATCTGCTCTGTCATCCTGTTGCAGTTTCTTAACATTTTCCTCCAGTTTCTGATTGCTGTATAGCATATGGCATGTTGTGCCGTTTTGGGCAAATTTGGAAATATACCCTCTGAGAGAAGGCAGGTTACAACCACCCCTCCCCCACCAGGTTCAGGAAAAAATTATTTTTCCTCAAAGGAAAGTGAAAGAGACAAAAACTATTTATTCAACAAACACGCAGGAAAAGGATAATGATGCTAAATAATAAAACCTCTCGCTGTAAAGAGAAAAACCTGCGAAAATTTCAGTCCTTCCGTAGATAGCCTCTCTCCTCCTCCTCAGAGCTGGGTTGTGGTGGTGGGCCCACCTCCAGGGCCAAGGCCTTGGTGGAAAGCCCTCCCAATGTATTCTGATGTTGAAACTGTCCAGCAGAGAAGGAAAAAACAAAGTCCCAGGAAAACAGAAGTTCAGCTCTCCATCTCTCTCCAAAGAAAAAGGCTGAAAACTGGCTGGAAAGCAAGCAGTGTTTCCTCCTGGTCCTCTCTCTTGCCGCAGCAGAACACAGAGCAGAGTCTGTGTGTATATCTTTGTGTCCTTGAAACATGAAAACAAACTGCAAACTGCTTTGAAAGTTGTTTGTCTTTTTCTCTCCCCCCTCTCAGCCTCAGTTTAAAGGCATAGAAAGACACAAAATTAATTTCTGGGCATAGGGCAGCAATATGGGATACACACCATAAAGTCACCCCAAGACATGTATAGATTGAGAACAATCAGATAAATTCATACAACACATTCCTTCAAAATCCTGACATCCATGACCATGGGCTAACAACAAAAATTCAACAGCAGCACAATTTTGCAAAGTGGCATGGTGTACAGAATCAACATCTGCCAAAAGGCCAGAAAGAGCAATGCAAGTTGCATTAGCTTGTTGGGTCAGCCAACAGCCAAGCTTTCGCAAGGTTGCACGGGCTTTGGCTGCTGCAACACCTGGAATTAAAAGTGAAACACTCTCAAGAAGTGGGGGATTCCAAAACTGTGCATTTGGGTCACAGTCTTTGGTAAATTCATGAAGCGCACGCCTGTGTCAGTCCTGATCTGCCTTATGTGTATGATTTATAATCATGGTTTGTTAGGGACTGAGTCTGGAGAGCTGGCCGGAGTGATGACACGTACACTGATATGATTAAGCATCGTTCTCCCTTTATTGTTCAACTATGCCAACTTAGATCTACTTTTGCAAAGATTCCTGCCCAGTCCCTCTAGACAGCCTCTAATCAGCGGGGGAGCTGACCAGTGCATAACTTGCCAAGGACTTTCAGGGCTGCCTGCAGCCAGGTGCTTTCCAGGCCTGCCTGCAGCCAGGAGCCTGTTCAGGGGCTTTTCCTCAGCAACCCTGGGTTGTCCAATCTTTCCAAGGGTATCATATGCCCCTGTTCCATAAGGAATCCCTCTACAATGGTTAGATTAGGAGTTAATATTGTGAGGTGACCAATAGTACAAGGTCTGCCTATCACTCACAAATGCAAAGCAGGCCAAGTACGATCACCACAAATCAAAAATATCCCTTGATGCAATTCACGTGGGAGAGAATCTGAGGGTGCATAGTACACAGAGCCATTGGATATTATGGTTTGATTGCACCATGAAGAGCTATTGCGGAATAACAATTGACTTGAGGAAACATCCTGAGTCATCTTGTAGTATGGGTCACTATTATACTTCTTCCCTAATTTACTATAGTTGAGGTATATGCAGACATCTGCCTTAATCGATCCCAGAATTTCAAGTTTCTGTGGGTCTGAAGGGGCAAGGGGTAAATGATCATCCCAAGCATCGAAATTATCCAGGCATGATACCATGGAGGTATTGCAGGATACACGGGGCTCCCTACCCTGGGTTTCTGTCACAATCACCTGTGGGTCGCCCACAGGAATTCCTACCAGACATGTATGGAAGGGTGCCTGTGGTGTGGCCATAGATAAGCATAGTGCTGATTGGTTCAAAGCCTTAGCAAGAGTGAGCCACACATTAACCTTTGTGGCAGTGGGGGGATGATAGCCTCTCCCCAGCCGCTCTCCTCCTTTAAGCATAAAATTATCAAAATGAGAGGGCCCATCATATTTGGGGCCCCAATCCCTTTCCCATACGTACTGGTGTGGGGGTATGTTGGGGTTTTAGGAGTTCTCCTTTTGTTTTTCTTTTTCTCTTAGAGAATTTTCCCATACATGTTGCTAGGAGATGGTAAGGACTGGATACTTAAGAGAGAAAAAAGACCGGGCCACAGGGGAGAAGTCCAGTTGGCTACTGTTTTACCTGGGGTTTTCTCGTGTAGGGCAGACATGCCACGAGATCTGGACTGGGAAAAAGGGGTTGAGTGGAGCCCCTAGCTCTCTTGCTTTCTCAGCGTTCGGAGGAGAGAGAAGCTGCGGTCGCTGTGGGGAGAATTCATCATTGCTGGAGGATTCTGCTTTCTGCTGCATTCCTTCTACCATGAGTGGAGCTCTGCTTGCTTGAGCAGCCATTGTATCGGGACCTTATTTAACACCCTACCTCACTAGAAAGGGACTTTCTCACCATCTTCTTGGGTGCCTCAGGGAAAACCCCAGGTTACCAAGCCCACCTTTCCCTGCCCCACTGGGAGCCGGGCCATGGCTGCCCTGCCCCTGCCATTCCTTTGCCACTGCTCTGAGCCTTCGCTACTCTGTAGCCCCTCACACCCTGCCTGTTGAGTCATCCAGGGGTTCCCACTGCAGCTCCAGAGTTTGATACACCTCGTCTACCACCTGGGATTTTGTGCTCATCCCTGCTGTTCCAGCCTGCTGTTCTTGAGTGTTCTGCTGGGGCACTGGGATTGGCTGCCCCTGGGGGTTTGTGAAGCAAGCCTTTCCTTCATCCCTTCCTGGCTCGGCCAAACTGCCATTGCCGCATGCTCCCCAAGCTCGTGCCGGAGCGCCCCCTGCAGTCATGGGGGCACCATTGTGCCTGCCCTGCTCACCAGGAGCTGCCAGCGCCCCTGCCGGCTGCAACCAGAACTGCACCCAAGGGGAAAGGGCCTGACAGCCGAGAAGGCTGGGACTGGGTTTGTGATTGTTTGCTGTTACTGCCATAGTTATTGTTGTTTGTTTGCCTTGTTATACATATACATATACATATATATATATATAATAATAAAGAACTGTTATTCCTATTCCTCATATCGTTGACTGAAAGCCCCTTAATTTCAAAATTATAATAATTTGGAGGGAAGGGGGTTGCATTTTCCATTCCAAGGGAGGCTTTTGCCTCCCTTTGCCTTTCAGACCAAGTCAGGGTGGACTGTATTTCCACCCGCACACCAAACAGGGTACTATGCAATTCCCAAAGGAATAGCACAGGGAATCACATCTAGGGCATTTTGCTCAGCAATGCTGTGCCTTGCAAAACCACCTTTTATGACAGCTGGTGCATTGACAAAATGCCCACGCCTGATGACTAGAGTCTAAACACTTTAAGCACAGAATAGCTGAATTTTCTAACTGTAGATGTTGCTCTTCTCACTCTTCCTGGACCCATCTGATGTCTTCTTATTCCTTCTCAATATGGCATGCTAGTCACAGGTCAATGTACCCGTATCTTTCTCAATAAGTGCTAAGGTCTACAGGAAACTGGGGGTCTGGGACATTTGGGAGTTGACGATGCTGAGGCAGCGCCACAGTTATACATCTTCACCAGTTGAGCTGGTATCCATCAAGGTCCCATTTCTGTGGAAACACAAGCATAACCCTTTCCCCAGGTTATCAGGGCATAAGGACCTTGTATTTGGTTACGTTCCCAATCCTTGATAAGAACTTGGGCTTTTTCTACAGTATCTATGCAGTCCTTCATAGCAATAATGTGCTTTACTATAGGTGGCATAGGGTTGTCTTCATAAAAATTATAAACATATTTGGCTAAACAAGTCTGTGGAGTTTCCCCGAGCATTCTCCCTCTCTGTTGCAGCAACAAGGTTTTCAAAGTAGCATGGGTGTACTCTACAATGGTCTGACCTATTGGCAAATGAGGAATGACCATAACATGTGAAATATCCCATTGTTGAAAGAAGAAGTGTAGCTTCTGAGAAATGCAAGCAGGGCCATTATCAGTTTTTACTTGTCGAGGCACCTCGAAAGCCACAAATTCCTGTAAAAAGTGTTGACAAACGTCCCAGGAGGCCTCATCTGTATGGCAGGAAGCATGAACTGCTCCAGAAATGTGTCAACAGACACATGCACATACTTCATGCAACCAAACTCAGGAAAGTGTGTAACATCAGTTTACCAAATATCCAGGCTTTCTAGGCATCTGGGGTTGATTCCTGTTGTCACAGAGGCAAAATTATGGCACTGGCAATCTGGGCAGGAAGAGATAATATATCGAGCTTGGCGCTGAGGTAAAGCAAGGGTCTTTTGCAGCACTTTCACATTCTGATGAAAGAAAGCATGACTAAGGCGTGCCTGTTCATATGTATTGGGGACTATCACAACAGGGGTGGTGAGCAGGTCAGCTTGCCATTTGCCTTCTGCCAATTCTCCAGGAAGAGTGGTGTGTGACCGAATATGAGTAACAAAATATGGAGAGACCTGTTGATATAATAAGCAAATCAGCTCGCATAAGTGTTCTGCCAACATAGAGTTTGTAGGGTTGTGTGTGCTCTTTCTATGAGACCTGCAAGGTATGCAGAGTCTAACCAGATTAAAGGGTTCTGACTGTTTCCAGAAATCTCTTACAGCTGCAGCAAGTTCAACAACTTGAAGGGACCCAGGGACAGTTGAGATATCTGAATTCCATTGGCCTGTAGTCGTGTTTCGCCAAACTAAAACAGACTTCTGTGTCTTTCCTGATCCATTGGAAAAAAACGTTAGAGCTCAAAGTGACACTTCAGAGCGCTTGGCTTTAAGCACGGGAACAAATCCTGTGGTGAATAATTTGTGTGCTGGTGAATGCACTAAAATCTGCCCAGGAAAAGCAGCCAGGGCAATTTGAAAAATCTCAGCAGTTTGTTATAAGGCATAGTAGGTATGCAGACGAACAAGATTCCTGTCCTGCAAGGGCACAGGAGTGCCTCTGTGCCTTCATTAATAATTGTGCAAACATATCATATTGCATGGTAAGAGTTTTAGACATTGCATGAAGAAGAAACAACCACTCCCTAACTGTAGGGGATTAGTCAGATGGTCATCCCAGTGAAACAGCAGTCCATGAGGTTGTCGGCTGGGGTTCAAAATAATAGTCAAAATAGGTAATTCTGGATCACAACGAGCTGCTTGGTGTGCAGCAATTGCTGATGTCACACGTTGTAGGGCCATATGCCCCTGAGGTGTAAGAGTCCAGGGTGACATATCGGTGTCATCTTTTAGCAACTCGAACAGTGGTTGAAGGTCTTGATTGGTGATGGTAAGTAGAGGCCGTACCCAGTTAATCACACCTAATGACTTTTGCAGATCATTCAGCATGTTCACCTATGTCGGCAATCTGATAGCTTGAGGTCTCACGGTTTGCTCTGTGATGCGCTATCCCAGGTAGTGCCAGGATGGAAAGTGTTGTACCTTTTCTGAAGCAATTAGTCCAGCCTGTTGAACTGCATGTATAACCACAGCTAAGGCAGCTTGCGTCTCTTTGGCAGTGGCTGCAGCTATCAATATGTTGTCCATGTAATGGTACAAAAGTACTGTGGGAAAGCACTGGGGCACTGGAGCAGCAACACGAGCAACAAACCACTGGCATATAGTTGAACTGTTTTTCATTCCTTGTGGCAACACCTCCCAATGATGCCGCTTCAGGGGCTCCTGCATATTTACACTTGGAACTGAAAAGGCAAATTTCGGTGTATCATCGGGGTGAAAGGGAATTGTAAAGAAGCAGTCTTTTAAATCAATCATCATCAGGGAGCGTTTTCTAGGGATCATCATGGGTGAAGGTAACCCTGGTTGTAGAGGGCCCAAATCCTCCATAATGGCATTGATTTGTCTTAAATTGTGTAACAAACACCACTTGCCACTTTTCTTTTTAATGACAAACACAGGGGTGTTCCATGGGCTGGTGGATGGGACAATGTGTCCTTCTTGCAATTGTTCTTGCATTAACACGTTGAGCGCAATGAACTTTGAGGGGCTACTGGTCTACCCGAACAGGTTTTGTAACAGCACACGTTAAACACAGGGTGTTGCATGCATCAGCAGCCCCTATCAAAAGCACGTTTTTATGCAGACACCAAATTGACTGAGCACACCTCCACCCCAAAGAGTTCAACACGAAAGGTCGGGCTGTGGCTGTCTGGCCTTCTGGTCCTTCAAATATCATCAAATTGGAACTCTGCTTGCTGGCACTAGCACCTCCAATTCTTGTCAAAGCATGACCTGGTGATGACAAAGGCCAGGCAGGGGGTGATCAAGCACTTGAGATGACAGTGACATCTACTCTGGTGTCAATCATTCGTGTAAAGACAGTCTTGTGACCTCCCCACTTCAGAGCGCAGGGCAGTGTGGGTCGCTGATCAGAAATCTGCTGCACTCAAGAGACCAGTGGACTGCCGGTAGAACCAAAACCACGTGATCCTCTATAGGCAGTGTCTCCACGGGGCTTATTATTCGTCTGAAAAGGAATGAGTTGGGCGAGACAGCTGCCCTTTTTTATGATGTATGGAGGTGTAGGATTCCACAGTATAATTTTAATTTTGCCTGTATAATCAGCATCAATAACACCAGGTAGCACAAAGAGTCCTTGAATAGTAGTATATGATAGTCCCAGAAGTAATGCAGCTCGGCCGTCTCCAAGCGGCCCCCAAATTCCCATGGGGATCAGATGCACAGTAGTGTCAGCAAGAGTTACATCTGTGGGTGCTGCCACATCCAGTCCGTCACTGCCTGCTGTTGCGGGTGCAAGAATGGCAGCACTCTGCTGCGTGGTGTTAGTGGTGGATTTTGTGTCTGTGTGCACTGCCGCTTAGGACTCCACTTCCCAAGATGGGTCGCCCTTCTTTGTCATACTTTGAGCGGCACTGATTGGCAAAGTGCCTACCCTTTCCATAGTGAGGACATGGTCCTGGGGTCTTAGGACATGCCCCTAGGATCTGGCGGAAATCCTTGCAGAAATGACCTTCTTTCCCACATTTGAAATAGATCTGTGATTGCCCAGCCAGGAAAACCTTCATTTCTGCAAATGCAGAAGTCATGGCTTCATACTTATGACTAACTGTCAATTTGATTACAAGTCTCAATCATGTCTATAATGGTGGGGTTCTTTAATGGTGTCAGCACACTCTGCCAGTCCGCATTAGCATTTTCAATTGCCAATTTTAACAGTAGGATATCATGGGCCTTACCACTGCAAATCTGCTTATCAAGTGATTCTTGCAGCCTATTGACAAATTGCAGGTGGGGCTCTTTAGCTCCCTGTTTGATCTCCATAAAGGATTTCTGTGGTCTTCTAGGGACTTTAAGAAACGTCACAAAGGCATCTGATCTAATGTCCTCAAGCGGAGCCCAAGGTATTTCCCTACCTTGCACTACTGCTTGAGCATACTGTCCTTGGCCCAAAAGGTGATCCATGGTCATTGCAGCTTTCTGCTGATTGCCACTATTTAAGTATTCCAACTGTCTAAGCTCACAGAGTCTCTTCCATTCCACATCCTCGAGTGTCATCTGCGTGGGTGTTAGTGGCAAGTCCGCTAATGTCTTTAAATCATGAGGTGTTGTAGTATTGGATTTAAGTACTGACCCCAACATGTTGGTAAAGAAATGTGATGATATGCCAAACTCCACAAGGGCGCATCAGAGTTCTTTAATAAGATTAAAAGATAGTCCTTGCCACTGGGCTGGCTGGCAGGGGAAGTATGTGACAGGAGCAACAATACGCTGTGCGACCTCTACATCGCCTGCTCCCAACACTTGCAATCTAATTTTAACCCATATATCATGTGAGTCCAGAGGGAATAAACCAGGCTGTTTTTCAGGGTTGACTTTCCTCTGGTCAAAAGAGTCATTAGGATAGTTAAAATCTTTTTCGCTTATCAGAGGTAGACAATTCTGTGGGGGCTCCTCCGACTGTGGGGGTTCCTGCGAGGCAGTCAGCTATGCAGGATAGGTGACCCTTTCTTTCTCTGTACCACCTTCCTCAGACCCTTTTCTAGCATCCTGTGCCTTAATAACCTCCAACATAGTCCACCAGGCAGGCAGCAGCTCTGCCTCTGCAAGATCAGCCTTCCTTGTCACCCTGGCCCACAGCTTAACTCCTGCTGGATCCCAAACGTCATTCATAAAGATTGTTATGGCATTGACTGTCAACATGCCCAGCCACCCATTTTAGGATACATTTAAGTCCATGTGAGGGGATTTGTCTCGCACGACTTTTTAATAGCAGCTCCGCGAGCTGCAGCACAGATTCCTCCTCCCACGATGGCTGTGCGCACATCCTTTCCCACTGCTCACCTTCAATAACCAAAGGGATTGATGCCGGCTGTCACTTCCTCTCAGAGAGACTTGTGTTCAGTGGGGTTCGCCGTCTTTTGCACAGATAGGCACTCTTTGTCACTCTCCTCACACGGGGCACCAATTGACAGTGATTGAAACATGGACCAAGCAGTGATACTGCAAGGACATTTATTAGTAAAAGGCACTGATATTTATACTGTTTTAGCTTCTGCATAACAATTTCCATTTGTTCTGTCTATGTGGTAGCTAATGAAAGCAAGCCACAATGTTACTTCTTTTACGCAATTGCTTATCACAACAGGATGTTCCATAATCTTCAGCAGAGTGTTCTGTTCTTTGTAGAAGGATGTGATTTCTGCAGTTCTTATTTCTCATTATTCCTGCTGGACCAACTTCAGTAAGGTAGCTGTGCAGTTTTAACTCATTCTACTCTGCAACAATACAGATTTTTGCAACAGATTGTAGCTTGAGGTTCAGTGTAGGAAGACAGCTGAATAAAATCAAAGAACTGTTGGACTCCATTGTAATTTCCTAGTGAAGAACTTGTCTTACAACCCAATAAAACTAAGACTTTACACATTTTTCAACCTATTAGACCCCCATCTCCCCATGGGTGTAAATTTCCAGGAGGAATTTGTTTTCAGTCAAGTGTCTTGTTTTGACAAAATATTTCTGGAGAGGAAAATTGCCCAGTAGTTCAAGTATCATAAGCTCATGTCATAAAGGATATTTGTTTAGGAAAAGAAGCAAGCATAGCACTTGGTGTTAACTTCTTTATTAAGAGAAAATGTTAAGGTTTGTGTGTTTTGGTTTGGGGTTTTTGGTGGTTTTTTTATTTCAACTAAATAGTGACTATGAAATTTAGTTCAGCAATCAAAAATTATGTGTAATCAAAATTAATATTTTGGAACATCTAATAATTGTGCAATCTCATCATCGAATGTCACTAAAAGACTGTATGTGGTGATGGGGTTACTAGTGGGGACTGATGTAGATATAGCATGGGTCCACTGTAGCCTTTTTCTTTACCATTCTTTACTTTCAATTTAATTGGCATTCTATCTTAGCAAAAATTTATTTTTAAAACCCCCCCTACTTTTAAAGTCTTTATTTCTATAGAGTGCCTTGCAAAATATTAATGACAAATATACAAGTTCTTTACTACACCTCTGCTACAATTGGATTTTTCTACTTCATAAATGTGATTTATGAGTTTTCTTCTCCTTTCTTCTGATATACCTCCTTTACTTATTAAAAAGAAAGCCTAGCAACAGAAAGATTAACATTTTTCTCAACTTTCAAAGAAGCATGGGACTTCTCAAAATTTTTGAACTGAATTTTTAAATTTGATGTTGCATGACTGTCACGTTCCACTATGGGGAACTGCAGGGAGTTCTTTTAAAATGCATGGTCTAGGACAAAAATAAGCCAAAGTAGACAAATATTATATCTGAGGACTGTTTATTGGTAACAAAAGGGACGTTGTCCTGCTAAGGAAGAGTAGAAAACATATTTATATGGAAAAGAAGGGGGAAGGAAAAGGAGGAAGAAAACTGAAAAAGAATGGTGGGGGGGGGGGGAAGAGAGAGAGAGAAGAGAAAGGGGAGACAGGAAAAGCAGGCATTGCCACCAGAGGAGTGCGGAGTGCCATGGATGTCCAAGTGGCGGGGGGTGTGTGCACGCTGCCTGCCGGGGAGAGCCTGCACAGATCTCAGAGGGGCGCGGCTCCACAGGCACAGCTCCCACGGCAACGGGCGGCTGGACACGAGGTGAGTGGGTGATCAGGCAGGAGGGGCAGAACCCTGGACGGGGTCAAGGCAGGGATGACAGCAACAGGCTGGATCCGTGAAGCAGGGTTGGAAGCAGGTGGCTCAGCCAGGAATGCAGGGATGCAGAAGGCAAGGAATTGGACAGGAACACAGGGAGGCAGGGCAGAGCAAGGGCAATCAAGGGCAAAAATGAGGCCAAAAGAGCCAAAAAACAGGCTAGAGCCAGGGCAAAAAAAAGACCAAAAAGCAGGCTAGAGCCAGGGCAAAGAGTCCCAACAGCTTGTGACTGGCTCCTCCCGAAGTCCGCCTGCTGACAAGAGACCAGTGGCCCAGTCCAATGTTCCACAGCAGTCCATTGGTGGAGACCTTTTGCTGTCTGATTGGAGAACCTCTCTGGAGGGTACAGGGACCTTGGTGTTCCCTGCTGACTGCCTGTTCCATGTGAGATATGAAATGGTTGCCAGGCAAAGTCCATCCAGGATAGGGCTTTCTCCCATCTTCTCCTGCAAGTGCCACACATGCAACCCCTCCCCCACATGCATCTGACAGTGTTGAGAGAGAAATCAAAGTTAAATTGGCTCCTCACATACAAGCTAGTAAGATTTCTATAGCTTTTTGCTGGACAGTCTTCAGTAATTTATATAGCTTCATTAAACAAATCAGACAAATCACATTTTCTGATGAAACACAAAAAGGAAAAGAATTTTTCACTTAATATTGTCATGATAGTGTATATTTGAAGAAGTTGGAAATAAAGATTCATTTTAAGTATTTGGGATATGCTGATTGGACATAAGTAGAGCAATGTTGGAATTAATGTTTTAGGACCTTAAAGATTAAATAATGTCCAGAGTGATTTTTAATTTACTCTGCTGGCTTGTCAAACCATGTTGCATAATTGCAAGACAATTAAATTTTCTTTTCCTTTCTCCTTTTTTTTTTTTAAATTTATTTTGAAAGTATTATAACAGTATACCTGCAAAAGTATATCTGTACTTTTACCATAGCACATTTTTGTCCATCCTTTTATCCATCTTTTCCTTCTTGATTCAGGTGGATACTTAATAATGCACTCAAGTGTAACTTCCTCTGCTATTTAGCAGTTCATGAAAACTTCACCCTGCAAAGCTACTTCATTTTAAGCTACAGCAATAGAGGTGAAGTTACCAAATATAATTATTTCAACTGAATCACCAGAAGGTGAGTTAATGTCAAACAAATAATTTGGCAGCTTTCTCAGACCCCTTGTTCATTTCTCTAAGCACCTGTGTTTTTAGAGAAGTTTTCGTCCCATCTTCCTTTGTGTGACCTCTCTTCCATAGGATTTCTTTTCCATTTCTACACTTTCAGTCCTGATATAGGTTAGTTGTTCATAAATCATCTTGGAGGTGTTCAATGCTCATACTAGGAGAAAACACCATTAACAATAGATACTTTAAATGTTGCATGGGATAGAAGTGCACTGAAGCATTTCTTCATTTTTGTAGAGATGTAAACTTTTGGATTTATTATTCCAAAATATACGAGCCTAGTAGCTCATCTTAGGAAAAAGGTTTTAATTTCAAAAACATGGAAAAAGCAAACAAACTACTGGTATTCTTAGCTTTACTTATGTTTTTCTTATCCTTTATGTGTCTTTCATTGCATTATAGTCTGTTTTCTCTTTGCTTAATTCTGTCTTGCTATTCCTCTGCAGTCAAGTAAATATCAGCATAATGCATAACAGGATATCATGCCACTTGCCTATGTAATCTTTTGCTTGTGCTATATTTCAAAAATAGAGCTCTGATATGAATTGAAAATGTGCCTCATCAATTTGAGGTACTCAGAAATTATATTTAGCATGCAAAATATTCAAAACTAGTTGTGGGTGGAAGTAACACAAAATAACCCTGTAGGAGATTTGTCTTCACTTTTTGCATCTGTGTACAGATAGATACTGTTCACAGATCACCTCTATATGCCCTTTTGACTTTCACTAATGCTGCCTTATACAAAGAACGGTATGCCTGTCCAGGCTTGCAGATATCTGGAAGTCTTGAGAAAAAAACCCCATTGTTATTAAGGATGTGCACTTTCTATTTACAGGTGAACCCTAGGCTCCTGAGACACACACACATACCTTTGCCAGCCATAAATATGAGCCTGATATCCAGTCATGACAATTCTGTTTTATTTTATGAGCTTGACCCACAGGAGACAGGAAAGACATAAAATGTAACAGGAATAACACTTGAGAAGTTAATTGATCCATCCCAAACAAAAGCAAGAACTTTAGATAAGACGGGAATGTTCTATTGTCTACACCCCTTTTCTTGTTTTGGATGCTCTCACCTATGCTAAGAGAACTGGGTAGAGATGGGGGAGTGTTAAATGCTTCTCGAATAAGCTGAGGAAACAAATGAAATGTAGATCCTTTTATTGTCTTTTTACTAGAAATCAAAGACTAATTTTGACATACATTTTCCTTAGTTTTGTTAGTTTTCAAAGATTTCCACTTGATATTTTTTGTTTAATACAATTGATTGTTAGTGAAAATTTTCCATTTCTTCTCAAGGTACTCTAAAGCATCTAGTCAGATTAATTGCTTCAATTTCTTTTTCCTTTACACCACCTTTTATTTTAAGACATGATATCTATCAGAAGCCTAAAGACTCTATTATTAAGATTTGGCAACCAAGGAAATGTTAGCTGTGGAGTCTTTCTGAAATCTTAAGTTCACACTGTCATGAGAAGGAATCTGCTCAGTCTGTGCTTTCTTCTGTCCTATTACATCATCGCAAGTGTTTGAGAAAAAGGCAGAGGGGAGACTACTCTCTTCTGAGCAGCTACTGGATAGCAGTGTTCTGCAACTGGGGAAGAATCTCATGGACAATACTTCCAAATGTGATTGCTGGCTGCTTCAGGGTTTCTCCATCTAGGACTTTGAACCTGAAATACCTTCAAAGCAACCTACATTTCAGAAGGCATATTCTTAGATGTGAAACTCAGGCTCTCCTAGACATTTAAAATTTTCTGTCAAAAGTACTGATTTCTTACCATTGTAATGTTCTCTGGATATTAAATGTAAGTAGGTCATTTGAAATGATAGTCTTTAATATGCTGTCTTTAGACAGACTAAAAGGATCTGATTTATTTAGCATAAGTGCATTTGATAGGCCAATATTGTATTCAAGATAATGGTAGTAAACCAAAAACCCTAAATATTCAGAAGACTACAAGTCTTTTTCTACTTCTTTATATTAACAAGAGATAGGAACTTCAGAAGAGAAATGTTTTCTCTCAATTGATGTTACACTATTGGAATCAATGACTTTTTGTTTAGCTGTTGTAGCTGATATAGTTTTCAATTTTTCAGATTTTCAAAACTCATGCTTGTTCTGGTTCTTTTGCTTCAAAGCAGATCAAAAATTCAACTAGACTTTTATTTCCAAGACTGTAAATTTAGTTATTGAAGTGTGATACAAAATCAGCAATCATTAGCAGTGGGGACAGTGGGTCAATAATAATTCCCATATTTGAAACCATTTGGGACAGGAAGAATTTGAGATTAAAAACTGGTGCATTTAAAATCATGTCCTTCTAAATTCTAAATTAGTACCTGGTAGCTACCAAATTTATCATCTAGAGAGGTATATTTCTCCTGAGTCCTGATTCTGCAAAGATTCTCATATATACCTCCCTTTATGCACTATTACAGTCATTCAGTAATTATTCAAGTGTATCAAACTTGATCTACTACATGAGGAGAATCTAAAGGTACTCTGCCACTGTAGGACAGGGGCTTCAGACAGAAATGAGTCTGGGTTTACTCCATCCTAGGGAAATACATCAGAGGAACTGCTGACAGGTATTTTGGATCCACAGTAACTTCTTTATGTTTGTCACAGTGAACTTTTTTCTAGTCTGCATCAATCTGTTGGGAATAACAGGGGCACAGACAACTTCAAGTGTTCTGCCCACTGAGATGGAGAACATTCATCAAAGACAGGGTTTGTGAGCGATTTGTCATTTTTACAGTAATATCTACAATTCACTGGTTCTTTAATGCACTTTTTGTTTAGTGTCACTAGAGACCATCAGATATGGTCTAGTAGAGGCTGGTGGGAATGACTTAGGTTTTAACAAGATGATGCTTCCAAGATAAGAAAAATATCTTGACATTATTTTACAGAAAATACATAAAATAAAATTGTTTCTGAGAAGCCAGTTCAGTTTATTTGATAAAAATGGCATTATTACTATTAATTTTAACAGTAATCCTGTTGCCAACAAACTAAGGTCTCTAAGTTAATACTCTTTATTTGAGTAACTCGGCCATCTTTTTTTTCCCTATAATTGATTATTCATTTTAAAAAAAAATTAATTACTGCTGTGTGGTTTTTTCTAATTATTTTATTATAAATTGCAGTTTAGTTATTTTTATTGCCATAAAAACTACAATATTAGATTTACACAGTTCAATTAACCTGAGAATGAGAGTGTATCGGTAACATCCCTTTGGAAAATCATGGATTCTGGATGACTGAATGAAAAGGTTTAATTGCTACTATTATTTCAGAAATATATTAATATACTCAGTATTTTTAATATTTGTTCTTTACAAGTGTAATTTTACTCTAGAGATACCTAACTTTCTCATGCATCATGTGAACCTTTCAATGCCTGTTGTGAAGCTGCTCAGTTTACTGCCTAATGAATCCATATATTATCACAGTATAGCTTGACACACATGCTGTAGGCTTGCATAAACAGGCTCATTTTTTAAGACTAGGAGGCAATATGTCAAGTGAAAGGCCACTGTACTGCTCTATGAGAACTGAATGAAAAAATAATTGGTCCCTATGACCACACTGACCTAAGTCATATCAGATCTTTGTGACACTTGGCAGTTGTTCAGCTGTTTTTTGGCAGCTTGCAATCAGCAGAAGGCCTCTTGCAGGTTGCATCTGAATCTTGCACTACAATCAAGGAAGGAGAAGACATATAATCTCTTTCCAAATAGATTCCATGTATTTATTATCCCAAATCTAACAAGCTATTGAGAAATTAAATCAAGGAGGATTTACACAAGTTAGAAGTACCAGAGATATCTTGATACATATATGTGAAGAGCTAAACCAATTTACACTCCACCAGCACCTAACTTTGGGCAAAAAAGGAGAGAATGAGGGAAAATCTGGAGGGATAAGTAGATGAAGCTAAAGCTTGAAATAAATGAGGGAGGGAAGACAAAACAAAAATATTTTAACCACAGTTAGATTTCTGGTGAAAACCCAAGATGAGTTAACAATACGTAAGAAAGTAGAATAGTTGTTTGATTTTTTCAAACAGGCAATATATGTATATCACCTTTTGGTCTAATTGTGCTAATTTGCTCTAATTGTTTTCTCTGGCAGACTAATATTGTCAAGCAGCACTGTATTTTTGCTTATAATAATGTAGTCTTAGATGTATCTTTAAACTACAGAAATACAGTCTACAAAACTGAGATAAAGTGAGTATATAGTCCATGAAAAAAGCACTCTTGGAGAGAAGTTATCATTAGCTCATGAGTTAAATGAGGGTATTGTAAATTGGGTTCCTCAGTGGCCTGACTTAAGCTTAATTTTATTCAATATTTCTGTGACATTTTGAATAAGATGTAAGCTTACAACGTGAACAATTGAAACTAGAAGAGTCTGCAAATATTCGGCTTATCATTCTTCTTGTAAGACTTCAGCATGAGTTCTTCAACTTCTTGAGGACATATTTTTCTTAATATTTGTGCAAGTTTTCTTAAAATTAGTTAGAAAAATAAGTTTCTTTTCTTCATTACTTTCATTGCTTTCCTAAATTTAAAAATCACTTTGGTATATTTCCCTGAATTTCAACTGCATTTATTTTGAGAATATGGAAAATTTTAATGATGTTGTTTTCTACCTGTTTCTAAGACTAACTTTAGATTCCAGAAGTGATCTGTTTAAAAAAAAAAAAATCTCATTTCACATGTGAACCTTATGGTTTGCTTATGCATCAGTAGTCACTTTATAAGCAAACATAGTATGCCATGTAGATGTGGGACAATGTCACTGCCAGTGAGGCTTTTTACAGTACAGGTCAACCCCAGGGATGATAACCTCAATTGTGTCCTCAATGGTGGCCTATTTATTCCACTTGATGTATTAGATCTATATCTGTAGTGTAACAATTGACAATTAAAAATTAAAAAGAAGGAAGGTTATTTTATTTTTTCCTATGGGAGACGCTGGGAACTCTAAGGCTGTGGGAGTATTTTAATTATCTTGAAATTAAAAATAGCAAGTTATGTAGCTCCTTGCAATCTTAAATTTACTGAGGGACTAGGAGGACTGTTGTTTTTTCCAATTAACCTGGTAGTTTTGTATCATATTCAGAGAGAAAGACTGCATCAGTTCCTATCCATTCATTGATATCATGGCTGAATTCACCCCGGCTTCTGACAACAGAAAAATATGGATGTCAGTGTGATAAGAGTTTGGAATGGGAGCAGCTTGGGGATTACTCAAGCCTCATTCAGCCATGTGATAGGAGGGAACCCATCGTATATGGATTCTTTTGAGAAGAGTTTTTAATGTTCTTACTGTCATTGACTCCTTGTCTCCCACTTCTTTGTGGTGGTTCTGATTAATTTGACATTCAGGCACATCACAATACCTTTCCAGTGTCTGTGGTATGTATCAAGAGTGTAGCGGGTAAAAGCACTCCATAACAGACAAATTGGAGATGGAAGGTGGATAAACAATGTGATAGAAGACACTGCAGAAATTGCTGTTCATTCACTGATGTCAGGTCTGTGCTAACTGCAACAGTAAAAACGCTCCAGTTACCATATTTTATTTAAAACTCCCTTCCTTTCAATAAGACTTATAACCTTAATCTCAATAAAAGAAACGCAAAACCTCTCTACAAAAAGAGGTGAATATGGCTTCATCAGAGAAATTTGTTGCCTACAGCAGGCGAGTTTCTACAGCA